>NC_092340.1:274240000-274960000 GCF_046630445.1 Rutidosis leptorrhynchoides | reverse complement strand
AACTTATGTTGTATGGCCATATGGGTTTGACAAACCCTCATCTAGGACGGTTCGCTACCGTCTACGGATGAAATATATTTTCGGGAAACAGTGTTGTTCTAGCACTATTAATGGGGTATCAACGGACGAAATGTTAAGCCTTGATAATTGGGTGCTCGTGAATATTAACTTTTAGAATGTATTACTATTTTATCAATGTTGCAAATCTTGTGGTTCGACTTACTTTTACTCACTTACTTATTTAAACCTATGATTTCACCAACGTTTTCGTTGACAGATTTCTATGTTTTTCTCAGGTCTTAGAACGATATGTGAAACATGCTTCCGCTCATTATTTGATACTTGCATTGGATGTCGAGTATATGTGCATACATGGAGCGTCTTTTGACTTTATTTAAAACTGTGTCACATAGGTTCCCTTTGTACTTATAACTTTGTAACGTAACTTTTGGATGAACAATTCTTGTAAACTGTGAAACAAATCTTTACTTTTGAAAGGAATGCGACATATCTTGGTCAAACGTCATTTTAAAGACTTACGACCACGCAATGGGACCTAAGTAGTCGGCGCCGTCAATGACGAGGTATCAGATCTTTGGTTGTAGGGATTTAGAGTTCATTGGTGTCAACCCCGAGTCATAGGGTACATTAGTGAATCTAGACTACAACCGGCATATAGACTTGAAGTAGGAATTACTTGACTATTTGTGCATTTATACTCGAACGTTTCTACTCATAACTAACTCTCGCTTCATCTAAATCTTTCGTTGTTTAATTTGATTGACGCACCACCTTGACTTTATAGAATAATGTCGAATGCACATATGAATCAGGGTAATATAATTGCCGGGATTATATTACGGTGACTCATATGAACGTTTCGACATTATGACATAAAGAATTTAAGGCGAGTCAAGAAAAATTTTCTCTTCATCATTATTCCATATCACGATTAGTATTCTTAAGAATACTAATCAACGATATTCTTGTGTCATGAAGGAACAATGGCTCACCAAGGTCAACACAATACCCTCCCCAAAACTTTAGAACAAGCCCTTCAATGAATGATAGCCACCGCCGTGGGTGAGGCCGTGGCCGATCACTTCTCCAACCACAATAACAATCAAGTAGCCAGTAATTCAAATGAGGGGTGCTCCTACAAAAACTTCATGGGGTACAAACCTCCCACTTTTGATGAAACCGGGGGACCGATTGCTCTCACCCGATGGTTCGAACAAACGGAAGCCGTTTTTAACATAAGCGGTTGTCAGGACCAAGATAAGGTCAAGTTTTCCACCCTCACTCTTACCGGTATTGCTCTCTCGTGGTGGAACACCTATGTACAATCAGTGGGTATCGATGAGGCCCTTACACTCTCTTGGACCGAATTAAGAGAAAGAATGATCACCGAATACTTCCCGCGCGACGAGACTCTAGGGCTCGAACAAGGGCTAAGAAATTTAAAAACGGTCGGGAATGACCTCGAAGCTTATAATCAACGGTTTACCGAACTAGTCTTAATGTGTCCAAATCTCATGCCTCCCGAGTCCCTAAGAGTTGAACTTTACATGGATGGTCTCCCTAAGAGCATTTAACATGGGGTAATGTCATCCAAACCCACTAACCTACAAGAGGCTTTAGCGATGGCCCGCCAATCTATAAAAACGGTTAATGAAATTGAAGCGCCGGCACCAACGGCCGAGGACCAACCGAGTAACAACAAAAGAAAATGGGAAGCCTCTCCATCAAGCAACCACAACCACAACAACTTCGCCAAGAAGCCTTTCACCCCCGGTGGCAAGAAGGGGTATGCCGGAAACCTACCTTATTGTAACAAGTGCCACAAACATCATTTGGGCGAATGTGTAAACCATTTTGCATCAGGTGTCAAAGAAGTGGCCGTGTGGCCCATATTTGTAAAAGTGCCGCCCCCGTTGCTGAAAAGGGGCCCAATGTACCAAAAACAAGTGTTTGTTTAAATTTGTCCAACCGGGTCATTTTAGGAATGCATGTCCAACGAAGAAACCAACCCCAACGCACGCCGTTGAACTTTCAACATCGACACCTAGGATGCCCGAGATGATGATGGACTAGTCACGGGTACGTTTCTTCACAACAACCCGCATATTTCATACTTATTCGATTCGGTTACCGTTAGACATTTTATAACCAAGGATTTAACTCGTACTCTTTGCACTCCACCTTTTCCCCTAGATATTACTTAGGCAATTCAAGTGACCAACGGAAAATATTGTGTACCTAGAAATTTTATCGGAGGATATACGTTAATCTTTTTGGGTGGATAATTTGAATTGTGACTTGACACCTATAGAACTAAGGAGCTCAAAACCTATTCGTTAAGGAGAAAAGTTTCCCTACAATTATGTATAGATCATTGGAACTAAGTAACTTTCGGTTAAAACCGATACCCTTATCCTCGTATCCATGACCTCCTGATTATTTACATGAATCTCGCGTATATTCCAAACCGACCTCTGTTCCGATTATCATCAATTGAGAGATCAGGGAGAAGATGTCTCCTAACCCACTTTTAGAACTAGCTACGATAGTTGTAAACTTCTTTTAGTACCGTTCGATTATCTAGGCCCCCGCCCGTATTCATAGGCCTCCTGAACCGCTTTTGTAAACTTATCTAGATGAATCCTTTATCGTATTTATAGATGATGTCTAAACCTATTCAAGTAAAGAAGAAAACGAACAACATCTCCGTCTTATGCTCGAACTCTTGAGAAAAGAGCAACTCTATGCCGAATTATCCAAGTGAGAATTTTGGTTAAACGAAGTCCAATTTTTAGACCATGTTGTTAGTGGTCAAAGTATTTCAATACATCTCGTAATCGGAACCACACGTAATCGGGAAACCCTCACTACTCGGACCTGTATTCGTAAAATCTTAGATCTCGCCAGTTATTACCAAAGATTCATTTCCGACTTTTCTCGTGTTACACGACCTTTAAACCTCTCCGTGTCCGATCTTTGAACATGATCTTTCACACCAACCTTACTAGCTAAATTCGTTTAGCACACTGGAACTCAAATATGGAAATATTTCTACTTAAACGCCCGAAAGGCATACTCTCTCGACTCGAAATCAAGGAAACTGAAATTCGTTAATTTGCTCAAAAAATCTGAATACTTAATCATGGACCCGATTAACTTTCTCGTCAACACGTGCCACGTTACATAGCTCTGTTATTTCACCATTTTCCGCCCGATATTACTGGAACTTAAGATAACACCCAATCCAAGGATACTTCACTCTTCTTTGACTTATCATACAACTACGTGTACTATCTCGTTATCTCACCAGGCCTCAACATTCGACCACTAAGTGCGCGACATGGTTACCTCAAAGTGTGAACTCATCCTGTTCTAAGTCCTCATTTCACTCCTATCTTTTTCGCTCGTACTTTCATATAAGGAAATCTTTTATTCTAAATTTCCCCATGGAGGGAGAGACTCATCACGTTACACTGGTATTCGCCATAAGGGTGAATAGTCCTAACGAACATTTTCCAGAACCTGATAAGAAACTTGCTGTAGCGAACGTTTTCAAAAATCGATAAATCTTCCGCGGCTTGGGAGTCCTTGAGAAACAAAAACTTGTCCCAATCAACGTTTTCGAACCCTAACCAACTTGTTCGAACATATCTTAAGAAATTCTACTCCCACACGGTGTACCATTGTCAACTACCTCGGATCGAAATACTCGTTTCACTTCTAGTGTTACAAGAAGCCTTAGGGACACGTTTAAACATGAGTACCGCGTATCATCCACAAACTGACGGAACAAGCAAACACACGATTCAAATCTTGGAGAGAAAGATTACCAACTCGTATTTTCGCTTTTAGTTGATTCCTCTTGCTACGGTAGTTGCCATTCGTTTATTAAAGCCGCACTCCTGAAACCCTATATGACCGCAAATGTCATACACCTATTCGTTGGACCAAAGCATGTGGTAAGCAAATCACCGGATCCGAACTCATTCAAGAAACAACACTCAAGATCGTTCAAGTCCGAGAAGGACTCAAGATGACCCGTAGTCACCAAAAGGGCTATACCGATATTCGACGTAAATCTCTCGAATCCCAAGTCAGTAACCGTGTAATATTGAGAACCCGCACCTTGGGAAGGTGTAATCCATTTCAGGAATCAGGGAAAGTTAAAACCGCGATATATTAATCCTTTTGAAACCTTGGGGCTTATTGGAACCGCTCCTACCGTTTAGAACTTTCGACTCAATTAAGTTTCCGTTTACCCTACGATCCATGCAACAAACTTAGAGATGTGTCCTACGGAACAGGAGCGTGCTACTCTCCTAGATAAACTTACTATTGATAGCAAACTCCCCTTCATGGGAAACTGGTTGAAATTGTGGATCGTAAAACCAAGTCTTAATACAAACTGAAATCTCGACTGTCAAAATTGGTGGGAATGCCCAAGGATGTATCTTCACTTATTCATAGCATTGACAACGCAAGGTCTCGAGGAAGAGACATCGACTATTACTTCCAACTAAATTTCGGGACGAAATTTCTTTTAAGGTGTGGGTAATGTAACATCCCGCATTTTTTCGTTAAATTATTTTAACGCCCGTCTTTTTATTTTAATAATATCCTTCGTGGCTAGATTCGTATCCTCCGTTAGCTAACATTCATAATATTTTCGTTATTGGATTATAATATCTCCCGTACTCTCGAGTAATTAAAATAATTCGTTCGGTTAATTCCCGCACCCGACTACAAACTTGAGGGACTAAACTTGCCAAAGTGCCAAAAAGGGTGACTAGGTCAAAGGAGTCAAACTCCCTCCTCATCCATTCATTTTCCTATTTTCTTTTTCCTTTTTCTCTCATACTTCCACATTTTCTCTAAATCTTCAACCCAAAGATTCATCATCTAAATTCGGATTTGGAAGCTAACATCAAAACAAATTACATATTTGGAATTCTCTCTTCATCCCCTACAATTTGATACCAATTTCATTACATTTGGGTAACTTTCTAAAATCACTAGATTTTGTGTTCTTGATGTTTTTAAGTTATAAAGTTGTTAATTAGTGTCTATGGCTCAAGTCTAACATGAATATATGATTTATATGTTCGATTTCGTTATTTGAAGTAACTAGTTTGAATACGAACTTTGGTGTGTTTGATTTGGTGATTTGGTTGTTTGAATGTTGTTAAATGTTATAAATGCATGTATTAAATGTGTTCCTAGTATCACTAGCTTCAATTTGATGTGTAGGTTGTTTTAGAAAACTTCATAAACATGATTAGTGATTTTGATGTTGTTGGTTAGGGTTTGATAGAATTTAATGTGAACATTTAATGCTTTGAATGACATGAAATATTATTTGTAAGTGTTAGGTTGTAGTGTATGCTTGATCACCTTCGAAACGGCATATCATTCATGTAAATTGGTTGTCGAATCATTAAATTTCATTTATGAACTTGAATGCATTTAATGAGGAGCTTTGAATGTGATTTTGGTTGTTGTAAAAGTAAATGTGATTGTTGAAATGTGTTTAGTTGTTTTCCTTGTCAAAATACCTTTCCGATGATATAAGATACATGTTTTGGTTGTTTGTGGGTCATAAATGGTGATTGTTTGAAGTTATGTTCGTGCATAAAACTTAAAAACTGCCAGATTTCTCTGCACAGGTAATGGCGCTGCGCGCCATATACCCGCGCGGCGCGCCAAAGTGGTCTGTCCAACTTTGTCAATTTTTGAATAATGTTTGCTATGCTATGCACCTCCGATTCACATGTAACTTGTTCTAACATGCTCATATATGATTAAAAACCTCAGAAAAATAGTTCGGGACCCGACCCGAACGTGTTGACTTTTTCGTTGACTTTGACCGACCAAAGTTTGACTTTTTGTCAAACTTAACCAAATGATTATGCAACATTCCTAACTTGTTTCTATACTTGTATCTTGCATGAAACTTGACAAATTGATTCACATGCTACATAATCGAGTCGTAACGAGCCATAGGACTAATTGAACATCTTTGACCAACCGTGTTTACCATTATTGATACAACCTATTTGTTTAGGTCAAGACTAGCATTGTTCTTTGCACTTTTACTTGTTGAAGTACTGCTACACTCTTGCACTCAAGGTGAGATCATAGTCTCACTTTTACTCTTTTGAACTTACATTTGGGATGAGAAAACATAACATTACTTTTAAACTAAGTGAACACAAGTAGAGGAAAACAAACATTCTACATACGAGTTTAGAACGAAATCCTCAATTCGATTATCATTAGTTACTCTTGTAGTGTGTAAGTGTAGGCGTGAACTTATGTTGTATGGCCATATGGATTTGACAAACCCTCATCTAGGACGGTTCGCTACCGTGTACGGATGAAATATATTTTCGGGAAACAGTGTTGTTCTAGCACTATTAATGGGGTATCAACGGATGGAATGTTAAGCCTTGATAATTGGGTGCTCGTGAATATTAACTTTTAGAATGTATTACTATTTTATCAATGTTGCAAATCTTGTGGTTCGACTTACTTTTACTCACTTACTTATTTAAACCTATGATTTCACCAACGTTTTCGTTGACAGATTTCTATGTTTTTCTCAGGTCTTTGAACGATATGTGAAACATGCTTCCGCTCATTATTTGATACTTGCATTGGATGTCGAGTATATGTGCATACATGGAGCGTCTTTTGACTTTATTTAAAACTCTGTCGCATAGGTTCCCTTTGTACTTATAACTTTGTAACGTAACTTTTGGATGAACGATTCTTGTAAACTGTGAAACAAATCTTTACTTTTGAAAGGAATGCGACATATCTTTGGTCAAACGTCATTTTAAAGACTTACGACCACGCAATGGGACCTAAGTAGTCGGCGCCGTCAATGACGATTTGGTCGGGTCGCTACACCTAATCTAACATTTCTAGGCTCTCGTGCAAAATCTGGATACCTTGCATCAAATTTTTTCCATGATGTACCATCTACCGAGTGACGCATCTTACCAACTTCCTTACATTGACCCGTAGC
This sequence comes from Rutidosis leptorrhynchoides, assembly GCF_046630445.1. NCBI lineage: Eukaryota > Viridiplantae > Streptophyta > Magnoliopsida > Asterales > Asteraceae > Rutidosis > Rutidosis leptorrhynchoides. The sequence goes on along the minus strand of NC_092340.1, from coordinate 274,952,952 downwards.
ATGCCAAATCATATCTTTTGCAGTCATACTTGATTTATATAACCGTTGAAGTCTTGGAGTCAATGGAAAGTAACGCAACACCTTGTGTGCAACTTTTTTCCCACTCGAGTTTTCATCTTTCCATCTACTCGTTTTACATACTGAACAATGGTCCAGTTTTTTGTTCTCTTTCCAAAATAAACAACAGTCATTCTTACAAACATGGATCGATTCGTATCCTAACCCGATCTCACTCATTTTCTTCTTAGCTTCATAGTGAGACGATGGGATTACAGAACCGGGAGGAATTGCAGTTTTAAGGAATTGTAGCAAATGGTCAAAAGATATATTGGTCCACTTAAAATCTACCTTCATATGCATCATCTTTGCTAAAAAGTTAAACGAAGACATCGGACAACCAGCGTATAGCGGTGTCTCGTCAAGTTTATCTAATTCTTTAATTCTATTGTTTCTAGCATGTGGTGCACTGGTTGTGTTACTTGGCTCATCGACATCTATGGTGTGATCATCTACAAAACTATCATCCCGAAATTTCTAAATTAATTTAGGACGGGTGACCTACGGTTTAAACGAGGAAGAATTAGCATACCAAAACTAATATCATACAAAGCATACAATTTAACAAGTATTAAACTTACAATATCTTACTAACAAATAACTATTTAACAATTAAATAACTTACAACATACAAATTACTAGCTTACAAGTTAAAATTAACTAACAATAATCTAATTAACTAATCAAGTATCTAACTTACAAGTATCTAACTTACAAGTATCTAACTTACAAATTACTAACTAACAACTATCTAACTTACAAATTACTAACATACAAGTATCTAACTTAAAAATTACTAACTTACAACACACAAATTACTTACATATACACATGAAATCAAAATTATTAAACTTCAAACTTACAAATTCCTAATTTAAAATTCAACACTAACAATTATCCTCCAAAAACTAAGAACCCTAACAACATAATTCGAAATTGATGTTAAAGAAGCAAGTTTAAACAAGTAATTAGCATATTAAACAAAGAAATTGCACAAATTGAAGATATAGCAAAAATTAGAAAAAAAACAAGAAAAGATGAGAAAATCACTAACTTTGATGATAGATTTGTGAAGAAATTAGAAGGAACTTGGTGGAAATTGATGGATTTGGCCGGATTTTAAGATAAATCGCCGCAGGGTTTTTTGGTGGTGAAGTGGGTGTAAAGTGTGGGCTGTTAACAGAACTCCTGCGTAAAAGCTTTTTTTTGCGGCGATTATCGCCGCTAAAAATCGCCACAGAATATGCCTGTCAGTGAGGGAAACTTGAATTTTTCGTGAAAATTTTGGGGGAGCTTATCTGCGGCGATGGTCGCCGCTAAAAAGGATTTTTTAAAATTTTTAATAATTATAATTAGTTTACTAATTAATTTATATAATTATTTTATATACATTAATTAGGATAATTATTTTATATATATTAATTATTTACGTATAAAATATATATATATAATATTTTATATATATATATATAAAATATATATATATATTAATTATTTTACGTATATAATTATTTTATATATATTAATTATTTTATGTAGAATATATATAAAATGTAATTTTTATATTTAAGTTTATAAGTTAGTCGACCGCACATATTATCGTCATCACCGTCATTAGCATTATCATCGTCATCTTCATCACCGTCATCATCATCCATCACTGTCATCATCGTCCATCACCGTCATCACCATCATCGTCCATCATCGTCATCTTCATCAAGGTCATCACCGCCATCACCGGCATCACTTTATTAACGTTACTTGATGACGTTACTTTACGACGTTATTTGATGACGTTACTTGATTACGTTTCTAGTTTCAGTTTCTAGTTTAACTTATTTAACAATGTGTTTTAGTTTCTAATTAATTGGGTGGGAAACACTTTGTGGCAGTATATGTTTATGGCTATTTAAAGACTATCCAATGTACCCATGTATTCCTTTGTATCCACCAACTCAACTCAGTTCTCTATCCCAATTACACAATGAATCACTCTGTGATCGGTAGACCTATTAGTTAAGGTCGTGAGGTTAATCTAGAAGATCTTCTAGAAATCGAGCACGAATTCGAAAGAATGGGTTGGCTTACTTTCATTCAGGTTAATAAGTACTTGTTTCCTCTACTTGTCTTTCAATTCTATTCAAACTTTCAATTCATTAATGAACAAACAGTGAGGTTTCGAATCTTTGACCATCCATATGAGTATACTCTTCAAGAATTCGGTGCACTATTGGGCGTTCCATTTGATGGTATAAATATCTATTATCCCGGTGAAGACCTTCAAGATCTTCCTGAGGGTATCGTACCACATCAAATAACCATACTTATATGTCGTACTTGTGTTCCATACAAGAACATAGTACGTACGGGCATCCTTGACGATTATATTCGTCCTGAAAGATATATTCGTCCACAAGAAATGAAGTTATCTCAAGTAACATGTACCACAATGATCCAAATGTCAGTTGTTTGTCAATGACTGAAGCTTTGATTCACTGGTGCATGACTCACAATATTAGAGTTAATATTGCTCATTTAGTCGCTTCCCGAATGAATGAGCTTCATAATGAAACAAGACCTCTTCCATTTGGAGCGTTTTTTAGTCGTTTAGTTACTAATATCGGTGCGGTTAATGGTCTTGTAGGACGACGTCTTTTAAGTACGGTATCTATTGACATTTCCTTCATTGCTGAAACTTCGGCAGCATCGGTCTCGGGTTCTGAAAATTCGTCCACTAGGTCGGATGCTCGTAGTCATCATCATCGCCGTGGTTAGCAGTGTGATTTAAGTTCAGTAACTTTTTAAGATCGTCATTTAATAATTTATGTTGAAGTGTGTTTAATTCAGTAACATCGTATGACCTTTATTTTATGTTTGTCGTTTGCAGTGCTTAATTCACAATCTTTGTATAATATTCGATTGAATGTTTGTCGTTTGTCCGATGTTAATTAAAGTAAAACATAAACGATACAACATAAAAACGATACTAATAACATAAACGATAGCTTATAAAATGATACTAACACTTGAAAACTAGAAAATGACAATAACATAAATGATTTCATTCAACATTGCTTATAAAACGATACAATTAATACTTGAAAACTAGAAGATGACAATAACATAAACGATACAACATAAAAACGATACTAATAATACTAAACTTAACAGTTTAGTAATAATACTAAACGATACTAAAACATTTCTTCATCTTCTTCGAAAACTAAATAGAGAGAAATGCGATTGGAACGCCAATTCAATGTCTCTTTTATACCGTTCCACTCATCTTCGGTACGGAGATATTTTGCGGATAATTCCGGAACATAGTCATCTTCGTAATACAACACGTCAGTGTGTTCAAACGGAACCATTTCTTTCAAAAAACATAACAGGTCCTCTAAACCTGCGTAGCGAACATCAATTTCTCTGAATATAGATTGAGAACTACGGGCATAATCGTAATCTTTCCTTTCATTACGGAAATTACTTCCGTAATAAACTTCCAGTGAGACAATCATCGGCGCAACGATAGTCATTTTGTGTATTGTTTGTGTGTGTGTGTATTGTGCGTGTGATGATAAGTTGTTCAGCCTGTTAAATAGAAAAAAAATCCTTGTTATTTGCGGCGACTTTTTTGCGGCGAGGTGCAATTTGGAGGGAATTTTTTTGTCCGAAAAAAATTGGAGGGAAAAAAGAACCATTATTTGCGGCGACATACATCGCCGCAAAAAAAATTCAACTCTTTGACCTACTGTCATTAAAAGAAAATGTAAAAGAAAATAAATTACCAATTATTTGCGGCAAGGAGTAAAAAGTATCGCCGCAAAAAAGGTGGACCCATCTGTGACCAGAAAAACATTCAAAGAACGTGAATTTTTTGGCGTTTAGTGGCTTATTTGCGGCGACCTCATATCGCCGCAAAAAAGGGTCGACGCCTGTTCTGTTTTTTCTTGTAGCTTCGCTAGTCGCCCCACTCCCCCACCCTGTCACCTTTACGCGTCGCATGTAGGTCAGTCGCATGGGAGATCGGTTCAACGGCTCGAATGATTTTATTTTTATTTTTATTTTTTTTTATTTATTTTTATTACCAATTATATATATATATATATATATATATATATATATATATATATATATATATATATATATATACACACACACATACACACACACAACCCTTTCTCAATATAAAAAACACACATTCTTCTCCTTTCTCAATTTAAACACAGATTTTTACTTAAAAAATATGAATTCTTCCATTGTTTCATTGAATGTTTACCACGGTGGAGAGCTCAGCGAGGATTGGAAATCGTATTCCAACTAGCAATGTACTCCGTTCAAGTCCCTCGACGTTAATGGGTGGGACACAACGCGTTTGTTCGACTACATACGAGAGCATGTCGACTTCGAGGCCTCGGATTTTATGTACATCGTTCCAGAAACTCAAACCTTTGAGTTTCTCACGACTGAACAAGAATGGGAAGAACTAGTTGGGAAAGCAAAACTCAACGACGAGTCTATCGACTTGTATTGTATCCATATATGGTCCCGACTCCCGAGAATTCATCCGCCGCCCATATCCTCACTACCTGCACAACGAGAGTGATGAGGGATACAATAGTCCTAAAACTCCGTGAAAGGCTCGATCGGACGAGTTAATTTCTAGGAAATTTCGGTTTGTTTTTTTTTATTTTTAGGACTTGTAATGTTTTTATTTTTAATTTTAGGTTGGTAATGTTTTTTTTTTTTTAGGAATCGTAATGTTTTTATTTTTATATTTAGGAATCATATGTTTTTTTATTTTCTTAGGAAATGTAATTTTTTTATTTTTAATGAAAGTTATTTTTATTAATTTATGTTATATTTAAAATCATTAAAAAATAATAATAATAAAAACTGACATGCCCCAGTGACATAGGTCACCACTCTCCACTTTTTCTGACTCAACAAGTCACGCTTGACATGTCAAGTGACCTCAGTCACCACTCCCAATGCTCTTATAATAATAATTTATGATTGACTGGTAAACAATATGAAGTAGAGAATGAAAGAATATTTAGGGTGTGTTTGGCATGAAGCTTGTTGGAGCTTATGTAAGCTTATTGGAGATTGAACTTATGATTTTAATAAGCTTGAAGTCATAAGCTTTGTTTGGTAGATATAAAATGTGGAGCTTATGAAAATCATAAGCTTTTAAAAAATAAGCTACTTCTAGTAGCTTATGAAAGAAAGTAGAGCTTATGAACTGAAAAATAAGCTCCAGCTAGTTTACCAAACACTTATAAAAAATAATAAGTACCAGCAAGTTTACCAAACACTTATAAAAAATAATAAGCTCCAGCTACCAGCTTTAGGGTGTGTTTGGACGAAAGTAGCTGGAACTGGAGCTTATAGCTGGAGCTGGAGCTTATGAGCAGGAGCTGGAGCTTATTTTTGAAGCTGGTAGCTGGAGCTTATTATTTTTTTATAAATGTTTGGTAAACTAACTGGAGCTTATTTATCAGTTCATAAGCTCTACTTTTTTTCATATAAGCTACTGCAAGTAGCTTATTTTTTCAGAGCTTATGATTTTCATAAGCTCTACTTTTTTTGTCTACCAAACGAAGCTTATGACTTGGAGCATATTAAAATCATAAGCTCAGGCTCTCATAAGCTTCCATAAGCTCCAATAAGCTACGCGCCAAACACACCCTTAATCATAAGCTCCAGCTCTAGTCCATAAGCTCCAGCTAGTTTCATTCAAACACACCCTTAGAGATAACAGACTTGACGAGGTTAACTTGAACGGAGGCGAGGAGTAGTTTAACCAGGATCATAAACCTCTAATAGCATGTTAAATAATGTAAACCTTATAAATTATTATTCATTATAATGTGATATTTATAAAGTACAAACCTAAAATTTATAGAAAATTCTGATGAACCCAAGTCTAAATATTAACGTGGGCCTAACCTAATTATCATCTAACAACATTACCGAGTACTATTTGTCTAAATATTTTAGTTTGATACGGAGTACCTTTTTCAGACAATAATTAGTAAAATAAAAAGATACTGCATTACGAATCTAAAGTAGTTTCCTACTAATTTACTCCGTAATATATATAGTCCAAGTTAGATTAAGCGTTAAGACTTCACACTTCAAATTAACAAAAACTACGAAGTGTCATTTTTGATTATTCATTTTTAATTTGACACATACATGATAAGTTTAAAATATTAATGCTAACAAAAAATAATACTACGTATATGAGTTACATAGGATGACTATTTTGCAAGAAATATGTCACTAAACCGTTCAACTTTCAATGATTACTTCGTACATAAAATTTTCTGGTCACGATGATGGCATGAAGGAGTAACTGGGATCAATTGCAACCGCTCTCGACGATTAAATTTATATAGTGTAACTATAAGTTGATGTTTGACATTTTACTTATGTTTTTTTTTGCTTTTATCAAAATTTTAAGGATATGACGTAGTTGAAAGAAATCTTTGATCCGCCACTTTTGTGTTAATATATTAATCTCGTACTGAGTAGATCTTGACAAGGCAAACTACCTTTGGCTTTTGCTTTAGGAAAAAGTTTAGATTATTTCTTCATAAATAATAATTTGTTTTGCAATTTGCAAATCTCAAAAGAAATCTAGTTCAAGTTCACAACATCAAAGATACCGAGCCAAGATTATCTGAGTACAAATTGCAAGACTAAACAGAGTTTACAATTCTAAAAAAATTGTTAAAACATCTGTTGGATGTTTTTTAAAGGATTTTGAGTATGTAATAAATGTTATTCAACTAACAGATAATTATTTATTTTTGGGTTTTGACATCATCAGATAGGGAGAGATTATTAGTGTAAGTAACTAGAGGGGGTGAATAGTTACTTAGTCGATTTTTTTTTTTTTTTAATTTCTTTGCTTTTTCTTGAACTTGATATAGTGTGATATGAAATGTTTGTTTTCAAACAATACGTATATATATGCAAGTGTATAAGTAATCAAAAAGATAAGGGAAGAGAGAACAAACACAACGATATATAGTGGTTCGGGAAGATGTTAACTAATCTTCCTTAATCCACTCCCCAATTGTAAGAATTGAGATTTTTCTTCACTATAATACTCCAAACTCGGTGGAGTGTCCGGATACAACACTAGTACTTCGATAAGCCGCAATTTGTGAACCCTTACGTCCTTTTGAAGACTTCACAACCACCTAAAGCTCTTACCACAAGATCCTAATGCACTATCCTAGTGAAAACACAACTACCTTCTAGATCCCTTTAAGAAGATAGTTTACAAGTAAACTTACAACTTAAGCTTACAAGTACTTTTGCTAGAATCACTCTAAAAGATTACAATGAATTATAAGAATGATATCAGTAAATATAAGAAAATATAAGTGCAAGAGGTGAGTCTTCAAATGCTCCAAGCCTTGGCTTTTATAGGAAAGAGAAATCTGCCTGGAAGCTGTACGGCTCACTGCACGGTCGACCGTGGTTCGACCGTGTACCTCTGACATCTGATTCTTATAGCAATTTTTGTCCTTTGAAATTTGTCATTTTTCTTTGTTGAATAGCTGCAACTAAAAGCCAATTGTCTCTGAAATCATCCACATTACCCCTTTTGTTTTGGACATAAGTGTGGAAGTTGACATGTCCATAAAAGAAGAAAGTCTTCAAGCTTTGACCATTTGTCATTGATTACTTAATAGGATAATTGCAGAATTTTATCTCTTGACAAAGCATTATCTTCCAAAACTCATCAACCTTTGTTAATTAGTTGTCACTTTGCTAATGGAAGCATTTTGTCCTTTGGAATCTTGTTTCATTTCAAATAAACTAGTTTGAATCTAGTTGGAGCTTACTTGAAGATTATTACATCCACAACTTACTAGTTCATAATTGCACATACATAAAAGTTATGGGAGAACAACTCTTTTGTTGGGACTTTTAATGACCATCATTAGTATGTATTTGAGTGACATTTTGTAACAAGTGAAAAATAAAACACTTATGTGTTTAACCTTAATTGAGCTTAAAGTGTCATTAAAATGTCATTAGGCGTGATTAGTAGAAATTAACATCTTTTGGTTCAAAACTCTTTTGAGATCAAAAAAGGCAACTATTATAAGTATGTTAAAAAAGGTTTTGTAAATTATAGATGCCTCAAAGTGGTCTAACTTAAAGTGGATGATTTTGGTAACAGAGAAATATGCGGTCGAACTGCGATAGACCGTGTACTTGACCGCACATCATAATTTTGAAAAGGATTGCAGCCGTTGGTACAGTGTAGCGACCCGACAAAATCGTCATTGACGGCGCCGTCTACTTAGGTCCCGTTACGTGGTCATAAGTCTTTAAGACAACGTTTGACCAAAAATATGTCGCATTCATTTCAAATGTAAGATGTTTCAAGTTTATAAAAGTAGTTCGACAACTAGTTACGTTACACGTTTTAAGTACAAATGAAACCTATGCGACACAATTTAAAGTAAAATCGAAAGACGCTCCATGTATGCATGTGTACTCGACATCCAAGCAAGTATCAAAATAGTGAGCGGAAGCATGTAACACATATCGTGCAAGGACCTGAGAAAAACATAGAAAATCTGTCAACGAAAACGTTGGTGAAATCATAGGTTTAGTAAGTGAGTACGTAAGTAAGTAAGTTGAACCACAAGTTTAGTATAAGTCGATTATTCCAATCGTTTGAATTTCATTGATATTGTTGTTTATCGAGCACCCAATTATCAAAACTTAACTGTATCATTTACCTCTGCATAATAGTGTTAGAACATACACCGTAAAAGAATATATTTCATCTGAATAACGCTAGCGAACCGTCCGAATGAGGGTTAGTCAAACCCGTATGGATCCACACAACATAAGTTCTCCCTTACACCATCAGATATAACTAATCATAATTGAATTGAGGATTTTTGTTCAAACTCGTTCGTGGAATGTTTGTTTTCGTACTTGTGTTCAATTTGTAAAACGAAGCGTTTATGTTTTCTCATCCCAAATATAAGTATAAAAGAGTAAAAGTGGGACTATGATCTCACCTTGAGTGCAAGAATATAAAAGGTACTTCACAAAGTAAACGTGTGCAAAGAACAATGCTAGTCTTGATCTAAACAAATAGGTTGTATCAATAACGGTAATCACGGTCGGTCAATTAGTCCTATGGCTCGTTACTACTCGATTATATATAGCATGTGAATCACGCTGTCAAGTTTCATGCAAAAATCAAGTATAAAAGAAGGTTAGAACGATTGAATAAATATTTGGTTAAGTTTGACTAAAAGTCAAACTTGGTCAAAGTAAACTCAAAAGTCGATGGGTCTGGGTCCAGCAACGAACAATTTTTCTACGCTTTATAATCATATATAAGTACGTTGGAACAAGTCTCATGTTAATCGGACATGTATAGCATAGCGGGAATTAAACGGTGTGACAAAAGTTAAATTAAAAAATGCTGAGCACGAAATGCACTAATCTGCACAAATGCGCAATTTCTTGCACACTTGTGCAAATAAGGGTAAACTGGAATCAGAAAACCCCCTTGTTTTAGTTGGGCACGAAATGCACTAAAATGCACAAATGCGCAATTTCTTGCACACTTGTGCAACCTGAAGTGCTGAAATTTTCAAGTGCACGAACCAAAACTCTTTCAACCACAATTTATGAACCGTAAACACTCAAAACGCATATCATATATCATTGGAAAGGTATTTTAACGAGGAAGACAACTAAGCACATTTCGTCAATTAATCTGACATTTACAACAACCAAAATTGCATTAAATGTTCTTCATTTATACATCCAAGATCATAAATGCAATTTGATTATTCGGGAACTTACTGTAACATCCCGCGTTTTTCCGTTAAATTTATTTTAACACCGTCTTTTTTTTAAATAATATCCCTCGTTATTTAATTTTAACGTCACCCGTTTACACGAGCGTTTTTAAAATATTCGTTTGGTTAATTCCCGCACCCGCTTTGAAACTCGAGGGACCAAAGTTGCAAAGGGGCCTAACTAGTGACTAGGTCAACTAGTCAAACCCCATCTCATCCATTCATTATCACCACCCACCTTCATCCTTCCCTTTCTCTCTACTTCTCATTTTTGAACACAAACCCCAACTTCATAAAATCATCATCTAAATTCGAGATTGGAAGCAAACTTCAAAACAAATTACATTTTCGTGATCCTCTCTTCATCCTCTACATTTTGATACAAATTTCATCAAGTTTGGGTAACTTTCTAAAAACTCTAGATTCCTATAAATTCGTGTTTTTGACTTGAAATTGTGTTAGTTAGTGTCTATGGCTCGTGTCTAGCATGAATATATGTTTTGTTTGCTCGATTTGTTGATTTGAGTAACTAGTTTGAACTTTTGAAGTGGGTTAGCTTAATCTTTGATTTTGGATGATTAAAAGTTGTTTAATTGTTAAAGTTCATGTTTTAATTGTGTTACTAGTATCACTAGCTTCGTTTTGATGCGTAGGTTGATTAAGAAAACTTCAAACACATGATTATTGATTTTTGTGAATTTTGGTTAGGGTTTGATAGACTTTGAAAATGAAATTTTGATGCGTTGAATGCTCGTTAATGTTATTAATAAGTGTTTAGTTGTATTACATGTTTGATTACCTTCAAAACGGCATATCATATGTATAAATTGGATTCCCGGAACTTGAAATGCATTTGATGAACCTAAACTTTGATTTTGAACGCTTAACGACCATTCAACGAGGTTTCTGTTGTCTTAAATGATGATTTTGATTAATGATATGTGGTTAGTTGTATTCCTTGTCGAAATAGCTTTCCGATGATATAAAATACATGTTCTAATTGTTTGCGGATCATAAAATGTGATTGTTTGTGTTTTGGTTCGTCCATTTGAGGAATTCAGCAAACAGACCCTGGATGCCAATTGGGACGCCGTCCTGACTTTTGGGACGCCGTCCCACTCTTCATATTGGGACGCCGTCCTGATTTTGGGATGCCGTCCCACTCTTCATATTGGGACACCGTCCTGATTTTGGGACACCGTCCTGATACACTAAAATGGGCTGTTTTGCTTGGTCATTTGACGTAAAATGTTTGATATGCTACGGACCTCCGATTAACATGAAACTTGGCCAACATGCTCATATATGATTATATAACTTAGAAAAATTGTCGGATACCCGACCCGACCCCGTTGACTTTGACTTTGACCAAGTTTGACTTTTAGTCAAACTTAACTAAACACTTATGCAATCGTTCTAGTCTTTCTTTTATACTTGATTCTTGCATGAAACTTGACAACGTGATTCACATGCTATACTTTTCGAGTCGTAACGAGCCATAGGACTAATTGAACACATTTCACCCGACCTTGTGTCGTAACCGGTTAATTGATACAACTTATTTGTTTAGGTCAAGGCTAAACAACTATCATGCACACGTTTACTTTGTGAAGTACTTTTATACTCGTGCACTCGAGGTGAGATCATAGTCCCACCTTTTCAACAACTTTTTATACTTTTAAATTGTGGGCTGAGAAACATATACTTTGTTACATTTTGTGCTACTTACTTTTATACTTTGAACACAAGTACAAGGAAAACAAACATTCCACAGCGAGTTAGAACAAAAATCCTCAATTCGATTATCATTAGTTACACTTGCAGGGTGTAAGCGAGAACTTATATTGTGTGGCCATACGGGTTTGACAAACCCTCATTACGGACGGTTCGCTACCGTCTACGGATGAAATATATTTTCGAGAAACAGTGTATGTTCTAACACTATTGTGATGAGGTTCTATGGAAGGAAACGTTAAGTCTTGATAATTGGGTGCTCGCGAACAATACTTTTGGAATGCAAACGATTATGATAATCAACGTTATGGGAATACTAAATCTTGTGGTTCAAAAACAACGTTTATTACAAACACCTATGATTTCACCAACGTTTTTCGTTGACAGTTTTCTATATGTTTCTCAGGTTCATACTTGGCTATTTGTTACATGCTTCCGCGTACACTCATACTTGCTTGGAGTCAAGCATACATGCATACACTTTGATTTCGTGCTTGGAGTCAAGCATACATACATACATACGCTAGTGATAGCACCTTTGGATTCAAACATATTGTTTACATACTTACGCTATTTATAGCAACTGTGATTTTCAACTTATATTATGTCGCAAGTTATGTCATTTATACTTTACAATTTTTTTTGTAATCTTAAACTTGTTGTCAAATTGTTTGTAAACTAAACTTTGCAAGTCTTGTACGTTTCAAATGAATGCGACATAATTTTGGTCAAACGCGTCTCATATAGAGACTATGACCACGCAACGGGACCTAAGTAGACGGCACCGTCAATGACGATTTGGTCGGGTCGCTACAGAATGGTATCAGAGCCACTCATGTGCCGTTGGGGGTAGTGGGGCAAACCTCATCGAGGACGATGAGTCCCTAAGGGGGGGTGAATGTAACACCCTAGGCAAATCCCACATCGCCCACGAACATGAGTGATCATGGGATTATAAGGTAATACTCACGCTTAAATGACACAACGCGTTTTGGGATCACAGGCTGAGTAGAAGTGCGAGTACGTTATGGTTAAGCGTGCTCGGGCGAGAGCACTACCAGGATGGGTGACCTCCTGGGAAAGTGCTTCTCGTGTGTGGTCGCCAAGAAAAAGCAGTGCGCCTGCGGGCAAAGCGGACAATATTGTGGTCATGTTAAGCTGGGGTGTTACAGAATGGTATCAGAGCTGGTTTAACCTTAGCCGTAAAGGTAGTCAAGCGCGCCGGCTGTCAGGCCGGGCACTCATACGGACTATGCTTTTTGGCGGGTTAATCGTAGAGGGGGTTCTTACAGTGTTACCAGTGACGAAGCATTGGCTCTTACCCCTTGCGATCCCTTGGAATTTGAGGGTTGGCAGTTTGGCAGAAATGCGGGCCGTAAAATCAGTGTCTGAGGTACACTCAGTGGTCACCAAGCGGTTAGCTGCAAAGGCACTGGGTGGGTTTCTACCCCATCTGTCGCTACAGATGGTATCAGAGCGTTGGTTGTAGGGAACTAGGATATGCATTAGTGTGTCTGACAGAGTCGTTAGGACGCATTAGTGAATCTAGACTACAACCGGATAGTTAGCCATTGCATTCTGACATACATTTGCTATAGATAGCACTTACTTGAATACTTGTGCATTATACTTGAATCATTCTTAGGCAAACTTTTTAATGGTACCCAACCTTCATCATACGAACTCGTATTCCGCCACTTTTTGGTAATACACGTGAATTCAAGGTTTATACACGTACGGATGACCACGACTTCGTTAGTCACTCTAGTTCGGGAATTCTGACTCCTTGGTTGTTATCCACCCCGTCTCAGCTTACTATACACAAGTGTTGTAAAGTTACCACCACCACTCTAGATGAGTATCGTCATCACTATTTATCACTACGGTTGCGTACTACTCGTTATCATGACTCGTTACTCTTTTCATACCTAAATACATTATTGTCTGACTCGAACCGCATTGACGTGAACAATCATTTATACACTTCCCTCGGGGAACGCTTCCTTAGAGTTGCAGAAATTCTTTCGATTTAATACGAGTCACGTTTGAGATGTCGTTACACTTTGTTCATTCTAGATCTTCACAGTTACACGAACTTGAATCTATGGAGTGATGTGGGAATGGAGGTATGAGTTAGCGTAATATAACTACACTCGATCAACGTAGTTATATTACGGTAAGACATACCAAAGTTCTAGTGACACGTGATGGTGGTTAGACTCGATCAACCTAAACACCACCATGTGCCATGTACATGATTTCAACTATTCATGTTTGGACATCTGAAAACTCCGAGAATATTGATAACAACCATACCGGGAACACACCTTCGATTTTTGTCGAACTATACTTATGCTTCCGAATGAATTACCGATTCCTTTTGAATTCAACCGTATGTTACACGTGTATACTATCTCGTCCTCGCACAGTCTTATTGACTAACTACAATTTACTCGTTATGCTCGTATCGAGGCGGAAACTTCTCTCGCCTTACACTCGTAATTCTGGTTCAGGAAATCTTTTATTTTAAATTCTCAATGGAGAGAGACTCTTCACGTTATACTAGTATTCGCCTTGAGGGTGAATAGTCTCGACGAACGTATTTGGAAACCGATAAATCTTCCGCGACGCGAATTTTCTTGAGAAACTTGTCCTAACAAACTTGTTCAAATATACCTTACGGAATGTACTTTGTTTCGGATCGAGATCCTCGTTTCACTTCTAGATTTCGGAGTGCCTTACAAAAAGCCTCGGGACCACGTTTAGACATGAGTACCGCGTACCATCCAAGACCCGACGGACCGAACAAACATACGATTCAAACCTTGGAAACCGTAATACGAATTTGTGTTACCAACTTCAAACCACTTGAGAAAAGTCTTGCCTTTAACCAGAATCTCTTACCACGATAGTTATCATTCGATTCTTAACGTCACACCTTTTGAAACCACATGTGACCGGAAACGTCATTCTCTTTTGTCGAACAAAGTAAACGATGATCAATTCACCGGGGCCGAGTTTATTCATGAGCAACTGAGAAAATTTATTCATATTCAAGAAAGACCCAACACGACTCGTAGTCGCCCAGAGAGCTTGCCAATGTTAGACGTAAACCTTTCGAGTTCCATGTGGGAAACCGCGTCACGTTAGAAGTCGCACCTTGAGGAGGTGTAAACCGTTTCGGGAAACATAGGAATGCTAAATTCGCGATATACTAATCCTTTTTGAAACCATGGAGCGTATTGTACCCGTTGCTTGTCATCTAGATTTTCCGACTAATTTGAGTCTCCGTTCATCCTACATAGAACCTGAAGACGTAACTAGCTATTCCTTTCGATGAGCTTGCTATCGATGGTACACTCCACTTCTAGGAGAACCGGTTGAAATTATGAATCGTGAAACCAAACTTCAATCCAACGTAAAAATCCCGACCGTCGAAGTTCGTTGAAATGCCCAAGGACGTACCTTCACTTATCCGTAGAATTTACAACGCAAGATCTCGAGGAAGATTCAACAACTACTACTTCCAACTAAATTTCGGGACGAAATTTCTTTTGAGGTGTGGATAATGTAACATCCCGCGTTTTTCCGTTAAATTTATTTTAACACCGTCTTTTTTTTTAAATAATATCCCTCGTTATTTAATTTTAACGTCACCCATTTACACGAGCGTTTTTAAAATATTCGTTTGGTTAATTCCCGCACCCGCTTTGAAACTCGAGGGACCAAAGTTGCAAAGGGGCCTAACTAGTGACTAGGTCAACTAGTCAAACCCCATCTCATCCATTCATTATCACCACCCACCTTCATCCTTCCCTTTCTCTCTACTTCTCATTTTTGAACACAAACCCCAACTTCATAAAATCATCATCTAAATTCGGGATTGGAAGCAAACTTCAAAACACATTACATTTTCGTGATCCTCTCTTCATCCTCTACATTTTGATACAAATTTCATCAAGTTTGGGTAACTTTCTAAAACTCTAGATTCCTATAAATTCGTGTTTTTGACTTGAAATTGTGTTAGTTAGTGTCTATGGCTCGTGTCTAGCATGAATATATGTTTTGTTTGCTCGATTTGTTGATTTGAGTAACTAGTTTGAACTTTTGAAGTGGGTTAGCTTAATCTTTGATTTTGGATGATTAAAAGTTGTTTAATTGTTAAAGTTCATGTTTTAATTGTGTTACTAGTATCACTAGCTTCGTTTTGATGCGTAGGTTGATTAAGAAAACTTCAAACACATGATTATTGATTTTTGTGAATTTTGGTTAGGGTTTGATAGACTTTGAAAACGAACTTTTGATGCGTTGAATGCTCGTTAATGTTATTAATAAGTGTTTAGTTGTATTACATGTTTGATTACCTTCAAAACGGCATATCATATGTATAAATTGGATTCCCGGAACTTGAAATGCATTTGATGAACCTAAACTTTGATTTTGAACGCTTAACGACCATTCAACGAGGTTTCTGTTGTCTTAAATGATGATTTTGATTAATGATATGTGGTTAGTTGTATTCCTTGTCGAAATAGCTTTCCGATGATATAAAATACATGTTCTAATTGTTTGCGGATCATAAAATGTGATTGTTTGTGTTTTGGTTCGTCCATTTGAGGAATTCAGCAAACAGACCCTGGATGCCAATTGGGACGCCGTCCTGACTTTTGGGACGCCGTCCCAATCTTCATATTGGGACGCCATCCTGATTTTGGGACGCCGTCCCACTCTTCATATTGGGACACCGTCCTGATACACTAAAATGGGCTGTTTTGCTTGGTCATTTGACGTAAAATGTTTGATATGCTACGGACCTCCGATTAACATGAAACTTGGCCAACATGCTCATATATGATTATATAACTTAGAAAAATTGTCGGAAACCCGACCCGACCCCGTTGACTTTGACTTTGACCAAGTTTGACTTTTAGTCAAACTTAACTAAACACTTATGCAATCGTTCTAGTCTTTCTTTTATACTTGATTCTTGCATGAAACTTGACAACGTGATTCACATGCTATACTTTTCGAGTCGTAACGAGCCATAGGACTAATTGAACACATTTCACCCGACCTTGTGTCGTAACCGGTTAATTGATACAACTTATTTTTTTAGGTCAAGGCTAAACAACTATCATGCACACGTTTACTTTGTGAAGTACTTTTATACTCGTGCACTCGAGGTGAGATCATAGTCCCACCTTTTCAACAACTTTTTATACTTTTAAATTGTGGGCTGAGAAACATATACTTTGTTACATTTTGTGCTACTTACTTTTATACTTTGAACACAAGTACAAGGAAAACAAACATTCCACAGCGAGTTAGAACAAAAATCCTCAATTCGATTATCATTAGTTACACTTGCAGGGTGTAAGCGAGAACTTATATTGTGTGGCCATACGGGTTTGACAAACCCTCATTACGGACGGTTCGCTACCGTCTACGGATGAAATATATTTTCGAGAAACAGTATATGTTCTAACACTATTGTGATGGGGTTCTATGGAAGGAAACGTTAAGTCTTGATAATTGGGTGCTCGCGAACAATACTTTTGGAATGCAAACGATTATGATAATCAACGTTATGGGAATACTAAATCTTGTGGTTCAAAAACAACGTTTATTACAAACACCTATGATTTCACCAACGTTTTTCGTTGACAGTTTTCTATATGTTTCTCAGGTTCATACTTGGCTATTTGTTACATGCTTCCGCGTACACTCATACTTGCTTGGAGTCAAGCATACATGCATACACTTTGATTTCGTGCTTGGAGTCAAGCATACATACATACATACGCTAGTGATAGCACCTTTGGATTCAAACATATTGTTTACATAC
Organism: Rutidosis leptorrhynchoides; assembly: GCF_046630445.1. Taxonomy (NCBI): domain Eukaryota; kingdom Viridiplantae; phylum Streptophyta; class Magnoliopsida; order Asterales; family Asteraceae; genus Rutidosis; species Rutidosis leptorrhynchoides. The sequence goes on along the minus strand of NC_092340.1, from coordinate 274,935,459 downwards.
TTACGCTATTTATAGCAACTGTGATTTTCAACTTATATTATGTCGCAAGTTATGTCATTTATACTTTACAATTTTTTTTGTAATCTTAAACTTGTTGTCAAATTGTTTGTAAACTAAACTTTGCAAGTCTTGTACGTTTCAAATGAATGCGACATAATTTTGGTCAAACGCGTCTCATATAGAGACTATGACCACGCAACGGGACCTAAGTAGACGGCACCGTCAATGACGATTTGGTCGGGTCGCTACAGAATGGTATCAGAGCCACTCATGTGCCGTTGGGGGTAGTGGGGCAAACCTCATCGAGGACGATGAGTCCCTAAGGGGGGGTGAATGTAACACCCTAGGCAAATCCCACATCGCCCACGAACATGAGTGATCATGGGATTATAAGGTAATACTCACGCTTAAATGACACAACGCGTTTTGGGATCACAGGCTGAGTAGAAGTGCGAGTATGTTGTGGTTAAGCGTGCTCGGGCGAGAGCACTACCAGGATGGGTGACCTCCTGGGGAAGTGCTTCTCGTGTGTGGTCGCCAAGAAAAAGCCGTGCGCCTGCGGGCAAAGCGGACAATATTGTGGTCATGTTAAGCTGGGGTGTTACACTTACTACCTACATATAATACGCCGTTTCGTAGGTAATTATGCATACAATACACCTAAACACTTACCAATAACATTTCATAGCATTCAATGCATCAAAGTTTCATATTTAAGTCTAACAAATCCTAACCAAAATCACAAAATCAATAATCATGTTAGTGAAGTTTTCTTAATCAACCTACACATCAAAATGAAGCTAGTGATGCTAGTAACACATTTAATACATGAACTTTAACATTACAACAACATTTAATCATCCAAAACTCAAGATTAAACACACACTTTTTAAGTTCAAGCCAGTTACACTAAAATAACAAGATCGAGCATACAAATCATATATTCATGTTAGACTTGAGCCATAGACACTAATTAACACACTTTTAAGTTTTAAAGATCAAGAACAAGAAAATTTGTGTTTTTAGAAAGTTACCCAAACGAGATGAAGTTGGTATGGATTAGAAGAGGAAGATGCAAGGATTCCGAATATGTAATTTGTTTTGTAGCAAGCTTCCTAGAAATGATTTAGATGATGAAGATGAAAATGGGGTTTTGGTAGCTAGAGAGAAAAGGGAGGTTGAAGATAAAATGAATGAGTGGTGGAAAGTGGGGTTTGACTAGTTGACCTAGTCAACTAGTTAAGCCCCTTGGCAACTTTGGTCCCTCGAGTTTAAAGCGGGTGCGTGAATTAACCAAACGAATTATTTTAAAACGCTAGAGTAAACGAGAGATGTTATAATTAAATAACAAAAATATTAAGAACGCTAGCTAACGGAGGATACGAATCTAGATACAAAGAGTATTATATAAAATAAAAAGACGGGCGTTAAAATAATTTAACGGAAAAATGCGGGATGTTACATTACCCATACCTTAAACGAAATTTCGTCCCGATATTTAGTTGGAAGTAGTAGTTGATGTTATGCGAGGTGTATACGAAATAGTTATATTTTTATTACGAAATACTATTAAATACGATACAATTTTACACAAGTTATTTATTTATTTATAGAGTGGATATACCTAAACCTTGCTACAACACTTATAGGCAGTGTACCTAATCGTACAGTAGTGTAGTTTTTAGTAAGTCCGCTTCGTTCCGCAGGGAGCTAGCCAAGTTTAACGCTATATTATATTTTAAACCATATTTGTATATATATATATATATATATATATATATATATAAGTAGTATTATTATTATAAAAAGGGGGTTTTACCGTTTAATGACCGGTTTGTCGATTTTAAAACTTTAGTCACAATTAAAACCTAATGCAAAATAAAACTTAATTTAAAGCGTAAAGTAAATGACGATAATTAAAGTGCGATAAATTAAAGTGCGATAAATAAAATGACAGTATATAAAATTACAATAATTTAAAAGTACGATAATTAAAAGTGCGATAAGATATAAAATAAAGGAATTATGCTTATTTAAACTTCCGTAATCATGATGTTCGACGTGTTGATTTTAGTTTATTACCATGGGTTAATTGTCCTTTGTCCTGGATTATTCGATATGTTCATCTGGTTTTGTCCACAATAGCCCATCAGTCATAATTATAAAGTGCGAGAGTCTTCGTCAAATTAACCTTATATCCGAAGTCAAATATTCCAACTAATTGGGGATTCGAACTGTAACAAGGTCTTAATACTTTGTTTAATGAATACACCAGGTTATCGACTGCGTGTAGTCCAAGGTTTTACTACTTTGTTAACAATTACACCAATTACCCTTGAATGTAATACACCCCTGTTTTAATGAGTCCATTAACTATTAATCCATCCCCGTGTCCGGTCAAATGAACAATAATTCGTATTTATAGATATCCCGCCCACCGTACCCGATAGCGTATGTGGTTATATATAGATACGTCAAATTTTAACCTTTATATTAAATTAACAAGGTATCGTTTAGTTAATATAAAGCCCATTAATAGCCCATAGTCCAATTTCCACAAGTGTCGTTCTTTTGTCCAAACCTCAATTATGGTACAAAGCCCAATAACCCTGTCTTTAATATTTAGCCCAACATCACGATTACTTCGGCTTAAATAAGCATAATAATAACTTAGCTACGAGACACTAATTTAAAAAGGTTGAACATAACTTACAATGAGTATTAATAGCGTAGTGTTACACGGACAGAATTTCGACTTACAAACTTACAACATTCTCCACTATAACCTTATTATTATTAAACTTAAATTAAAATTATAATTATAATATATATATATATATATATATATATATATATATATATATATATATATATATATATATATATCAAAGAGTGAGAGAGATAGTTCATATTGTGTACTCAAACTCGGCAGAAAACGTTACAATTTATAGGACTTGGCCATGTACAGTAAGCCATACGATCGCATGGATTTTACTCCTCCAGTCCATGCGATCGCATGGCCCCCTGGGACAGCTCACATTCACTTGTCTTCTTGTTTGCCGACGGTTTTTATTTAATATATATAATATATATAATTTATGAATTATTTATATATTATATTATATTCATATGCATAGTTGACTTGTAATTTTAGGCCCGTTGAGTCGCGCGTTGATAGTTGGTTCATGTCTCGGTTCGGATTTTCGAACGTCCTTTCGTACGATTTAATATCTTGTACTTTGCGTTTCACGGCTCGTACGCTTGTAATTTTTTAGACGTTTCTCATCAATATTTTGAACCACTTGGATTGTATTTTGTACTTTTTAGCGTTTTGGTTGTTTGCGTCTTCAAATCAGCGAATCTGTCTTTTATCTTCACCTTTTATTATTTAAACGAATATCACTTGTAAATAGAACAATTACAACTAAAAGCTTGTCTTTCTTGAGGGATAATGCTATGAAATATATGTTCGTTTTTAGCATTATCAAATATTCCCACACTTGAGCGTTGTTTGTCCTCAAGCAATATAGAACTTGAATATAACTTTACTAGAATCACTTCTTTATTCTTCATACTTTGTACATCAGTGATTTCTATACGGCGGTATGAACAATGATAGTAACGTTGTGGTTTACAGTCCCACATGACTATGAAAATTCAGATCCTTTAGGAAATTTGATCTTTATGAAAACATTTGATCTTTTGAAAATTCAATCTAGCTTTTACCCTAGATAATTTTTCCGGAATAACCCTTCACCGGTGTTTGCAAATTGTTTTTGTGGGTTTTGTGGGTTTCAGATTTGAAAATTTTAGCTCAAAACTTATGGTTTTGTGTCACACACTTGCTAACCTTGTATTGGGAAAGCAACACGTTCAATATACTTGCTCTGTATATTACCTTTCGGTAAACTACCGTCCGGTTGTAAAGGAAAGCGTTGAACAAACAACTGTTAAGGCAATGTCCCTTGACATGCTTTTGATTATGGTCTATATCGTGTCGGATGCAATTACTATCCTTTGTAGGAGCAATAGTAAAGATCACCCTATGGTTTTTCGGTCTGGCACAAGGTCCTGTCTTTGACCATGCTATGCAACCACCATTCTTACGGTTGACACCCGATTTGGTTCAGGTGACCTAATGAATTCCGGTGAATTCTTAGGATTTTACGTTTAATGGTAATGAACGCATTAAAAATAGGGTTTTCAGAAAACAAATCGGTTTGTAATTTGATCAAAATATTTTCTCGTTCAAGCTCGAGTTTAGATATCATTGAATTCCATAAGTTTGTAATTCTCAATCTTTAAAAGTCAATCTCAAGGATTGAGTAATATCAGTCTTAAAAGCTGATTTTTGATCTTTAAGGAGATTATTTTTTCTGGGGATCTGATTCATTAGTCTTATAAGCTAATTTGCATGGTGCCCCCCATTGTACGAGATAGATCCTCTCATGGTTAGGATAAGTCTGACCACTTGGCGACTCTGTTTGATGCTGAGGTCGGTGGATTTCCAGCTGATTTTCGAGAAAAATTTTCAAGGTTTTTCGTAGACTCTATAACTGGTATGGACGACAACTTCCTGACCTAAATCAAGAAGCGCGTGTCTTTTTCTCGGAAGACTATACTTCCTTATAAATTCTATTTATATTACAATAAACTGGGTAAAACTGATTAATATCGTCCAAAACAAAAGTATCTTTAATTATTTGTACAAAAATATGTAATATATGTTCTAAATAACTTGGTAAATTTTTCCCACACTTGGCTTTTATTTTCCTTTCTTTGCCTTTTTATTCTCCTCTATTCCATTTTAAATGAATTCAAGCGTTTTTGAGTTGTTTCTCAATTTATGTCATTTCCGAGGTAACAATAATTTCGGTGTTAACACCTAGTTTTATCGTTCATAAATATGTATAAACATGATTTTGAGTTCATTTAGTTGAAAATTTTAAAAAATTAATTACTAGAATTGGGTAGTCAGTATATAAGACTAGGGCTGTTCTTTATTATCAGAGAGCACTAGATTCTAATGCAACTACTGCGTTACTAGTATTTTTAAAGGTAACCAAGTGTATAAGTCAACAAATTTTAACCGAAAGAATTTAATCCCTTCTCACACTTAAGATCTTGCAATGCCCTCATTTGCAAGAAATCAGTAGCAATTTAAATTATTGAGGGTGATTAGCGTAGAAATATGATTAAATTTTACCAAAGTTTCCAAACATATTGTTGTTTATGTTGAATGATAAATGGTGCACATCATTTGTTCATTCCTGCAGTTGTTATTTCACATATATTTTGCATCTTGTCGTTAAAATTAGTTGCTTTTGCTGAATTTAATGCCAGTCTTTTGAAAATGCGCTGTTTTACCCTGTTGTGTACATGAAATAAAATACATACAATACAAATATAAACATGCATGGTAATTTAAAATGGAACTTAATATCCCACTTTCAAATTACAAAAATGAAATATTAGTACAAAATAATAAAAATATTAAACATTACATTAAAGTATCAAAATGTTAAATGTTTAACATAAATAGATAAAAATAATAAAAGATAAAACATTACCAATGGAACACTATTGATTTGGATAGGGATTCCAATTCATATCATCGTTCGGGTTCCATGGTTGGTGATAGGTGTTCTGGTAGGCTTGATTGGGGTCGTACAGGTCAAAGGGTGGTCGCATATCGGGCTGATGTGGTGGATAGTAAGCAACTCGCTGCTCTTTTTGTTCCTGACCAGCATTTGGTCCGCATGCGACCGCATGGTATTGAAGCACAAACCCCATGCGATCGCATGGGGTGTATTTTTTTTTTATAAAACTTTTTACTTATAAAACAAAAAAAAATGAAATAAATTTAAAATTTTATTTCCTTTTATATTGAGGGCGTTTCGGTACGTTGACCTAGTTCGTCCCTCAACAAAATTTTAAAAATTTGTCTTTTTAAAGTATTGTTTTAAAAGCTAAGGTTTTTGGGAATTTTTTTTTTTTTTTTTTTTTTTTTATGTTTTTGGCATACTTTAAATCAATAAGAAAAAATAATGATAATAAAATTTCTCGTCCCGCCTTCGGGTAAAGCAATTTCGGTTCAACGACCTAGTCTTCAACTCACGATGAATTTTAGAAATCAATTTTTAACTTAATGAAATAAAGTACATATTTTTTTTTAAATTCACGACAAACTTAAATTTAAAATGCATATTAAAATTTCATATAAATATTAATAATATTTTTATACATTAATTTTACAAACTTATATTGAAAATATTAATTTTTAAAATATTTAAAAACTTAAATATATTGGTTTTAAAAATTTACAATAATAATATAATATTAATTTAAAAACAAGGTAAAAATTAAAATTAAAAATCTTTTTGATCTTTTATCCCACTTTAATCAATCAAATATTAACAAAAATATACGTCCCTCTTTTTGGGTAAAGTAATTTTGGCTATATTACCTAGTTTTACTCCTGACGAATTTCTGAAATATTTTGGATTGATTGATTAAAGATATTTATACCTTAAGAATAAACGGTAAATTTCGCAGTGATGTAATAAATTTTTGTATGATATCAATAATTTCGGTTTCGCATACCTAATTTTATTGAATATCAATTTAATACTTTATAGCGAACGATTCAGCGTTTATTATCAAAAGGTTAAAAGCAATAAAATAAAAATAAAACTGTACATATTTACCCGTGAGATAGAATTCTCAGAGACCTGTTTTAGCTGACTCATAGGAGAGTCGTGTAATTTGGTTTTCCATAGCTACATAAGCATAACCTCGATTCTTCAATAACTTTTCTTCTAAACATATGAACGGTCCTTCTCTACATAGAGTAACAAATTCGGTATTTGAATATGTTTGATTGTTCGAACATTTACCTTCGTGTGACCATTTTCCGCATTTATGACATCTTTCAAGATGTCGTGCTCTTCTTTTTGTTGCGGTTTTTGATTTTCCTTTACCAAAATGTGTCTTATGATGATCTTTCCTGAGTTCTTTCCTCACTTCGTCCATTTTTTCTCTTATGAATGATACCAGTTCACTCGGGAAGATGTTATTATTACGTTTAGTAATCATAGCGTGTAGTAGTAGACCATGGTTCAGATCAAAGAAATTCTTCATCTCGTAAAACCTAAAAGAAATAAAAATTCAGAATGGAGGGAGAAGACTAGTTCTTTAGGGTCTGCTAGGGAAAGACCATTCGGATTCCATTTTCGGAAACTACACAAAAACAGAATATCTAACTCTAACAGAAATTCATATTACCCTTAAAAGATTCGAATCTTCCCACACTTAGTTAGCTGTGGTGTCGAAATTGTGATTAATTTCTTTTTCAATTGGACTATCAACAACTTGTATATCTATGACTTTTGCTTCAAGCCAATTGTTGATTTCCTCTGTAACTTTCACGAATTCAACTAACTTTGCCTTTTCTTTTGGCGATAAATTGGATACTAATCGGTTACATAACTTAAAGTTCCCCTTAATCCTAGCATCTTGAATCCGTTTATAAAGATTCTTCGTTGAACTGTTAAAAACGGGCTCATCTAATTTCGTATCAATAATGGGGTTCTTTGTTATTAGATCATCATTGGTTGTTGCTTCATCTTCCCCACACTTAGGCATTTTTATTGGTTCAACAGTTTTGGTTGGTGGAGATCTAAACTTTCGGTTCACAAAGGTAACCGATTTGTCACCATCCCTAAGTATCATTCTACCTTCTCTTACATCAATGAATGCTTCGGTGGTTGCTAAAAATGGGCGACCTAAAATTAGAGGAATATCAAGGTCTTCCTCTATATTAATAACTATAAAGTTTGCAACAAAGGTCAAACTTCCCACTTTAACAAGTAAATTATTGACTATTCCAACCGGGTGTTTAATGGTTTGATCAAATAATTGAACACCTATTCTGGTTGGTCTTAATTTACCCACACCTAATCTTTTGTATAAGGAAAGAGGCATAACATTTGTACTTGCTCCTAAATCTGTGAGTCCATTATACATAGCACCATCATTAAGTAAGCAAGAAATGATAAATTCACGTGGGCCTCCTACTTTAGTAAGTAGAGTTGGTTTGTTAACCTTTTCCGGGTGATCTTTTCTTGGTTCTTTCACTTTTACTTGAACTTCTTGTTCACATTTTTCTTCGTTTCTTGGAATGGGAGGTTTGTATAGGAATTCTTCTTCATCACTCTAATTTGAAGCTTCCCCGTCTTCCAATTTTGGTTTTTCATATGTTATTGATAACATATTTATGTTTTCATTCTGAGGGTTTTCTTGGGTGGTGAAATTATGATTGACTTCATTGTCAACTTTCATTGGAGTATGTATGTAATGTTTAACTCTGTGACCATTAGCTTTAAATTCAATCCCATTTGAATTTATCAATTCTACTGTTCCGTATGGGAAAACTCTTTTGACTATGAATGGTCCAGACCATCTTGATTTCAATTTTTCAGGAAATAGCTTGAATCGTGAATTGAAAAGAAGAACTCTGACTCCTTCCTTAAATTCTTTTGAACTTCTGATTCTTTTATCATGCCATTTCTTCATTCTTTCCTTATAGATTAACGAATTTTCATATGCATCATGTCTTAATTCTTCTAATTCATTTAGTTGACTTAACCGTAGACGTCCAGCTTCATGTAAATCAAGATTACATGTCTTCAAAGCCCAAAATGCTTTGTGCTCAATTTCTACTGGAAGATGACATGCTTTTCTGTAAACGAGTTTAAAAGGTGTGGTACCAATTGGAGTTTTGTAGGCTGTTCTAAAAGCCCAGAGTGCATCCTCCAATTTTATGGACCATTCCTTTGGATTTGATCCTACGGTTTTCTCTAGAATACGTTTTAAAGCTCGGTTGGTATTTTCAACTTGTCCACTTATTTGTGGATGATAAGCGATTAAGATTTTATGAGTTACTCCATATCTTTTGAGAACTTTCTCAAGTTTATTATTACAAAAATGAGTACCTCGATCACTTATTAAAGCTTTCGGTGTTCCGAACCTTGCAAAAAGACGTTTTAAGAAATTGACTACAACTCGTGCATCGTTAGTTGGGAGAGCTTGTGCTTTCGCCCATTTAGATACATAATCAATGGCAACGAGAATGTAGAGATTATTATGAGATTTTGGAAATGGACCCATAAAGTCAATACCCCAAACGTCAAAAACTTCACATACTTGAATGACATTTTGTGGCATTTCATCACGTTGACTTATTTTTCCGGCCCTTTGACAAGCATCACAGGATTTACAAAGAAGGTGTGCGTCTTTGAAAATTGTAGGCCAATAGAATCCAGCGTCGTAAACTTTTCTTGCTGTGAGTTGAGGTCCATAATGCCCTCCTGTTGGTTCTGTGTGACAATGGTTTAAGATTTGACTAGCTTCATTTCCGAATACACATCGGCGTATTATTCCATCGGGACAACTTTTAAACAAATGTGGATCTTCCCAGAAATAGTGTTTTATATCACTAGAGAATTTCTTTCGTTTTTGGTATGACAACCATTTTTCAAGGAATCCACATACTAAGTAGTTTGCATAGTCTGCAAACCATGGAATTTCCTTATAATCAATCTTCAAAATATATTCATCAGGAAAGTTATCTTGTATGGCTGATTCATTTAGAACTTCTAATTCGGGATTTTCAAGACGAGAAAGATGATTAGCGGAGAGATTTTCTGCTCCCTTTTTGTCTTGAATTCCAATATCAAACTCTTGTAAGAGTAAGATCCAACGGATTAATCGTGATTTGGCATCTTGTTTCGAAAATAGGTATCTAAGAGCAGAATGGTCGGTATAGACCACCGTTTTAGCTAGAACGAGATATGAACGAAATTTGTCAAAAGCAAAGACAATGGCAAGGAGTTCTTTTTCAGTAGTTGTGTAATTCGTTTGTGTTCCTTGTAACGTCTTACTAGTGTAATAAATAGGTTGAAATCGTTTTTCAATCCTTTGTCTTAAAACGGCTCCCATTGCAAAATCACTTGCATCGCACATGAGTTCAAATGGTAGATTCCAATTTGGAGTTATCATGATCGGCGCATTAGTGAGTTTTTCTTTAAGAATATTAAAAGATTTGATGCATTCATCTGAAAAGATGAATGGAGCATCATTTTCTAGGAGTTTATTCATAGGAGTGACAATTTTAGAAAAATCTTTTATGAAACGTCGGTAAAAACTGGCATGCCCTAGAAAACTCATAACTCCTCTAACATTGGTGGAATGTGGAAGTTTAGCAATTACATCTACTTTAGCTCTATCCATTTCAATTCCTTCCTTTGAAATTTTATGACCAAGAACTATGCCTTCTCTAACCATGAAATAGCATTTCTCCCAATTAAGAACTAGATTTGATTGTTTGCATCTAATAAGCATTCGTTCAAGATTAACTAGACATAATTCAAATGTATCACCGAAGACTGAAAAGTCATCCATGAAAACTTCCATGCATTCTTCTATCATGTCGTGAAAAATCGCCATCATGCACCTTTGAAAGGTTGCAGAGGCGTTGCAAAGTCCAAATGGCATGCGTTTGTAAGCAAAAGTACCATAAGGGCACGTGAATGTGGTTTTCTCTTGGTCCTCGGGTGCTATTGGAATTTGAAAATATCCAGAGAAACCGTCAAGAAAACAATAGTAACTATTCCCAGCTAACCTTTCCAACATTTGATCAATGAAAGGTAAGGGAAAGTGATCTTTTCTGGTGGCGTCATTTAATTTTCTATAATCAATACAAACACGCCATCCTGTTACAGTCCTAGTAGGAATAAGCTCATTTTTTTCATTTGTGATGACAGTCATGCCACCTTTCTTAGGTACACATTGAACTGGGCTTACCCATGGACTATCAGAGATTGGATAAATTAAACCTGCATCTAGCAGTTTAATAATTTCTTTCTTAACAACATCTTGCATATTAGGATTTAGTCTTCGTTGGCGTTGCACATAGGTTTTATGACCTTCTTCCATAAGGATTTTATGTGTGCAATACGAAGGACTTATTCCTTTAATATCATGAATCTTCCATGCAATAGCTGGTTTATGAGCTTTTAGCACAGAAATGAGTTGAGATTTTTCATTTTCAGTAAGAGAAGACGATATTATTACAGTATATATATATATATGATAATGCTAAAAACGAACATATATTTCATAGCATTATTCCTCAAGAAAGACAAGCTTTTAGTTGCAATTGTTCTATTTACAAGTGATATTCGTTTAAATAATAAAAGGTGAAGACAAAAGACAGATTCGACGAATTGAAGACGCAAACGACCAAAAAGCTCAAAAGTACAAAAGACAATCAAAAAGGTTCCAATTATTGATAAGAAACGTCTCGAAATTACAAAAGTACAAGATTCAAAACGCAAAGTACAAAATATAAAATTGTACGCAAGGACGTTCGAAAATCCGAAACCGGGACCAGAGTCAACTCTCAACGCTCGACGCAACGGACTAAAAATTACAAGTTAACTAGGTATATAAATATAATATAACATATAATTAATTATATTAATTATATATATATTATATTTATAAATAAAAAACCGTCGGCAGAGAAAGACTCCAAGGGTGTGAGCTGTAAATTCATTCTCCGCGACTCGCGGAGTTTGAAGAGGATTTCACCGCGAGTCGCGGAGCCCCAAAAATCGAAAATCCCTATAAAGCCAACCGAATTCTGATCGCAAATATCCATCTTTTTCTTCCTCATTCATACGTAAAATTTATATTTATATTTATAATTTATATTTTAATTTTAATTATAATTCTAATAATAAGGGTATGTTAGCGAATGTTGTAAGGGTGTAAGTCGAAATTCTGTCCGTGTAACGCTACGCTATTTTTAATCATTGTAAGTTATGTTCAACCTTTTTACATTAATGTCTCGTAGCTAAGTTATTATTATGCTTATTTAAAACGAAGTAATCATGATGTTGGGCTAATTACTAAAATTGGGTAATTGGGCTTTGTACCATAATTGGGGTTTGGACAAAAGAACGACACTTGTGGAAATTAGACTATGGGCTATTAATGGGCTTTATATTTGTTTAACTAAATGATAGTTTGTTAATGTTAATATAAAGATTTACAATTGGGCGTCCTTATAAATTACCATATACACTCGATCGGACACGATGGGCGGGGTATTTATATGTACGAATAATCGTTCATTTAACCGGATACGGGAATGGATTAGTAGCCACTAGAATAATTAAAACAGGGGTGAAATTACATTCAAGGGTAATTGGTGTAATTGCTAACAAAGTAGTAAAACCTTGGTTTACACGCAGTTGATAACCTGGTGTATTCATTAAACAAAGTATTAAAACCTTGTTACAATTCGAATCCCCAATTAGTTGGAATATTTAACTTCGGGTATAATAATAATTTGACGAGGACACTCGCACTTTATATTTATGACTGATGGACTGTTATGGACAAAAACCAGACGGGCATATTAAATAATCCAGGACAAAGGACAATTAACCCATGGGCATAAAACTAAAATCAACACGTCAAACATCATGATTACGGAAGTTTAAATAAGCATAATTCTTTTATTTCATATTTAATTTCCTTTATTTTATATTTAATTGCACTTCTAATTATCGCATTTTTATTGTTATTGTATTTAATTGCACTTTTAATTATCGTACTTTTTAATTATCGCAAGTTTATTTTATCGCACTTTTATTATTCGCAATTTCATTATCGTTATTTACTTTACGCTTTAATTTAAGTCTTGTATTTATTTTATATTTTACATTAGGTTTTAACTGCGACTAAAGTCTTAAAATCGACAAACCGGTCATTAAACGGTAAAAACCCCCCTTTATAATAATAATATTACTTATATATATTTTTGTATTTTTATAAAAGTAAACTAATATAGCGTTGAGCTTTGTTTAAAAAAGATTCCCTGTGGAACGAACCGGACTTACTAAAAACTACACTACTGTACGATTAGGTACACTGCCTATAAGTGTTGTAGCAAGGTTTAAGTATATCCATTCTATAAATAAATAAATATCTTGTGTAAAATTGTATCGTATTTAATAGTTTTTCCTAGTAAAATATAAACTATTTCGTATACCTTAGCTTTGACATCAATATATATATATATATATATATATATATATATATATATATATATATATATATATATATATATATATATATATATATATATATATATCATGTAAATAAGCGTATTCCAAATGGGTTGGAAGTGGCTTTAACTCTAATATCGGTGGTTCTTCTATCGATGATTTGTATCGATATCTGTCTTCTTCTTTTAGCATTTGAAGTTCTTCTATTGTTAGTTCGTATTCATTAGCCATAAGTGCGGCTAACATTTCAGCTTCATCAATTGGTTCAGTTCCTTCTCCTAAAGAACATTCTCATGTTCCTTGTAATTCTGGAAATTCTTCTAACAATTCTGCATGTGAATCTATAGTTTGAATATAATAACATGTATCATCTGCAGATTGTGGTTGTTGCATGGCTCTATCAACAGAAAAGGTAACACTCTCGTCCTCTATACTTAGGGTCAGTTTCTTACCAAACACGTCTATTATTGCTTTAGCCGTGTTTAAGAATGGTCTTCCTAATATGAGAGGAACTCGAGAATCTTATTCCATATCTAAAATAACAAAAACTACTGGAAATACTAAAGTACCAACTTTAACTAGCATGTTCTCCATTATCCCTCTAGGATATTTTACTGATCGATCGGCTAGTTGTATGCTTATTCGTGTTGGTTTCAATTCTCCAAGGTCTAGTTTAGCGTATATTGAATACGACATTAAATTTATACTAGCACCTAAGTCTGCCAATGCTTCTATTGAACTAAGACTACCCAGAAAACATGGAATTGTGAAACTTCGAGGATCTGATAATTTTCCATTCGTATAGCGTGAATATCCTTAGTCATCTTTTCCATTCGTCTCTCAAAAGCATCTATCTTTGCAGAAATGGAATCAAAGTCATGGCTAGAATCGGCTCTAGCCGGTTTAGATGATCTAACGATGTCTTTTTCTTGATGCCACTCATGTGAGTGGGAAGCAGTGTTATCAATAATTTTGTAAGCTTTAGTTGCGGTTTTCTTCATAATGGAACCACCATCTAGTATATCGATGTCTTTTCGTGTAGTGATGTCGCATCCTTGGTAGAATATTTGTACTATTTGATAAGTGTCTAAACCATGTTGCAGACATCCTCTCAACAACTTTCCAAATCTTGTCCATGCCTAATATAGAGTTTCATTTAGCTTTTGTGTGAACGTAACAATTTCTCCTTGAAGTCTTACAGCTTTAGATGCCGGAAAGAATTGTTTAAGAAATTTTTCAACTAAAACATCCCATGTATCAATCGCCCCTTCAGGTAACGATTCTAACCAATCTTTGGCTTCTCCCTTTAAAGTCCAGGGAAATAACATGAGATAGATCTATTCATCCTCAACTTCTCTGATTTTAAATAGAGTACAAATCCTATTAAAGGTACGAAAATGTTCGTTTGGATCTTCCTTCGGCGCACCACTAAATTGGCATTGATTAGTTATCATGTGTAGGATTTCTCCTTTGATTTCATAATCTGGCGCATTAATGTCTGGTTGAGTAATTGCATGACCTTGGCCAGTGAGTTTAGCTCGTATTCGGTCCTCCATACTTAGAGGTTTCAGATTTTTCATGATTGAATTTGTTAAATCTGAATCACTAGAGGATTCTGACTTAATGGTTTCTTCCTCAACAATCTCTGGATGAGTGATCTGTGGTTCAGGAGGAATGATTAGTGGTTCAGGATCTCTGAATTGTCTCTGAATATCCTTCGGGTTCTCAATTGTGAGGACGCGTTCAAAAAATGATTATCGGAAATTTGAATTGGAGTACTTGGTCGACTAGATGATGATTCTAAAAAAAAAATCAACAGCGGCAATATTAGCTAGATGTCTTGATCGAGTTACAGGTGGTGAACGTATGAAAGGTGGTGAACTTTTTGCTCGGTGCATTCACTGAATATCCTATTAGTTATAAAAGATAAAAATTATATAAGCTATCAAATTAATAGGCTTTTCTGATTTTGCCCACGTTTCGAATAGCCAATAAATGCAGCAGGTAGCCAGGACCCTTTAAATCGCAAGCCCACAACTCGCCACTAACAAATCCAACTATTACTACGAACCAGAAAATTTTGGATGTCTATCAATTTAATCGCTTAAAATAATTTTTTCGTCAAGATAAAGAAAATTCTATGTTCTAAAAACTAGAGCGTCGAGAAATAAGAAAGAAAAAGAGTGCGTCGAAAAACGTCGAAAAATAAAAGGTCGAAAAATAAGCGTCGAAAAATAATAAAATGCAGCGTCGAAACTTAAAAGTCTAAAAACTAAATATTTAAAGTTGCGTCTAAAGGAATTAAAGCTTAAAAGGAATTCTATATCCAAAACGGCAATAACTTAAAAGGTACTAAAATCTTAAAACGGCGTCGCAAAATTTTAAAGCACCTAAATATTAGTCTAAAGAAAAAGTACTTAAGGGATTTTACGGCAAAGCCTAAAAATCTAGAAATATAAAATAAACTACGGCAAAAACTATATCTTAAAACTAGTTACGAACGATAAATATACAATTACGTACTAAACTAATAAAAATATTCAATTTATAAAAAGAGACAAAAAATGATAAAATTAATTATTTTTATAATAATATTATTTTTATATTATTATTTTATAAAAGTATTAATTTTATATATTAATAAAACTAATTAAAACTTAAAAATACAAAATAAATAAAACTAAAAACTAATTATATTAAATTAAACCCTAATTAATATAATAAATTAATTAACCCTAATCTTAATTAATAAATATAAATTAAAAACCCTAATCGTATTAATTGCTTTACTATGTTTCCTGTCAGATAGGCTCATGCGATTGCATGAGTGTTATGTGTCTGGGCCATGTGATCGCATGGCTTCAGATACCAGGCCAGGTCTTGGGCTGCTACAGTACCGGGCCCGAATATTTATATATTTTTTTCTGATTTTAATTAAATAAAAATAAAATAACTTAAATAAAAAAAATAATTTACTTATTAGTTTTTATAACTTTTAATAATAAACAAAAATATAAATTTTTTTTAATTTTAACTAAACTTAAAAATATAGATATGTATTTTTCTTTTTCTTGTTTTTATATTTTTGTATTTAAAACGTATTTTTACAAAAATAAATTAAAACTTAATAAAGAAAATCTTTTTTTAATAGCGTTTTGCTTCGGCGTTTAAGATGTTCCCCGGCAGCGGCACCAAAAATACTTGATGTTATGCGATGTGTATACGAAATAGTTATATTTTTATTACGAAATACTATTAAATACGATACAATTTTACAAAAGTTATTTATTTATTTATAGAGTGGATATACCTAAACCTTGCTATAACACTTGTAGGCAGTGTACCTAATCGTACAGTAGTGTAGTTTTTAGTAAGTCCGTTTCGTTTCGCAGGGAGCTAGCCAAGTTTAACGCTATATTATATTTTAAACTATATTTGTATATATATATATATATATATATATATATATATATATATATATATATATATATATATATATATAAGTAGTATTATTATTATAAAAAGGGGGTTTTACCATTTAATGACCGGTTTGTCAATTTTTAAACTTTAGTCACAATTAAAACCTAATGCAAAATATAACTTAATTTAAAGCGTAAAGTAAATGACGATAATTAAAGTGCGATAAATTAAATGACATTAAATAAAATTGCGATAATTTAAAAGTACGATAATTAAAAGTGCGATAAGATATAAAATAAAGGAATTATGCTTATTTAAACTTCCGTAATCATGATGTTCGCCGTGTTGATTTTAGTTTATTACCATGGGTTAATTGTCCTTTGTCCTGGATTATTCGATATGTCCATCTGGTTTTGTCCATAATATTCCACCAGTCATAATTATAAAGTGCGAGAGTCTTCGTCAAATTAACCTTATATCCGAAGTCAAATATTCCAACTAATTGGGGATTCGAACTGTAACAAGGTCTTAATACTTTGTTTAATGAATACACCAGGTTATCGACTGCGTGTAGTCCAAGGTTTTACTACTTTGTTAACAATTACACCAATTACCCTTGAATGTAATACACCCCTGTTTTAATGAGTCCATTAACTATTAATCCATCCCCGTGTCCGGTCAAATGAACAATAATTCGTATTTATAGATATCCCGCCCACCGTACCCGATAGCGTATGTGGTTATATATAGATACGTCAAATTTTAACATTTATATTAAATTAATGAGGTATCGTTTAGTTAATATAAAGCCCATTAATAGCCCATAGTCCAATTTCCACAAGTGTCGTTCTTTTGTCCAAACCTCAATTATGGTACAAAGCCCAATAACCCCGTCTTTAATATTTAGCCCAACATCACGATTACTTCGGCTTAAATAAGCATAATAATAACTTAGCTACGAGACACTAATTTAAAAAGGTTGAACATAACTTACAATGAGTATTAATAGCGTAGTGTTACACGGACAGAATTTCGACTTACAAACTTACAACATTCCCCACTATAACCTTATTATTATTAAACTTAAATTAAAATTATAATTATAAAATAAATAAATAAATAAATAAATAAATATATATATATATATATATATATATATATATATATATATATATATATATATATATATATATATATATATATATCAGAGAGTGAGAGAGATAGTTGATAATGTGTACTCAAACTTGGCAGAAAACGTTACAATTTATAGGACTTGGCCATGTACAGTAAGCCATGCGATCGCATGGATTTTACTCCTCCATGCCAAGCGATCGCATGACCCCCTGGGACAGGTCACATTCACTTGTCTTCTTGTTTGCCGACGGTTTTTTTTTAATATATATATATATATATATATATATATACATATATATATATATATATATATAATTTTATGAATTATTTATATATTATATTATATTCATGTGCATAGTTGACTTGTAATTTTAGGCCCGTTGCATCGCGCGTTGATAGTTGGTTCATGTCCCGGTTTCGGATTTTCGAACGTCCTTTCGTACGATTTAATATCTTGTACATTGCATTTCACTGCTCGTAATCTTGTAATTTTTTAGACGTTTCTCATTAATATTTTGAACCACTTGGATTGTATTTTGTACTTTTTAGCGTTTTGGTCGTTTGCGTCTTGAAATCGTCGAATCTGTCTTTTGTCTTCACCTTTTATTATTTAAACGAATATAACTTGTAAATAGAACAATTGCAACTAAAAGCTTGTCTTTCTTGAGGGATAATGCTATGAAATATATATTTGTTTTTAGCATTATCAGTAGTCGATGTCTCTTCCTCGAGACCTCGCGTTGTCAATTCTACGAATAAGTGAAGGTACCTCCTTGGGCATTCCGACGAACTTTGACAGTCGGGATTTTACGTTGTCTTATGGTTTGGTTTTACGATCCATAATTTCAACTGGTTCTCCTATAAAGTGGAGTTTGTCATCAATAGTAAGCTCATCTAAAAGAGTAACAAGTTCTTGTTCCGCAGGACACTTCTCTAAGTTTGATATCTGGAATGTAGGATAAACGGAAACTTAATTGAATCGGAAGCTCTAAACGGTATGTAGCGGGTCCAATACGCCCTAAGCTTTCAAAAGGGTCGATATTACGCGGATTTAGCTTTCTACATTTCCCGAAACAGATTACACCTTTCCAAGGTGCGACTCTTAACATTTCACGGTTTCCCATTTGGGATTTGAGAGGTTTACGTCTAACATCGTCATAGCTCTTTGTCGACTACGATTCGTCTTGAGCCTTTCTTGGGTTTGAGCGGTCTTAACGGTTATTTCATGAATGAGTTCGAGTCCGGTGATTTGCTAGTCGCCTACTTCGGCCCAACAATTAGGAGAACGACATTTGCGGCGATATAAGTTTCGAAAGGTGCAGCGCTAATATTCGAGTGATAACTATTGTAGTAAGAGAATTCGGCTAAAGGCAAATACTTTTCCCCAGTACGTTTGAAATTGATAACACAAACTCGTATTATGGCTTCCGAGGTTTGAATCGTATGTTCGCTTGATCTGTCGGTTTATGTGTGATACGCGGTACTCATGTCTAAACGTGTTCCCAAGGCTTCTTGTAAATCTAGAAGTGAAACGAGCATCTCGATCCGAGATAATTGACGATGGCACACCGTGTTGGAATAGAATTTCTTCGACGAATGGTTGTGCAAGCTTTTCCTATCCCTTCGATTTCTGAATACGTTAGATAAAATTATTCCTCCTTCGTGGTGAATACTGGTATAGTGTGTGGGGTCTCTCTCCATTGAAAGATTGGATGATAAGTTTCCATATACGAAAGTATGAGCGTAATGTTAGGAGGAGTTTTCATTTAGATATAGTCGCATCGCGCACGTTGTGGTCAAATGTTGAGACTTGGTGGAGACGAGATAGTACACATAGTTATATGTGTTTTGGAGTTGAATAGTAGTTGGCCATTTATCAGAAGCATAAGAACGATGAGTCAATAAAGAAAGAGGTATCCCTGGATTGTGTGTTGTCTTGGGTCCCGGTAATATCAGACGGCAACAGTGAAGTAACAGAGTTATGTGACGTGGTACATGGCAATGAGAAGGTTGATCGAGCCCCATAATTAAGTATCCAAATTCTTCTGGCAAAACAATGAATTTCAGTCTCTTTGATCTTGAGTCGAGAGAGAAGGTCTTTCAGGTGTTCACTTAGAAATATTTTCATATTTGAGTTCCATTTTGTGCTACACGAATCTGGCTAGCGAGGTTGGTATGGATAATCACGTTCAAGGTTCGGACACGGAGAGGTTTAATTCTTTCCTTTTAGCTCAAGGCATCGGCTACAACATTTGTCTTGCCCTGATGGTAACGAAGTTCACAATCATAATCATTTAATGTTTCAGTCCACCATCGTTGTCTCGTGTTGAGTTGTTTTTGATCGAAAATGTGTTGGAAGCTTTTTATTGAAATGTCCCGTTCATATTGATTATAAACATTCCATATTAATTGATTTCGTCGCGAGGTTTTGACCTCTATAAGAGACGTTTTTCAAAGACTGCATTCATTTTTAAAACAACCATAACCTTTATTTTATCTATAAAGGTTTAAAAAGCATTACGTAGATTATCAAATAATGATAATCTAAAATATAGCGTTTACACACGACCATTACATAATGGTTTACAATAAGAATATATTACATCAAAAATAAGTTTCTTGAATGCAGTTTTTACATAATATCATACAATCATGGACTCCAAATCTTGTCCTTATTTTAGTATGCAACAGCGGAAGCTCTTAATAATCACCTGAGAATAAACATGCTTAAAACGTCAACAAAAATGTTGGTGAGTTATAGGTTTAACCTATATATTATCAAATCATAATAATAGACCACAAGATTTCATATTTCAATATACATCCCATACATAGAGATAAAAATCATTCATATGGTGAACACCGGGTAACCGACATTAACAAGATGCATATAAGAATATCCCCTATCATTTCGAGAAATCCTTCGGACATGATAAAAACGAATTCGAAGTACTAAAGCATCCGGTACTTTGGATGGGGTTCGTTAGGCCCAATAGATCTATCTTTAGGATTTGCATCAATTAGTATATCGGTTTACTAATTCTTAGGTTACCAAGCAAAAGGGGCATATTCGGCTTCGATCATTCACCCATATAATGTAGTTTCATTTACTTGTGTCTATTTCGTAAGACATTTATAAAACTGCATGTATTCTCATCCTAAAATATTAGATTTTAAAAGTGGGACTATAACTCACTTTCACAGATTTTTACTTCGTCGGGAAGTAAGACTTGGCCACTGGTCGATTCATGAACCTATAACAAATATGTACATATATATCAAAGTATGTTCAAAATATTTTTACAACATTTTTAATACGTTTTAATGTTTTAAGTTTATTAAGTCAGCTGTCCTCGTTAGTGACCTACAACTAGTTGTCCACAATTAGATGTACAGAAATAAATCGATATATATTATCTTGAATCAATCCACGACCCAGTGTATACACGTCTCAGGCTAGATCACAACTCAAAGTATATATATATTTGGAATCAACCGCAACCCTATATAGCTAACTCCAACATTACTGCATAGAGAGTGTCTATGGATGTTCCAAATAATATGTATACATGGGTCGATATGATATGTCAAAACATTTGCATACGTATCTATGATATCCCAAGATTACATAATATATTAGAATACATGTATAATACAATATAAGTTAGCTAGGATATGATTTGTATAGAATTGTTACAATATTTCCCGTAGCTACAACAATCAAAAAATATCCAATCTTGTTTTACCCATAACTTCTTCGTTTTAAATCCGTTTTGAGTGAATCAAATTGCTATGGTTTCATATTGAACTCTATTTTATGAATCTAACAGAAAAATTATAGGTTTATAGTCGGAAATATAAGTTACAAGCCGTTTTTGTAAGAGGTAGTCATTTCAGTCGAAAGAAAGACGTCTTGATGACCATTTTGAAAAACATACTTTCACTTTGAGTTTAACCATGATTTTTGGATATAGTTTCATGTTCATAAGAAAAATAATTTTCCCACAAGAACAAATTTTAAATCAAAGTTTATCATAGTTTTTAATTATCAAACCCAAAACAGCCCGCGGTGTTACTACGACGGCGTATGTCCGGTTTTACAGTGTTTTTCGTGTTTCCAGGTTTTAAATCAATAAGTTAGCATATCATATAGATATAGAACATGTGTTTAGTTGATTTTAAAATTCAAGTTAGAAGGATTAACTTTTGTTTGCGAACAAGTTTAGAATTAACTAAACTATGTTCTAGTGATTTCAAGTTTAAACCTTCGAATAAGATAGCTTTATATGTATGAATCGAATGATGTTATTAATATAATTACTACCTCATGTTTTGTGGATAACCTACTGGAAAAGAGACAAGTGGATCTAGCTTCAAAGGATCCTTGGATGGTTTGAAAGTTCTTGAAGCAGAATCATGACACGAAAACAAGTTCACGTAAGATTTTCACCCGAAATAAGATTGTTATAGTTATAGAAATTGAACCAAAGTTTGAATATGAGTATTACCTTGAATTATAAAGATAACCTACTGTAAATAACAAAGATTTCTTGAGGTTGGATGATCACTTTACAAGATTGGAAGTAAGCTAGCAAACTTGGAAGTATTTTTGATTTTATGAAACTAGAACTTATAGAATTTATGAAGAACACTTAGAACTTGAAGATAGAACTTGAGAGAGATCAATTAGATGAATAAAATTGAAAAATGAAAGTGTTTTTATATGTTTTTGGTCGTTGGTATATGGATTAGATATAAAGGATGTGTAATTTTGTTTACACGTAAATAAGTCATGAATGATTACTAATATTTTTGTAATTTTATGAGATATTTCATGCTAGTTGCCAAATGATGGTTCCAACATGTGTTAGGTGACTCACATGGGCTGCTAAGAGCTGATCATTAGAGTGTATATACCAATAGTACATACATCTAAAAGCTGTGTATTGTACGAGTACGAATACGGGTGCATACGAGTAGAATTGTTGATGAAACTGAACGAGGATGTAATTGTAAGCATTTTTGTTAAGTAGAAGTATTTTAATAAGTTTCTTGAAGTCTTTCAAAAGTTTATGAATACATAGTAAAACACTACATGTATATACATTTTAACTGAGTCGTTAAGTCATCGTTAGTCGTTACATGTAAATGTTGATTTGAAACCTTTAAGTTAACGATCATGTTAAATGTTGTTAACCCAATGTTTATTATATCTAATGAGATGTTAAATTATTACATTACCATGATATTATGATATATTAATATATTCTTAGTATGATATATATACAGTTAAATGTTGTTACAACGATAATCGTTACATATATGTCTCGTTTCGAAATCATTAAGTTAGTAGTCTTGTTTTTACATACGTAGTTCATTGTTAATACACTTAATGACATGTTTACTTATAATTTATCATGATTAAACATAGTGTATCAATATCTTAATATGATTCATATGTATTTAGTAAGAAGTTGTTATAACAATAATCGTTATATATACCGTTTCGAGTTTCTTAATTCAATAAACTCAATTTTATGTATATAACTCATTGTTAAAATACCTAATGAGATACTTACTTATCATAATATCATGTTAACTATATATATAATCATATATATGTCATCCTATCGTTTTTACAAGTTTTAACGTTCGTGAATCACCGGTCAACTTGGGTGGTCAATTGTCTATATGAAACCTATTTCAATTAATCAAGTCTTAACAAGTTTGATTGTTTAACATGTTGGAAACACTTAATCATGCAAATAACAATTTCATTTAATATATATAAACATGGAAAAGTTCGGGTCACTATAGTACCTACCCGTTAAATAAATTTCGTCCCGAAATTTTAAGCAGTTGGAGGTGTTGACGTATCTTCTGGAAATAAGTGCGGGTATTTCTTTTTCATCTAATCTCCTCGTTCCCAGGTGAACTCGGGTCCTCTACGAGCATTCCATCGAACTTTAACAATTGGAATCTTGTTTTGCTTAAGTCTTTTAACCTCACGATCCATTATTTCGACGGGTTCTTCAATGAATTGAAGTT
This sequence comes from Rutidosis leptorrhynchoides, assembly GCF_046630445.1. Lineage (NCBI taxonomy): Eukaryota > Viridiplantae > Streptophyta > Magnoliopsida > Asterales > Asteraceae > Rutidosis > Rutidosis leptorrhynchoides. Next base: position 274,911,721 of record NC_092340.1, on the reverse strand, counting down.
TTTCGTTGATTTGAATTTCGTATAACGGAATAGTGAGATCTTCTTTAGCAAAACATTTCTTCAAATTCGAGACGTGGAAAGTGTTATGTACAGCTACGAGTTGTTGTGGTAATTCAAGTCGATAAGCTACTGGTCCGACACGTTCAATAATATTGAATGGTCCAATATACCTTGGATTTAGTTTCTCTCGTTCACCAAATCGAACAACGCCTTTCCAAGGTGAAACTTTAAGCATGACCATCTCGCCAATTTCAAATTCTATATCTTTTCTTTTAATGTCAGCGTAGCTCTTTTGTCGACTTTGGGCGGTTTTCAATCGTTGTTGAATTTGGATGATCTTCTCGGTAGTTTCTTGTATTATCTCCGGACACGTAATCTGTCTATCCCCCACTTCACTTCAACAAATCGGAGACCTGTACTTTCTACCATAAAGTGCTTCAAACGGCACCATCTCAATGCTTGAATGGTAGCTGTTGTTGTAGGAAAATTCTGCTAACGGTAGATGTCGATCCCAACTGTTTCCGAAATTAATAACACATGCTCGTAGCATGTCTTCAAGCATTTTTATTGTCCTTTCGCTCTGCCCATCAGTTGGTGGATGATAGGCAGTACTCATGTCTAGACGAATTCCTAATGCTTGCTGTAATGTCTGCCAGAATCTTGAAATAAATCTGCCATCCCTATCAGAGATAATAGAGATTGGTATTCCATGTCTAGAGACGACTTCCTTAAAATACAGTCGTGCTAACTTCTCCATCTTGTCATCTTCTCTTATTGGCAGGAAGTGTGCTGATTTGGTGAGACGATCAACTATTACCCCTATAGTATCAAAACCACTTGCAGTCCTTGGCAATTTAGTGATGAAATCCATGGTAATGTTTTCCCATTTCCATTCCGGGATTTCGGGTTGTTGAAGTAGACCTGATGGTTTCTGATGCTCAGCTTTGACCTTAGAACACGTCAAACATTCTCCTACATATTTAGCAACATCGGCTTTCATACCTGGCCACCAAAAATGTTTCTTGAGATCCTTGTACATCTTCTCCGTTCCAGGATGTATTGAGTATCTGGTTTTATGAGCTTCTCTAAGTACCATTTCTCTCATATCTCCAAATTTTGGTACCCAAATCCTTTTAGTCCTATACTGGGTTTCGTCTTCCCGAATATTAAGATGCTTCTCCGATCCTTTGGGTATTTCATCCTTTAAGTTTCCCTCATTTAAAACTCCTTGTTGCACCTCCTTTATTTGAGTAGTAAAGTTAGTGTGAATCATTATATTCATAGATTTTACACGAATGGGTTCTCTATCCTTTCTGCTCAAGGCGTCGGCTACCACATTTGCCTTCCCTGGGTGGTAACGAATCTCAAAGTCGTAATCATTTAACAATTCAATCCATTTGCGCTGCCTCATGTTCAGTTGTTTCTGATTAAATATGTGTTAAAGACTTTTGTGGTCAGTATATATAATACTTTTGACCCCATATAAGTAGTGCCTCCAAGTCTTTAATGCAAAAACAACCGCGCCTAATTCCAAATCATGCGTCGTATAATTATGCTCGTGAATCTTCAATTGTCTAGACGCATAAGCAATTACTTTCATTCGTTGCATTAATACACAACCGAGACCTTGCTTTGAGGTGTCACAATATATCACAAAATCATCATTCCCTTCAGGTAATGACAATATAGGTGCCGTAATTAACTTTTTCTTCAACAATTGAAACGCTTTTCTTGTTCATCCTTACATTCAAATTTCCTCCCTTTATGCGTTAATGCAGTCAAGGGTTTTGCTATTTTAGAAAAATCTTGGTTGAATCTCCTGTAATAACCAGCTAGTCCTAAAAACTGGCGTATGTGTTTCGGAGTTTTCGGGGTTTCCCACTTTTCAACGGTTTCAATCTTTACTGGATCCACCTGAATACCTTCTTTGTTCACTATGTGACTGAGGAATTGAACTTCTTCCAACCAAAATGCACACTTTGAAAACTTAGCGTACAGTTTTTCTTTTCTCAGCAACTCTAGCACTTTTCTCAAATGTTCTTCATGCTCTACATCATTCTTCGAGTAAATAAGTATGTCATCGAAGAAAACAATGACAAACTTCTCAAGATATGGCCCACACACTCGGTTCATGAGGTCCATAAACACAGCTGGTGCGTTAGTCAATCTAAACGGCATAACCATAAACTCGTAATGACCGTAGCGCGTCCTAAAAGCAGTCTTTGGAATATCATCCTCCTTCACCCGCATTTGATGATATCCAGAACGTAAATCGATCTTCGAATAAATAGACGAGCCTTGTAGTTGATCAAATAAGTCATCAATTCTCGATAGTGGGTAGCGGTTCTTGATGGTAAGTTTGTTCAACTCTCAGTAGTCGATACACAACCTGAATGTACCATCTTTCTTCTTGACAAACAAAACAGGAGCTCCCCATGGTGATGTGCTTGGTCGAATGAAACCACGCTCTAAAAGTTCCTGTAACTGACTTTGTAATTCTTTCATTTTGCTGAGTGTGAGTCTGTATGGAGCATGAGCTATTGGTGCAGCTCCTGGTACAAGGTCTATTTGAAATTCAACGGATCGATGTGGGGGTAATCCCGGTAATTCTTTCGAAAATACATCGGAAAATTCTTTTGCGACGGGAACATCACTGATGTTCTTTTCTTCAGATTTAACTTCCTCGATGTGTGCTAGAATGACATAACAACCTTTTCTTATTAGTTTTTGCGTCTTCAAACTACTAATAAGATTTAACTTCACGTTGTTCTTTTCTCCGTACACCATTAAAGGTTTTCCTTTTTCACGCATAATGCAAATCGCATTTTTGTAACAAACAACCTTTGCTCTTACCTTATTCAACCAGTCCATGCCAATTATTACATCAAAACTCCCTAACTCGACTGGTATTAAATCAATCTTAAACGTTTCATCACCCAGTTTAATTTCTCTATCCCGACATATATTATCTGCTGAAATTAATTTACCGTTTGCTAATTTAAGTAAAAATTTACTATCCAAAGGCATTAATGGGCAACTTAATTTAGCACAAAATTCTCTACTCATATAGCTTCTATCCGCACCCGAATCAAATAAAACATACGAAGATTTATCATCAATAAGAAACGTACCCGTAACAAGCTCCGGGTCTTCCTGTGCTTCTGCCGCATTAATATTGAAAACTCTTCCACGGCCCTGTCCATTAGTATTCCCCTGATTCGGGCAATTTCTAATAATGTGGCTCGGTTTTCCATATTTATAACAAACAGCGTTGGTATTACTTGCTCCGACACTATTCGTTTCGGCATTACTTGTTCCGACATTATTTGTTCCTTTAGTTCTGTTAAATTTTGGTCTATAGATCTCACACTTTGTCGCGCTATGACCATCTCTTTTACACCTGTTGCAAAATGTCGTGCAAAATCCCTGATGATTTTCTTCACACCTATGACATGGCTGTTTTTGGTTTTTGTTGCATTTGTTGTTATTGAGGTTGTTGTTGGGATTGTTATTGTTGTTGAAACGGTTGTTGTAGTTGTTGTTGGGATGTTTGTTGTAGTTATTGTTAGGATTGCGGTTATTGTTGCGATTGTTGTTGCGGTTGTTGGGATAGTTGTTGCGATTGTGGTTGTAATTGTTGTTGTTGTTGTACTGGTGACTCTTGTCACCGTTTTCCTCCCACTTCCTCTTGAGTTGTTTCGTGTTGGCTTCTTCAGCCGCCTGCTCTTTAATTCTTCCCTCAATCTGATTTATGAGTTTATGAGCCATTCGACTTGCCTTCTGTATAGAAGCGGGCTCGTATGAACTAACATCTTCTTGAATCCTTACTGGTAACCCTTTTACAAACACGTCGATCTTCTCTTCATTATCTTCGAATGCTCCCGGACACAATAGGCACAACTCTGTGAATCGTCGTTCATATGTGGTAACGTCGAACCCTTGTGTTCGTAACTCTCTAAGTTCTGCCTTGAGTTTATTGACTTCGTTTCTAGGACGGTACTGCTCATTCATCAATTGCTTGAATGCCGACCACGGTAGTGCGTAAGCAGTATTTTGTCCTACCTGTTCAAGATAGGTGTTGCACCACGTTAACGCAGTACCTGTGAAGGTATGCGTAGCTGATAATGCTAAAAACGAACATATATTTCATCGCATTATCCCTCAAGAAAGACAAGCTTTTAGTTGCAGTTGTCCTATTTACAAGGAATATTTGTTTAAATATTAAAAGGTGAAGACAAAAGACAGATTCGACGAATTGAAGATGCAAACGACCAAAAAGCTAAAAAGTACAAAGTACAAGCAAAGAGGTTCAAATTATTGATGAGAAACGTCTCAAAATTACAAGAGTACAAGACGCAAAACGCAAAGTACAAGATATTAAATTATACGAAAGGACGTTCGAAAATCCGGAACCGAGACATGAACCAACTTTCAACGTACGACGCAACGGATCAAAAGTTACAAATTAATTATGTATATAAATATAATATAATATATAATTAATTATATAAATTATATATTTATATTATATTTATATAATAAAATCCGTCGGCAAGCTAGGAGCCAAACTTGTGTGAGCTGGATTCCATAGCTCCGTACTCGCAGAGCTTATAAAGCCCAAAAAGGCCGCACTCGCGGAGCCTACAAAATCAGAAATCCACCTATAAAAGGCCATGCAATTCGACGGATTATTTACTTTATTTTCTTTTCATCATACGTAAAAATATATATATATATATATATATATATATATATATATATATATATATATATATATATATATATATATATATATATATATATTATAATTTTAATTTTAATTTTAATCCTAATAATAAGGGTATGTTAACGAATGTTGTAAGGGTGTAAGTTGAAATTCTGTCCGTGTAACGCTACGCTATTTTTAATCATTGTAAGTTATGTTCAACCTTTTTAATTTAATGTCTCGTAGCTAAGTTATTATTATGCTTATTTAAGCCGAAGTAATCATGATGTTGGGCTAAAAATATTAAAATTGGGTAATTGGGCTTTGTACCATAATTGGAGTTTAGACAAAAGAACGACACTTGTGGAAATTAGACTATGGGCTATTAATGGGCTGTATATTTGTTTAACTAAATGATAGTTTGTTAATTTTAATATAAAGATTTACAATTGGACGTACCTATAAATAACCATATACACTCGATCGAACACGATGGGCGGGATATTTATATGTACGAATAATCGTTCATTTAACCGGACACGGGAATGGATTAATAGTCACTAGAATTTTTAAAACAGGGGTGAAATTATGTACAAGGACACTTGGCATAATTGATAACAAAGTATTAAAACCTTGGGTTACACGCAGTCGATATCCTGGTGTAATTATTAAACAAAGTATTAAGACCTTGTTACAGTTTAAGTCCCCAATTAGTTGGAATATTTGACTTCGGGTATAAGGATAATTTAACGAGAATATCCTCGCACTTTATATTTATGACTGATGAACTGTTATGGACAAAAACCAGACGGACATATTGAATAATCCAGGACAGAACAATTAACCCATGAGAATAAACTAAAATCAACACGTCAAACATCATGATTATGGAAGTTTAAATAAGCATAATTCCTTTATTTTTCATATTTAATTGCACTTCTAATTATTGCACTTTTATTTATTGTTATTGTATTTAATTGCACTTTTATTTATTGTCATTGTATTTAATTGCACTTTTATTTTTCGTACTCTTTAATTATCGTAATTTTATTTTATCGCACTTTTATTTATCGCAATTTCATTATCGTTATTTACTTTACGCTTTAAATTAAGTCTTTTATTTATTTAATATTTTACATTAGGTTTTAACTGCGACTAAAGTTTTAAAAATCGACAAACCGGTCATTAAACGGTAAAAACCCCCTTTTTATAATAATAATATTACTTATATATATATTTGTATTTTTATAAATTAAAACTAATATAGCGTTAAGCTTTGTTTAAAGATTTCCCTGTGGAACGAACCGGACTTACTAAAAATTACACTACTGTACGATTAGGTACACTGCCTATAAGTGTTGTAGCAAGGTTTAGGTATATCCATTCTATAAATAAATAAATATGTTGTGTAAAATTGTATCGTATTTAATAGTTTTTCCTAGTAAAATATACACTATTTCATATACGCCTCGCATAACATCAAGTATTTTTGGCGCCGCTGCCGGGGAACATAAACGCCGAAAGCGCAACGCTAAAAATAAAAAAAAAGTTTTTATAAAAGTTTTTGTTAAGTTCTTTTTATAAATATAAGTTTTAAAAATAATAAAAATATAAAAATTCAAAAAGAAAGAAAAATACATTTATATTTTTAAGAGTTTATAATATTTATAAGTATTTTTATTTTAGTTTTAAAATTAAATTTTTATTTAAGTTATATTTACATTTTATGTATAATATAAAAAGTAAAAAAAATATATAAAAAAAAACTGAAACTTTAAAAATTGACCCCTTTTGAGCTAAAATTGAACCCTCCGCGACTCGCGGAGCATTTGAACTGGACCATACCGCACTCGCGGAGGTCTTCTGACAGGTCAAACCTAGGACTGCAATTAATACGAAATTAGGGTTTAAAATTTTATTATTATTAATAATTAGGGTTTTAATTAAATAAAATTCGTTTTAGTTTTATTTTAATTTGTATTTTAAGTTATATTTAGTTTTAATAAATTATAAAATTAATAGTTTTATAAAATAAATAATATAAAAATAATATTTTTATAAAAATTATATTTTCATAAACTTTAGTTTTATTTTTTATATTTCGTACATTTTTAATCATTTCGTGTAATATTTTTAAATTTTTTTCGCTCGTATTTAATTTAAGACATAGTTTTTTGCCGTAGTTATTTTATTTCTAGATTTTTAAGATTTGCCGTAAAATCCCTTAAGTGCTTTTTCATAGACTAAGATTTAGGTGCTTTAGAATTTTACGACGCTACAAATTTTAGTTTCTTTTTAAGTTTCGACGCGCTACTTTCTTATCTTTTATTCACCGACATTTTTCGACGCGCTCTTTTTCTCTCTTATTTCTCGCCATTCTAGTTTTTAGGACTTAGAATTCTCTCTATTTCTTATCTAATATTTCTTTAAATTTCAAACGAAAAATTATTTTAAGTAGTTAAATTGATAGACATCAAAATTTTCTGGTTCGTAGTAATAGTTGGATTTGTACGTGGACCGGGTTATTGGAGCCAAACAGTACTCAATTATATTGAGACCAAACGAATCGTGCCCCTCTGCTGCATCTTTTGGCTATTCGAAACGTGGGCAAAATCAGAAAAGTCTATTAATTAGATAACTTATATAATTTTCTTTCTTTTTAAAAACTAATAGGATATTCAGTGAATGCACCGAGCAAAACGTTCACCACCTGTAACTCGATCAAGACATCTAGCAAATATTGTCGCCGTTGATTTTTCTTCAGAATTATCATCCAGTCGACCAAGTACTCCAATTCAAATTTCCGATAATCCATTTTTTGAACCCGACCTCACAATTGAGAATCCGGAGAATATTCAAGGACAATTCATAGATCCTGAACCATTAATTTTTCCTCCGGAACCACCAATCATTCAAACAGAGATTGTTGAGGAACGAACCATTAAATCAGAATCCTCTAGTGATTCAGATTCAACAAATTCAATCATGGAAAATCTGGAACCTTTAAGTATGGAAGACCGAATGAGAGCTAAACGCACTGGCCAAGGTCACGCAATTACTCATCCAGACATTAATGCGCCAGATTATGAAATCAAAGGACAAATTCTACACATGGTAACTAATCAATGCCAATTTAGTGGGGCGCCGAAGGAAGATCCAAATGAACATCTTCGTACCTTTAATAGGATCTGCACTCTATTTAAAATAAGAGAAGTGGAGGATGAACATATATATCTCATGTTATTTCCCTGGACTTTAAAGGGAGAAGCCAAAGATTGGTTAGAATCGTTACCTGAAGGGGCGATTGATACATGGGACGTTTTAGTTGAAAAATTTCTTAAACAATTCTTTCCGGCATCTAAAGCCGTAAAACTTCAAGGAGAAATTGTTACGTTCACACAGAAACCAAATGAAACTCTATATGCGGCATGGACCAGATTTGGAAAGTTATTGAGAGGATGTCCGCAACATAGTTTAGACACCTGTCAAATAGTACAAATATTCTACCAAGGATGCGACATCACTACAAGGAAATACATAGACATAGCAGCTGGTGGTTCCATTATGAAGAAAACAGAAACTGATGCTTATAAAATTATTGATAACACTGCTTCCCACTCACATGAGTGGCACTAAGAAAAAGATATCGTTAGATCATCTAAAGCAGCTAGAGCCGATTCTAGCCATGACTTAGATTCCATTTCCGCAAAGATAGATGCTGTCGATAGACGAATGGAAAAGATGACTAAGGATATACACTCAATACGAATTATTGTGAGCAGTGTGGAGGACCACATTTGACAAAAGATTGTCTTAGTATTAAACTAAAAATGGAACAAAGAGAGAATGTTTCATACATAAACCAAAGGCCTGGAAATAATTATCAGAATAATTATCAACCGCCAAGACCAATTTACAATCAAAACCAGAATTATAACCGAAATGTTCCATACAACAACCAACAAGGTCCTAGCAATCAACAAGTATCCAATAATACTTACAATCAGCAAAGACCTAATTTTCAAAACAAACCACCACAAACCGATGATAAAAAGCCAAATTTAGAAGATATGATGAAGAAGCTAGTTGAATCTCAAACACAATTTTTCACATCTCAGAAACAAACCAATGAACAAAATGCTCAAGCATTTAGAAATCAACAAGCTTCTATTCAAAATTTGGAACAAGAAGTAAGTAACCTAGCAAGGATGATAGGTGAAAGAAAACCGGAAAGTCTACCTAGTGATACAAATGCTAACTCCCGGAATGAAACAGCTAAAGCTATTACCACAAGAAGTGGTATTACACTTAAACCACCTGAAATACCTGTAATTTCTGATGAAACTATTCCTACTCCACAAGAACCACAACCTGAACAAGATAAGGAAAAAGAACCGGTAGTTGAAAAGGTTAATGAAGATAACACAGTTAAGACTAAACCTTATGTTAAACCACACCAACCACCACTTCCTTACCCGAGTAAAATGAGAAAGGAGAGACTTGAAGCCGAGCAATCCAAATTCTTGGATATGTTTAAACAGATAAATGTAAATCTTCCTTTCATTGATGTGATTTCAAGAATGCCTAGATATGCTAAATCTCTGATAGATCTAATCTCGAATAGAAATAAAATGGAAGAACTCTCGGCTGTTATTATGAATGCTAATTGTTCTGCAGTGCTGTTGAATAAGATACCAGAAAAACTATCTGATCCAGGAAGTTTCACAATTCCATGTTTTCTGGGTAGTCTTAGTTCAATAGAAGCATTGGCAGACTTAGGTGCTAGTATAAATTTAATGCCGTATTCACTATACACTAAACTAGACCTTGGAGAATTGAAACCAACAAGAATAAGCATACAACTAGCCGATAGATCAGTAAAATATCCTAGAGGGATAATGGAGAACATGCTAGTTAAAGTTAGTACTTTCGTATTTCCAGTAGATTTTGTTGTTCTGGACATGGAAGAAGATTCTCAAGTTCCTCTCATATTAGGAAGACCATTCTTAAACACGGCTAAAGCAATGATAGACGTGTTCGGTAAGAAACTTACCCTAAGTATAGAGGACGAGAGTGTTACCTTTTCTGTTGATAGAGCAATGCAACAACCGCAATCTACAGATGATACATGCTATTATATTCAAACTATAGATTCACATGCATAATTGTTAGAAGAATTTCCAGAATTACAAGGAACAGGAGAATGTTCTTTATGAGAAGGAACTGAACCAATTGATGAAACTGAAATGTTAGCTACACTTATGGCTAATGGATATAAACCAACAACAGAAGAAATTCAAATGCTAAAAGAAGAAGACAGATATCGATATAAATCATCGATAGAAGAACCTCCGACATTAGAGTTAAAGCCACTTCCAAACCATTTGGAATACGCTTATTTACATGGTGAATCTGAATTACCTGTAATAATATCGTCTTCTCTTACTGAAAATGAAAAATCTCAACTCATTTCTATGTTGAAAGCTCATAAACCAACCATTGCAGGGAAGATTCATGATATTAAAGGAATAAGTCCTTCGTATTGCACACATAAAATCCTTATGGAAGAAGGTCATAAAACGTATGTGCAACGCCAACGAAGACTAAATCCTAATATGCAAGATGTTGTTAAGAAAGAAATTATTAAACTGCTTGATGCAGGTTTAATTTATCCAATTTCTGATAGTCCATGGATAAGCCCAGTTCAATGTGTGCCTAAGAAGGGTGGCATGACTGTCATTACAAATGAGAAAAATGAGCTTATTCCTACTAGGACTGTAACAGGATGGCGTGTATGTATTGATTATAGAAAATTAAATGACGCCACCAGAAAAGATCACTTTCCCTTACCTTTCATTGATCAAATGTTGGAAAGATTAGCCGAAAACAGTTACTATTGTTTTCTTGATGGTTTTTCCGGATATTTTCAGATTCCAATAGCACCCGAGGATCAATAGAAAACCACATTCACGTGCCCTTATGGTACTTTTACTTACAAACACATGCCATTTAGACTTTGCAACGCCCCTGCAACCTTTCAAAGGTGCATGATGGCGATTTTTCACGACATGATAGAAGAATGCATGGAAGTTTTCATGGATGACTTTTCAGTCTTCGGTGATACTTTTAAATCATGTTTAGTTAATCTTGAACGAATGCTTATTAGATGCGAACAATCAAATCTAGTACTTAATTGGGAGAAATGCCATTTCATGGTTAAAGAAGGCATCGTTCTTGGTCATAAAATTTCAAAGGAAGGAATTGAAGTGGATAGAGCTAAAGTAGATGTAATTGCTAAACTTCCACATCCCACCAATGTTAGAGGAGTTAGGAGTTTTCTAGGGCATGCCGGTTTTTACCGACGTTTCATAAAAGATTTTTTTAAAATTGCCACTCCTATGAATAAACTCCTAGAAAAGGATGCTCCATTCATCTTTTCAGATGAATGTATCAAATCTTTTAATATTCTTAAAGAGAAACTCACTAATGCGCCGATCATGATAACTCTAAATTGGAATCTACCGTTTGAACTAATGTGCGATGCAAGTGATTTTGTAATGGGAGCCGTTTTAGGACAAAGGATTGAAAAACGATTTCAACCTATTTATTATGCTAGTAAGACGTTACAAGGAGCACAAACAAATTACACAACTACTGAAAAAGAACTCCTTGCTATTGTCTTTTCTTTCGACAAATTTCGATCATATCTCGTTCTAGCAAAAATGGTGGTCTATACCGACCATTCTGCTCTTAGATACCTATTTTCGAAACAAGATGCCAAACCAAGATTAATCCGTTGGATCTTACTCTTACAAGAGTTCGATATTGAAATCCGAGATAAAAAGGGAGCAGAAAATCTCGCCGCTGATCATCTTTCTCGTCTTGAAAATCCCGAATTAGAAGTTCTAAATGAATCGGCCATACAAGACAACTTTCCTGATGAATATCTATTGAAGATAGATTATAATGAAATTCCATGGTTTGCAGACTATGCAAACTATTTAGTATGTGGATTCCTTGAAAAAGGATTGTCGTACCAAAAATGAAAGAAATTCTTTAGTGATATAAAACACTATTTCTGGGAAGATCCACATTTGTTTAAAAGTTATCCCGATGGAATAATACACCGATGTGTATTCGGAGATGAAGCTAGTAAAATCTTAAACCATTGTCACACAGGACCAACAGGATGCATGTCAAAGGGCTGGAAAAATAAGTCAACGTGATGAAATGCCATAAAATGTCATTCAAGTATGTGAAGTATTTGACATTTGGGGTATTGACTTTATGGGTCCATTTCCAAAATCTCATAATAATCTATATATTCTCGTTGCCATTGATTATGTATCTAAATGGGCGGAAGCACAAGCTCTCCCAACTAACGATGCACGAGTTGTAGTCAACTTTTTAAAACATCTTTTTGCAAGGTTTGGAACACCGAAAGCTTTAATAAGTGATCGGGGAACTCATTTTTGTAATAATCAACTTGAGAAAGTTCTTAAAAGATATGGAGTAACTCATAAAATCTCTACTGCTTATCATCCACAGACAAGTGGACAAGTTGAAAATACCAACCGAGCTTTAAAACGTATTCTAGAGAAAACCGTAGGATCAAATCCAAAGGAATGGTCCATAAAATTGGAGGATGCACTCTGGGCTTTTAGAACAGCCTACAAAACTCCAATTGGAACCACACCTTTTAGACTCATTTACGGAAAAGCATGTCATTTTCTAGTAGAAATTGAACACAAAGCATTTTGGGCTTTGAAGATTTGTAATCTTGATTTACATGAAGCTGGACGTCTACGGTTAAGTCAACTAAACGAATTAGAAGAATTAAGGCATGAAGCATATGAAAATTCGTTAATCTATAAGGAAAGAACGAAGAAATGGCATGATAAAAGAATCAGAAGTTTAAAAGAATTTAAAGAAGGAGACAGAGTTCTTCTTTTCAATTCACGATTCAAGCTATTTCCTGGAAAATTGAAATCAAGATGGTCTGGACCATTCATAGTCAAAATAGTTTTCCCATACGGAACAGTAAAATTAATAAATTCAAATGGGATTGAATTTAAGGTTAATGGTCACAGAGTTAAACATTACATAGATAGTCCGATGGAAGTCGACAACGAAGTTAATCACAATTTCGACACCACAGCTAACTAAGTGTGGGGAGAATCAAGTCTTTAAAGGATAATATGTATTTCTGTTAGAGTTAGATTTTATGTTTTCGTGTAGTTCTCGAAAATGGAACCCGAATGGTCTTTCCCTAGCAGACCCTAAAGAACTAGTCTTCTCCCCCCATTCTGAATTTTTATTTTTTTTTAGGTTTTACGAGATGAAGACTTCCTGTGAATTAAACCATGGTCTAATGCTACACGCTTTGATCACTAAACGTAATAATGACACCCTTCCAAGTGAAATAGTATCATTAATCAGAAGTAAATTGGACGGAGTAAGAAAAGAATCCAGATGCAAAAATAATAAGTTACAATTTGGTAAAGGAAAATCAAAATCCGCAGCGAAAAGGAGAGCACGACACCTTGAAAGATGTCACAAATGCGGAAAATGGTCACACGAAGGAAAATGTTCGACGAATCATACATATTCCAATACCGAATTCATTACTTTATGCAGAGACGGACCGTTCATATGTTTAGAAGAAAAAACATTGAATGCTCGAGGTTACGCCTATGTAGCTATGGAAAATCAATTAGTCCGACTATCTTATGAGTGGGCTAGAGCATATCACTAAGAATACTATCTCACAGGTAAGTTTGTACAGTTTTTATTTTTATTTTTATTTTTAACCTTTTGATAATAAACGCTAATTTGTTCGCTATAAAGTATTAAATTGGTATTCGATAAAATTAGGTCTTGCGACCGAAATTATTGATATCATACAAAAATTTATTACATCACTGAAAAATTTACCGTTTATTCTTAAGGTATAAATATCTTTAATCAATCAACCCAAAATATTTCAAAAATTCTTCATGAGTTAAACTAGGTTATGGAACCGAAATTACTTTACCGAAAAGAGGGGCGTATATTTTTGATAATATTTGATTGATTAAAGTGGGATAAAAGACCTAAAATATTTTTAATTTTATTTTTACTTTTTTTTAAAATTAATATTAAAATAATATTGTAAACTTGTTAAAATTAATATATATTTAAAATTGTAAATATTTGAAAAATTAATATTTTTAAAACAAAAATATAATTTAAGTTTGGTGTGAATTTTTAATATGAATTTTTAATTTTATGCATTTTTAAATTTAAGTTTGGTGTAAATTTAAAAACAAAAATTTACTTTATTTTGCTAAGTTAAAAATATGATTTTTAAAATTCGTCATGAGTTGAAGACTAGGTCGTTGAACCGAAATTGCTTTACCCGAAGGAGGGACGAGAACTTTTATTATCATTATTTTTAATCTTATTGAACTAAAGTATGCCAAAAACATTAAAAAAAAAAACCAAAAATCTTTGCTTTTAAAACCGCGATTTAAATTGACAAATTTTAAAATTTTGTCCAGGGACGGACTAGGACAACGATCCGAAACGCCCTCGCTCCTAAAGGAAAACAAAATTTTTAGAATTTAATTAATTAAATGTTTTAAAAAGTTCTAAGGTTTTATAAAAAATAAATAAATAAATAAAATTTGCCGCGACTCGCGGTGCTTTGTGGGTTCCCACCACCGCACTCGCGGAGGTGAGAAAATCCAGAAAAAAATATAACTGGTCGAACAGACCAGTTTGTACACCAACCACACCAATTTTCTACGAAAAAACCCACAAAAAACACTCCCAAATTCGTGATTTTTCACCATTTTTCATCAAATCTTTCATAAAATTACAATGAGGAGACTATTATCAAGGAATTACTCAAGGAAATCGACTGAAAGGGGTGAATCTTCATCCCAGGCTCGCAATGCTCCTCCGGAAGATGCAGATCAACAGGAAATTAATAACCAATACCGACAAGATATGCCTCACCCAATTGTTTTATATTCAAACATTCATGAGACAGATTTACATCCGAATTTGAGATTTGATAGATATTAGATAGACTATCCAAAATATCAAAAGAACCTACACAACCCTGTGTCTAATAATGTTGAGGTACCCAGAGTTATAGATTGGGAACCATTAGAGGTAGTGGAATTGGCCGAGCCAATCAGGGAATTACTTACTCAAAGGTATGGTAATTCTACTTTTAGTGATTGGGTAAGTTTATTCAACATGCGTAGACCTGTGTATAGAGAATGGTGTATAGAGTTATTATGTACTAATGAAATAAATGATTAGGTAGATACTTTAACCGATCGTAATTTTCTTAGATTTTTATTAGGAGGGGAGATGCGCCATATGTCTTTACTAGATATGGCTCGGGCTTTACGTATATATACGCCCGAGGAGCTAGCATCTTATGATTGTCAGAGGTTAATAGTTTATGGTAGGAGGGTGGTTGAGAATTTTGATACGAATGACGTATGGAGTATGATGACTAGCCATCGCCGATTCCAGGGGGGATTATACTCTTATCTTGATATTGATAGAGCTAAATTAAGAGTAATCCATAGGTTTTTAGCCAATTCGATTACACAACGAGGTAAGAATAAGGAAAAGGTAAATTGTAACATCTCGTTTTTCCCGTACATATTGAAAGGTACATACTTAATCATTGTACGTTTGTAACTTGCTAGACTATGCGTAAATGTCTAGATATATATATATATATATATACTTGATAATGTGTGCGAATACAAGTTTATACATGGGCTTTGTTAGCGTTAAGTCTTATGAGACTATTGTTGAAGGTTAGGCGAATATAGGAAGCGAGATTTAAGTGTACGAATTAAATAAAATCAAATTTTGTTTAAGGCTGTCGAAGTGTCCAGGTGACGGCCAATGCCGCGCCGCGACACATTGGGCCGCGCAGCGGCATATAAAGCAAATCCAGATCAGCAATTGGATTAAGAAGGGTCGATTTTCCCCTTATGTGTCGCGCCGCGACAAAGGGGTCCGCGCCGCGGCATTTCAAGTGAACCAGGTTCAGAAAGTGGGTTAAGAGAGGTTGTTTTTCCTTCGTAATGTCGCGCCGCGACATATAGCGCCGCGCCGCGACAACTCTGCAGTTCTGACTCCGATTTTAGCTCAAATTGAATGACTTCAAGGGGCAAATTGGTAATTTCGCGTATAAATCAGATGGGAGCATTAAATCCCAACCACTCATCCATTTCATTTATTTCTTTTCTCTTTTCTTTCCAATTTCTCTCCCAAAACTTAAAACCCAATTGAATTAAAAGCAAGATTTGAGAGTGAAGGATTGAGGGTTGATCTTTGGAGCAAGAATTAAAGTTGTTCCTTGTGTCTCTAGCTACGCGTTGATAGTCTCGGTAAGTTCTAACTCTAAGTTTTGAGTTTTAATTAGTTTATGCTAGGGTTTTGTTCATTTGGAACTTATGTGACCCATTTGGGGTTAAAATGGGCGAACTTGGGTTGTGTTGAGGAAAGAAAACCCAAATAGCCATAACCTAGGGTTTGGTCTTATGATTTGGGGTTATAAATGTTAAATGGCGTTTTTAGTCACTAACACGCTTGTTAAAGTTGAAAGAGATGTTATTTGGGTCATGTTTGACAAGTTTGGTAGTGAAAGTGTTAAATGGATCCAAAATGGGCTAGTTGACCTAGTTTGGGTGAAATGGGTATGAATTAACCTAAGTTTGTGTTAGTTGATGTTAGTAGACTTAATTTACTAGCTTTAGTGATTAAAGTCGGGTCTTGGCCATTTAAGGGCGGTTTTGGTATGGTTGAGTCATTTAATGCGAATTGGGTCATTAAATGCTCAAGTAAGTGTAATGTGGTTAATTCCACTAGCTGTGTAATCGAATGTGTACTTATGTAATTAGGTACTTTGCTTTGAAGCCTTCGGAAGCATTTAAATCACCACCGAAGTGTTAAGGTGAGTGGAATAATTATATGCGTAGGTATATAATATATTTATTTGTGGTAGCGTGAGATGTGAAGTGTCGAGGTGTTAAGACACCACGTTTCACGTGACGAGTGAAGCATCGAGGTGTTAAGATGCCACTCGAGGTGAAGCATCGAGGTGTTAAGATGCCACCTAGGAGTGAAGTGTCGAGGTGTTAAGACGCCACTCCATGTTAAAGGGTGAAGTGTCGAGGTGTTAAGACGCCACCCGAGGGTGAAGTATCGAGGTGTTAAGATGCCACCCGGGGGTTAGTGATACGAGGTGCTAAGTACACTAATGGATGTTATGAACACCAATGGGAAATTCGAGTACCATCCCTTGTACGATTGGTTAACCATGGTTATTGTGTTGTAGTGTAAGCATATTATATTGTACGGTTTGTATATATGCTATTGCATTGCTAGCTTGTGATATTGGAAGTTTATAGTTTATAATTGAGATGATAAGCTAATTGTGTTGCTAGCATGTATGCGGTATGTGTTTAAGTGTTTGCAAGTAAGTATATTATATATGTACGTGTATAATTATTGCATTCACTAAGCGTTAGCTTACCCCTCTCGTTGTTTATCTTTTTAGTCGCAGGTACGGATAAGGGCAAAGGGGTTATCGGGCATTAAGTGGCCCTTGATGATTTTTTGTTGAAGCTTGGAAGTTGGCCTAATGTTTTGGGTAGTTTAGTCCCAAACCATGCTCGAGTGTCGTTTGGATTATAAACTATCAATTGTAGTGGGTCAAACTTGTATTGAATTTGATTAATGGCCTTCGTGCCTTTTGTAAACATTTAAATTATTGTACGTTTAAGTGGATCTTGTGGAATGGTTTACATATTTAATTGGCGCGTAAATGTGTTGTATAAAAAAAAAATTTATCGTATGGAATACGGGTTGGGTTGTTTCAAGTGGTATCAGAGCATGGTCTAAGGGATTTAGGCGACTTGAGATAGGCGCCTAGACTTAGACTTTATTGTGTATGCGCGTTATGCGGGACTTGTAGGAGACGGGTCGGACCGGGAGTTGATTAGTGCTTAGGTTTATGTGAACTAACCTTGCGCTAATTGTTTTGTGTGGTGTTAGCAATCGTCAAGCAAGATAGACGTTGTACTAGCGAGTTAATGCGACGTGCTCGCGTAACAATGATTAGCTACCATTGTTACGGGTTCAAATCGTGTCAAACAAGCGATGTACGACGATTGTTGAGCAAGATGGGGTAGTGTGGTGTATATGTATATACTTATGTGTTAAATCCTTTTCGTCTCGTTGTTTAATCTATTCCGTCTTATAGAATGAAGATGAGAAACGGGCATGATATCAACGGCGGAGGTACTAGTGAAGAAGTCGAGTTTACGGCCAAGGTTAAGGCCATTTTGAAAAGGCATCATGAGGCTTTTCTCGAGGACGTTAAGAAGATGTTCCTAGATACGATTGACGAGCAATTAGTCAATGTGGTAAAGGAGCAAGTTAAGGCCGTTCTTCGCGAAGATAATGTGGGAAGACGGGACTTTTTCTATAAGAATTTCAAGGACTCTCAACCTCCCTCTTTTGATGGTGAAAGAGATCCTCTTAAGAGCGCCCGTTGGATCTCCGATATGGAGGGGGCCTTCCGTACTTGTGAATGTCCTCTCGATAAGAGGACAAGGTACGGGTGTAGTATGTTGAGGGGCGATGCCAAGTTGTGGTGGGACACAAAGCTCCAAGTTTATGGTGAAGAGCAATGCATGGAATTCACTTGGGATGAATTCAAGTCCGAATTTTTCAAGGAATACCGAACTTCGGCCGATCTTACTAGGCTTAAGGACGAGTTACGTTCCTTGAGGCAAGGGTCGATGGATTTGAACACTCTCAAATCCGTGTTTTTGTCCAAGACCCAATTTTGCCCGGAGTACGTCGGGAATGATAAAATGTTGAAGGAAGATTTCTATCGAACCTTGAACGACAACTATCAAGATAAGATTAGTGTGAACGTAGTGAAAAGCTTTGATGAGTTGTTTGACATGGCCAAAGGTTTCGAGTCGCTCATCTTAAGAAAGAGTGGTTTTACTTTTGGCAAGAGAAAAAGTGAAGGTTCGAGCTATTCAAACTTTTCGAACAAAAAGAACAAGAAAAGTTTCGAAAGTGTCAATAGCGTGAAGAAGGGTGCTTCCGGTGGTTTTACTTTTACGTGCTATAATTGTGGGCAAGCGGGTCATATGGCTCGTGATTGTCCAAAACCATCTTCCGGAAACAAGCTCACTTGTTTTAATTGCGGTAAAGAATGGCATAAGAAGCCGGAGTGTCCCGATTTGCGCAACGATAATGTTAAGCGTCTAGAGAAGGCGGCGGGTACGGCTAGGGGTCGCAACTATTTGATGACCAATGATGAGGCCAAGCAATCCAATGAAGTCGTCTCAGGTACTTTCATAGTTAACTCTAATCCGGCACAGATACTTTTTGATAGTGGGGCTAATTTGTCCTTTGTGTCGCCTCGATTTGTGCCTAAGTTAAATAAACCGCTAGTTAAGTTAAGTCATCCGGTAGAAGTTGAAATAGTGGATGGCAAGACGGCGCTAGTGGTTGATGTGTGTAAGAATTGTAATGTTGTATTTGGTTCCGAAACGTTTAAAATCGATTTTATTCCGATGACTTTGGGTGATTTTGATATTGTTATTGGTATGGATTGGCTCGATCTTAATAGAGCCGATATTGCATGCCATGATAAATTCATTCGGGTGAAGACCCCAAGTGGGGGAGAATTAATTATTCATGGCGATAAGCGAAGGAGACTTGTACCGATATGCACTTTTGCACGGGCACGTCGTTTCCTTGTTAGTGGTGGCATGGCTTTTCTTGCTCATGTTGTTGATACTCGCAATGAGCCACCACCTAGTCGTGAAATTCCGGTTATTAGTGAATTCGAAGACGTTTTTCCGGACAAATTACCGGGTGTTCCGGCGGAAAGACAAGTTGAGTTTCGTATTGAGTTGGTTCCGGGAGCTACTCCCATTGCTAAAACTCCTTATCGTTTAGCACCAACGGAAATGCAAGAGTTGTTAAATCAAACCCAAGAGTTGCTCGAGAAGGGTTTTATTCGACCGAGTGCTTCGCCATGGGGCGCTCCGGTGTTATTTGTGAAGAAGAAAGATGGTAGTATGCGTATGTGCATTGATTACCGTGAGTTGAATAAAGTGACGATCAAGAATCGCTATCCATTACCTAGGATTGACGATTTATTTGATCAACTTCAAGGTGCAACGTATTTCTCTAAGATCGACCTACGGTCCGGCTATCACCAAATGCGGGTCCGTGAGGAAGACATAGAGAAAACGGCTTTTCGAACGCGTTACGGGCATTATGAGTTTGTAGTTATGCCCTTTGGTCTTACGAATGCACCGGCGGCATTCATGAATCTTATGAACCGAGTGTGCCAACCTATGTTGGACAAGTCGGTAATAGTGTTCATTGACGGCATACTAGTTTACTCGAAAAGTATGAACGAACAAGAACATCATTTGCGTGAAGTATTGAAGACGCTACGAAAGGAGAAGTTGTATGCAAAGTTCTCCAAATGTGAATTTTGGCTAAGGGAAGTTCAATTCCTTGGTCATATTATGAACGAAAACGGTATTCAAGTAGATCCGGGGAAGATCAAAACGGTGAAGAGTTGGGGATGACCGACTACGCCTACGGAAATCCGAAGTTTTCCCGGATTAGCCGGTTATTATCGTCGGTTTATCCAAGATTTTTCTAAGATCGCTTCTTCGTTGACGAAATTGACAAGGAAGAATGCGAGGTTTGGTTGGGAGAACGAGCAGGAAATTGCTTTTCAATTGTTAAAGGAGAAGTTGTGTCAAGCTCCGGTGTTAGTGTTACCGGAAGGTGTTGAAGACATGGTGGTTTATTGTGATGCTTCCTTAAATGGTCTCGGGTGTGTTCTAATGCAAAGAGGTAAAGTCATCGCTTATGCCTCTCGACAATTAAAGGAACATGAAACGAGGTATCCGACTCATGATCTTGAGTTGGCGGCGGTAGTACATGCATTGAAAATTTGGTGCCATTACTTGTATGGTGTCAAGTGTACGATTTATTCGGATCATAAGAGTTTGAAACATCTCTTTAATCAACGAGATTTGAATTATCGCCAACGTAGGTGGATGGATGTGGTGAAAGACTACGATTGTGAAATACTTTATCATCCGGGTAAGGCGAATGTGGTCGCGGATGCGTTGAGTTGAAAGAGTCAACATCCGGCGATAAAAGTGGGGTCGTTACGTTTGATTATTACCAACGACTTTCTTGAAAAGCTTGGTGAGATTCAAATAGAGGCTTATGTCCACAACAAGCATACGGAGCGAATCGTGGGCCAATCGGAGTTTATTACTATGGGTCCGCGTGGTTTGTTGTCCTTCCAAGGAAGGGTGTGGGTGCCTAAGATGGGTGATTACCGACGAGTGCTACTTGATGAAGCACATAAGTCAAAATACTCCATTCATCCGGGCGCGACGAAAATGTATCTTGACTTGAAGAAAGATTATTGGTGGCCGGGCATGAAACGTGATGTTGTGAAGTATGTTGAGTAATGTGTCACGTGTTTACAAGTAAAAGCCGAACACCAAAAGCCGTATGGTAAGTTGCAACCGTTAGAAATCCCGAAATGGAAATGGGAGCACATTACCATGGATTTCATAACAAAGTTACCTAAGACGGCAAGAACCCAATTTGATACGATTTGGGTGATAGTTGACCGGTTGACGAAAAGTGCTTTGTTTCTTCCCATTAAAGAAGCGATATCGTCGGAGACCTTGGCTAAGTTGTTTATCAAGGAAGTGGTCGCTCGACATGGGGTTCCTATATCTATTATATCGGATCGAGATACCCGTTTTACATCTCGGTTTTGGGAAAAGTTTCATGAAGATATGGGCACGCAATTGAAGTTGAGCACGGCGTATCATCCTCAAACGGACGGTCAAACCGAACGTACGAATCAAACATTGGAGGATATGTTACGTGCGTGTATTATTGATTTTGGTGGTAGTTGGGACGAGCACTTACCTTTGGTGGAATTCTCGTACAATAATAGTTATCATACTAGTATCGGGATGCCACCGTATGAGATGCTTTATGGGTGAAGGTGTCGAACCCCGATTTGTTGGGGTGAAGTGGGTCAAAGGGAAATCGGGAGTACCGATTTGGTCTTAGAAACGAATAGCAAGATTGATATGATTCGAGAGCATTTGAAAAAGGCTCAAGATAGACAAAAGTCGTATGCCGACAAACGTAGAAGAATGATCGAATTTCAAGAAGGTGACATGGTGATGCTTAAGGTTTCGCCATGGAAAGGTGTTATTCGGTTTCGAAAACGAGGAAAGTTAGCTCCTCGGTTTATCGGTCCGTTTAAGATTTTAGCTCGTGTTGGCGAAGTTGCATATTGTTTGGAATTACCCGAAGAGCTTGCGGGGATCCATAATACATTTCATGTTTCCCATCTCCGTAAGTGTCTTGCGGATGATTCTTCATGGGTGCCTTTAGACGAGATCGAGCTAAACAATAAGTTAGAGTATATTGAGAAGCCGATTGCTATACTCGATGAGAAGGTCAAAAGGTTGAGAAATAAAGAGGTTAGGACTTTTAAAGTTCAATGGCGTCGTAGTAAAGGTTCTGAGTTTACTTGGGAGCCCGAAGAATTTGTGTTGGTTTATCTTCCCTCTTGTCATGCGGCTTGGATCACGAGGACGCGCTCCGATTCAAGTGGGGGAGAGTTGTAACATCCCGTTTTTCCCGTACATATTGAAAGGTACATACTTAATCATTGTACGTTTGTAACTTGCTAGACTATGCGTAAATGTCTAGATATATATATATATATATATATATATATATATACTTGATAATGTGTGCGAATACAAGTTTATACATGGGCTTTGTTAGCGTTAAGTCTTATGAGACTATTGTTGAAGGTTAGGCGAATATAGGAAGCGAGATTTAAGTGTACGAATTAAATAAAATCAAATTTTGTTTAAGGCTGTCGAAGTGTCCAGGTGACGGCCAATGCCGCGCCGCGACACATTGGGCCGCGCCGCGGCATATAAAGCAAATCCAGATCAGCAATTGGATTAAGAAGGGTCGATTTTCCCCTTATGTGTCGCGCCGCGACAAAGGGGTCCGCACCGCAGCATTTCAAGCGAACCAGGTTCAGAAAGTGGGTTAAGAGAGGTTGTTTTTCCTTCGTAATGTCGCGCCGCGACATATAGCGCCGCGCCGCGACAACTCTGCAGTTCTGACTCCGATTTTAGCTCAAATTGAATGACTTCAAGGGGCAAATTGGTAATTTCGCGTATAAATCAGATGGGAGCATTAAATCCCAACCACTCATCCATTTCATTTATTTCTTTTCTCTTTTCTTTCCAATTTCTCTCCCAAAACTTAAAACCCAATTGAATTAAAAGCAAGATTTGAGAGTGAAGGATTGAGGGTTGATCTTTGGAGCAAGAATTAAAGTTGTTCCTTGTGTCTCTAGCTACGCGTTGATAGTCTCGGTAAGTTCTAACTCTAAGTTTTGCATTTTAATTAGTTTATGCTAGGGTTTTGTTCATTTGGAACTTATGTGACCCATTTGGGGTTAAAATGGGCGAACTTGGGTTGTGTTGAGGAAAGAAAACCCAAATGGCCATAACCTAGGGTTTGGTCTTATGATTTGGGGTTATAAATGTTAAATGGCGTTTTTAGTCACTAACACGCTTGTTAAAGTTGAAAGAGATGTTATTTGGGTCATGCTTGACAAGTTTGGTAGTGAAAGTGTTAAATGGATCCAAAATGGGCTAGTTGACCTAGTTTGGGTGAAATGGGTATGAATTAACCTAAGTTTGTGTTAGTTGATGTTAGTAGACTTAATTTACTAGCTTTAGTGATTAAAGTCGGGTCTTGGCCATTTAAGGGCGGTTTTGGTATGGTTGAGTCATTTAATGCGAATTGGGTCATTAAATGCTCAAGTAAGTGTAATGTGGTTAATTCCACTAGTTGTGTAATCGAATGTGTACTTATGTAATTAGGTACTTTGCTTTGAAGCCTTCGGAAGCATTTAAATCACCACCGAAGTGTTAAGGTGAGTGGAATAATTATATGCGTAGGTATATAATATATTTATTTGTGGTAGCGTGAGATGTGAAGTGTCGAGGTGTTAAGACACCACGTTTCACGTGACGAGTGAAGCATCGAGGTGTTAAGATGCCACTCGAGGTGAAGCATCGAGGTGTTAAGATGCCACCTAGGAGTGAAGTGTCGAGGTGTTAAGACGCCACTCCATGTTAAAGGGTGAAGTGTCGAGGTGTTAAGACGCCACCCGAGGGTGAAGTATCGAGGTGTTAAGATGCCACCCGGGGGTTAGTGATACGAGGTGCTAAGTACACTAATGGATGTTATGAACACCAATGGGAAATTCGAGTACCATCCCTTGTAAGATTGGTTAACCATGGTTATTGTGTTGTAGTGTAAGCATATTATATTGTACGGTTTGTATATATGCTATTGCATTGCTAGCTTGTGATATTGGAAGTTTATAGTTTATAATTGAGATGATAAGCTAATTGTGTTGCTAGCATGTATGCGGTATGTGTTTAAGTGTTTGCAAGTAAGTATATTATATATGTACGTGTATAATTATTGCATTCACTAAAGTTAGCTTACCCCTCTCGTTGTTTATCTTTTTAGTCGCAGGTACGGATAAGGGCAAAGGGGTTATCGGGCATTAAGTGGCCCTTGATGATGTTTTGTTGAAGCTTGGAAGTTGGCCTAATGTTTTGGGTAGTTTAGTCCCAAACCATGCTCGAGTGTCGTTTGGATTATAAACTATCAATTGTAGTGGGTCAAACTTGTATTGAATTTGATTAATGGCCTTCGTGCCTTTTGTAAACATTTAAATTGTTGTACGTTTAAGTGGATCTTGTGGAATGGTTTACATATTTAATTGGCGCGTAAATGTGTTGTATAAAAAAAAAATTTTATCGTATGGAATACGGGTTGGGTTGTTTCATAAATGAACAGGATTTGTTTTACCACATGTGTATTCGAGACCCACAGAGCGCTGTAAGTATACCTTTTTGTGTGGGTTATTATTTATTGACTATGGTTAGGGGTATGAGGTGTGGTAGCATAATAGGAGGTGGTATATTTATTACTTTAATTGCAGAATATCTTGGTGTGGATAGAAGTCGGGGGGGGGGGGGGATATTAATGGCAGAACCAGAACCCCGCGATAGAATAGATTTGCGTGTTTATCATGGTGCTAAGGTCTTAAAGAAACGAAACAACGCGGCAGCACGTTATGATGGCAGGCATCCACAGGTTGAGAGAGATCAACAGCAAGGTCAACCGGGAGGGGGTAATCCAATGACGGAAATGCAAATTTTTATGGCTCGACACGAGTATGAAATGGCTAGACAAAAAGCATTTCAAGATTGGCAGTATCATCGAAGCCAAATCATAAGTCATTGTACACACGTAGGTAGAGACTACATTCCTACCGTTATGCCCGAATTTGCTCCTTGGACTTTAGAGAGCCGACCACCATATCCTACATATGACCCGGCTCAAGTATTTTACAGCATCTATGGATACGCTTGGGACCCATACTGGAACCATCCTCCTCATCCGTAATTTTCTATTTTTGTTTATTTTATTGTAATGTTACTAATTCTTAATTTTCTTATTTCTTATTTCTTATTTTATTATTATAATAGCTTTTATAATTTTCTAACTTTATTAGATTTTAATAATGTTTGAATGTGGTGTGAAAACCCAACTTCAAAAATATGTATATATGTGTTTGTAGTTTATCTCATGTACAAAATAGGGTAAAACAGCGCATTTTCAAAGATTGACATTAAGTTCAGCAAAAGCTAGTACTTTTGACGACAAAAATGAAAAACAAATGTGATGTAACAACAATACAGAATGAACAAATGATGTGCACCATTTATCATTCAGCAAACAAACGCCAATATGTTTGGAAACTTTGGTAAAATTTAATTATTTTTCTATGCTAATCACCCTCAATAATTTAAATTGTTACTGATTTCTTGCAAATGAGGGCATTGCAAGATCTTAAGTGTGGGAAGGGGTTAAATTCTTTCGGATTTTTAAAATTTTTAACTTAAACACTTGGTTACCATTAAAAATACTAGTAACATAGTAGTTGTATTAGAATCTAGTGCTCTCTGATAACAAAGAACAGCCCTAGTCTTATATACTGACTACCCACTTCTAGTAAAAATTTTCAAAATTTTCAATTAAATGAATTCAAAATCATGTTTATACATATTTATAAACGATAAAACTAGGTGTTAACACCGAAATTAATGTTACCTCGGAAAGGACATAAATTGAGAAACAACCTAAAACATAAGTCAAATAGAGGACAATAAAAAGGCAAATAAAAGAAAATAAAAGCCAAGTGTGGGAAAATTTACCAAGTTATTTAAAACATAAGTCACATATTTTTGTAACAAATAATTGAAGATACTTTTGCTTTGGACTAAACTAAACAGTTTTACCCGATTTACTGTAAGAAAGATGGATCTACACGATGAATCAATTCCATCATTAAAAGGAAGTAAAGTCTTCTGAAAAAGAAACGCGCTTCTTGATTTAGGTCATGAAGTTGTCATCCAGACCAGCTGTAGGTTGACGAAAAATCTAGAAAAGTCATCTCTAAAATCAGCAGGAAATCCACGGACCTCAGCATCAAACAGGGTCGCCAAGTGGTCAGGCTTATCCTAACCATGAGAGGATCTGTCTTGTAAAATGGGGAGGACGCCGTGCAAATTAGCTTGATAAGACTAATGAATCAGATCCCCAGAAAGGATAATCTCCTTAAAGATCAAAAATCAGCTTTTAAGACTGATATTACTCAATCTTTGAGATTGACCTTAAAGATTGAGAATTATAAACTCATGGAATTCAATGATATCTAAACTCGAGCTTGAACGAGAAAATATTTTGATCAAAATTTCAAACCGATTTGTTTTCTGAAAACCCATTTTCAATGCGTTCATTACCATTGAACGTAAAATCCTAGGAATTCACCTGGAATTCATTAGGTCACCTGAACCAAATCGGGTATCAACCGTAAGAACAGTGGTTGCATAGCATGGTCAAAGACAGGACCTTGTGCCAGACCGGAAAATTATAAGGGTGAGCTTTACTATTGCTCCTACCAAGGATAGTAATTGCATCCGACACGTTATAGACCATAATTAAAAGCATGTCAGGGGACATTGCCTTAACAGTTGCTTGTTCAACGCTTTCCTTTACAACCGGACGGTAGTTTACCGAAAGGTAATATACGGAGCAAGTATACTAAACGTGTTGCTTTCCCAATACAAGGTTAGCAAGTGGGTGACACAAAACCGCAAGTTTTGAGCTAAAGTTTTCAAATCTGAAACCCACCAAACCCACAAAAAGAATTTGCAAACACCGGTGAAGGGTTATTCCGAAAAACTTATCTAAGGTAAAAACTAGATTGAATTTTCAAAAAGATCAAATGTTTTCATAAAGATCCAATTTCCTTAAAGGATCTAAATTTTTATAGTCATGTGGGATTGTAAACCATAACGTTACTACCATTGTTCATACCGCCGTAATGAAATCACTGATGTACAAAGTGTGAAGAATAAAGAAGTGATTCTAGTATATTTCAAGACTATATTGCTTGAGGACAAGCAACGCTCAAGTGTGGGAATATTTGATAATGCTAAAAACGAACATATATTTCATCGCATTATCCCTCAAGAAAGACAAGCTTTTAGTTGCAGTTGTCCTATTTACCAGACAAAAGACATATTCGATGAATTGAAGACGCAAACGACCAAAAAGCTAAAAAGTACAAAGTACAAGCAAAGAGGTTCAAATTATTGATGAGAAACGTCTCAAAATTACAAAAGTACAAGACGCAAAACGCAAAGTACAAGATATTAAATTATACGAAAGGACGTTCGAAAATCCAGAACCGAGACATGAACCAACTTTCAATGTACGACGCAACGGACCGAAAGTTACAAATTAATTATGTATATAAATATAATATAATATATAATTAATTATATAAATTATATATTTATATTATATTTATATAATAAAATCCGTCGGCAAGCTAGGAGCCAAACTTGTGTGAGCTGGATTCCACAGCTCCGCACTCGCGGAGCTTATAAAGCCCAAAAAGGCCACACTCGCGGAGCCCACAAAATCAGAAATCCACCTATAAAAGGCCATGTAATTCGACGGATTATTTACTTTATTTTCTTTTCATCATACGTAAAAAAAAATATATATATATATATTATAATTTTAATTTTAATTTTAATTTTAATCCTAATAATAAGGGTATGTTAGCGAATGTTGTAAGGGTGTAAGTCGAAATTATGTCCGTGTAATGCTACGCTATTTTTAATCATTGTAAGTTATGTTCAACCTTTTTAATTTAATGTCTCGTAGCTAAGTTATTATTATGCTTATTTAAGCCGAAGTAATCATGATGTTGGGCTAAAAATATTAAAATTGGGTAATTGGGTAATTGGGCTTTGTACCATAATTGGAGTTTAGACAAAAGAACGACACTTGTGGAAATTAGACTATGGGCTATTAATGGGCTTTATATTTGTTTAACTAAATGATAGTTTGTTAATTTTAATATAAAGATTTACAATTGGACGTACCTATAAATAACCATATACACTCGATCGGACACGATGGGCGGGATATTTATATGTACGAATAATCGTTCATTTAACCGGACACGGGAATGGATTAATAGTCACTAGAATTTTTAAAACAGGGGTGAAATTATGTACAAGGACACTTGGCATAATTGATAACAAAGTATTAAAACCTTGGGTTACACGCAGTCGATATCCTGGTGTAATTATTAAACAAAGTATTAAGACCTTGTTACAGTTTAAGTCCTCAATTAGTTGAAATATTTGACTTCGGGTATAAGGATAATTTGACGAGGATACTCGCACTTTATATTTATGACTGATGAACTGTTATGGACAAAAACCAGATGGACATATTGAATAATCCAGGACAGAACAATTAACTCATGGGAATAAACTAAAATCAACACGTCAAACATCATGATTATGGAAGTTTAAATAAGCATAATTCCTTTATTTTCATATTTAATTGCACTTCTAATTATTGCACTTTTATTTATTGTTATTGTATTTAATTGCACTTTTATTTATTGTCATTGTATTTAATTGCACTTTTATTTTTCGTACTCTTTAATTATCGTAATTTTATTTTATCGCACTTTTATTTATCGCAATTTCATTATCGTTATTTACTTTACGCTTTAAATTAAGTCTTTTATTTATTTAATATTTTACATTAGGTTTTAACTGCGACTAAAGTTTTAAAAATTGACAAACCGGTCATTAAACGGTAAAAACCCCCTTTTTATAATAATAATATTACTTATATATATATTTGTATTTTTATAAATTAAAACTAATATAGCGTTAAGCTTTGTTTAAAGATTTCCCTGTGGAACGAACCGGACTTACTAAAAACTACACTACTGTACGATTAGTACACTGCCTATAAGTGTTGTAGCAAGGTTTAGGTATATCCATTCTATAAATAAATAAATATCTTGTGTAAAATTGTATCGTATTTAATAGTTTTTTCTAGTAAAATATACACTATTTCATATACGCCTCGCATAACATCAGTAGTGTACTTAACTTTGTCTTCTTCAGTACACTTACTTATGGCAAACACCGATTCAACTTTCTCGGTCCACCGTTTCAATCCAATTGGTCCTTCTGTTCCATCAAATGCCAAAGGTTTGCAGGCAGTGAATTCTTTGTAGGAGCATCCTACACGATTTCTTGCGCCGTTAGCCGCATTGCTAGATTCAGAGTTATTGTTGGTATGTAGCGCAACCTGTACTGCGGCTATGTTTGCAGCAAGAAATGTACGAAATTCCTCTTCGTTCATATTCATGGTGTGTCGAGTAGTCGGTGCCATTTCCTTCAAATTAGCCCATTGAATCGAGTTAATCATACAGAATATTAAGAGTAGTCAATAGTATTTCGTAGCATAATATGAACTCATTTATAAAAGCTTTTTCTTCATATTAGCATTTTATAAGTTTAAATTCGGATACTACCTACCCGTTAAGTTCATACTTAGTAGCTAATATACAATTCAACTACTAAAATTCCATATAAAAAACTGATTATAATAATATATCACATATAAATATTCTTCAAAGTTACAACATCGCTATATTACATATAACATGAAATATAGTACACTTTGATACAGGACAGTTTTGAAGATAAATCTAGTTAATACGCAAGTTGTTCAGCAAAGGAAATAAAGACACATAATTCATAAGTCCAGAAACAAGTCATGCATTCTGGTTTTACTAAGACGACTTCCCATCCTTGGTCTTGTGGAAAATAACCATTATGACCATTGGCTAGGCAGGATGTTGTAATGTCGTCAAAAGGACGAGGGTTTCGTAATGTCCAACAGCCCCGTAATAATCTAAAAACCTTGTTTCTTACCCCAACTACTGAATCCGTCACTTGTGGGAAGGGTTTATTTAAAAGTTGCAATCCGATGTTCTTTTTCTCACCTTGGTAAGAAGCGAACATCACTAACCCGTAAGCATAACATGCTTCTTTATGTTGCATGTTAGAAGCTCTTTCTAATTCACGAAATCCTATGTTGGGATATGTTGAGTTAAAATAGGTTCTTAACTCGTAGCGTAAAATTGCATTTGGGTTCCCCGCATTTAATGCTTTAAAGAAAACACGGCGTAACTTACAGTCTCCCCAATGTGATATACCTCACCTATCAAAGGAAAGCCTTTTATAAACTAAGGCGTTTCTGGAAAGTCTTTCAAACATTTGACAAGTTAATTTCTCCATAACTAAATGTGCTGATGAATTCTGACCGACTCTAGACAAGATTTCCTCAATCATATCCTCTGGTAGGTCTTCTAAAATATTCGGTTGTCTACCCTTAACGTCCATTTTGTTTTTATACTGTAAAATATACAAGGATTAGATTCATAAAAGATAATTAACAAATAATACAAGCAATTTTTACATAGAACATAAAAGTGCATGCACAGTACAATACATATAATACACCACATAATTACAACCCTCTAATCTGAATCACTGGTTTCTTCTTCTTCGGACTTGGTTCGTTTTCCTAATTTTCTAGGAATATATGATGTTCCTCTAATACGAGCAGTCATTTTCCATAATGGTTTAGAAAAACTTGGTGGTTTAGAGGTTCCCGGGTCATTGTTACATTTTAGGAAATACGGATGTTGTCGATACATATAAAGTTCATCGGGGTTGGAATCGGGTTTCTCTATTTTTATACCTTTTCCATTATTATTTTCTTTCGCTTTATTAAATTGGGTCGAGGTAATTTCTATAACATCATCGGAAAATTGGTAATCTTCCCAATATTTTGCTTCCTCGGCGGAAACACCATTGACCATTATTAACTTTGGTCCGTTGGTTGAGGATTTTCTTTTATTTAATCGATTTACTATAGGTATCAATATTTCTTCCTCCGGAACCTCTTCTTCTTTCGGTTCCTCCTCTTCCGGTTCCTCTTCTTCCGGTTCCTCCTCTTCCGGTTCCTCTTCTTCCGGTTCCTCTTCAGAAATTTGTGAATCTTCCTAAAATATATTCGATTCTTCATTATTATTAGGTGAATCAATGGGATTTGTACTAGTGGTAGACATCTATCACACAATATCAAACACATTAAGAGGTTAATATATCACATAATATTTACATGTTAATAATATATAGTTTCCAACAAAAGTGTTAAGCAATCGTTTTTAAAGAAAACACGGTCGAAGTCCAGACTCACTAATGTATCCTAACAAACTCGATAAGACACACTAATGCAAATTTCTAGTTCTCTAAGACCAACGCTCGAATACCAACTGAAATGTCCCGTTCATATTGATTATAAACGTTCCATATTAATTGATTTCGTCGCGAGGTTTTGACCTCTATATGAGACGTTTTCAAAGACTGCATTCATTTTTAAAATAACCATAACTTTTATTTTATCTATAAAGGTTTAAAAAGCATTACGTAGATTATCAAATAATGATAATCTAATATATACCGTTTACACACGACCATTATATAATGGTTTACAATAAGAATATATTACATCAAAAATAAGTTTCTTGAATGCAGTTTTTACATAATATCATACAAGCATGGACTCCAAATCTTGTCCTTATTTTAGTATGCAACAGCGGAAGCTCTTAATAATCACCTGAGAATAAACATGCTTAAAATGTCAACAAAAATGTTGGTGAGTTATAGGTTTAACCTATATATCATCAAATCATAATAATAGACCACAAGATTTCATATTTCAATATACATCCCATACATAGAGATATAAATCATTCATATGGTGAACACCTGGTAACCGTCAATAACAAGATGCATATAAGAATATCCCCTATCATTTCGGGAAATCCTTCGGACATGATAAAAACGAATTCGAAGTACTAAAGCATCCGGTACTTTGGATGGGGTTCGTTAGGCCCAATAGATCTATCTTTAGGATTCGTGTCAATTAGTAGATCGGTTTACTAATTCTTAGGTTACCAAGCAAAAGAGGCATATTCGGCTTCAATCATTCACCCATATAATGTAGTTTCATTTACTTCTGTCTATTTCGTAGAACATTTATATAACTACATGTATTCTCATCCCAAAATATTAGATTTTAAAAGTGGGACTATAACTCACTTTCACAGATTTTTACTTCGTCGGGAAGTAAGACTTGGCCACTGGTCGATTCACGAACCTATAACAAATATGTACATATATATCAAAGTATGTTCAAAATATATTTACAACATTTTTAATATGTTTTAATGTTTTAAGTTTATTAAGTCAGCTGTCCTCGTTAGTAACCTACAACTAGTTGTCCACAATTAGATGTACAGAAATAACTCGATATATATTATCTTGAATCAATCCATGACCCAGTGTATACACGTCTCAGGCTAGATCACAACTCAAAGTATATATATTTTTGGAATCAACCTCAACCCTGTATAGCTAACTCCAACATTACTGCATATAGAGTGTCTATGGTTGTTCCAAATAATATGTATACATGAGTCGATATGATATGCCAGAACATTTGCATACGTGTCTATGGTATCCCAAGATTATATAATATATTAGAATACATGTATAATACAATATAAGTTAGCTAGGATATGATTTTTATAGAATTGTTACGATATTTCCCGTAGCTACAACAATCAAAAAATATCCAATCTTGTTTTACCCATAACTTCTTCGTTTTAAATCCGTTTTGAGTGAATGAAATTGCTATGGTTTCATATTGAACTCTATTTTATGAATATAAACATAAAAAGTATAGGTTTATAGTCGGAAATATAAGTTACAAGTCGTTTTTGTAAGAGGTAGTCATTTCAGTCGAAAGAACGACGTCTTGATGACCATTTTGAAAAACATACTTCCACTTTGAGTTTAACCATGATTTTTGGATATAGTTTCATGTTCATAAGAAAAATAAATTTTCCAGAAGAACAACTTTTAAATCAAAGTTTATCATAGTTTTTAATTATCAAACCCAAAACAGCACGCGGTGTTACTATGACGTCGTATGTCCAGTTTTACGGTGTTTTTCGTGTTTCCAGGTTTTAAATCATTAAGTTAGCATATCATATAGATATAGAACATGTGTTTAGTTGATTTTAAAATTCAAGTTAGAAAGATTAACTTTTGTTTGCGAACAAGTTTAGAATTAACTAAACTATGTTCTAGTGATTTCAAGTTTAAACCTTCGAATAAGATAGCTTTATATGTATGAATCGAATGATGTTATGAACATCATTACTACCTCAAGTTTTGTATATAAACCTACTGGAAAAGATACAAATGGGTCTAGCTTCAAAGAATCCTTGGATGGCTTGAAAGTTCTTGAAGCAGAATCATGACACGAAAACAAGTTCAAGTAAGATTTCCACTCGAAATAAGATTGTTATAGTTATAGAAATTGAACCAAAGTTTGAATATGAGTATTACCTTGAATTATAAAGATAACCTACTGTAAATAACAAAGATTTCTTGAGTTTGGATGATCACTTTACAAGATTGGAAGTAAGCTAGCAAACTTGGAAGTATTCTTGATTTTATGAAACTTGAACTTATAGAATTTATGAAGATCACTTAGAACTTGAAGATAGAACTTGAGAGAGATCAATTAGATGAAGAAAATTGAAGAATGAAAGTGTTTGTAGGTGTTTTTGGTCGTTGGTACATGGATTAGATATAAAGGATGTGTAATTTTGTTTACATGTAAATAAGTCATGAATGATTACTAATATTTTTGTAATTTTATGAGATATTTCATGCTAGTTGCCAAATGATGGTTCTCAAATGTGTTAGGTGACTCACATGAGCTGCTAAGAGCTGATCATTGAGGTGTATATACCAATAGTACATACATCTAAAAGCTGTGTATTGTACGAATACGAATACGGGTGCATACGAGTAGCATTGTTGATGAAACTGAACGAGGATGTAATTGTAAGAATTTTTGTTAAGTAGAAGTATTTTGATAAGTGTCTTGAAGTCTTTCAAAAGTGTATGAATACATATTAAAACACTACATGTATATACATTTTAACTGAGTCGTTAAGTCATCGTTAGTCGTTACATGTAAATGTTGATTTAAAACCTTTAAGTTAACGATCATGTTAAATGTTGTTAACCCAATGTTTATTATATCTAATGAGATGTTAAATTATTACATTATCATGATATTATGATATATTAATATATCTTAGTATGATATATATACAGTTAAATGTTGTTACAACGATAATCGTTACATATATGTCTCGTTTCGAAATCATTAAGTTAGTAGTCTTGTTTTTACATATGTAGTTCGTTGTTAATACACTTAATGACATGTTTACTTATCATTTATCATGATTAAACATAGTGTATCAATATCTTAATATGATTCATATGTATTTAGTAAGACGTTGTTATAACGATAATCGTTATATATACCGTTTCAAGTTTCTTAATTCAATAAACTCAATTTTATGTATATAACTCATTGTTAAAATACCTAATGAGATACTTACTTATCATAATATCATGTTAACTATATATATATAATCATATATATATCATCATATATTTTTTACAAGTTTTAACGTTCGTGAATCACCGGTCAACTTGGGTGGTCAATTGTCTATATGAAACCTATTTCAATTAATCAAGTCTTAACAAGTTTGATTGCTTAACATGTTGGAAACACTTAATCATGTAAATAACAATTTCATTTAATATATATATAAACATGGAAAAGTTCGGGTCACTACATTTATGGTTGGTGAGAATGGTACCTTTGGTCCCATAAAGATAGTGTCTCCACATTTTAAGTGCAAAGACAACGATTCTTAATTCAAGTTCATGTGTTAAGTAGTTTCGTTCATGAGGTTTCAATTGTCGAGAAGAGTAGGCAATAACTTTCCTTCGTGGTATTGACACACACCCAAAACCTTGTTTGGAGGCGTCACAACATGCGACAAAATCATCAGTGCATTCGGAAAGAGATAGGATAGGTGCGGTGGTTAACTTCTTCATAAAGATACAAAATATCGATTCGTGTTTGATGGACCAAACGAATTTTTTCCTTCGTGAGTTAACGAGGTTAAATGACGAGAATACAGAAAAGTTGGAAATGAATCTTCAGTATAACCAGCGAGATCCAAAAATTTACGAATATAAGTTGCAGTCGTGAGGATTTCCTGATTATGTATGGCTTCGATTTTTGTAAGATCGACTTTAATACCTTGACTACTAACAACATGGCCTAGGAATTGGACTTCGTTTAACCAAAATTTACACTTGGAGAATTTGGCATAGAGTTGCTTTTTTCTCAATAGTTCGAGCGTAATACGAGGATGTTGTTCGTTTGCTTCTTTGCTTTTTGAATAGATTAAGTCATCATCTATGAATACGATAACGGATTTTGTCTAGATAAGCTTGCATACGCGATTCTTAAGATCCATGAATACGGACGGAGCCTTAGTTAAACTGAACGGCACTAAAAGAAATTCATAACTATCATAGCTAGTCCGGAAAGCAGTTTTGGAGACATCTTCTCCCTTAACCCACAATTGATGATAACTGGAATGGAGGTAGATTTGGAATACACGCGATATCCTTGTAATTGATCACGAGGTCATTGATACGGGGAAAACGAATATCGGTGCTTAACCAGAAATTATTTAGTTTACGCTAATCTATACACGTGTAAGGAAACATTTTCTTCTTAACGAATAGGTTTTAAGCTCCCTAGTTCTATAGGTATCAAGGCAATTTCAAACTTTTTACCCAAAAAGTTCAACGTACACCTCCTATAAAATTTTCCGGCATGCAATAGTTTTTCATTGGTCACTTGAATGGCCTAAGTAGTATATAGGGGGAAATAATGGAGTGAAAAAAGGGTATGAGCCAACGCCTTGGATACAAAACA
Source organism: Rutidosis leptorrhynchoides (assembly GCF_046630445.1). Lineage (NCBI taxonomy): Eukaryota > Viridiplantae > Streptophyta > Magnoliopsida > Asterales > Asteraceae > Rutidosis > Rutidosis leptorrhynchoides. The sequence continues at coordinate 274,875,453 of NC_092340.1, read as the reverse complement.
ATTATCAGCACCCGAATCGAATAAACATGAAATATAAGAGTTGTTGAGAAGAAACGTACCCGTGACTAGTTCATTGTCATCACGGGCTTCCTCGGTGTTAATGTTGAAAGCTCGGTCGCGTGTGTTGAGGTTGGCTTTCTTATTTGGGCATGCATTTCTATAATGGCCCGTTTGGCCACATTCGTAACAAGTGACCGTCTTTGGTGCATTGGGCCCCTTTTGAGCGACGGGAGCGGCATTTCTACAATCATTGGCCACATGGCCACTTCTTTGACACTTGTTGCAAAATGGCTTGCCACATTCACCATAATGATGGTTGCGGCACTTGTTGCAAAATGGCTTGCTACATTCACCATAATGATGTTTGTGGCACTTGTTGCAAGTGGGTAGATTTCTGTCATAACCTTTCTTGCCGTCGGAGGTGAAAGGCTTGTTGGTGAAGTTGTTGTTGTAGTTGCTTGATTGAGTGGCTTCCCATTTTCTTTTGTTGCCACCCGATTTATCCTTGGCCTTTGGCGCCAGCACTTCAATCTCGTCCACTGTTTCAATCAATTGACGGGCCATCTGTGATGACCCGTCCTAATCCTCCTGGACGAAGTCTTCAACATTTGGTCCCATTGCGAGATACTGACCTAAATATGCCATGAATGACTCCAAGTAATATCTTTCAATTGAGCAAATGCACAGCAGAAGACTTAATTCGTACCTGAGAATAAACTTTCTTAAAAGTGTCAACCAAAAGGTTGGTGAGTTCATAGGTTTATCATAACAATCATTTCAATATTTTAATAGACCACAAGATTCCCGTTTATAAATATATGTACACTCGCAAGTGTATAAAAGTATTCTATAAGTTGTTGAGCGCTTCGGTAACCATACTTAACAATTAATGTGGCATATTCCCTTTATTATGAAATCTCCCTACACTGTACCAAGTGTAGTAAAAACGAAGTACTATGCAACCGTTTACGATACTAGAGCGATTAGCCCGGTTGGGGTGGTCAAACCCGATAGATCTATCAATAGGATTCGCGCTTACATGTTCTTCCAACATGTAACTATTAGTTACCAAGCTATTAGGGAAGATATGCAAGGTGGTACAACACAACGTAGAATATTTTTTAAGTACTTGTGTCTATTTCGTCAAACATAGAAGCAGCGCATGTATTCTCAGCCCAAAAATATCTATTGCAAATGCAATTAAAAAGGGAGCAAATGAAACTCACCATACTGTATTTTGTAGTAAAAATACATAGAACGACATTTAACAACTGAACAATGCAGGGTTGGCCTCGGATTCACGAACCTATATCATTTGTATAATTATTAATGTACATAGTTGTAATCGAATATATATATATATATATATATATATATATATATATATATATATATATATATATATATATATATATATATATATAAATTTCTTAATTATATCCTTTTTATATTAATAGCATATATATGTTTCATATATTCATTTTGTATATAAAAATATTAATTTTTGTTATGTCATATGTGTTACTTACATCCTTTGTATATTAATAATAGTAGTTATAATAATGTCAAAATAATGTTACTAGCGGTAAAAATGGTTATCGTACCTATTATTATTAATAAGATAATAATGTTAATAGTCCTATTAATAATTAATAATAATAATAATAGTACTATTAATTATAACATGATACAAGTAGTAGTTTTAATGAACTAATAATAATATTTATAGTAATATTAGTGGTAATAATAATAACAACCTTAATAGTAATATTGATGGTGATAATAATAATTAAAGTTATGATAATAACACTTATTTAAATGATAGTAATATGTAATTGTTTTATTATAGTAATACTAGTAATTAACTTAAATATAATATTAATAATTTTAATTGTGATTATAAATATGATAATAACAATATTTGCTTGTTAATACTTTTATTAGTGCTAATAATAATATTAGTAATTAATAATAACAACATTAATAATAACTATAATAATAATCATAATAACAATGTTAATACTAGTAATACTTACCATATCAATAACAATAATAATACTAGTCATAACAATAATAATCATAATAATAATAATAATAATAATAATAATAATAATAATAATAATAATAATAATAATAATAATAATAATAATAATAATAATAATAATAATAATAATAATTAGTATTAATAAGCAATAATAAAAATAATATATCAAACTACCTCAAAAGAAGGATTTTCCCCAAAAATATAGCCCACGCCCGGGCTCGAACTCGTGACCTCCCGTTCCTTCGAGACACCCTTAACCAGTGAGCTATTGCTCATTTTCTGATAATAACCCAGTTTATAATGTATATAACCCGTAAGCAACTGTTTCCATTTTCCTTCTTTTTCACAAAACCAAACGACCAGAGAATAAACCATTGTTACAAGGCTTTGAATTGGGTATATGATTTATGAACTAATTATGAATGATTAATTATGGTTGACTTGTATAAAAAAAATAAAGCAGCAGTTTCAGACGCCAAGAACTACTCGTATGAACTCAATTCGTGATATCGATTTGTAAACACTTTTAGACCAAAATTTATACATGAACTACGTTGTAAACCCTTCATAAAATCTCTGTGACTTATCAATTGACATAGAAACATTAACTAAGATTTGAATTTCTTGATAAATGATTTGTTTGACTTTTTAAAACCAATTTTGACTTCGAAAATTTGTGCTCGTTATAAAGAATTGAGATAGGAGGATTTGCAGATAGCTTCATTGAAAGATTCCTAATAAGCCTGCAATTCTACATTTTGAAAATTTAGTTGAAATCAAGCTGTTTGGATATTGAAGTAATAACAGAGCACGTTTTGGGTGTTCTTCACCCTTTTCTGTTAAATTCAAATAAAAAAAATTGGAAATCGATTTTGGTGTAATTATGAGTGCTGCTGGAAAATTGGAAGGAGTTCAGTAAATACAATAAGTATTCGATCGTTCTAATTAAAGGAGAAAGAGTCGGCAATCGATATTCAGCAGACAAGGGGAAAAAATAAAAAATAAAATAAAAGGTGATCTTGATAGGTAACAGAATTTGGATATATATATATATATATATATATATATATATATATATATATATATATATATATATATATATATATATATATATATATATATATATATATATCTACTTTCGATTTCTTTTTACCGAATTGTAGACAAGGAAATCAATCCAGTATAGTTTGATTGATATATATATATAAAAAACGTACGATTTTATATATAATTAATTATAATTATATTAATAATAATTAAATCTTTCTAATAATATCAATAATAATATTAATAATAATAAATAATAATACTGATTTCCTTATGTATATATATCTGTATATATAGTATATATATATCTTTGTATATTATTTATATATAGGAACATAATAATGTTAATTATATGTAAACATTACTATTTAATATTAATTTTATTAATAATAATGAAACTAGTAATAAAAATAACAGAATTTAATAATGATAATAATATCAATAATACTAATGATAATAACTAATGATGTTTATAATTGTAAATATAATAATGATCACATTATTAATGATAATAATAAAAATGATAATTTTTAATAAGTTTAATAATACTAATAAAAATAAGAATGATAACAATAATATTATTAATAATGCTAATAATAACACCACTTATAATAATATTAATATTAATAATAATAATAATAATAATAATAATAATAATAATAATAATAATAATAATAATAATAATAATAATAATAATAATAATACTAATACTAATAATAATAATACAACAACTTATACTTATCAAATTTCATATGTACCCATGATATTATACAATTATTTTGATTAATATTTACATTAATAATGAAAGTAATTAATATAATATTTATACTTTAACTTGTATTTTTCATATAATATATTAACCTTACATCTTAAATTCCAAATGTTTTAAATTATATTTTATTACTTTTAATTAATATATGTTCTTACATTTATATATATTTATATATATATATATATATATATATATATATATATATATATATATATATATATATATATATATATATTATATAGATTCATATTTAATATTATATCTCTATTTATATATATTAATTGTAACAGTAACTTAATTACTTTGTTTATTATCTTACATTATTAATTCTAATTGATTAATGTATAATTATTAATTTAAATTATTATATATTCACTTATATATATATATATATATATATATATATATATATATATATATATATATATATATATATATATATATATATATATATATAATTATTTACCCATTGGTTCGTGAATCGTTGGGAATGGTCACAAGTTAACTGAATATATGACAATAGTTCAAACTTTTTGAGACTTAACATCACAGACTTTGCTTATCGTGTCGGAAACATATAAAGATTAAGTTTAAATTTGATCGAAAATTTCCGGGTCGTCACATTACCTACCCGTTAAAGAAATTTCGTCCCGAAATTTGAGTGAGGTGGTCATGACTAACAATAAAAATGTTTTCATGATGAATATGAGCTGATAAATAGAGTTTTATTACTTTTGCGTAATATGGATAAGATAATTCGATTACTCGAAGCGTATGAGTAAAGCTATCACAAAAGAATGAAATGAGAAATAAAGTTTCGTCTTAACTTTTGACGTTGTCATGGTTGAATTCCAGAATTTAAGGGATTAAAGAAAATCTTCGAAATCTATAAGATATGATTTTTCGGTAAATGAGGAAATTAGAATCTCTTTAATTAAATGTGATGATCTGCCTCGATTGCTCTGTCAGATATTTTCACTATAAATTAACCACTATTGTTTCATTATTCTCACCATTCCTATACTTTCTTCCTTAATCCATATTTCTAAATATTGTAACAATGCTTAACCCAGTTCTAATCCTTGTCCTTATCCTGACTGTTTCTTCAATCATTCTTCCTTTCCAACTTCCATCGGAGAATTCTGTTAACTTCTACTATTACCTTGAGGTTATATTGTTTTTCATTCTTCCGTATATTTATGTTGCTATACACATTGATGTGCACGGTTTGTGATTTCAGTGTTGTTGTTGGGCTTTATATTTTCTCTTATATTTTAGAACTACATGCTCTCGTTTTCTTTTCCCGACTTTAAGTCAAGTGAATAATGGTCCAGAATTCGTAGATATAGAGTTTTGAATGATTATAACGTTTTAAGCACGAAGGAACGTATTCTCACGATTTGACTTGTCAAATTACCAGATTCACTGAGGATAGAGTTATCAAGAATATATTTTTTTTTGATATGTTTAGAAGTTAAGCAGAATGAAAGAGTTATGTAACATGACACATGATGACGGAATAGTCTGTGAATCATCATGTTTTATTAGAACTTCTGTAGTGACCCGAACTTTTCCATGTTTATATATATTAATTGAGATTGATATTTACATGATTAAATGTTTCCAACATGTTAAGCAATCAAACTTGTTAAGACTTGATTAATTGGAATATGTTTCATATAGACAATTGACCACCCAAGTTGACCGGTGATTCACGAACGTTAAAACTTGTAAAAACTATATGATGACATATATATGGATATATATATAGTTAACATGATACTATGATAAGTAAACATATCATTAAGTATATTAACAATGAACTACATATGTAAAAACAAGACTACTAACTTAATGATTTTTAAACGAGACATATATGTAACGATTATCGTTGTAAAGACATTTAATGTATATATATATATCATATTAAGAGATATTCATACATGATAATATCATATTAATGTATATATATATCATATTAAGACCCATTTGGGGTTAAAATGGGCGAACTTGGGTTGTGTTGAGGAAAGAAAACCCAAATGGCCATAACCTAGGGTTTGGTCTTATGATTTGGGGTTATAAATGTTAAATGGCGTTTTTAGTCACTAACACGCTTGTTAAAGTTGAAAGAGATGTTATTTGGGTCATGTTTGACAAGTTTGGTAGTGAAAGTGTTAAATGGATCCAAAATGGGCTAGTTGACCTAGTTTGGGTGAAATGGGTATGAATTAACCTAAGTTTGTGTTAGTTGATGTTAGTAGACTTAATTTACTAGCTTTAGTGATTAAAGTCGGGTCTTGGCCATTTAAGGGCTGTTTTGGTATGGTTGAGTCATTTAATGCGAATTGGGTCATTAAATGCTCAAGTAAGTGTAATGTGGTTAATTCCACTAGCTGTGTAATCGAATGTGTACTTATGTAATTAGGTACTTTGCTTTAAAGCCTTCGGAAGCATTTAAATCACCACCGAAGTGTTAAGGTGAGTGGAATAATTATATGCGTAGGTATATAATATATTTATTTGTGGTAGCGTGAGATGTGAAGTGTCGAGGTGTTAAGACACCACGTTTCACGTGACGAGTGAAGCATCGAGGTGTTAAGATGCCACTCGAGGTGAAGCATCGAGGTGTTAAGATGCCACCTAGGAGTGAAGTGTCGAGGTGTTAAGACGCCACTCCATGTTAAAGGGTGAAGTGTCGAGGTGTTAAGACGCCACCCGAGGGTGAAGTATCGAGGTGTTAAGATGCCACCCGGGGGTTAGTGATACGAGGTGCTAAGTACACTAATGGATGTTATGAACACCAATGGGAAATTCGAGTACCATCCCTTGTACGATTGGTTAACCATGGTTATTGTGTTGTAGTGTAAGCATATTATATTGTACGGTTTGTATATATGCTATTGCATTGCTAGCTTGTGATATTGGAAGTTTATAGTTTATAATTGAGATGATAAGCTAATTGTGTTGCTAGCATGTATGCGGTATGTGTTTAAGTGTTTGCAAGTAAGTATATTATATATGTACGTGTATAATTATTGCATTCACTAAGCGTTAGCTTACCCCTCTCGTTGTTTATCTTTTTAGTCGCAGGTACGGATAAGGGCAAAGGGGTTATCGGGCATTAAGTGGCCCTTGATGATTTTTTGTTGAAGCTTGGAAGTTGGCCTAATGTTTTGGGTAGTTTAGTCCCAAACCATGCTCGAGTGTCGTTTGGATTATAAACTATCAATTGTAGTGGGTCAAACTTGTATTGAATTTGATTAATGGCCTTCGTGCCTTTTGTAAACATTTAAATTATTGTACGTTTAAGTGGATCTTGTGGAATGGTTTACATATTTAATTGGCGCGTAAATGTGTTGTATAAAAAAAAAATTTATCGTATGGAATACGGGTTGGGTTGTTTCAAGTGGTATCAGAGCATGGTCTAAGGGATTTAGGCGACTTGAGATAGGCGTCTAGACTTAGACTTTATTGTGTATGCGCGTTATGCGGGACTTGTAGGAGACGGGTCGGACCGGGAGTTGATTAGTGCTTAGGTTTATGTGAACTAACCTTGCGCTAATTGTTTTGTGTGGTGTTAGCAATCGTCAAGCAAGATAGACGTTGTACTAGCGAGTTAATGCGACGTGCTCGCGTAACAATGATTAGCTACCATTGTTACGGGTTCAAATCGTGTCAAACAAGCGATGTACGACGATTGTTGAGCAAGATGGGGTAGTGTAGTGTATATGTATATACTTATGTGTTAAATCCTTTTCGTCTCGTTGTTTAATCTATTCCGTCTTATAGAATGAAGATGAGAAACGGGCATGATATCAACGGCGGAGGTACTAGTGAAGAAGTCGAGTTTACGGCCAAGGTTAAGGCCATTTTGAAAAGGCATCATGAGGCTTTTCTCGAGGATGTTAAGAAGATGTTCCTAGATACGATTGACGAGCAATTAGTCAATGTGGTAAAGGAGCAAGTTAAGGCCGTTCTTCGCGAAGATAATGTGGGAAGACGGGACTTTTTCTATAAGAATTTCAAGGACTCTCAACCTCCCTCTTTTGATGGTGAAAGAGATCCTCTTAAGAGCGCCCGTTGGATCTCCGATATGGAGGGGGCCTTCCGTACTTGTGAATGTCCTCTCGATAAGAGGACAAGGTACGGGTGTAGTATGTTGAGGGGCGATGCCAAGTTGTGGTGGGACGCAAAGCTCCAAGTTTATGGTGAAGAGCAATGCATGGAATTCACTTGGGATGAATTCAAGTCTGAATTTTTCAAGGAATACCGAACTTCGGCCGATCTTACTAGGCTTAAGGACGAGTTACGTTCCTTGAGGCAAGGGTAGATGGATTTGAACACTCTCAAATCCGTGTTTTTGTCCAAGACCCAATTTTGCCCGGAGTACGTCGGGAATGATAAAATGTTGAAGGAAGATTTCTATCGAACCTTGAACGACAACTATCAAGATAAGATTAGTGTGAACGTAGTGAAAAGCTTTGATGAGTTGTTTGACATGGCCAAAGGTTTCGAGTCGCTCATCTTAAGAAAGAGTGGTTTTACTTTTGGCAAGAGAAAAAGTGAAGGTTCGAGCTATTCAAACTTTTCGAACAAAAAGAACAAGAAAAGTTCCGAAAGTGTCAATAGCGTGAAGAAGGGTGCTTCCGGTGGTTTTACTTTTACGTGCTATAATTGTGGGCAAGCGGGTCATATGGCTCGTGATTGTCCAAAACCATCTTCCGGAAACAAGCTCACTTGTTTTAATTGCGGTAAAGAAGGGCATAAGAAGCCGGAGTGTCCCGATTTGCGCAACGATAATGTTAAGCGTCTAGAGAAGGCGGCGGGTACGGCTAGGGGTCGCAACTATTTGATGACCAATGATGAGGCCAAGCAATCCAATGAAGTCGTCTCAGGTACTTTCATAGTTAACTCTAATCCGGCACGGATACTTTTTGATAGTGGGGCTAATTTGTCCTTTGTGTCGCCTCGATTTGTGCCTAAGTTAAATAAACCGCTAGTTAAGTTAAGTCATCCGGTAGAAGTTGAAATAGCGGATGGCAAGACGGCGCTAGTGGTTGATGTGTGTAAGAATTGTAATGTTGTATTTGGTTCCGAAACGTTTAAAATCGATTTTATTGCGATGACTTTGGGTGATTTTGATATTGTTATTGGTATGGATTGGCTCGATCTTAATAGAGCTGATATTGCATGCCATGATAAATTCATTCGGGTGAAGACCCCAAGTGGGGGAGAATTAATTATTCATGGCGATAAGCGAAGGAGACTTGTACCGATATGCACTTTTGCACGGGCACGTCGTTTCCTTGTTAGTGGTGGCATGGCTTTTCTTGCTCATGTTGTTGATACTCGCAATGAGCCACCACCTAGTCGTGAAATTCCGGTTGTTAGTGAATTCGAAGACGTTTTTCCGGACGAATTACCGGGTGTTCCGGCGGAAAGACAAGTTGAGTTTCGTATTGAGTTGGTTCCGGGAGCTACTCCCATTGCTAAAACTCCTTATCGTTTAGCACCAACGGAAATGCAAGAGTTGTTAAATCAAACCCAAGAGTTGCTCGAGAAGGGTTTTATTCGACCGAGTGCTTCGCCATGGGGCGCTCCGGTGTTATTTGTGAAGAAGAAAGATGGTAGTATGCGTATGTGCATTGATTACCGTGAGTTGAATAAAGTGACGATCAAGAATCGCTATCCATTACCTAGGATTGACGATTTATTTGATCAACTTCAAGGTGCAACGTATTTCTCTAAGATCGACCTACGGTCCGGCTATCACCAAATGCGGGTCCGTGAGGAAGACATAGAGAAAACGGCTTTTCGAACGCGTTACGGGCATTATGAGTTTGTAGTTATGCCCTTTGGTCTTACGAATGCACCGGCGGCATTCATGAATCTTATGAACCGAGTGTGCCAACCTATGTTGGACAAGTCGGTAATAGTGTTCATTGACGGCATACTAGTTTACTCAAAAAGTATGAACGAACAAGAACATCATTTGCGTGAAGTATTGAAGACGCTACGAAAGGAGAAGTTGTATGCAAAGTTCTCCAAATGTGAATTTTGGCTAAGGGAAGTTCAATTCCTTGGTCATATTATGAACGAAAACGGTATTCAAGTAGATCCGGGGAAGATCGAAACGGTGAAGAGTTGGGGATGACCGACTACGCCTACGGAAATCCGAAGTTTTCCCGGATTAGCCGGTTATTATCGTCGGTTTATCCAAGATTTTTCTAAGATCGCTTCTTCGTTGACGAAATTGACAAGGAAGAATGCGAGGTTTGGTTGGGAGAACGAGCAGGAAATTGCTTTTCAATTGTTAAAGGAGAAGTTGTGTCAAGCTCCGGTGTTAGTGTTACCGGAAGGTGTTGAAGACATGGTGGTTTATTGTGATGCTTCCTTAAATGGTCTCGGGTGTGTTCTAATGCAAAGAGGTAAAGTCATCGCTTATGCCTCTCGACAATTAAAGGAACATGAAACGAGGTATCCGACTCATGATCTTGAGTTGGCGGCGGTAGTACATGCATTGAAAATTTGGTGCCATTACTTGTATGGTGTCAAGTGTACGATTTATTCGGATCATAAGAGTTTGAAACATCTCTTTAATCAACGAGATTTAAATTATCGCCAACGTAGGTGGATGGATGTGGTGAAAGACTACGATTGTGAAATACTTTATCATCCGGGTAAGGCGAATGTGGTCGCGGATGCGTTGAGTCGAAAGAGTCAACATCCGGCGATAAAAGTGGGGTCGTTACGTTTGATTATTACCAACGACTTTCTTGAAAAGCTTGGTGAGATTCAAATAGAGGCTTATGTCCACAACAAGCATACGGAGCGAATCGTGGGCCAATCGGAGTTTATTACTATGGGTCCGCGTGGTTTGTTGTCCTTCCAAGGAAGGGTGTGGGTGCCTAAGATGGGTGATTACCGACGAGTGCTACTTGATGAAGCACATAAGTCAAAATACTCCATTCATCCGGGCGCGACGAAAATGTATCTTGACTTGAAGAAAGATTATTGGTGGCCGGGCATGAAACGTGATGTTGTGAAGTATGTTGAGTAATGTGTCACGTGTTTACAAGTAAAAGCCGAACACCAAAAGCCGTATGGTAAGTTGCAACCGTTAGAAATCCCGAAATGGAAATGGGAGCACATTACCATGGATTTCATAACAAAGTTACCTAAGACGGCAAGAACCCAATTTGATACGATTTGGGTGATAGTTGACCGGTTGACGAAAAGTGCTTTGTTTCTTCCCATTAAAGAAGCGATATCGTCGGAGACCTTGGCTAAGTTGTTTATCAAGGAAGTGGTCGCTCGACATGGGGTTCCTATATCTATTATATCGGATCAAGATACCCGTTTTACATCTCGGTTTTGGGAAAAGTTTCATGAAGATATGGGCACGCAATTGAAGTTGAGCACGGCGTATCATCCTCAAACGGACGGTCAAACCGAACGTACGAATCAAACATTGGAGGATATGTTACGTGCGTGTATTATTGATTTTGGTGGTAGTTGGGACGAGCACTTACCTTTGGTGGAATTCTCGTACAATAATAGTTATCATACTAGTATCGGGATGCCACCGTATGAGATGCTTTATGGGCGAAGGTGTCGAACCCCGATTTGTTGGGGTGAAGTGGGTCAAAGGGAAATCGGGAGTACCGATTTGGTCTTAGAAACGAATAGCAAGATTGATATGATTCGAGAGCATTTGAAAAAGGCTCAAGATAGACAAAAGTCGTATGCCGACAAACGTAGACGAATGATCGAATTTCAAGAAGGTGACATGGTGATGCTTAAGGTTTCGCCATGGAAAGGTGTTATTCGGTTTCGAAAACGAGGAAAGTTAGCTCCTCGGTTTATCGGTCCGTTTAAGATTTTAGCTCGTGTTGGCGAAGTTGCATATCGTTTGGAATTACCCGAAGAGCTTGCGGGGATCCATAATACATTTCATGTTTCCCATCTCCGTAAGTGTCTTGCGGATGATTCTTCATGGGTGCCTTTAGACGAGATCGAGCTAAACAATAAGTTAGAGTATATTGAGAAGCCGATTGCTATACTCGATGAGAAGGTCAAAAGGTTGAGAAATAAAGAGGTTAGGACTTTTAAAGTTCAATGGCGTCGTAGTAAAGGTTCTGAGTTTACTTGGGAGCCCGAAGAATTTGTGTTGGTTTATCTTCCCTCTTGTCATGCGGCTTGGATCGCGAGGACGCGCTCCGATTCAAGTGGGGGAGAGTTGTAACATCCCGTTTTTCCCGTACATATTGAAAGGTACATACTTAATCATTGTACGTTTGTAACTTGCTAGACTATGCGTAAATGTCTAGATATATATATATATATATATATATATATATATATATATATATATATATATACTTGATAATGTGTGCGAATACAAGTTTATACATGGGCTTTGTTAGCGTTAAGTCTTATGAGACTATTGTTGAAGGTTAGGCGAATATAGGAAGCGAGATTTAAGTGTACGAATTAAATAAAATCAAATTTTGTTTAAGGCTGTCGAAGTGTCCAGGTGACGGCCAATGCCGCGCCGCGACACATTGGGCCGCGCCGCGGCATATAAAGCAAATCCAGATCAGCAATTGGATTAAGAAGGGTCGATTTTCCCCTTATGTGTCGCGCCGCGACAAAGGGGTCCGCACCGCAGCATTTCAAGCGAACCAGGTTCAGAAAGTGGGTTAAGAGAGGTTGTTTTTCCTTCGTAATGTCGCGCCGCGACATATAGCGCCGCGCCGTGACAACTCTGCAGTTCTGACTCCGATTTTAGCTCAAATTGAATGACTTCAAGGGGCAAATTGGTAATTTCGCGTATAAATCAGATGGGAGCATTAAATCCCAACCACTCATCCATTTCATTTATTTCTTTTCTCTTTTCTTTCCAATTTCTCTCCCAAAACTTAAAACCCAATTGAATTAAAAGCAAGATTTGAGAGTGAAGGATTGAGGGTTGATCTTTGGAGCAAGAATTAAAGTTGTTCCTTGTGTCTCTAGCTACGCGTTGATAGTCTCGGTAAGTTCTAACTCTAAGTTTTGCGTTTTAATTAGTTTATGCTAGGGTTTTGTTCATTTGGAACTTATGTGACCCATTTGGGGTTAAAATGGGCGAACTTGGGTTGTGTTGAGGAAAGAAAACCCAAATGGCCATAACCTAGGGTTTGGTCTTATGATTTGGGGTTATAAATGTTAAATGGCATTTTTAGTCACTAACACGCTTGTTAAAGTTGAAAGAGATGTTATTGGGTCATGCTTGACAAGTTTGGTAGTGAAAGTGTTAAATGGATCCAAAATGGGCTAGTTGACCTAGTTTGGGTGAAATGGGTATGAATTAACCTAAGTTTGTGTTAGTTGATGTTAGTAGACTTAATTTACTAGCTTTAGTGATTAAAGTCGGGTCTTGGCCATTTAAGGGCGGTTTTGGTATGGTTGAGTCATTTAATGCGAATTGGGTCATTAAATGCTCAAGTAAGTGTAATGTGGTTAATTCCACTAGTTGTGTAATCGAATGTGTACTTATGTAATTAGGTACTTTGCTTTGAAGCCTTCGGAAGCATTTAAATCACCACCGAAGTGTTAAGGTGAGTGGAATAATTATATGCGTAGGTATATAATATATTTATTTGTGGTAGCGTGAGATGTGAAGTGTCGAGGTGTTAAGACACCACGTTTCACGTGACGAGTGAAGCATCGAGGTGTTAAGATGCCACTCGAGGTGAAGCATCGAGGTGTTAAGATGCCACCTAGGAGTGAAGTGTCGAGGTGTTAAGACGCCACTACATGTTAAAGGGTGAAGTGTCGAGGTGTTAAGACGCCACCCGAGGGTGAAGTATCGAGGTGTTAAGATGCCACCCGGGGGTTATTGATACGAGGTGCTAAGTACACTAATGGATGTTATGAACACCAATGGGAAATTCGAGTACCATCCCTTGTAAGATTGGTTAACCATGGTTATTGTGTTGTAGTGTAAGCATATTATATTGTACGGTTTGTATATATGCTATTGCATTGCTAGCTTGTGATATTGGAAGTTTATAGTTTATAATTGAGATGATAAGCTAATTGTGTTGCTAGCATGTATGCGGTATGTGTTTAAGTGTTTGCAAGTAAGTATATTATATATGTACGTGTATAATTATTGCATTCACTAAGCGTTAGCTTACCCCTCTCGTTGTTTATCTTTTTAGTCGCAGGTACGGATAAGGGCAAAGGGGTTATCGGGCATTAAGTGGCCCTTGATGATGTTTTGTTGAAGCTTGGAAGTTGGCCTAATGTTTTGGGTAGTTTAGTCCCAAACCATGCTCGAGTGTCGTTTGGATTATAAACTATCAATTGTAGTGGGTCAAACTTGTATTGAATTTGATTAATGGCCTTCGTGCCTTTTGTAAACATTTAAATTGTTGTACGTTTAAGTGGATCTTGTGGAATGGTTTACATATTTAATTGGCGCGTAAATGTGCTGTATAAAAAAAAAAATTTATCGTATGGAATACGGGTTGGGTTGTTTCATAAATGAACAGGATTTGTTTTACCACATGTGTATTCGAGACCCACAGAGCGCTGTAAGTATACCTTTTTGTGTGGGTTATTATTTATTGACTATGGTTAGGGGTATGAGGTGTGGTAGCATAATAGGAGGTGGTATATTTATTACTTTAATTGCAGAATATCTTGGTGTGGATAGAAGTCGGGGGGGGGGGGATATTAATGGCAGAACCAGAACCCCGCGATAGAATAGATTTGCGTGTTTATCATGGTGCTAAGGTCTTAAAGAAACGAAACAACGCGGCAGCACGTTATGATGGCAGGCATCCACAGGTTGAGAGAGATCAACAGCAAGGTCAACCGGGAGGGGGTAATCCAATGACGGAAATGCAAATTTTTATGGCTCGACACGAGTATGAAATGGCTAGACAAAAAGCATTTCAAGATTGGCAGTATCATCGAAGCCAAATCATAAGTCATTGTACACACGTAGGTAGAGACTACATTCCTACCGTTATGCCCGAATTTGCTCCTTGGACTTTAGAGAGCCGACCACCATATCCTACATATGACCCGGCTCAAGTATTTTACAGCATCTATGGATACGCTTGGGACCCATACTGGAACCATCCTCCTCATCCGTAATTTTCTATTTTTGTTTATTTTATTGTAATGTTACTAATTCTTAATTTTCTTATTTCTTATTTCTTATTTTATTATTATAATAGCTTTTATAATTTTCTAACTTTATTAGATTTTAATAATGTTTGAATGTGGTGTGAAAACCCAACTTCAAAAATATGTATATATGTGTTTGTAGTTTATCTCATGTACAAAACAGGGTAAAACAGCGCATTTTCAAAGATTGACATTAAGTTCAGCAAAAGCTAGTACTTTTGACGACAAAAATGAAAAACAAATGTGATGTAACAACAATACAGAATGAACAAATGATGTGCACCATTTATCATTCAGCAAACAAACGCCAATATGTTTGGAAACTTTGGTAAAATTTAATTAATTTTCTATGCTAATCACCCTCAATAATTTAAATTGTTACTGATTTCTTGCAAATGAGGGCATTGCAAGATCTTAAGTGTGGGAAGGGGTTAAATTCTTTCGGATTTTTAAAATTTTTAACTTAAACACTTGGTTACCATTAAAAATACTAGTAACATAGTAGTTGTATTAGAATCTAGTGCTCTCTGATAACAAAGAACAGCCCTAGTCTTATATACTGACTACCCACTTCTAGTAAAAATTTTCAAAATTTTCAATTAAATGAATTCAAAATCATGTTTATACATATTTATAAACGATAAAACTAGGTGTTAACACCGAAATTAATGTTACCTCGGAAAGGACATAAATTGAGAAACAACCTAAAACATAAGTCAAATAGAGGACAATAAAAAGGCAAATAAAAGAAAATAAAAGCCAAGTGTGGGAAAATTTACCAAGTTATTTAAAACATAAGTCACATATTTTTGTAACAAATAATTGAAGATACTTTTGCTTTGGACTAAACTAAACAGTTTTACCCGATTTACTGTAAGAAAGATGGATCTACACGATGAATCAATTCCATCATTAAAAGGAAGTAAAGTCTTCTGAAAAAGAAACGCGCTTCTTGATTTAGGTCATGAAGTTGTCGTCCAGACCAGCTGTAGGTTGACGAAAAATCTAGAAAAGTCATCTCTAAAATCAGCAGGAAATCCACGGACCTCAGCATCAAACAGGGTCGCCAAGTGGTCAGGCTTATCCTAACCATGAGAGGATCTGTCTTGTAAAATGGGGAGGACGCCGTGCAAATTAGCTTGATAAGACTAATGAATCAGATCCCCAGAAAGGATAATCTCCTTAAAGATCAAAAATCAGCTTTTAAGACTGATATTACTCAATCTTTGAGATTGACCTTAAAGATTGAGAATTATAAACTCATGGAATTCAATGATATCTAAACTCGAGCTTGAACGAGAAAATATTTTGATCAAAATTTCAAACCGATTTGTTTTCTGAAAACCCATTTTCAATGCGTTCATTACCATTGAACGTAAAATCCTAGGAATTCACCTGGAATTCATTAGGTCACCTGAACCAAATCGGGTATCAACCGTAAGAACAGTGGTTGCATAGCATGGTCAAAGACAGGACCTTGTGCCAGACCGGAAAATTATAAGGGTGAGCTTTACTATTGCTCCTACCAAGGATAGTAATTGCATCCGACACGTTATAGACCATAATTAAAAGCATGTCAGGGGACATTGCCTTAACAGTTGCTTGTTCAACGCTTTCCTTTACAACCGGACGGTAGTTTACCGAAAGGTAATATACGGAGCAAGTATACTAAACGTGTTGCTTTCCCAATACAAGGTTAGCAAGTGGGTGACACAAAACCGCAAGTTTTGAGCTAAAGTTTTCAAATCTGAAACCCACCAAACCCACAAAAAGAATTTGCAAACACCGGTGAAGGGTTATTCCGAAAAACTTATCTAAGGTAAAAACTAGATTGAATTTTCAAAAAGATCAAATGTTTTCATAAAGATCCAATTTCCTTAAAGGATCTAAATTTTTATAGTCATGTAGGATTGTAAACCATAACGTTACTACCATTGTTCATACCGCCGTAATGAAATCACTGATGTACAAAGTGTGAAGAATAAAGAAGTGATTCTAGTATATTTCAAGACTATATTGCTTGAGGACAAGCAACGCTCAAGTGTGGGAATATTTGATAATGCTAAAAACGAACATATATTTCATCGCATTATCCCTCAAGAAAGACAAGCTTTTAGTTGCAGTTGTCCTATTTACCAGACAAAAGACATATTCGATGAATTGAAGACGCAAACGACCAAAAAGCTAAAAAGTACAAAGTACAAGCAAAGAGGTTCAAATTATTGATGAGAAACGTCTCAAAATTACAAGAGTACAAGACGCAAAACGCAAAGTACAAGATATTAAATTATACGAAAGGACGTTCGAAAATCCAGAACCGAGACATGAACCAACTTTCAATGTACGACGCAACGGACCGAAAGTTACAAATTAATTATGTATATAAATATAATATAATATATAATTAATTATATAAATTATATATTTATATTATATTTATATAATAAAATCCGTCGGCAAGCTAGGAGCCAAACTTGTGTGAGCTGGATTCCACAGCTCCGCACTCGCGGAGCTTATAAAGCCCAAAAAGGCCACACTCGCGGAGCCTACAAAATCAGAAATCCACCTATAAAAGGCCATGTAATTCGACGGATTATTTACTTTATTTTCTTTTCATCATACGTAAAAAAATATATATATATATATATATATATATTATAATTTTAATTTTAATTTTAATTTTAATCCTAATAATAAGGGTATGTTAGCGAATGTTGTAAGGGTGTAAGTCGAAATTATGTCCGTGTAATGCTACGCTATTTTTAATCATTGTAAGTTATGTTCATGCTTATTTAAGCCGAAGTAATCATGATGTTGGGCTAAAAATATTAAAATTGGGTAATTGGGTAATTGGGCTTTGTACCATAATTGGAGTTTAGACAAAAGAACGACACTTGTGGAAATTAGACTATGGGCTATTAATGGGCTTTATATTTGTTTAACTAAATGATAGTTTGTTAATTTTAATATAAAGATTTACAATTGGACGTACCTATAAATAACCATATACACTCGATCGGACACGATGGGCGGGATATTTATATGTACGAATAATCGTTCATTTAACCGGACACGGGAATGGATTAATAGTCACTAGAATTTTTAAAACAGGGGTGAAATTATGTACAAGGACACTTGGCATAATTGATAACAAAGTATTAAAACCTTGGGTTACACGCAGTCGATATCCTGGTGTAATTATTAAACAAAGTATTAAGACCTTGTTACAGTTTAAGTCCCCAATTAGTTGAAATATTTGACTTCGGGTATAAGGATAATTTGACGAGGATACTCGCACTTTATATTTATGACTGATGAACTGTTATGGACAAAAACCAGATGGACATATTGAATAATCCAGGACAGAACAATTAACTCATGGGAATAAACTAAAATCAACACGTCAAACATCATGATTATGGAAGTTTAAATAAGCATAATTCCTTTATTTTCATATTTAATTGCACTTCTAATTATTGCACTTTTATTTATTGTTATTGTATTTAATTGCACTTTTATTTATTGTCATTGTATTTAATTGCACTTTTATTTTTCGTACTCTTTAATTATCGTAATTTTATTTTATCGCACTTTTATTTATCGCAATTTCATTATCGTTATTTACTTTACGCTTTAAATTAAGTCTTTTATTTATTTAATATTTTACATTAGGTTTTAACTGCGACTAAAGTTTTAAAAATTGACAAACCGGTCATTAAACGGTAAAAACCCCCTTTTTATAATAATAATATTACTTATATATATATTTGTATTTTTATAAATTAAAACTAATATAGCGTTAAGCTTTGTTTAAAGATTTCCCTGTGGAACGAACCGGACTTACTAAAAACTACACTACTGTACGATTAGTACACTGCCTATAAGTGTTGTAGCAAGGTTTAGGTATATCCATTCTATAAATAAATAAATATCTTGTGTAAAATTGTATCGTATTTAATAGTTTTTTCTAGTAAAATATACACTATTTCATATACGCCTCGCATAACATCAGTAGCGTACTTAACTTTGTCTTCTTCAGTACACTTACTTATGGCAAACACCGATTCAACTTTCTCGGTCCACCGTTTCAATCCAATTGGTCCTTCTGTTCCATCAAATGCCAAAGGTATGCAGGCAGTGAATTCTTTGTAGGAGCATCCTACACGATTTCTTGCGTCGTTAGCCGCATTGCTAGATTCAGAGTTATTGTTGGTATGTAGCGCAACCTGTACTGCGGCTATGTTTGCAGCAAGAAATGTACGAAATTCCTCTTCGTTCATATTCATGGTGTGTCGAGTAGTCGGTGCCATTTCCTTCAAAATAGCCAATTGAATCGAGTTAATCATACAGAATATTAAGAGTAGTCAATAGTATTTCGTAGCATAATATGAACTCATTTATAAAAGCTTTTTCTTCATATTAGCATTTTATAAGTTTAAATTCGGATACTACCTACCCGTTAAGTTCATACTTAGTAGCTAATATACAATTCAACTACTAAAATTCCATATAAAAAACTGATTATAATAATATATCACATATAAATATTCTTCAAAGTTACAACATCGCTATATTACATATAACATGAAATATAGTACACTTTGATACAGGACAGTTTTGAAGATAAATCTAGTTAATACGCAAGTTGTTCAGCAAAGGAAATAAAGACACATAATTCATAAGTCCAGAAACAAGTCATGCATTCTGGTTTTACTAAGACGACTTCCCATCCTTGGTCTTGTGGAAAATAACCATTATGACCATTGGCTAGGCAGCATGTTGTAATGTCGTCAAAAGGACGAGGGTTTCGTAATGTCCAACAGCCCCGTAATAATCTAAAAACCTTGTTTCTTACCCCAACTACTGAATCCGTCACTTGTGGGAAGGGTTTATTTAAAAGTTGCAATCCGATGTTCTTTTTCTTACCTTGGTAAGAAGCGAACATCACTAACCCGTAAGCATAACATGCTTCTTTATGTTGCATGTTAGAAGCTCTTTCTAATTCACGAAATCCTATGTTGGGATATGTTGAGTTAAAATAGGTTCTTAACTCGTAGCGTAAAATTGCATTTGGGTTCCCCGCATTTAATGCTTTAAAGAAAACACGGCGTAACTTACAGTCTCCCCAATGTGATATACCTCACCTATCAAAGGAAAGCCTTTTATAAACTAAGGCGTTTCTGGAAAGTCTTTCAAACATTTGACAAGTTAATTTCGCCATAACTAAATGTGCTGATGAATTCTGACCGACTCTAGACAAGATTTCCTCAATCATATCCTCTGGTAGGTCTTCTAAAATATTCGGTTGTCTACCCTTAACGTCCATTTTGTTTTTATACTGTAAAATATACAAGGATTAGATTCATAAAAGATAATTAACAAATAATACAAGCAATTTTTACATAGAACATAAAAGTACATGCACAGTACAATACATATAATACACCACATAATTACAACCCTCTAATCTGAATCACTGGTTTCTTCTTCTTCGGACTTGGTTCGTTTTCCTAATTTTCTAGGAATATATGATGTTCCTCTAATACGAGCAGTCGTTTTCCATAATGGTTTAGAAAAACCTGGTGGTTTAGAGGTTCCCGGGTCATTGTTACATTTTAGGAAATACGGATGTTGTCGATACATATAAAGTTCATCGGGGTTGGAATCGGGTTTCTCTATTTTTATACCTTTTCCATTATTATTTTCTTTCGCTTTATTAAATTGGGTCGAGGTAATTTCTATAACATCATCGGAAAATTGGTAATCTTCCCAATATTTTGCTTCCTCGGCGGAAACACCATTGACCATTATTAACTTTGGTCCGTTGGTTGAGGATTTTCTTTTATTTAATCGATTTACTATAGGTATCAATATTTCTTCCTCCGGAACCTCTTCTTCTTTCGGTTCCTCCTCTTCCGGTTCCTCTTCTTCCGGTTCCTCCTCTTCCGGTTCCTCTTCTTCCGGTTCCTCTTCAGAAATTTGTGAATCTTCCCAAAATATATTCGATTCTTCATTATTATTAGGTGAATCAATGGGATTTGTACTAGTGGTAGACATCTATCACACAATATCAAACACATTAAGAGGTTAATATATCACATAATATTTACATGTTAATAATATATAGTTTCCAACAAAAGTGTTAAGCAATCGTTTTTAAAGAAAACACGGTCGAAGTCCAGACTCACTAATGTATCCTAACAAACTCGATAAGACACACTAATGCAAATTTCTAGTTCTCTAAGACCAACGCTCGAATACCAACTGAAATGTCCCGTTCATATTGATTATAAACGTTCCATATTAATTGATTTCGTCGCGAGGTTTTGACCTCTATATGAGACGTTTTCAAAGACTGCATTCATTTTTAAAATAACCATAACTTTTATTTTATCTATAAAGGTTTAAAAAGCATTACGTAGATTATCAAATAATGATAATCTAATATATACCGTTTACACACGACCATTATATAATGGTTTACAATAAGAATATATTACATCAAAAATAAGTTTCTTGAATGCAGTTTTTACATAATATCATACAAGCATGGACTCCAAATCTTGTCCTTATTTTAGTATGCAACAGCGGAAGCTCTTAATAATCACCTGAGAATAAACATGCTTAAAATGTCAACAAAAATGTTGGTGAGTTATAGGTTTAACCTATATATCATCAAATCATAATAATAGACCACAAGATTTCATATTTCAATATACATCCCATACATAGAGATATAAATCATTCATATGGTGAACACCTGGTAACCGTCAATAACAAGATGCATATAAGAATATCCCCTATCATTTCGGGAAATCCTTCGGACATGATAAAAACGAATTCGAAGTACTAAAGCATCCGGTACTTTGGATGGGGTTCGTTAGGCCCAATAGATCTATCTTTAGGATTCGTGTCAATTAGTAGATCGGTTTACTAATTCTTAGGTTACCAAGCAAAAGAGGCATATTCGGCTTCAATCATTCACCCATATAATGTAGTTTCATTTACTTCTGTCTATTTCGTAGAACATTTATATAACTACATGTATTCTCATCCCAAAATATTAGATTTTAAAAGTGGGACTATAACTCACTTTCACAGATTTTTACTTCGTCGGGAAGTAAGACTTGGCCACTGGTCGATTCACGAACCTATAACAAATATGTACATATATATCAAAGTATGTTCAAAATATATTTACAACATTTTTAATATGTTTTAATGTTTTAAGTTTATTAAGTCAGCTGTCCTCGTTAGTAACCTACAACTAGTTGTCCACAATTAGATGTACAGAAATAACTCGATATATATTATCTTGAATCAATCCATGACCCAGTGTATACACGTCTCAGGCTAGATCACAACTCAAAGTATATATATTTTTGGAATCAACCTCAACCCTGTATAGCTAACTCCAACATTACTGCATATAGAGTGTCTATGGTTGTTCCAAATAATATGTATACATGAGTCGATATGATATGCCAGAACATTTGCATACGTGTCTATGGTATCCCAAGATTATATAATATATTAGAATACATGTATAATACAATATAAGTTAGCTAGGATATGATTTTTATAGAATTGTTACGATATTTCCCGTAGCTACAACAATCAAAAAATATCCAATCTTGTTTTACCCATAACTTCTTCGTTTTAAATCCGTTTTGAGTGAATGAAATTGCTATGGTTTCATATTGAACTCTATTTTATGAATATAAACATAAAAAGTATAGGTTTATAGTCGGAAATATAAGTTACAAGTCGTTTTTGTAAGAGGTAGTCATTTCAGTCGAAAGAACGACGTCTTGATGACCATTTTGAAAAACATACTTCCACTTTGAGTTTAACCATGATTTTTGGATATAGTTTCATGTTCATAAGAAAAATAAATTTTCCAGAAGAACAACTTTTAAATCAAAGTTTATCATAGTTTTTAATTATCAAACCCAAAACAGCACGCGGTGTTACTATGACGTCGTATGTCCAGTTTTACGGTGTTTTTCGTGTTTCCAGGTTTTAAATCATTAAGTTAGCATATCATATAGATATAGAACATGTGTTTAGTTGATTTTAAAATTCAAGTTAGAAAGATTAACTTTTGTTTTCGAACAAGTTTAGAATTAACTAAACTATGTTCTAGTGATTTCAAGTTTAAACCTTCGAATAAGATAGCTTTATATGTATGAATCGAATGATGTTATGAACATCATTACTACCTCAAGTTTTGTAGATAAACCTACTGGAAAAGATACAAATGGGTCTAGCTTCAAAGAATCCTTGGATGGCTTGAAAGTTCTTGAAGCAGAATCATGACACGAAAACAAGTTCAAGTAAGATTTCCACTCGAAATAAGATTGTTATAGTTATAGAAATTGAACCAAAGTTTGAATATGAGTATTACCTTGAATTATAAAGATAACCTACTGTAAATAACAAAGATTTCTTGAGTTTGGATGATCACTTTACAAGATTGGAAGTAAGCTAGCAAACTTGGAAGTATTCTTGATTTTATGAAACTTGAACTTATAGAATTTATGAAGATCACTTAGAACTTGAAGATAGAACTTGAGAGAGATCAATTAGATGAAGAAAATTGAAGAATGAAAGTGTTTGTAGGTGTTTTTGGTCGTTGGTACATGGATTAGATATAAAGGATGTGTAATTTTGTTTACATGTAAATAAGTCATGAATGATTACTAATATTTTTGTAATTTTATGAGATATTTCATGCTAGTTGCCAAATGATGGTTCTCAAATGTGTTAGGTGACTCACATGAGCTGCTAAGAGCTGATCATTGAGGTGTATATACCAATAGTACATACATCTAAAAGCTGTGTATTGTACGAATACGAATACGGGTGCATACGAGTAGCATTGTTGATGAAACTGAACGAGGATGTAATTGTAAGAATTTTTGTTAAGTAGAAGTATTTTGATAAGTGTCTTGAAGTCTTTCAAAAGTGTATGAATACATATTAAAACACTACATGTATATACATTTTAACTGAGTCGTTAAGTCATCGTTAGTCGTTACATGTAAATGTTGATTTAAAACCTTTAAGTTAACGATCATGTTAAATGTTGTTAACCCAATGTTTATTATATCTAATGAGATGTTAAATTATTACATTATCATGATATTATGATATATTAATATATCTTAGTATGATATATATACAGTTAAATGTTGTTACAACGATAATCGTTACATATATGTCTCGTTTCGAAATCATTAAGTTAGTAGTCTTGTTTTTACATATGTAGTTCGTTGTTAATACACTTAATGACATGTTTACTTATCATTTATCATGATTAAACATAGTGTATCAATATCTTAATATGATTCATATGTATTTAGTAAGACGTTGTTATAACGATAATCGTTATATATACCGTTTCAAGTTTCTTAATTCAATAAACTCAATTTTATGTATATAACTCATTGTTAAAATACCTAATGAGATACTTACTTATCATAATATCATGTTAACTATATATATATAATCATATATATATCATCATATATTTTTTACAAGTTTTAACGTTCGTGAATCACCGGTCAACTTGGGTGGTCAATTGTCTATATGAAACCTATTTCAATTAATCAAGTCTTAACAAGTTTGATTGCTTAACATGTTGGAAACACTTAATCATGTAAATAACAATTTCATTTAATATATATATAAACATGGAAAAGTTCGGGTCACTACATTTATGGTTGGTGAGAATGGTACCTTTGGTCCCATAAAGATAGTGTCTCCACATTTTAAGTGCAAAGACAACGATTCTTAATTCAAGTTCATGTGTTAAGTAGTTTCGTTCATGAGGTTTCAATTGTCGAGAAGAGTAGGCAATAACTTTCCTTCGTGGTATTGACACACACCCAAAACCTTGTTTGGAGGCGTCACAACATGCGACAAAATCATCAGTGCATTCGGAAAGAGATAGGATAGGTGCGGTGGTTAACTTCTTCATAAAGATACAAAATATTGATTCGTGTTTGATGGACCAAACGAATTTTTTCCTTCGTGAGTTAACGAGGTTAAATGACGAGAATACAGAAAAGTTGGAAATGAATCTTCAGTATAACCAGCGAGATCCAAAAATTTACGAATATAAGTTGCAGTCGTGAGGGTTTCCTGATTATGTATGGCTTCGATTTTTGTAAGATCGACTTTAATACCTTGACTACTAACAACATGGCCTAGGAATTGGACTTCGTTTAACCAAAATTTACACTTGGAGAATTTGGCATAGAGTTGCTTTTTTCTCAATAGTTCGAGCGTAATACGAGGATGTTGTTCGTTTGCTTCTTCGCTTTTTGAATAGATTAAGTCATCATCTATGAATACGATAACGGATTTTGTCTAGATAAGCTTGCATACGCGATTCTTAAGATCCATGAATACGGACGGAGCCTTAGTTAAACTGAACGGCACTAAAAGAAATTCATAACTATCATAGCTAGTCCGGAAAGCAGTTTTGGAGACATCTTCTCCCTTAACCCACAATTGATGATAACTGGAATGGAGGTAGATTTGGAATACACGCGAGATCCTTGTAATTGATCACGAGGTCATTGATACGGGGAAAACGGATATCGGTACTTAACCAGAAATTATTTAGTTTACGCTAATCTATACACGTGTAAGGAAACATTTTCTTCTTAACGAATAGGTTTTAAGCTCCCTAGTTCTATAGGTATCAAGGCAATTTCAAACTTTTTACCCAAAAAGTTCAACGTACACCTCCTATAAAATTTTTCGGCATGCAATAGTTTTCCATTGGTCACTTGAATGGCCTAAGTAGTATATAGGGGGAAATAATGGAGTGAAAAAAGGGTATGAGCCAACGCCTTGGATACAAAACAATTATCAGCACCCGAATCGAATAAACATGAAATATAAGAGTTGTTGAGAAGAAACGTACCCGTGACTAGTTCATTTTCATCTCGGGCTTCCTCGGTGTTAATGTTGAAAGCTCGGTCACGTGTGTTGAGGTTGGCTTTCTTATTTGGGCATGCATTTCTATAATGGCCCGTTTGGCCACATTCGTAACAAGTGACCGTCTTTGGTGCATTGGGCCCCTTTTGAGCGACGGGAGCGGCATTTCTACAATCATTGGCCACATGGCCACTTCTTTGACACTTGTTGCAAAATGGCTTGCCACATTCACCATAATGATGGTTGCGGCACTTGTTGCAAAATGGCTTGCTACATTCACCATAATGATGTTTGTGGCACTTGTTGCAAGTGGGTAGATTTCTGTCATAACCTTTCTTGCCGTCGGAGGTGAAAGGCTTGTTGGTGAAGTTGTTGTTGTAGTTGCTTGATTGAGTGGCTTCCCATTTTCTTTTGTTGCCACCCGATTTATCCTTGGCCTTTGGCGCCAGCACTTCAATCTCGTCCACTGTTTCAATCAATTGATGGGCCATCTGTGATGACCCGTCCTAATCCTCCTGGACGAAGTCTTCAACATTTGGTCCCATTGCGAGATACTGACCTAAATATGCCATGAATGACTCCAAGTAATATCTTTCAATTGAGCAAATGCACAGCAGAAGACTTAATTCGTACCTGAGAATAAACTTTCTTAAAAGTGTCAACCAAAAGGTTGGTGAGTTCATAGGTTTATCATAACAATCATTTCAATATTTTAATAGACCACAAGATTCCCGTTTATAAATATATGTACACTCGCAAGTGTATAAAAGTATTCTATAAGTTGTTGAGCGCTTCGGTAACCATACTTAACAATTAATGTGGCATATTCCCTTTATTATGAAATCTCCCTACACTGTACCAAGTGTAGTAAAAACGAAGTACTATGCAACCGTTTACGATACTAGAGCGATTAGCCCGGTTGGGGTGGTCAAACCCGATAGATCTATCAATAGGATTCGCGCTTACATGTTCTTCCAACATGTAAATATTAGTTACCAAGCTATTAGGGAAGATATGCAAGGTGGTACAACACAACGTAGAATATTTTTTAAGTACTTGTGTCTATTTCGTCAAACATAGAAGCAGCGCATGTATTCTCAGCCCAAAAATATCTATTGCAAATGCAATTAAAAAGGGAGCAAATGAAACTCACCATACTGTATTTTGTAGTAAAAATACATAGAACGACATTTAACAACTGAACAATGCAGGGTTGGCCTCGGATTCACGAACCTATATCATTTGTATAATTATTAATGTACATAGTTGTAATCGAATATATATATATATATATATATATATATATATATATATATATATATATATATATATATATATATATATATATATATATATATATATATATATATATATAAATTTCTTAATTATATCCTTTTTATATTAATAGCATATATATGTTTCATATATTCATTTTGTATATAAAAATATTAATTTTTGTTATGTCATATGTGTTACTTACATCCTTTGTATATTAATAATAGTAGTTATAATAATGTCAAAATAATGTTACTAGCGGTAAAAATGGTTATCGTACCTATTATTATTAATAAGATAATAATGTTAATAGTCCTATTAATAATTAATAATAATAATAATAGTACTATTAATTATAACATGATACAAGTAGTAGTTTTAATGAACTAATAATAATATTTATAGTAATATTAGTGGTAATAATAATAACAACCTTAATAGTAATATTGATGGTGATAATAATAATTAAAGTTATGATAATAACACTTATTTAAATGATAGTAATATGTAATTGTTTTATTATAGTAATACTAGTAATTAACTTAAATATAATATTAATAATTTTAATTGTGATTATAAATATGATAATAACAATATTTGCTTGTTAATACTTTTATTAGTGCTAATAATAATATTAGTAATTAATAATAACAACATTAATAATAACTATAATAATAATCATAATAACAATGTTAATACTAGTAATACTTACCATATCAATAACAATAATAATACTAGTCATAACAATAATAATCATAATAATAATAATAATAATAATAATAATAATAATAATAATAATAATAATAATAATAATAATAATAATAATAATAATAATAATAATAATAATAATAATAATTAGTATTAATAAGCAATAATAAAAATAATATATCAAACTACCTCAAAAGAAGGATTTTCCCCAAAAATATAGCCCACGCCCGGGCTCGAACTCGTGACCTCCCGTTCCTTCGAGACACCCTTAACCAGTGAGCTATTGCTCATTTTCTGATAATAACCCAGTTTATAATGTATATAACCCGTAAGCAACTGTTTCCATTTTCCTTCTTTTTCACAAAACCAAACGACCAGAGAATAAACCATTGTTACAAGGCTTTGAATTGGGTATATGATTTATGAACTAATTATGAATGATTAATTATGGTTGACTTGTATAAAAAAAATAAAGCAGCAGTTTCAGACGCCAAGAACTACTCGTATGAACTCAATTCGTGATATCGATTTGTAAACACTTTTAGACCAAAATTTATACATGAACTACGTTGTAAACCCTTCATAAAATCTCTGTGACTTATCAATTGACATAGAAACATTAACTAAGATTTGAATTTCTTGATAAACGATTTGTTTAACTTTTTAAAACCAATTTTGACTTCGAAAATTTGTGCTCGTTATAAAGAATTGAGATAGGAGGATTTGCAGATAGCTTCATTGAAAGATTCCTAATAAGCCTGCAATTCTACATTTTGAAAATTTAGTTGAAATCAAGCTGTTTGGATATTGAAGTAATAACAGAGCACGTTTTGGGTGTTCTTCACCCTTTTCTGTTAAATTCAAATAAAAAAAATTGGAAATCGATTTTGGTGTAATTATGAGTGCTGGTGGAAAATTGGAAGGAGTTCAGTAAATACAATAAGTATTCGATCGTTCTAATTAAAGGAGAAAGAGTCGGCAATCGATATTCAGCAGACAAGGGGAAAAAAATAAAAAATAAAATAAAAGGTGATCTTGATAGGTAACAGAATTTGGATATATATATATATATATATATATATATATATATATATATATATATATATATATATATATATATATATATATATATCTACTATCGATTTCTTTTTACCGAATTGTAGACAAGGAAATCAATCCAGTATAGTTTGATTGATATATATATATAAAAAACGTACGATTTTATATATAATTAATTATAATTATATTAATAATAATTAAATCTTTCTAATAATATCAATAATAATATTAATAATAATAAATAATAATACTGATTTCCTTATGTATATATATCTGTATATATAGTATATATATATCTTTGTATATTATTTATATATAGGAACATAATAATGTTAATTATATGTAAACATTACTATTTAATATTAATTTTATTAATAATAATGAAACTAGTAATAAAAATAACAGAATTTAATAATGATAATAATATCAATAATACTAATGATAATAACTAATGATGTTTATAATTGTAAATATAATAATGATCACATTATTAATGATAATAATAAAAATGATAATTTTTAATAAGTTTAATAATACTAATCAAAATAAGAATGATAACAATAATATTATTAATAATGCTAATAATAACACCACTTATAATAATATTAATATTAATAATAATAATAATAATAATAATAATAATAATAATAATAATAATAATAATAATAATAATAATAATAATAATAATAATAATAATAATACTAATACTAATAATAATAATACAACAACTTATACTTATCAAATTTCATATGTACCCATGATATTATACAATTATTTTGATTAATATTTACATTAATAATGAAAGTAATTAATATAATATTTATACTTTAACTTGTATTTTTCATATAATATATTAACCTTACATCTTAAATTCCAAATGTTTTAAATTATATTTTATTACTTTTAATTAATATATGTTCTTACATTTATATATATATATATATATATATATATATATATATATATTATATAGATTCATATTAATATTATATCTCTATTTATATATATTAATTGTAACAGTAACTTAATTACTTTGTTTATTATCTTACATTATTAATTCTAATTGATTAATGTATAATTATTAATTTAAATTATTATATATTCACTTATATATATATATATATATCTATATATATATATATATATATATATATATATATATATATATATATATATATATATATATATATATATATATATATATAATTATTTACCCATTGGTTCGTGAATCGTTGGGAATGGTCACAAGTTAACTGAATATATGACAATAGTTCAAACATTTTGAGACTTAACATCACAGACTTTGCTTATCGTGTCGGAAACATATAAAGATTAAGTTTAAATTTGATCGAAAATTTTCGGGTCGTCACATTACCTACCCGTTAAAGAAATTTCGTCCCGAAATTTGAGTGAGGTGGTCATGACTAACAATAAAAATGTTTTCATGACGAATATGAGCTGATAAATAGAGTTTTATTACTTTTGCGTAATATGGATAAGATAATTCGATTACTCGAAGCGTATGAGTAAAGCTATCACAAAAGAATGAAATGAGAAATAAAGTTTCGTCTTAACTTTTGACGTTGTCATGGTTGAATTCCGGAATTTAAGGGATTAAAGAAAATCTTCGAAATCTATAAGATATGATTTTTCGGTAAATGAGGAAATTAGAATCTCTTTAATTAAATGTGATGATCTGCCTCGATTGCTCTGTCAGATATTTTCACTATAAATTAACCACTATTGTTTCATTATTCTCACCATTCCTATACTTTCTTCCTTAATCCATATTTCTAAATATTGTAACAATGCTTAACCCAGTTCTGATCCTTGTCCTTATCCTGACTGTTTCTTCAATCATTCTTCCTTTCCAACTTCTATCGGAGAATTCTGTTAACTTCTACTATTACCTTGAGGTTATATTGTTTTTCATTCTTCCGTATATTTATGTTGCTATACACATTGATGTGCACGGTTTGTGATTTCAGTGTTGTTGTTGGGCTTTATATTTTCCCTTATATTTTAGAACTACATGCTCTCGTTTTCTTTTCCCGACTTTAAGTCAAGTGAATAATGGTCCAGAATTCGTAGATATAGAGTTTTGAATGATTATAACGTTTTAAGCACGAAGGAACGTATTCTCACGATTTGACTTGTCAAATTACCAGATTCACTGAG
Organism: Rutidosis leptorrhynchoides; assembly: GCF_046630445.1. Classification (NCBI taxonomy): domain Eukaryota; kingdom Viridiplantae; phylum Streptophyta; class Magnoliopsida; order Asterales; family Asteraceae; genus Rutidosis; species Rutidosis leptorrhynchoides. Next base: position 274,844,239 of record NC_092340.1, on the reverse strand, counting down.
GATAGAGTTATCAAGAATATATTTTTTTTTGATATGTTTAGAAGTTAAGCAGAATGAAAGAGTTATGTAACATGACACATGATGACGGAATAGTCTGTGAATCATCATGTTTTATTAGAACTTCTGTAGTGACCCGAACTTTTCCATGTTTATATATATTAATTGAGATTGATATTTACATGATTAAATGTTTCCAACATGTTAAGCAATCAAACTTGTTAAGACTTGATTAATTGGAATATGTTTCATATAGACAATTGACCACCCAAGTTGACCGGTGATTCACGAACGTTAAAACTTGTAAAAACTATATGATGACATATATATGGATATATATATAGTTAACATGATACTATGATAAGTAAACATATCATTAAGTATATTAACAATGAACTACATATGTAAAAACAAGACTACTAACTTAATGATTTTTAAACGAGACATATATGTAACGATTATCGTTGTAAAGACATTTAATGTATATATATATCATATTAAGAGATATTCATACATGATAATATCATGATAATATAATAATTTAAAATCTCATTTGATATTATAAACATTGGGTTAACAACATTTAACAAGATCGTTAACCTAAAGGTTTCAAAACAACACTTACATGTAACGACTAACGATGACTTAACGACTCAGTTAAAATGTATATACATGTAGTGTTTTAATATGTATTCATAAACTTTTGAAAGACTTCAAGACACTTATCAAAATACTTCTACTTAACAAAAATGCTTACAATTACATCCTCGTTCAGTTTCATCAACAATTCTACTCGTATGCACCCGTATTCGTACTCGTACAATACACAGCTTTTAGATGTATGTACTATTGGTATATACACTCCAATGATTAGCTCTTAGCAGCCCATGTGAGTCACCTAACACATGTGGGAACCATCATTTGGCAACTAGCATGAAATATCTCATAAAATTACAAAAATATGAGTAATCATTCATGACTTATTTACATGAAAACAAAATTACATATCCTTTATATCTAATCCATACACCAACGACCAAAAACACCTACAAACACTTTCATTCTTCAATTTTCTTCATCTAATTGATCTCTCTCAAGTTCTATCTTCAAGTTCTAAGTGTTCTTCATATATTTTACAAGTTTTAGTTACATAAAATCAAGAATACTTTCAAGTTTGCTAGCTCACTTCCAATCTTGTAAGGTGATCATCCAATCTCAAGAAATCTTTGTTTCTTACAGTAGGTTATCATTCTAATACAAGGTAATAATCATATTCAAACTTTGGTTCAATTTCTATAACTATAACAATCTTATTTCAAGTGATGATCTTACTTGAACTTGTTTTCGTGTCATGATTCTGCTTCAAGAACTTCGAGCCATCCAAGGATCCGTTGAAGCTAGATCTATTTTTCTCTTTTCCAGTAGGTTTATCCAAGGAACTTAAGGTAGTAATGATGTTCATAACATCATTTGATTCATTCATATAAAGCTATCTTATTCGAAGGTTTAAACTTGTAATCACTAGAACATAGTTTAGTTAATTCTAAACTTGTTCGCAAACAAAAGTTAATCCTTCTAACTTGACTTTTAAAATCAACTAAACACATGTTCTATATCTATATGATATGCTAACTTAATGATTTAAAACCTGGAAACACGAAAAACACCGTAAAACCGGATTTACGCCGTCGTAGTAACACCGCGGGCTGTTTTGGGTTAGTTAATTAAAAACTATGATAAACTTTGATTTAAAAGTTGTTATTCTGAGAAAATGATTTTTATTATGAACATGAAACTATATCCAAAAATTATGGTTAAACTCAAAGTGGAAGTATGTTTTCTAAAATGGTCATCTAGACGTCGTTCTTTCGACTGAAATGACTACCTTTACAAAAACGACTTGTAACTTATTTTTCCGACTATAAACCTATACTTTTTCTGTTTATATTCATAAAATAGAGTTCAATATGAGACCATAGCAATTTGATTCACTCAAAACGGATTTAAAATGAAGAAGTTATGGGAAAAACAAGATTGGATAATTTTTCTCATTTTAGCTACGTGAAAATTGGTAACAAATCTATTCCAACCATAACTTAATCAACTTGTATTGTATATTATGTAATCTTGAGATACCATAGACACGTATACAATGTTTTGACCTATCATGTCGACACATCTATATATATTTCGGAACAACCATAGACACTCTATATGTGAATGTTGGAGTTAGCTATACAGGGTTGAGGTTGATTCCAAAATATATATAGTTTGAGTTGTGATCAATACTGAGATACGTATACACTGGGTCGTGGATTGATTCAAGATAATATTTATCGATTTATTTCTGTACATCTAACTGTGGACAACTAGTTGTAGGTTACTAACGAGGACAGCTGACTTAATAAACTTAAAACATCAAAATATATTAAAAGTGTTGTAAACATATTTTGAACATACTTTGATATATATATGTATATATTGTTATAGGTTCGTGAATCAACCAGTGGCCAAGTCTTACTTCCCGACGAAGTAAAAATATGTGAAAGTGAGTTATAGTCCCACTTTTAAAATCTAATATTTTTGGGATGAGAATACATGCAGGTTTTATAAATGATTTACAAAATAGACACAAGTACGTGAAACTACATTCTATGGTTGAATTATCGAAATCGAATATGCCCCTTTTTATTAAGTCTGGTAATCTAAGAATTAGGGAACAGACACCCTAATTGACGCGAATCCTAAAGATAGATCTATCGGGCCCAACAAGCCCCATCCAAAGTACCGGATGCTTTAGTACTTCAAAATTTATATCATATCCGAAGGGTGTCCCGGAATGATGGGGATATTCTTATATATGCATCTTGTTAATGTCGGTTACCAGGTGTTCACCATATGAATGATTTTTATCTCTATGTATGGGATGTGTATTGAAATATGAAATCTTGTGGTCTATTATTATGATTTGATATATATAGGTTAAACCTATAACTCACCAACATTTTTGTTGACGTTTTAAGCATGTTTATTCTCAGGTGATTATTAAGAGCTTCCGTTGTCGCATACTTAAATAAGGACGAGATTTGGAGTCCATGCTTGTATGATATTGTGTAAAAACTGCATTCAAGAAACTTATTTTGTTGTAACATATTTGTATTGTAAACCATTATGTAATGGTCGTGTGTAAACAGGATATTTTAGATTATCATTATTTGATAATCTACGTAAAGCTTTTTAAACCTTTATTGATGAAATAAAGGTTATGGTTTGTTTTAAAATGAATGCAGTCTTTGAAAAACGTCTCATATAGAGGTCAAAACCTCGCAACGAAATCAATTAATATGGAACGTTTTTAATCAATAAGAACGGGACATTTCAGTTGGTATCCGAGCGTTGGTCTTAGAGAGCCAGAAAATTTGCATTAGTGTGTCTTATCGAGTTTGTTAGGATGCATTAGTGAGTCTGGACTTCGACCGTGTTTTCTTTAAAAATGATTGCTTAACATTTTTGTTGGAAACTATATATTTTTAACATATGAATATTATGTGATATATTAATCTCTTAACGTGTTTGATATTATGTGATAGATGTCTACCTCTAGAACAAGTCCCATTGACTCACCTAATAATAATGAAGAGTCAAATGTAAATTGGAATGATTCGTGGACTGATTCACAAGTTCCCGAAGAGGAACCGGAAGAAGAGTCGGAACCGGAAGAAGAATCGGAACCGGAAGAAGAATCGGAACCGGAAGAAGAAATAGAACCGGTGGGGGAAATAATAAAACGGTTAAGTAAAACAGAATCCTCAACCAACCGACCAAGGTTAATTATGGTCAATGGTGTTTCCGCCAAGGAAGCAAAATATTGGGAGGATTACCAATTCTCCGATGAATCGGATTCCGACGAGAATTCCGATGATGTTATAGAAATTACCCGAACTGAATTTAAAAAGGCAAAAGAAAATAATAAGGGAAAGGGCATAAAAATAGAGAAATCTAATTCCAACCCCGATGAACTTTATATGTATCGTCAACCCCCGAAGTCCTTAAGTTGTAACAATGACCCGGGAACCTCTAAACCACCAGGTTTTTCTAAACCAATGTGGAAAACGATGGTTCGTTTTAGGGGAACATCATATATCCCTAGAAACTTGGAAAAACGAACCAAAACCAAAGAAGAAGAAACAAGCGAGTCGGAATAAGATAGTTGTATTCGTGTGGTGCAATATATGTAATATAGTGTGCTTATGCTTTATGATATATGTAAAAATTGCTTGTATTAATAAGTATTTTTTTTATGAATCTAACTCTTGTCTATTTTACAGTATAAAAACACAAAATGGATAGACAATCCAATATTTTAAGAGACCTACCCGGAGACATGATTGATGAAATCTTGTCTAGAGTCGGTCAGAATTCTTCGGCACAACTATTTAAGGCGAGATCAGTTTGTAAGACATTCGAAGAACGTTCCAAGAATGCCTTGGTTTATAAAAAGCTTTCGTTCAAAAGATGGGGGATATCACATTGGGAAATCCATATGTTACGATGTGTTTACTTTGACGCATATATTGCGGGGAACCCAAATACTATTTTACAAAATGGGTTAAGAAATTATTTTGACTCAATATATCCGAATATTGGACTTCGTGATTTAGAAAAAGCGGCTAACATGCAATATAAAGAAGCATGTTATGCTTACGGATTAGTAATGTTCGCTTCTCACCAAAGTGAGAACAAGAACATCGGGCTACAACTATTAAACAAAACGTTCCCACAAGTGACGGAGTCGGTAATTGGGGTAAGAAATGAGGTTTTTAGATTGTTACGGGACTGTTGGACATTACGTAACCCTCGTCCCTTTGACGACGTTACAACACGCTGTCTTATCAACGGCCATAACGATTATGTTCCACAAGACCAAGGATGGGAAGTAATCCTAGTAAAACCAGAATGCATGACTTGTTTCTGGACGTATGAATTACGTGTCTTTATTGCCTTTGCTGTACGACTTGTGTACTAGCTAGAATTATCTTCACAACCATCTTGTATCAAATTTATTGTGTGCTATATTTCATGCTATATGTAAAATAAGCGGTATTGTAAGTTTTTAAAATATTGTGTAAAAGTTTGAACGCGAAATATTATTATAATCAGTTTTTCATATAGAATTGTAGTAGTTGAATTGTATATTAGCTACTAAGTATGAACTTAACGGGTAGGTACTACCCGAATTTAAACTTATAAAACGCTAATATGAAGAAAAAGCTTTTATAAATGAGTTCATATTATGCTACGAAATACTATTAACTACTCTTAATATTCTGTATGATTAACTTGTTCCATTTGACTATTTTGAAGGAAATGGCACCGACTACTCGACACACCGTGAATATGAATGAAGAGGAATTCCGTACTTTTCTAGCTTCAAACATAGCCGCAGTACAGGCTGCGCTACATACCAACAATAACCTTGGATCTAGCAGTACAGGAAATCATGTAGGATGCACCTACAAAGAATTCACTGCCTGCAAACCTTTGGAATTTGATGGAACCGAAGGACCGATCGGATTGAAACGGTGGACCGAGAAGGTCGAATCGGTGTTTGCCATAAGTAAGTGTACTGAAGAGGACAAAGTGAAGAACGCTACGCATACCTTCACAGGTTCTGCGTTAACATGGTGGAATACCTATCTAGAGCAAGTGGGACAAGACGATGCGTACGCACTACCGTGGTCAGCATTCAAGCACTTGATGAACGAGAAGTACCGTCCCAGAACCGAGGTCAATAAGCTCAAGACAGAACTTAGAGGGTTACGAACCCAAGGATTTGATATTACCACGTACGAAAGACGATTCACAGAATTGTGCCTATTGTGTCCGGGAGCATTCGAAGATGAGGAAGAGAAGATCGACGCGTTTGTGAAAGGATTACCGGAAAGAATCCAAGAAGATATAAGTTCACACGAGCCCGCCTCCATACAACAGGCATGTAGAATGGCTCACAAACTAGTGAACCAGATTGAAGAAAGAATTAAAGAACAGACTGCTGAAGATGCCAATGTGAAGCAAGTCAAAAGAAAGTGGGAGGAAAACGGTGATAAGAATCACCAATACAACAACAACAGCAATTACAACAATAATCGCAACAATTATCCCAACAATCGCAACATCAATCGCAACTACAACAAACGGCCCAACAACAACAACAACAACAACAACAACAACAACAATAGCAACTACAACAATCATCCCAACAACAATAATAACCGTAACAACAACAACAATCAGAAGCAGCTATGCCAAAGGTGTGAAAAGTATCACTCGGGGTTCTGCACCAAATTTTGCAACAAGTGTAAAAGAAATGGTCATAGCGCGGCGAAGTGTGAGGTCTACGGACCAGGGGTTAATAGAACGAAAGGAACAAATGGTGTCGGAACGAGTAATGGCGGAGCAAGTAGTGTCGGAGCAAGTTATGCCAATGTAGTTTGTTATAAATGTGGAAAACCGGGCCACATTATTAGAAATTGCCCGAACCAGGAGAACACGAATGGACAAGGCCGCGGAAGAGTTTTCAATATTAATGCGGCAGAGGCACAGGAAGACCCGGAGCTTGTTACGGGTACGTTTCTTATTGACAATAAATCTGCTTACGTTTTATTTGATTCGGGTGCGGATAGAAGCTATATGAGTAGAGATTTTTGTGCTAAATTAAGTTGTCCATTGACGCCTTTGGATAGTAAATTTTTACTCGAATTAGCAAATGGTAAATTAATTTCAGCAGATAATATATGTCGGAATCGAGAAATTAAACTGGTTAGCGAAACATTTAAGATTGATTTGATACCAGTAGAGTTAGGGAGTTTTGATGTGATAATCGGTATGGACTGGTTGAAAGAAGTGAAAGCAGAGATCGTCTGTTACAAAAATGCAATTCGCATTATACGAGAAAAAGGAAAACCCTTAATGGTGTACGGAGAAAAGGGCAACACGAAGCTACATCTTATTAGTAATTTGAAGGCACAAAAACTAATAAGAAAAGGTTGCTATGCTGTTCTAGCACACGTCGAGAAAGTACAAACTGAAGAAAAGAGCATCAATGATGTTCCCATTGCAAAAGAATTTCCCGATGTATTTCCGAAAGAATTACCGGGATTACCCCCACATCGATCTGTTGAATTTCAAATAGATCTTGTACCAGGAGCTGCACCAATAGCTCGTGCTCCTTACAGACTCGCACCCAGCGAGATGAAAGAACTGCAAAGCCAATTACAAGAAATTTTAGAGCGTGGTTTCATTCGACCAGGCACATCACCGTGGGGAGCTCCTGTTTTGTTTGTCAAGAAGAAAGATGGTACATTCAGGTTGTGTATCGACTACCGAGAGTTGAACAAACTTACCATCAAGAACCGCTACCCACTACCGAGAATCGATGACTTATTTGATCAACTACAAGGCTCGTCTGTTTATTCAAAGATTGACTTACGTTCCGGGTATCATCAAATGCGGGTGAAAGAAGATGATATTCCAAAGACTGCTTTCAGAACACGTTACGGTCATTACGAGTTTATGGTCATGCCGTTTGGTTTAACTAATGCACCAGCTGTGTTCATGGACCTTATGAACCGAGTGTGTGGACCATACCTTGACAAGTTTGTCATTGTTTTCATTGATGACATACTTATTTACTCAAAGAATGACCAAGAACACGGTGAACATTTGAGAAAGGTGTTAGAAGTATTGAGGAAGGAAGAATTTTACGCTAAGTTTTCAAAGTGTGCATTTTGGTTGGAAGAAGTTCAATTCCTCGGTCACATAGTGAACAAAGAAGGTATTAAGGTGGATCCGGTAAAGATAGAAACTGTTGAAAAGTGGGAAACCCCGAAAACTCCGAAACACATACGCCAGTTTTTAGGACTAGCTGGTTACTACAGAAGGTTCATCCAAGACTTTTCTAGAATAGCAAAACCCTTGACTGCATTAACCCATAAAGGGAAGAAATTTGAATGGAATGATGAACAAGAGAAAGCGTTTCAGTTATTGAAGAAAAAGCTAACTACGGCACCTATATTGTCATTGCCTGAAGGGAATGATGATTTTGTGATTTATTGTGATGCATCAAAGCAAGGTCTCGGTTGTGTATTAATGCAACGAACGAAGGTGATTGCTTATGCGTCTAGACAATTGAAGATTCACGAACAAAATTATACGACGCATGATTTGGAATTAAGCGCGGTTGTTTTTGCATTAAAGACTTGTAGGCACTACTTATATGGGGTCAAAAGTATTATATATACCGACCACAAAAGTCTTCAACACATATTTAATCAGAAACAACTGAATATGAGGCAGCGTAGGTGGATTGAATTATTGAATGATTACGACTTTGAGATTCGTTACCACCCGGGGAAGGCAAATGTGGTAGCCGATGCCTTGAGCAGGAAGGACAGAGAACCCATTCGAGTAAAATCTATGAATATAATTATTCATAATAACCTTACTACTCAAATAAAGGAGGCGCAACAAGGAGTTTTAAAAGAGGGAAATTTAAAGGATGAAATACCCAAAGGATCGGGGAAACATCTTAATATTCAGGAAGACGGAACCCGGTATAGGGCTGAAAGGATTTGGGTACCAAAATTTGGAGATATGAGAGAAATGGTACTTAGAGAAGCTCATAAAACTAGATACTCAATACATCCTGGAACAGGGAAGATGTACAAGGATCTCAAGAAACATTTTTGGTGGCCGGGTATGAAAGCCGATGTTGCTAAATACGTAGGAGAATGTTTGACGTGTTCTAAGGTCAAAGCTGAGCATCAGAAACCATCAGGTCTACTTCAACAACCCGAAATCCCAGAATGGAAATGGGAAAACATTACCATGGATTTCATCACTAAATTGCCAAGGACTGCAAGTGGTTTTGATACTATTTGGGTAATAGTTGATCGTCTCACCAAATCAGCACACTTCCTGCCAATAAGAGAAGATGACAAGATGGAGAAGTTAGCACGACTGTATTTGAAGGAAGTCGTCTCCAGACATGGAATACCAATCTCTATTATCTCTGATAGGGATGGTAGATTTATTTCAAGATTCTGGCAGACATTACAGCAAGCATTAGGAACTCGTCTAGACATGAGTACTGCCTATCATCCACAAACTGATGGGCAGAGCGAAAGGACGATACAAACGCTTGAATACATGCTACGAGCATGTGTTATTGATTTCTGAAACAGTTGGGATCGACATCTACCGTTAGCAGAATTTTCCTACAACAACAGCTACCATTCAAGCATTGAGATGGCGCCGTTTGAAGCACTTTATGGTAGAAAGTGCAGGTCTCCAATTTGTTGGAATGAAGTGGGGGATAGACAGATTACGGGTCCGGAGATTATACAAGAAACTACCGAGAAGATCATCCAAATTCAACAACGTTTGAAAACCGCCCAAAGTCGACAAAAGAGCTACGCTGACATTAAAAGAAAAGATATAGAATTTGAAATTGGAGAGATGGTCATGCTTAAAGTTGCACCTTGGAAAGGCGTTGTTCGATTTGGTAAACGAGGGAAATTAAATCCAAGGTATATTGGACCATTCAAGAATATTGATCGTGTCGGACCAGTAGCTTACCGACTTGAGTTACCTCAACAACTCGCGGCTGTACATAACACTTTCCACGTCTCGAATTTGAAGAAATGTTTTGCTAAAGAAGATCTCACTATTCCGTTAGATGAAATCCAAATCAATGAAAAACTTCAATTCATCGAAGAACCCGTCGAAATAATGGATCGTGAGGTTAAAAGACTTAAGCAAAACAAGATACCAATTGTTAAGGTTCGATGGAATGCGTGTAGAGGACCCGAGTTCACCTGGGAGCGTGAAGATCAGATGAAGAAGAAATACCCGCATCTATTTCCAGAAGATTCGTCAACACCTTCAACAGCTTAAAATTTCGGGACGAAATTTATTTAACGGGTAGGTACTGTAGCGACCCGAACTTTTCCATGTTTATATATATTAATTGAGATTGATATTTACATGATTAAATGTTTCCAACATGTTAAGCAATCAAACTTGTTAAGACTTGATTAATTGGAATATGTTTCATATAGACAATTGACCACCCAAGTTGACCGGTGATTCACGAACGTTAAAACTTGTAAAAACTATATGATGACATATATATGGATATATATATAGTTAACATGATACTATGATAAGTAAACATATCATTAAGTATATTAACAATGAACTACATATGTAAAAACAAGACTACTAACTTAATGATTTTTAAACGAGACATATATGTAACGATTATCGTTGTAAAGACATTTAATGTATATATATATCATATTAAGAGATATTCATACATGATAATATCATGATAATATAATAATTTAAAATCTAACAACATTTAACAAGATCGTTAACCTAAAGGTTTCAAAACAACACTTACATGCTAACGATGACTTAACGACTCAGTTAAAATGTATATACATGTAGTGTTTTAATATGTATTCATACACTTTTGAAAGACTTCAATACACTTATCAAAATACTTCTACTTAACAAAAATGCTTACAATTACATCCTCGTTCAGTTTCATCAACAATTCTACTCGTATGCACCCGTATTCGTACTCGTACAATACACAGCTTTTAGATGTATGTACTATTGGTATATACACTCCAATGATCAGCTCTTAGCAGCCCATGTGAGTCACCTAACACATGTGGGAACCATCATTTGGCAACTAGCATGAAATATCTCATAAAATTACAAAAATATGAGTAATCATTCATGACTTATTTACATGAAAACAAAATTACATATCCTTTATATCTAATCCATACACCAACGACCAAAAACACCTACAAACACTTTCATTCTTAAATTTTCTTCATCTAATTGATCTCTCTCAAGTTCTATCTTCAAGTTCTAAGTGTTCTTCATATATTTTACAAGTTCTAGTTACATAAAATCAAGAATACTTTCAAGTTTGCTAGCTCACTTCCAATCTTGTAAGGTGATCATCCAACCTCAATAAATCTTTGTTTCTTACAGTAGGTTATCATTCTAATACAAGGTAATAATCATATTCAAACTTTGGTTCAATTTCTATAACTATAACAATCTTATTTCAAGTGATGATCTTACTTGAACTTGTTTTCGTGTCATGATTCTGCTTCAAGAACTTCGAGCCATCCAAGGATCCATTGAAGCTAGATCTATTTTTCTCTTTTCCAGTAGGTTTATCCAAGGAACTTAAGGTAGTAATTATGTTCATAACATCATTCGATTCATTCATATAAAGCTATCTTATTCGAAGGTTTAAACTTGTAATCACTAGAACATAGTTTAGTTAATTCTAAACTTGTTCGCAAACAAAAGTTAATCCTTCTAACTTGACTTTTAAAATCAACTAAACACATGTTCTATATCTATATGATATGCTAAATTAATGATTTAAAACCTGGAAACACGAAAAACACCTTAAAACCGGATTTACGCCGTCGTAGTAACACCGCGGGCTGTTTTGGGTTAGTTAATTAAAAACTATGATAAACTTTGATTTAAAAGTTGTTATTCTGAGAAAATTATTTTTATTATGAACATGAAACTATATCCAAAAATTATGGTTAAACTCAAAGTGGAAGTATGTTTTCTAAAATGGTCATCTAGACGTCGTTCTTTCGACTGAAATGACTACCTTTACAAAAATGACTTGTAACTTATTTTTCCGACTATAAACCTATACTTTTTCTGTTTATATTCATAAAATAGAGTTCAATATGAGACCATAGCAATTTGATTCACTCAAAACGGATTTAAAATGAAGAAGTTATGGGAAAAACAAGATTGGATAATTTTTCTCATTTTAGCTACGTGAAAATTGGTAACAAATCTATTCCAACCATAACTTAATCAACTTGTATTGTATATTATGTAATCTTGAGATACCATAGACACGTATACAATGTTTCGACCTATCATGTCGACACATCTATATATATTTCGGAACAACCATAGACACTCTATATGTGAATGTTGGAGTTAGCTATACAGGGTTGAGGTTGATTCCAAAATATATATAGTTTGAGTTGTGATCAATACTGAGATACGTATACACTGGGTCGTGGATTGATTCAAGATAATATTTATCGATTTATTTCTGTACATCTAACTGTGGACAACTAGTTGTAGGTTACTAACGAGGACAGCTGACTTAATAAACTTAAAACATCAAAATATATTAAAAGTGTTGTAAATATATTTTGAACATACTTTGATATATATATGTATATATTGTTATAGGTTCGTGAATCAACCAGTGGCCAAGTCTTACTTCCCGACGAAGTAAAAATATGTGAAAGTGAGTTATAGTCCCACTTTTAAAATCTAATATTTTTGGGATGAGAATACATGCAGGTTTTATAAATGATTTACAAAATAGACACAAGTACGTGAAACTACATTCTATGGTTGAATTATCGAAATCGAATATGCCCCTTTTTATTAAGTCTGGTAATCTAAGAATTAGGGAACAGACACCCTAATTGACGCGAATCCTAAAGATAGATCTATCTGGCCCAACAAGCCCCATCCAAAGTACCGGATGCTTTAGTACTTCGAAATTTATATCATATCCGAAGGGTGTCCCGGAATGATGGGGATATTCTTATATATGCATCTTGTTAATGTCGGTTACCAGGTGTTCACCATATGAATGATTTTTATCTCTATGTATGGGATGTGTATTGAAATATGAAATCTTGTGGTCTATTATTATGATTTGATATATATAGGTTAAACCTATAACTCACCAACATTTTTGTTGACGTTTTAAGCATGTTTATTCTCAGGTGATTATTAAGAGCTTCCGTTGTCGCATACTTAAATAAGGACGAGATTTAGAGTCCATGCTTGTATGATATTGTGTAAAAACTGCATTCAAGAAACTTATTTTGTTGTAACATATTTGTATTGTAATAAACCATTATGTAATGGTCGTGTGTAAACAGGATATTTTAGATTATCATTATTTGATAATCTACGTAAAGCTTTTTAAACCTTTATTGATGAAATAAAGGTTATGGTTTGTTTTAAAATGAATGCAGTCTTTGAAAAACGTCTCATATAGAGGTCAAAACCTCGCAACGAAATCAATTAATATGGAACGTTTTTAATCAATAAGAACGGGACATTTCAACTTCCAGCATGATTTACTGTAATATAATCACTTTGGCCAAGTGTCATTATATTATACTAACTCATGCTCAAATTCTTAACACTTCTCCAGAATTCATTCGTAATTATATTTAAATTTTACTGAAGTTTCCAATATTAAGTAATACATAAAGCACGAAGAGGTATATAATTTCGGAAAAGAATACTTTTAAAAATATCCTCAGAAATATCGAGGATATTTATGATGATATTTTGGAATTTCTAAGTTCGAAGGTTGATGAAGAGAGATTTTCCGCAAGATTTTAACATGACGTCGGAGTAAGATATTCTCTAAAGATTTCATCGGATCCCGAATTACCTGGATTCTTTGAATATAGGGTTTGGTCCTTGTATTTGTCCTTGGTCTCCTTCGTGGTTAGCCCAATCCGTTTTTCAGTACCAAATTTTCTATCGAGCGTTCCATTCTTTATCATCAACTTTTGGCTATTAAGACCATCTACAACATGCTGCTTCGTCAGCATTTTCAAAGTTAACGGATCTGGATCATCGGTTATCAAACCGAGGGTTTTCAAGAATATCGAAGGGTTTGAACGAAGATGGTAATCGTCAAGATACAAAAGATTGTTTAAGATGAAATCAAGTGGCAAACTTAAAGAAATGTTTAGTTTCATATGTTATAATCAATATTTTAATTCATTTTAATTGTCCAATGTTGGTAGTCCACAGTTAATAGTCCACAGTTAGCAATTCAATAATTCATATATAATTTAATATATAATATTCGAATTAATTAATATGTATCGTGACCCGTGTACATGTCTCAGACTCGATCACAACTCAAAGTATATATATTATTGTAGAATCAACCTCAACCCTTTATAGCTAACTCAAGCATTACTACATATAGAGTGTCTATGGTTATTCCAAATAATATATATAGATGCGTCGATATGATATGTCAAAACTTTGTATACGTGTCCCGATATTTAAAGTGCGAAAAATAAATAACAGAAATTAAATGACGATAAATAAAATTGCGATAAATAAATTGCGATAAATAAAATGTAATCAGTTAGCTAGGAACAATTAGCTAGGAACAGTTAGCGTGGATTCTTAACAAAATTTTTCCCATAGTTTATTTGTTTGTTTCTAACAAATTTTATTTTGTCCAATGTTTTCTTCATTATGCCATTTGTTGGATTCTGATAGGTCAAAATCCAAATATGAAATTGAATGAAAATGGTTATTCTGCGGTGAATGGATACGTATATATGTGGATGTAAGTAGGATAGTAAATGACTGTTGAATCAGATTCAAAGATTGTACAGTGTAACTTATTAATGTGAAATCTAAATATTCCTCGGGTATTACCTACCCGTTAAAATATTTTCACCATTAACAGTTTGTACAAAAGAATTTTTAATTACCATCGTTATGAAAATATATATACATATATATTTTCTTCAGATGCAATCATGGATTTAATGAGTCAATATGATATTAGACTCATTTGATTTACCATTAGAACAAGAATATATAAACTCTGAAACATTAGATATTACATAATCGCTATGAAGAACGAAGACAATTGATGTAGAACGGTACGTAGAACGATGATTATACCCGAGGTACAGAATGAGATGTTGAGGCATGGATTGTTGATGGTACTGGTGCTGTTATTGATGGTACTATGGGTGCCGGTGATATTGCTGAAGCTGTTAAGTTTTGCACCATATTCTCCAAATTGATTACTCGAGCACGAAATTCGTGAATTTCTTCTATTATTCCTGGATGATTGTCAGTCGGAACAAGCGGATGAATAAGGTTTAGAGTTTTAGATAGAAGATAGTCGTGACGAGCTATCCTGGAGAAGAGACTAAAAATGGTGTTTCGAACTGGTTCGCCTGTAAGTGCTTCAGGTTCTTCGCCAAGATTGCAGGTTGGTGGGTGGAAAGGATCGCCTTCTTCTTGTCTGCATTGATTAAGTCGACTATGAACCCATCCCCATTTCATCCAAAATAGGTGATGGCTAAGTGGTTGATCCATTCCGATTACCCTGCTTTTGGAGTTCGAGTGGGAATCTATATCGGAATAGCTGTCGGAATCCGAGGAACTTGAACAAGTTGTGAGTTCCATCTTGTACGGTTGGATAGAGGATTTTCGATATGAAATGATTTTCGGATATCGGATGATATTCGAATTACATAGAATACCTATATATAATATAGAAGATCCCGTAGATCACGGAGGAACTTTCAGAAACTGTTAGGCAAAGTTTACAATAACAGATACGCTAGGATATAAATTTATCTATAAAATATCTATGAAATAAGTGTAGGAAGTCGTGTCTAGACTTAGGAATGATAAGCAGATAATTTTCCACTAGGAATGATAAGCAATACTTATAATATGCAGCTAAGGTCGAAGTCCAGACTCACTAATGCATCCTAACAACTACCTGTTAGACACACTAATGCAAGACCTGGTTCGCTACGACCACCGCTCTGATACCACATGTGACGACCCGTCCTAATCCTCCTGGACGAAGTCTTTAACATTTGGTCCCATTGCGAGGTACTGTCCTAAGTATGCCATGAATGACTCCAAGTAATATCTTTCAATTGAGCAAATGCACAACGGAAGACTTAATTCGTACCTGAGAATAAACATGCTTAAAAGTGTCAACCAAAAGGTTGGTGAGTTCATAGGTTTATCATAGCAATCATTTCAATATTTTAATAGACTACAAGATTCCCGTTTATAAATATATGTACACTCGCAAGTGTATAAAAGTATTCTATAAGTTGTTGAGTGCTTTGGTAACCATACTTAACAATTAATGTGGCATATTCTCTTTATTATGAAATCTCCCTACACTGTACCAAGTGTAGTAAAAACGAAGTACTATGCAACTGTTTACGATACTAGAGCGACTAGCCCGGTTGGGGTGGTCAAACCCGATAGATCTATCAATATGATTCGCGCTTACATGTTCTTCCAACATGTAAATATTAGTTACCAAACTATTAGGGAAGATATGCAAGGTGGTACAACTCAACGTAGAATATTTTTTAAGTACTTGTGTCTATTTCGTCAAACATAGAAGCAGCGCATGTATTCTCAGCCCAAAAATATATATTGCAAATGCAATTAAAAAGGGAGCAAATGAAACTCATCATACTGTATTTTATAGTAAAAATACATAGAACGACATTTAACAACTGAACAATGCAGGGTTGACCTCGGATTCACGAACCTATATCATTTGTATAATTATTAATGTACATAGTTGTAATCGAATAAATATATATATAAATTTCTTAATTATATCCTTTTTATATTAATAGAATATATATGTTTCATATATTCATTTTGTATATAAAAATATTAATTTTTGTTATGTCATATGTGTTACTTACATCCTTTGTATATTAATAATAGTAGTTATAATAATGTCAAAATAATGTTACTAGCGGTAAAAATGGTTATCGTACCTATTATTATTAATAAGATAATAATGTTAATAGTCCTATTAATAATTAATAATAATAATAATAGTACTATTAATTATAACATGATACAAGTACTAGTTTTAATGAACTAATAATAATATTTATAGTAATATTAGTGGTAATAATAATAACAACCTTAATAGTAATATTGATGGTGATAATAATAATTAAAGTTATGATAATAACACTTATTTAAATGATAGTAATATGTAATTGCTTTATTATAGTAATACTAGTAATTAACTTAAATATAATATTAATAATTTTAATTGTGATTATAAATATGATAATAACAATATTTGCTTGTTAATACTTTTATTTATGATAATAATAATATTAGTAATTAATAACAGTGTTGTAAAAAATGGAAAAAACGGGGGTGTAGACGGGGGTGTAGACGGATTTTGGAGTGCCCCGTCCCGTTTATACATAAAACGTTTGAAAAAACGGAAATCGGCCAAAAAACGGTCAAAAGACTGTCAAACACGGTCCGAGACGGGAAAAAACGGGTTTTTCTGATTTTTTTCAAGTTTTTTTTTTATAAAAAAAAAATTAAACGTTGTGCTATTACTTAGGGTTTCTTTTTTTATGTTTGAAATGTTAAAGTATTTAAACATGTGTGAAATACTTATGTTTGAAATAATGTAATGTACAATATATATATAATATATAACATTTTTATTTAAAAGTCAACGTTAGTCAACATCCGTCTAGACCTCCGTCTCGACCCCGTCTCGACCGTCTCGACCCTTTTAGGACCCGACCGTCTCGACCCCGTCTCGCGTCTTTTGCAACCTTGATTAATAATAACAACATTAATAATAACTATAATAATAATCATAATAACAATGTTAATACTAGTAATACTTACCATATCAATAACAATAATAATACTAGTCATAACAATAATAAACATAATAATAATAATAATAATAATAATAATAATAATAATAATAATAATAATAATAATAATAATAATAATAATAATAATAATAATAATAATAATAATAATAATAATAATAATAATAATAATAATAATAATTAGTATTAATAAGCAATAATAAAAATAATATATCAAACTACCTCAAAAGAAGGATTTCCCCCAAAAATATAGCCCACGCCCGGGCTCGAACCCGTGACCTCCCGTTCCTTCGAGACACCCTTAACCAGTGAGCTATTACTCGTTTTCTGATAATAACCCAGTTTATAATGTATATAACCCGTAAGCAACTGTTTCCATTTTCCTTCTTTTTCCCAAAACCAAACGACAAGAGAATAAACCATTGTTACAAGGCTTTGAATTGGGTATATGATTTATGAACTAATTATGAACGATTAATTGTGGTTGACTTGTATAAAAAAAATAAAGCAGCAGTTTCAGACGCCAAGAACCACTCGTATGAACTCAATTCGTGATATCGATTTCTAAACACTTTTAGACCAAAATTTATACATGAACTACGTAGTAAACCATTCATAGAATCTCTGTGACTTATCAATTAACCCAGAAACATTAACTAAGATTTGAATTTCTTGATAAACGATTTGGTTGACTTTTTAAAATCAATTTTGACTTCGAAAATTTGTGCTCGTTATAAAGAATTGAGATAGGAGGATTTGCAGATAGCTTCATTGAAAGATTCCTAATAAGCCTGCAATTCTACATTTTGAAAACTTAGTTGAAATCAAGCTGTTTGGATATTGAAGTAATAACAGAGCACGTTTTGGGTGTTCTTCACCCTTTTCTGTTAAATTCAAATAAAAAAATTGGAAATCGATTTTGGTGTAATTGTGAGTGCTGGTGGAAAATTCGAAGGAGTTCAGTAAATACAATAAGTATTCGATCGTTCTAATTAAAGGAGAAAGAGTCAGCAATCGATATTCAGCAGACAAGGGGAAACAAATAAAAAAAATAAAAGGTGATCTTGATAGGTAACAGAATTTGGATATATATATATATATATATATATATATATATATATATATATATATATATATATATATATATATATATATATATATATCTGCTTTCGATTTCTTTTTACCGAATTGTAGACAAGGAAATCAATCCAGTACAGTTTGATTGATATATATATCAAAAACGTACGATTTTATATATAATTAATTATAATTATATTAATAATAATTAAATCTTTCTAATAATATCAATAATAAAATTAATAATAATAAATAATAATACTGATTTCCTTATGTATATATATATATATATATATATATATATATATATATATATATATATATATCTTTGTATATTATTTATATATAGGAACATAATAATGTTAATTATATGTAAACATTACTATTTTGTATTAATTTTATTAATAATAATGAAACTAGTAATAAAAATAACAGAATTTAATAATGATAATAATATCAATAATACTAATGATAATAACTAATGATGTTTATAATTGTAAATATAATAATGATCACATTATTAATGATAATAATAAAAATGATAATTTTTAATAAGTTTAATAATACTAATCAAAATAAGAATGATAACAATAATATTATTAATAATGCTAATAATAACACCACTTATAATAATATTAATAATAATACTAATAATAATAATAATAATAATAATAATAATAATAATAATAATAATACAACAACAACTTATACTTATCAAATTTCATATGTACCCATGATATTATACAATTATTTAGATTAATATTTACATTAATAATGAAAGTAATTTATATAATATTTATACTTTAACTTGTATTTTTCATATAATATATTAACCTTACATCTTAAATTCCAAATGTTTTAAATTATATTTTATTACTTTTAATTAATATATGTTCTTACATTTATATATATATATATTATATAGATTCATATTAATATTATATCTCTATTTATATATGTTAATTGTAACAGTAACTTAATTACTTTGTTTATTATCTTACATTATTAATTCCAATTGATTAATGTATAATTATTAATTTAAATTAATATATATATATATATATATATATATATATATATATATATATATATATATATATATATATATATATATATTACATAATTATTTACACATTGGTTCGTGAATCGTCGGGAATGGTCACAGGTTAACTGAATGTATGACAATAGTTCAAACTTTTTTAAGTTTAAATTTGATCGAAAATTTCCGGGTCGTCACACCATCTTTAAATGTGACGACCCGGAAATTTCCGACCAAATTAAAAACCCACGAATTAAAGCCTCTTGTAGGGTAACGGGTTTGGATGCCATTACCCCGTGTTTGATGCTCTTAGGGACCATCTATGTAAAGTTTAACCCTTAGAGACTCGGGGTTCACAAGGTTTGGGCACATCAAGGCTAGCTCGGAAAATCATTGATTATAGGCCTTGAGGTCATTTCCGACCGCCTTTAAACTTCTTAGCTCGTTTTCGAGTCTTCAGGTCTCTTCACGCAGAAAGTATTCGGTGATCATCTTTTCTTTTAAGTCGGCCCAAGAGAGAGCGTGGGCTTCATCGGTACCCACCGACTGCACATACGTATTCCACCATGTGAGAGCGATACCGGCGAAAGTGTGGGTAGAATATTTGACCTTGTCTTGGTCCCGGCAACCGCTTATGCTAAAAACGGCTTCCGTTTGCTCAAACCATCGAGTGAGAGTAACCGGTCCTCCGGTCCCATCGAAAGTGTGAGGTTTGCACCCCATGAAAGCTTTGTAGGAGCATCCCTCGTTTGAATTACCGGCTCCATGATTGTTGTTGTTGTGGTGGTTGTTATTGTTGTTGGAGGAGTGACCGGCCATAGCCGCATCTACGGCGGTGGCTATCATGAGTTGAAGAGCTTGTTCGGAAGTCTCATTTCGCGGGCCGCTGCGAGGAGGCATTGTTCCTTCAAGACACAAGAATATCGTTGATTAGTATTCTCAATAATACTAATTGTGATATGGAATAAAGATAGAGAGAAAATTTTCCTTGACCCGCCCTCGATTCTCTATGTCGAAATGTCGGAATGTCCACATGAATCACCATAATATAATCCCGGCAATTATATTATCCTAATTCACATGTGCATTTAACATTACCTCAAAAAGTCAAGATGGCGTGTCAATCAAATCAACAACGTGA
This sequence comes from Rutidosis leptorrhynchoides, assembly GCF_046630445.1. Taxonomy (NCBI): domain Eukaryota; kingdom Viridiplantae; phylum Streptophyta; class Magnoliopsida; order Asterales; family Asteraceae; genus Rutidosis; species Rutidosis leptorrhynchoides. The sequence goes on along the minus strand of NC_092340.1, from coordinate 274,823,418 downwards.
GATTAGGACGGAATAAGAGTTAGATATGAATGAAAGAGTTCGAGTATAAATGTACAAGTAGTCAAGTAATTCCTACTTCAGGTCTATATGCCAGTTGTAGTCTAGACTCACTAATATACCCTATGACTCAGGGGTTTACACCAATGAACTCTAAATCCCTACAACCAACGCTCTGATATCATCTGTAGCGACCCGACAAAATTGTCATTGTCGTCGCCGTCTACTTAGGTCCCGTTACGTGGTCATAAGTCTTTAAGACAACGTTTGACCAAAAATATGTCACATTCATTTCAAATATAAGATGTTTCAAGTTTACAAAAGTAGTTCGACAACTAGTTACGTTACATGTTTTAAGTACAAATGAAACCTATGTGACACAATTTAAAGTAAAATCGAAAGACACTCCATGTATGCATGTATACTCGACATCCAAGCAAGTATCAAAATAGTGAGCGGAAGCATGCAACACATATCGTTCAAGGACCTGAGAAAAGCATAGAAAATCTGTCAACGAAAACGTTGGTGAAATCATATGTTTAGTAAGTGAGTACGTAAGTAAGTAAGTTGAAACACAAGTTTAGTATAAGTTGATTATTCCAATCGTTTGAATTCCATAGATATTGTTGTTTATCGAGCACCCAATTATCAAAACTTAAATGTATCATTTACCTCTGCATAATAGTGTTAGAACATACACCGTAAAAGAATATATTTCATCCAAATAACGGTAGCAAATCGTCCGAATGAGGGTTAGTCAAACCCGTATGGATCCACACAACTTAAGTTCTTGCTTACACCATCAGGTGTAACTAATGATAATTGAATTGAGGATTTTTGTTCAAACTCGTTCGTGGAATGTTTGTTTTCGTACTCGTGTTCAATTTGTAAAATGAAGCATTTATGTTTTCTCATCCCAAATATAAGTATAAAAGAGTAAAAGTAGGACTATGATCTCACCTTGAGTGCAAGAATATAAAAGGTACTTCACAAAGTAAACGTGTGTAAAGAACAATGCTAGTCTTGATCTAAACAAATAGGTTGTATCAATAACGGTAATCACGGTCGGTCAAGGTCATTCAATTAGTCCTATGGCTCGTTACAACTCGATTATATATAGCATATGAATCACGTTGTCAAGTTTCATGCAAAAATCAAGTATAAAAGAAGGTTAGAACGATTGCATAAATATTTGGTTAAGTTTGACTAAAAGTCAAACTTGGTCAAAGTCAACTCAAAAGTCGATGGGTCCGGGTCGAGCAACGAACAATTTTTCTACGCTTTATAATCATATATATGTATGTTGGAACAAGTCTCATGTTAATCGGACATGTATAGCATAGCGGGAATTAAACGGTGTGACAAAAGTTAAATAAAAAAAATGTTGAGCACGAAATGCACTAATCTACACAAATGCACAATTTCTTGCACACTTACGTAAATAAGGGTAAACTTGAATCAGAAAACCCCCTTGTTTTAATTGGGCACGAAATGCACTAATATGCACAAATGCGCAATTTCTTGCACACTTGTGCAACTTGAAGTGCTGAAATTTTCAAGTGCACGAACCAAAACTCTTTCAATAACAATTTATGAACCGTAAATACTCAAAACGCATATCATATATCGTTGGAAAGGTATTTTAACGAGGAAGACAACTAAGCACATTTCGTCAATTAATCCGACATTTACAACAACTAAAACTGCATTAAATGTTCATCATTTATACATCCAAGATCATAAATGCAATTTGATGATTCGGGAACTTACTACCTATATATAATACGCCGTTTCGTAGGTAATTACGCATACAATACAACTAAACACTTACCAATAACATTTCATAGCATTCAATGCATCAAAGGTTCATATTTAAGTCTAACAAACCCTAACCAAAATCACAAAATCAATAATCATGTTAGTGAAGTTTTCTTAATCAGCCTACACATCAAAATGAAGCTAGTGATGCTAGTAACACATTTAATACATGAACTTTAATATTACAACAACATTTAATCATCCAAAACTCAAGATTAAACACACACTTTTCAAGTTCAAGCTAGTTACACTAAAATAACAAGATCGAGCATACAAATCATATATTCATCTTAAACTTGAGCCATAGACACTAATTAACACACTTTTAAGTTTTAAAGATCAAGAACAAGAAAATTTGTGTTTTTAGAAAGTTACCCAAACGAGATGAAGTTGGTATGGATTCGAAGATGAAGATGCAAGGATTCCGAATATGTAATTTGTTTTGTAGCAAGATTCCTAGAAATGATTTAGATGATGATTTAGTGATGAAGATGAAAATGGGGTTTTGGTAGCTAGAGAGAAAAGGGAGGTTGAAGATGAAATGAATGAGTGGTAGAAAGTGGGGTTTGACTAGTTGACCTAGTCAACTAGTTAGGCCACTTGGTAACTTTGGTCCCTCGGGTTTAAAGAGGGTGCGTGAATTAACCAAACGAATTATTTTAAAACGCTAGAGTAAATGAGAGATGTTATAATTAAATAACAAAAATAATAAGCACGCTAGCTAACGGAGGATACGAATCTAGATACGAAGAGTATTATATAAAATAAAAAAACGGGCATTAAAATAATTTAACGGAAAAATGCGGGATGTTACATACAGGACATCCATGGTCAGACCACGGTCGATCGTTGTTCAGCCGCATAGCAAATTTACCAAGTTAATTATTTATTTATTGGTTGAAATGCCCCGTCCTAATCCATCTGGACGAAGTCATCAACATTTGATCTCAGAGCGATGATCAACTCCAAGTAATGTCCTTAAAAATGAGCAAATGCACAGCAGAAGATTTCTTTCACACCTGAGAATAAACATGCTTTCAAGTTTCAACCAAAAGGTTGGTGAGTTCATAGGTTTATCTTAAAACAATAAAATTCATCATTTTGATAGACCACAAAATTTAAATGATGCATGGTACAAATAGACTCGAATCCTATACCCACCTGTAATGTACATGATATATCTTTTAAATATAGTACATCTTTCTCGTGTACGAAACCATTTTCATAAATCATAGTAACCGTACACATATCTTGTGCACAAAAATAACATACACATAACCTGTGTATAAAATCATTCTCTCGATATATAACATTCACATCAACTGGTGGCAATTATCATGTCCACATAATTCAATGGTGGCAATTATCATGTCCACATAATTCAATGGTGGTAATTATCATGTCCACATAATTCAATGGTGGCAATTATCATGTCCACATAATTCAATAATAATCCGCAGAACTTCTGTCTGCATAATAATTCATTCGAGGAATGTTTTGCTTGTGTCTATCGCGTCAAACATTTATAAAAGCATTTCATGTATTCGCAGTTCAAAATATATTTCAAAAGCATTTAATAAAGCAGTTGTAAAAACAGCGCATGTATTCTCAGTCCCAAAAATGTAAAGAGTAAAAGGGAATCAAATGAACTCACCTAATGTATTTTGTAGTAAAAATACTTATGATGTCATTTAACAAGTGTAGGGTTGACCTCGGATTCATGAACCTATATCAAGTGTATATATTAACACATATAATATTAATCAATTAAGTTTATATCGTATTAAGACTAATGTCCTTATATATTTTCATATTAACACTTATAATCTGTTATAGTATGTACAAGATATATAATTTAATTACTATAAATAATAATATTAGTTAAAATATGATATTATGTATTATTAGTATATTTATGATATAGGTAATGAATATATTTTGCATAATAATATTTGTTGTAATAACAATAATAATATTAATAGTAATAATATTAATAGTAATAATAATAATAATAATAATAATAATAATAATAATAATAATAATGATAATACTAATAATAATAATAATAATAATAATAATAATAATAATAATAATAATAATAATAATAATAATAGTGTTTTAAAATAATAATAATAATGATATTAGTTATTCTAATAATAATCTTTAATAATGAAAATAATTAGGTTTAATAATGATAATGATAATAATAATCTTAAAAATACTTTTAATAAAAATGATAAAAATGATAATTTTTCTAACAATGATAATAATAATATTAATGATACTAATTCTAATAACCATATCAATAGTACAGTTAATTTTAATATTTATGATAACTCTATCATTCTAATAATAATAATAATAATATTAATAATTATAGTAACAACACTAATATCAATAATCATATCATATTAATAATAATAATAATGATAATATTAATATATATAAAAAAATGGTTACTACCTTATTGGCTCAAAAAAATGAAAATCGCCCAAGCCGGGACTCGAACCCGAGATCTCTCAGTTATACCCAACACCCCCTAACCATCACGCTGTACTTCCCTTTCTGTATTTAACTCAGCCTATTATCTTTTAACCTATTATGTATGTCTATCTCTTCTTGTTCCATAATTACACAGAACCATATCATCATCATCAATAAGTAATCCGATCACCATCTATATTATAATCATCATCATAATCTAGTCACTATTATACATAAAATCACAGATTCATAAATATCATCGACTCATCATCTTCAATCTTTATCATCTTCTTATCATAAACATCACCATAACCTACTATTTATCATCTTCTTAATCGCTAAAACAAAAATAGAATAGAAGTGTGTTGCAGGTTTTAATTAGAGTATTTGATGATGGCTTACTCGATTGAAACTAAAAAATATAGCAACAGATACAACATCATTATCATCACTATCATCACAATTCTTAACCCTCATCATCTTAGATTACCTTTCTGTTTCATCAACACCATCATCATCAAAACATAACACTATCATCATCAACAATCAAATATCATTGTTGTTACATCAACAGCATTTTTGAGCCCGTTGTTGGCCCAAGATCACAGCCCAAGTAACAATAAAGAAACAGCCCAAACTATATTATATTCACGGCCCAAATAAATAAGTCCAATATCTAAGTTGTTGGTTTATGGTACCGTGTGATAAACGTAAGAAAAAGGAGCTCTCGGTCCAACAGACACGCTAGTAATCTTCGGCCAAATCATAAATTCGTGGGTTTTTCTGTTGACCAGGTAACATAACTTTCAAAAGGGCAGGAACATAAATAAATAAGTAAAAACGCAGGCCCTCAATCCATTACCCTAGCATCCGTTTCTTTTTCTTTAAAAAGCAAGTGGGGTATTTTCTTTTTGTGAATGTCGACCATCTTGCATTTTAATATTATTTTATCAAATTCCACAAGTCATTTTACTTGTAGATTAGACAAGAGCTATCGAACAAAGGGAGAAGAAATAGTAGTACCGAAACAGTGATATAGAAGCAGGTTTCGAATATTGCTGGGTGGGTTTCGAGTTGAAATAGCAAGAAACAGAAAAACTATAGCAGCAAATTTGTAGATTACATCATGGTGTTCGTTTATGATTTCAACAGGAAATAAATTTGATACGTGATGATTGATGACGGGGTTTGGCTTGAGGTGGTTTTCACGATGATTCAACGGGCAGGAGATGGTTTGCATGAGTGTTTGAAATCGAAGTGAAAACAGGATGAAAGATAAGGAAACAAGAAAAGTGGTTGTAGTTGATGAAGGTGGTTCCCGGTATTGGTGAGCTAAGGTGACTAAGTTAATTTGAAGGTGATGGTTATTGGGTTTCATTGTGTAGTGGCTAACAATTGAGTGTTGGTGTCGATCTGAAACCAGAAATAGAAGCAGTCTGTATACATTGATTGATACATGCAATATTTGTGGTTGTCGATATTGAATGAGAGTAGTAGAAGTGAAGGAAAATTATATGTGTGTGTTTGTATGGTTTTGATCTAGTGGAAATAGAGGACCAGAGTAATAGTTCTAGTTGCAACATGTAGAAACAAGCATTAGTACATGATCATGGTGGTGTTGGTATGATGGTTGTGGTGTTCGTTTCGTGATGGTAATCGGTTGTTGTTGGTGATCGAAGAAGTAACAGAAATAAAAGTTGGTGATGGGTTGTTAATATCTCTCATATGCATATAAAGATGATAAAATATATGAGATAGATGGTAGTGGAAAAATTTATCAATCAAAAATAGTGAACATAAAGTTAATGATTTACACACGGATATAATTTAGAGAGATAAGACAACCAATCGAAAAGGATGTGTAACAGACGCATAATTATTTATTTTTAATAAATTATATTTAATATTAATAATATCACACATGTAGCGACCCCGACAAATCGTCAAATGACGGCGTCATCTACGTATGGTCCCATTACATGGTCGTAAGTCTTTATAACAAAGTTTGACCGAAAAGTATGTCGCATTCATTTCATAAATAAGGGTGTTTCAAAGTTTACAAAAGTAGTTTCCATAGCAAGTACATAACAATGTTTAAAGTTTGTATGAAACACGTGCGACACGATTAAAAGTAGTCAAAAAAGACGCTCCACGTATGCAAGTATACTCGACATCCAATGCAAGTATCAAATAGTATGAGCGGAAGCATGTATCACCTAAGTTCAAGGACCTGAGAAAAACATAGAGAATCTGTCAACGAAAACGTTGGTGAAATCATAGGTTTAAATAAGTAAATGAGTAATAGTAAGTTGAACCACAAGATTTGCAACATCGATAAAGCCATAGTACATTCTAAAAGTTAATATTCACGAGCACCCAATTATCAAAGCTTAACGTTCCGTCCGTTGAATACCCCATCAATTAGTGCTAGAACAACACTGTTCCCGAAAATATATTTCATTCGTAAACGGTAGCGAACCGTTTGAATGAGGGTTTGTCAAACCCATATGGCCATATAACATAAGTTCTCGCTTACACCATCTGATGTAATAAATGATAATCGGATTGAGGATTTTCGTTCTAAACTCGTATGTAGAATGTTTGTTTTCCCGTTCTTGTGTTCACTTAGTTCAAAAGTATCGTTTATGTTTTCTCATCCCAAAAGTAAGTTTAAAAGAGTAAAAGTGGGACTATGATCTCACCTTTGATTGCAAGAGTGAAATAGTACTTCAACAAGTAAACGTGCAAAGAACAATGCTAGTCTCGACCTAAACAATTAGGTTGTATCAATAACGATAGTCACGAAGGGTCAAAGATGTTCAATTAGTCCTATGGCTCAATACGACTCGATTAATATAGCATGTGAAGCAATTTGTCAAGTTTCATGCAAGATACAAGTATAAAAGTATGTTAGGAAGATTGCATAATTAATTGGTTAAGTTTGACAAAAAGTCAAACTTGGTCGGGTCAAAGTCAACGAAAAAGTCAACATGTCCGGGTCGGGTCCCGGACAAATTTTCCATGCTAATTATTCATATACAAGTATATTAAAACAAGTTTCATGTGAATCGGAGGTCGGTAGCTAGTCAAACATTTCACGTTAAAAGGGACATGGAGGTCAGAATCTGTCCAGGCCATTTGGCGCGCCGCGCGGGGTAGGGTGCGCGCCGCGCGACCTGTAGTTCAGCTATTTTTCTGTCTTTCAAACTATGCACGAGCCAAAACCAATTCTAACACAACTCTTGACCCGCAAACACTTATAACGCCTATCATACATCGTTGGAAAGGTATTTTGACGAGGAATGCAACTAAACACATATCATCAATCAAACTTCCACTTATAACAACCAAAAACCGCAATTAATGTTCCATAATCAATGCATACAAGTCAAAATTGCAATTTAATAATTTGGCAACCAAATTACATGAACGATATGCCGTTTCGAAGGTAATTAAGCATACAACACAACCTAACACTTTCAAGTAACATTAACAAGCATTTAATGCATCAAAAATTCAATTTACTTCTATCAAACCCTAACCCAAAATCACAAATTCAACAATCTTGCATATGAAACTAATCCATGTCAACCTACATACCAATTTGAAGCTAGCGATGTTAGGAACACAATTAAAACATGAACTTTCATCATTCAACAACATATGAACACCTAAAACTCAAGATTAAGCAAGCATTCTTTCAATATGAACTAGTTACACCAAAATAGCAAGAACAAGCATACAAATCACATAATTATACTAGACTTGAGCCATAGACACTAATTAACAACCTTTTAATTCAAAAATCTCAAGAACACATAAAATTAGTGATTTTAGAAAGTTACCCAAATTTGATGAGGTCGGTATGGAATCGAAGAGGAGATCACGAGGAGTTCAAATATGTAATTTGTTTGGCAAGATGACCGCTAGCTCGATTTTGGATGATGAATCTTTGTATGGAAGTTGAGAGAAAAGTTGAAGTAGTAAGAGTGAAAGAGATGAGATTGAATGGGTGAGGATGAGGGTTGACTCTTTGACCTAGTCAAAAGTTTCAACCCTTGGCAAGTTTGGTCCCTTAACTTTAAACCGGGTGCGGGAAATACCTAAACGAGATAATTCAACGCATATTAACGGGATGTGTTATAAACATATAACGGAACTTAAATAGTTAAACGGAAAAGTAAACGGAAAAAGGCGGGATGTTACATTACCTACACCTTAAAAGAAATTTCGTCCCGAAATTTAGGTAGGCGTAGTAGTCGTTGTTTCTTCCTCGGAATCTGACGTTTCCGGAACCGGGAATAGATGAGGGTGTTTCTTTTGCATTTGATCTTCTCTTTCCCAAGTAAACTCGGGTCCTCTTTTGGCGTTCCAACGAACCTTAACAATCGGGATTCGGCTTTGTTTTAATTCCTTCTCGACGTAGTCCACAATTTCAACCGGTTCCTCCACAAAATGGAGTTTGTCATTAATAGTAAGTTCCTCGAGAGGAACGACGATATCGGGTTCGGCAAGACATTTCTTCAAGTTAGATACATGAAAAGTAGGATGGACGGAGCTTAGTTGAGGCGGAAGATCCAAACGATACGCAACGGTTCCAACACGTTCTAAGATTTCGAAAGGACCAACGTACCGCGGATTTAGTTTCCCACGTTTCCCAAAACGGATGACACCTTTCCAAGGTGCGACTTTTAACATGACGCGGTCACCGACTTGAAATTCGAGGTCTTTGCGTCTTTTGTCGGTATAGCATTTTTGACGACTCCGGGCCGTCCGAAGCCTATCTCGGATTTGAAGAATCTTCTCGGTGGTTTCGTGAATGAGGTCGGGCCCGGAAATTTGCACGTCACCCACTTCGGCCCAACAAAGAGGAGAGCGACATTTTCGACCATATAACGCTTCAAAAGGTGCGGCCTTAATACTCGCGTGATAACTATTGTTGTAAGAGAATTCGGCGAGAGGTAAGTGATTGTCCCAAGCTTTCCCAAAATCAACAACGCAGGCTCGTAACATATCCTCTAAGGTTTGTATTGTACGTTCACTTTGCCCATCGGTTTGGGGATGATATGCGGTGCTCATGTCCAAACGCGTTCCCAACGCTTCTTGTAACGTACGCCAAAATCTAGAAACGAAACGACCATCTCGGTCGGAGATAATCGATAAAGGTACACCGTGTCGGGCTACAATCTCCTTAATGTATAGTCGTGCAAGTTTCTCCATTTTGTCGGTCTCTTTCATGGCGAGAAAGTGCGCGGATTTGGTGAGGCGATCGACAATGACCCAAATAGTATCATAACCGCCTGACGTTTTTGGTAGTTTGGTGATAAAATCCATCGTGATCCTTTCCCACTTCCATTGCGGGATCTCGGGTTGTTGAAGTAACCCGGACGGTCTTTGGTGTTCGGCTTTGACTTTAGCGCAAGTCAAACATTTGGCAACGTAAGTAGCGACTTCCTTTTTGATGTTCGGCCACCAATATCGTTCTTTAAGGTCGTGGTACATCTTATTGGCGCCGGGATGAATCGAGTATCGCGATTTGTGGGCTTCGTCTAGGATGAGGTTTCGTAAGTCGCCATATCTAGGCACCCAAATTCTTCCGGCGTAATATCGAAGTCCGGTCTCCTTAACTTCGAATCGGGAGACGAGAATGTTTAAAAGTTCGCGTGCGATGTTGTTGTCTTTAAGAGCCTCCTCTTGGGCTACACGAATTTGGCTATTAAGGTTGGAGTGAATGGTGATGTTTAAAGCTCGGACACGAAGAGGCACCGCTCTTTCTTTTCGACTTAAGGCATCGGCCACTACATTTGCCTTCCCGGGGTGGTAACGAAGCTCGTAATTATAATCGTTCAAGGTTTCAATCCACCTTCGTTGTCTCATGTTTAGTTGCTTTTGATCGAAGATGTGTTGGAGACTTTTGTGATCGGTAAAGATAGTAATTTTGGTACCAAGAAGATGATGTCTCCATAACTTAAGTGCAAAGATGACGGCACCGAGTTCAAGATCATGTGTCGTGTAGTTTCGTTCGTGGACTTTGAGTTGTCGAGAGGCATAAGCAATGACTTTCTTTCGTTGCATTAATACGCATCCATAACCGTTTTTCGAGGCATCACAATATACAACAAAATCATCATTGCCTTCGGGAAGTGACAAGATAGGAGCGGTGGTTAGCTTAGTTTTCAAGATTTGAAAAGCGGTTTCTTGTTCGGAGGTCCAAACAAATTTTCGTTCCTTGTGAGTTAACGCGGTTAAAGGACGAGCGATTAGGGAGAAATCCTTGATGAATTTACGATAGTATCCGGCGAGACCCAAGAATTGACGAATTTGAGTAGGAGTAGTAGGAGTCTCCCATTTACTAATGGCTTCGATTTTTGCGGGATCGACTTTAATGCCTTGATCACTTACAACATGACCAAGAAATTGAACTTCCTTTAACCAAAATTCACACTTGGAGAACTTGGCATATAGTTGCTCTTTTCTCAAGAGCTCGAGCACGAGTCGGAGATGTTCTTTGTGTTCCTCTTCGTTTTTAGAATAGATCAAAATATCATCGATGAACACGATAACGAATTTATCGAGGTAAGGTTTGCACACGCGGTTCATGAGATCCATGAACACCGCCGGTGCGTTAGTGAGACCGAAAGGCATGACAAGGAACTCATAGCTACCATAACGAGTCCGGAAAGCGGTTTTGGAGACATCTTCCCCCTTAACCCTTAGTTGATGATAACCCGAACGGAGATCGATTTTTTAATATACACGAGAACCTTGTAGTTGATCAAAGAGGTCATCGATGCGAGGAAGAGGATATCGGTTCTTAACCGTCAATTTGTTTAGTTCACGATAATCAATGCACATTCGTAGGGATCCGTCTTTCTTCTTGACGAATAAAATCGGAGCGCCCCATGGTGAATGGCTAGGTTGAATGAAACCACGGTCAAGTAACTCTTGGATTTGACTTTGTAATTCTTGTAATTCGGATGGAGCGAGTCTATACGGTGCACGCGCTACGGGTGCGGCTCCTGGAATAAGATCGATTTGAAATTCAACCGGTCGATGAGGTGGAAGACCCGGTAATTCGTCGGGAAATACATCGGAAAAGTCACTAACAATTGGCACATCTTCGATGAGCTTTTCGTCGGTCTCGACTTTCTTAACGTGAGCAAGAATCGCGAAACAACCCTTGCGAAGTAGCTTTCGAACTTTAAGGCACGAAACAAGATTGAGTCCGGTGCAATTTTTGTCGCCATAGACAATCAATGGTTCACCATCCTCGATAGGAATTCGGATTGCGTGAAGATCGCAAAGAATGTGAGATTTATTTTTGACCATCCAATTCATACCAATTATTACATCAAAACTCCCTAATTCCATGGGTATCAAGTCAATTTCAAATTCCTTACCCAAAATGTTCAAAGTACACCCCCGGTAATATGTGTCGGCACTTAAGAGTTTTCCGTCGGCCACTTCGATAGAATAAGTAGTATCTAAAGGGTGTGGTGGAGTGCAAAGAGTAGGAGCCAAAGTCTTAGACACAAAACATTTATCGGCACCCGAATCGAATAAGCAAGTAACATAAGTGTTGTTGAGAAGAAACGTACCCGTGACTAGTTCATTGTCATCTCGGGCTTCCTCGGTGTTGATGTTAAAGGCTCGGCCTCGGTTGTTGGGGTTGGTTTTCTTTTTCGGGCATTCGTTCTTATAATGGCCCGTTTGGCCACATTCGTAACAAGTGACCGTTTTTGGAGGATTGGGCCCCTTTCGAGCGACGGGGGCGGTGCTTGTGCAATTGTTGGCCCTATGACCAACTCCTTGGCAACGGTGACAAATTAGCTTGTTACATTCGCCGTAATGATGTTTGTGGCACTTGTTGCACAAAGGTAAGTTTCCGACATAACCCTTCTTGCCGTCGTTGTTGAAGGGCTTTTTGGTGAAGGTGTTGTTGTTGTAGTTGGTTGATGGAGTGGCTTCCCATTTCCTTTTGTTGCCACCCGACTTGTCCTCGGCCTTAGGAGCCGGCACTACGATTTCGTCAACCGTTTCGATTAATTGACGAGCCATGTTCATAGCGGCTTGATGAGTAGCGGGTTTGGATGACATCACCCCTTGTTTGATGCTTTTTGGAAGACCGAGCATGTAGAGCTCAATCCTTTGAGATTCGGGGTTAACAAGATTAGGACACATCAAGGATAGTTCGGCGAAGCGTTGATTATAAGCCTTAAGATCGTTTCTGACCGCTTTTAAAGCTCTTAGTTCTTCCTCGAGCTTTCGGGTTTCTTCGCGCGGAAAGTATTCGACAATCATCTTTTCCTTCAAATCGGCCCAAGAGAGGGCATGAGCTTCATCGGTACCCACCGATTGAACATAGGTGTTCCACCAAGTGAGAGCAACACCGGAGAACGTGTGGGTGGAGTATTTGACCTTGTCTTGATCCCGACAACCGCTTATGCTAAAGACGGCCTCGGTTTGTTCAAACCAACGAGTAAGCACAACCGGTCCACCGGTTCCATCATAAGTGTGAGGTTTGCACCCCATGAAAGCTTTGTAGGAGCATCCCTCGTTTGAGTTACCGGCCCCATTGTGGTTGTTGTTGTTGTGGTTGTTGTTATTGTTATTGTTGTTGGAAGAGTGACCGGCCATGGCCGCATCTACGGCGGTAGCTATCATCCGTTCGAGAGCTTGTTCGGGAGTTTCATTGCGGCGTACACGACGAGGAGCCATTGTTCCTTCAAAACAAAAGAATACCGTTGGTTAGTATTCTAAATAATACTAACCGTGATATGGGATAAAGATAGAGAGAAAATTATCCTTGACCCGCCTTAAATTCTTTATGTCATAATGTCGGTATGTTCATATGAGTCACCGTAATATAATTTCCGGGAATTATATTACCCTAATTCATATGTGCATTCGACATTACATCATATAGTCAAGGTGGCGTGTCAATTAAATTATACAACGCAAGATTTAGATAGGATAAGAGTAGATATGAGTAAGAGAGTTCGAGTATAAATGCACAAATAGTCAAGTAATTCCTACGTCAAGTCTATATGCCGGTTGTAGTCTAGACTCACCAATGTACCCTAAGACTCGGGGTTGACACCAATGAACTCTAAATCCCTACAACCAAAGCTCTGATACCACTTGTAGCGACCCCGACAAATCATCAAATGACGGCGTCATCTACGTATGGTCCCATTACATGGTCGTAAGTCTTTATAACAAAGTTTGACCGAAAAGTATGTCGCATTCATTTCATAAATAAGGGTGTTTCAAAGTTTACAAAAGTAGTTTCCATAGCAAGTACATAACAATGTTTAAAGTTTGTATGAAACACGTGCGACACGATTAAAAGTAGTCAAAAAAGACGCTCCACGTATGCAAGTATACTCGACATCCAATGCAAGTATCAAATAGTATGAGCGGAAGCATGTATCACCTAAGTTCAAGGACCTGAGAAAAACATAGAGAATCTGTCAACGAAAACGTTGGTGAAATCATAGGTTTAAATAAGTAAATGAGTAATAGTAAGTTGAACCACAAGATTTGCAACATCGATAAAGCCATAGTACATTCTAAAAGTTAATATTCACGAGCACCCAATTATCAAAGCTTAACGTTCCGTCCGTTGAATACCCCATCAATTAGTGCTAGAACAACACTGTTCCCGAAAATATATTTCATTCGTAAACGGTAGCGAACCGTTTGAATGAGGGTTTGTCAAACCCATATGGCCATATAACATAAGTTCTCGCTTACACCATCTGATGTAATAAATGATAATCGGATTGAGGATTTTCGTTCTAAACTCGTATGTAGAATGTTTGTTTTCCCGTTCTTGTGTTCACTTAGTTCAAAAGTATCGTTTATGTTTTCTCATCCCAAAAGTAAGTTTAAAAGAGTAAAAGTGGGACTATGATCTCACCTTTGATTGCAAGAGTGAAATAGTACTTCAACAAGTAAACGTGCAAAGAACAATGCTAGTCTCGACCTAAACAATTAGGTTGTATCAATAACGATAGTCACGAAGGGTCAAAGATGTTCAATTAGTCCTATGGCTCAATACGACTCGATTAATATAGCATGTGAAGCAATTTGTCAAGTTTCATGCAAGATACAAGTATAAAAGTATGTTAGGAAGATTGCATAATTAATTGGTTAAGTTTGACAAAAAGTCAAACTTGGTCGGGTCAAAGTCAACGAAAAAGTCAACATGTTCGGGTCGGGTCCCGGACAAATTTTCCATGCTAATTATTCATATACAAGTATATTAAAACAAGTTTCATGTGAATCGGAGGTCGGTAGCTAGTCAAACATTTCACGTTAAAAGGGACATGGAGGTCAGAATCTGTCCAGGCCATTTGGCGCGCCGCGCGGGGTAGGGTGCGCGCCGCGCGACCTGTAGTTCAGCTATTTTTCTGTCTTTCAAACTATGCACGAGCCAAAACCAATTCTAACACAACTCTTGACCCGCAAACACTTATAACGCCTATCATACATCGTTGGAAAGGTATTTTGACGAGGAATGCAACTAAACACATATCATCAATCAAACTTCCACTTATAACAACCAAAAACCGCAATTAATGTTCCATAATCAATGCATACAAGTCAAAATTGCAATTTAATAATTTGGCAACCAAATTACATGAACGATATGCCGTTTCGAAGGTAATTAAGCATACAACACAACCTAACACTTTCAAGTAACATTAACAAGCATTTAATGCATCAAAAATTCAATTTACTTCTATCAAACCCTAACCCAAAATCACAAATTCAACAATCTTGCATATGAAACTAATCCATGTCAACCTACATACCAATTTGAAGCTAGCGATGTTAGGAACACAATTAAAACATGAACTTTCATCATTCAACAACATATGAACACCTAAAACTCAAGATTAAGCAAGCATTCTTTCAATATGAACTAGTTACACCAAAATAGCAAGAACAAGCATACAAATCACATAATTATACTAGACTTGAGCCATAGACACTAATTAACAACCTTTTAATTCAAAAATCTCAAGAACACATAAAATTAGTGATTTTAGAAAGTTACCCAAATTTGATGAGGTCGGTATGGAATCGAAGAGGAGATCACGAGGAGTTCAAATATGTAATTTGTTTGGCAAGATGACCGCTAGCTCGATTTTGGATGATGAATCTTTGTATGGAAGTTGAGAGAAAAGTTGAAGTAGTAAGAGTGAAAGAGATGAGATTGAATGGGTGAGGATGAGGGTTGACTCTTTGACCTAGTCAAAAGTTTCAACCCTTGGTAAGTTTGGTCCCTTAACTTTAAACCGGGTGCGGGAAATACCTAAACGAGATAATTCAACGCATATTAACGGGATGTGTTATAAACATATAACGGAACTTAAATAGTTAAACGGAAAAGTAAACGGAAAAAGGCGGGATGTTACAACACATACATCTAAGAAATGAGACGTGGACAAAAGTGAAAAGCAACACAGTAGACTCAATTTCATAATTCAATTCACGGGTGTTTTATTATTCTGCCGACACTTTTATCACATATATTATTTCATACTCCGTTGTTAATCAGTGGCGAATAAAAGTCTTTAAGAAAATCCATATTTTTAAATTAACTATACTTATTTATTTTGGTCATTATGGTATAAAATTCGATCATTAATTTATTAAATAAAAATTACATCAACTGTCATTCTCAATTCTTGGTAAAATATGAAAAGTATTGAAATTTATTAATTAACTTCTAAGTATATTTTTAATAAGCCTAAAATTTATATAGCTCATTTTCGTATCACCGTTTATTTTAAAATTACATAAGTTTGAATTTAACTTGCTTATTTTTAATATACTTTATTTATATATAGGAATATATTTTAAATAATAATTATTATGATATCCTATTTTTTATTTTATTAATTTTTAAATACAACAACATATAATACTTCAAATTATATTCTGAATTATTATTTATATATACATACACACATATCTATTTACAATTAATTGTTCGTGAATCGTCGAGAGAAGTCGAAGGGTAATTGATTACATGAATAAAATTCCAAAATTTTTTGGATTCAACATTACAGACTTTGCTTATCGTGTCGAAATCATATAAAGATTAAGTTTAAATTTAGTCAAAAATTCCCGGGTCATCACAGTACCTACCCGTTAAAGAAATTTCGTCCCGAAATTTGAGTGAGGTGGTCATGGCTATCAATAAAAATGTTTTCATGACGAATATGAGTTGATAAATTGAGTTTTATCCTCATTGAGTAATATGGATAAAAATAATTCGATTATTCGAAGAGTACGAATGAAGCTATCACTAAAGAGTGAAATAGGAAAGTAAAGATTCATCTTAACTTTTGACAGAGTCAGGGTTGAATTCCGGAATTCAAGGGATTTAAAGAAAATATTCGAAATCTAAAAGATTTGATTCTTCAGCGAGTAAGAAAATTAAGATCTCTATAATTAAATACGGTGATCTGCCTCGATTACTCTGTCTGATATTTCCATTACAAATTAAGCTCTTCCGTTCCATTATTCTCACCATTCCTATACTTTCTTTCTTAGTTCATACATCCAAAAGATTGTGAAAATGCTTAATCCAGTTCTAATCCTTGATATTTTTCTAATTATCATTTCTGTCATCCTTCTTTTCAATCTTCCATCAGAAGAATCTGTTTACTTCTACTATTACCTTGGGGTGATACTATTCTTAATTATATCGTGTCTTTATATTGATATCCGTATTAATATCCACGGTTTGTAATCTCCGTGTTGTTATTGGGCTTTATATTTTCTCTTATATTTTGGAGCTCTTTGCCTTTTTATTATCTTCTCGACCTCTAGTAAAGCGAGTAACGGTCCATAATTCATAAGTGTGGAGTTTCGAATGAACATCATGTTCTAAACAAGAAAGAACGTATTAGCACGATTTGATTTGTCAAATTTCCAGAATCACTGAGAATAGAACTATCAAGAATATATTTTCTTGATATGTTCAGAAGTTAAGTAGAATGAAAGAGTTATGTAACATGGCACGTGATGACGTTAGGATCTGTGAATCATCACGTCCCATTAGAAACTCAGAATGACTTACTGTAATATAATCACGTTGATCAAGTGTCATTATATTATACTAACTCATGCATCAGTTCTCAACATTACTTCAATAACATTCATATTTTAAGCTCGAAAGTTTACAGAATATAGAAACTAACAGTTTCTATATGATGTAATACTGATAGCACGAAGAGATTAATGATTTCAGATAAGATTAGTTATGAAAATATATTCAGAAATATCGAGGATATTTATAATGAAAGATACGATAATATCTCGGAATATCTAAGATCAGAGGATGATAGAAACTATTATCCGCAAGGGTTTAGAGTAAAGAGCAAGATATTCGCTAAAGACTTTAGCAGTCATTGAATCATTTGGATTCTTTGAAGTCAAACTTATTCTTTGTGATTTGTCCACGGCTTCCTTCATAGTTTCGCATAATCCGATTTTCGGTACTAAATTTTCTATTGAATGTTTCCAATATTCCATTCTTTATCATCAAACTTTCGAAGATTAAGGTCGTGTACAGTTTTTGCCGCTGTATTCAGCTTTTTCAAAATTTGTGGTATTGATTTGTAGACTGGGTGCTTTTCAGAATTTCAGAATGGAAGGTCATAATTCTAAGAGATAAATATTATATGTTTACATATAACTGTTAATGTAGACATGCTGCAAGATTTCAAAATATTGATTGCTGATTCTCGGTGTTTGGTACGGCAATTCTCGTTATCAGATGCAGATGAGTAGATAATGGAATTTCAATGAATATAATAACTTTTCATAAAGTCAATGATCAATGATGTTGCTGGTAAGTTTACTGCTAATGTAGTGAGATATAAACGGTTTTCCAGTATCGATGACGAAAGGCAACTTATATATCAGGGTTATAATAAGCTAATCCGAGTGAAAAGTCGAAGTTGACTTGCTGGAGCTGTGACAAAATTTGCTACTTTGAAAGGAATTACCAAGTTATTTTGGGTAATAATTACACTAAAGGAATTAGCACAGATACGTGTTAAACGTTTACTCAGGTTCCGAGTATTTTGATGTGCATAACTATATGCGTCAATCTCTTCTTCCGTAGATGAAGTGCGGTTGGTTCATCCTCTCGGTTGAGGTATTTTCAAGAATCATGAAAGGTTTGAATGCAGATTGTAATCATCAAGATATAAATGAGGTTTAAGATGAAATCAAGTGGCAAACTTGAAGAATTGTTTAGTTTCATATGTTATAATCGATATTTTAATTCATTTTAATTGTCCAATGTTATTAGTCCCCAGTCGATAGTCCACAGTTGACAGTCCAATAATTCATTTATAGTTTAATATATAATATTCGAATTAATTAATACGTATCGTGACCTGTGTACATGTCTCAGACTCGATCACAACTCAAAGTATATATATTATTTGAGAATCAACCTCAACCCTGTATAGAGATGTGACGACTCCGTCAAAACACTTAACGGCTCCGTCACTTGGTCCCACAGCTTGATCGAAACTCTATATGAATTTAATAAAACAACCTTGCATTCTTTATTTAAAAAAATGATTTCCTATAAAGGAAATCTACTAAAATATATAAGTTTAGAAAAACTATACAATAATACTTTAACCAAAAGTTGACCAAAACAAAGTCAACAAACAACCACTACCAAATGTAACAAAATAGAGTGCAAGTTAATGTTTAACAAAAGCTGCTATCATAAATATGCAGACTCTCTAAGCACAGCGGAAGCAATCAATCATGAACCTGAGAATAAAACATGCGAGTAACTGTCAACAAAAATGTTGAGTGAATTATAGGTTTAATATTGCAAACAATATTTAATTTAAACAATAAAAATTTATGTTTGAAAACATAAAACTCCTTTTTAAACCACCAAATTATATGCTAGAAAACATATAATAAAACATTATTCCATTTTCCGTGAGCCACCTGGTAACCACTTAACCATTTATTTACCCTTGCCAAACACAATAAATAATATACACCGAACAAGTGTATCTACAACAAATTACGAAGTACTAAACATTCCGATTATAAATTGCTAGCGCGACTAGCTCGAAATGGGGTTGTCAAACCCGATAGATCTATCCGTAGGATTCGCGTTCACCAGTAGAAACCAGTGATTACAGTTACCAGACTAGGGAATATTTTTGTTCAACTCACAATGAATAATTTAAACCAACTTCCACTTGTGTCCAAAATATAAAATAAATTGCATGTATTCTCATCCCAAAAGATTTAAAATAGAAAAATGGGACTATAACTCACCTTAAATAGCAACTGAAGAAATCTCACAAACAAGCGAACAGCACGTAAAGTAAAGTGATCAAGAAAGATCACAACGCCGACCTATAAATAAAGCAGGTCGAAATAAATAACTAACTTAGGCCAAGTCTTAGTATGATAGCTATTGTACATGTTGCAAGTAGGCATAGAACATTACTCAGCAAGCATCGGTTTGATTGGAACAGCATAAGGACACACACTTTCTATTTTTAGAAAGTTTCTATTTTTAGCAGGTTTCCATTTTTGGAAAGTTTCTATTTTTGGAAAGTTTCTATTTTTGGAAAGTTTCTATTTTTGGAAAGTTTCCAAATTTAGAAAGTTCTATTTTTAGAAAGTTTTGAAGTTAGGAAAGTTTCCTTATTTAGAAAGTCAACAGAAGTCAACTGGAAGTCAAAGTCAACCGAAAGTCAACTCAAAAGTCAACCTTGGTCAAACATAGTCAACATTAATTTTAAAAGTGTAAGTTATAATAATAACATAGGTTATAATGTTATTTAAAGTCAAAAGTGTATAATAATGTCTTAACATAAGTTTAATTAAATAAAATGAATTATTAAAGTTAATATAAGTTGAAATGTTATAATTAGTATAACATAAGTATTTAATTAATTAATTAAATATCAATCATAATATAAATATTATTAATTTATAATAAATTTTAAATCATATCATAAGTATTATTAATTAATAATGAATTATTAATCATATCATAAGTTTCTAATTAAAATTATTAAATCATAAGTATTTAATAATTAAGTCATAATTAAATAATAATTAAGTCTTATAATAATTAAATAATTATTTAATCTTTATTATAAGTCTTATAATAATTTCTCATAATTAAATTTAATACTTATCATAAGTATTTTCCTTTAACAAATAAAAGTGTTATTAATCATAAGTTTAATTAACATGCTAATTAAATCATAATTAATAATTAATTAATATAATAAATAATTATATTAAAAGTCTTAAAATAAAATAATTACTTCTTTAACATAAGTAATTTATTTAATAATGAAATCCATAAATTTTTATCATAAGTTAAATCATTAACCATAAGTTTTAAGTTTAAAAGTTCGCCGGGTCGTATCTTGAGCCCCGGGTGTCGGTTTCGGGCAAGCCACATATGTAACTTCACCTACTCAAACCACCCGACACATTTATGAACTCAAGAACACTCCAAGAACAGTCCCTAGGTCGTGGATATCAGCCATGACAACAATTGGGAAATCATCTTACTCAAAACACAAATTCGGGCAAAACGGGTGAACCGTGGCTCGGATTTAGGTGACCCGAACATGAATATTCGTCCCACCATCAGTCCTAACCAAATGAGACACCCTAAAGACACCAAGGATGGTCACAAAGTCGGACCCAACCTTGTTCATGCCAAGAACACCTTTCAATCTTTAACAAAAACCAAATTAAGCGTATCTAGGGCTCCGGGAATCGAAACGACATGAATCCGGAGTCTAAAATTAATGTCTTGATGAGAGGAACTCATTTATGTACTTTATTTTAACATTCATATCAGTTACAAAGTCAGAATATACGTTTTATGCTGCTGTCCAAAATTTACAAACCGAAAACATGAACAAACGAGTAATTCTACGCATTCAAACAACAATACACTAACTTATACACATCATACTAATCATATAACATATAAAATCAGTGAAATAATTGAAAATTCAAAAAGCTAGGGTTAGGGTTTATACCCTAATCGAGAATCAAAGTATATGATCGCGTAGAGAACGGAGAGAGGAACGCGTTGGTGTTAATTGATTTATGATCCAAGCTTTAATTTTGATTGATGAAGATGATGAATGGTGGTGGTGGTGGCGTCAACTAGGGCAAGGGAGGAAGAGAGAAAAATTGCAAATTAAGTTTAGGTGGAAAAATAAAAGAGATAATTACAAAAATAAGGAAATAAATTAGGAAATGGGAGTATTACTCCCTCCCCCCCCTTGGGTCGGCCGAACATGGCATGGGGGTGGGCCCCATGGGTCCAAAATTGTTAAATGTTAATTTCCTTGTGGCCCGGAATCCCGAACGAAGCCCGAAACGCGAAAACGCACTTACGCGATTAGAAATCCGGAAAGATAACGAACGCGCGACGAAAAATAAATATAAATACACCTACTAATAATATGACCTTAAAATATCATATTTAAAATATTTAGGATTTAAAAATCCCGAAAGCTCGACCGTTGGTTTAAAAACCGAAAAGATTCGCCGGATGGAAATCCGCGGAACGTAGAAACGTATAATTTAAAATATGAATACATATATCCACATAACACATAATAATTATTATATATATATTATTACAAAAATAATAATATAGGTCATGGAAATGACGTGGCACACTAACAGTTAACGGTCGTTAAATAATTAACGGAAAAAGATAACGGAAAAAGTAGGGTCGTGACAGTACCTCCCCGTTATGGAAATTTCGTCCCGAAATTTAAGCAGGCGCAGGGGTTGACTCGGCATCTGAGAACAAATGCGGATACTTCTGCTTCATTTGGTCTTCACGCTCCCAAGTGAACTCGGGACCGCGTCCGGTGTTCCATCTAACTCGAACAATAGGAATTTTACTCTGCTTAAGAGTCTTTATCTCTCGGTCCATAATTTCAACAGGTTCTTCAATAAAATAAAGTTGCTTATCAACATGAAGTTCATCAAAAAGAATAGTTTCATTGGCCTCGGCCAAACACCTCTTTAAATTCGATACATGAAAAACGTCACGAATAGCACTGAGTTCTTGTGGCAATTTCAAACGATAAGCCACTGGTCCAACTCTCTCAATAATCCCAAAAGGTCCAACAAATCGAGGATTCAACTTTCCCCTTTTACCAAAACGTACCACACCCTTCCAAGGTGAAACTTTCAACATAACACGATCACCGACCTGAAAGTCGATATCGTTCCTTCTCTTATCAGCATAACTCTTTTGCCTACTCCTGGCAGTTCTCAATCTTTCCTTAATCTGTGCAATCTTCTCGGTAGTCTCGTGAATGATCTCTGGTCATGTGAGTTGAGCATCCCCAACCTCATTCCAACAGACAGGAGACCTACACTTTCTACCATACAGAGCTTCAAATGGTGCGGCTTTAATACTTGCATGATAACTGCTGTTATAAGAAAACTCATCCAGCGGCAAATATTTATCCCACCCATTTCCAAAATCAATAACACACGCTCTTAACATGTTTTCTACGTTTGAATGGTCCTTTCACTCTGACCATCCGTCTGTGGATGATAAGCGGTGCTCATATCCAATTTAGTTCCTAGAGCACCTTGTTAGGACTGCCTCAGTCCAACATAATCGATACGGGAACGCCATGTCTCGAAATAATCTCCTTCAAATACAAACGAGTAAACTTCTTCATTGAATATGTTTCCTTAATTGGCAAGAAAAGAGTTGACTTAGCGAGTCGGTAACAATCACCCAAATAGTATCATAACCACCCACAACTCCTGGTAACTTCGTAATAAATTCCATCTTAATACCTTCCCACTTCCACTCGGGAATTTCAGGTTGCACCAAAAGTCCAGACGGTTTCTGATGTTCAGCTTTAACCTTAGCGCAGGTCAAACACTTAGCCACATACTTAGCCACATCAGCATTCAAATTAGGCCACCAATACAGCTCCTTAAGATCATGATACATCTTTCCTGAACCAGGATGAATAGAGTACCTAGACTTATGAGTCTCATCTAAAACAAGTTTTCGTAGATCACCAAACTTCGGAACCCAAAGGCATCCCGCAAAATACCGAGTACCATCGGTTTGTACCTCTAACTATTTACTCAAGCCTCGGACCTTCCCGTTACAAAATTTTCCTCCTTCAAGACTTCTTATTGTGCCTCAAGGATCTGCCTAGCGAGGTTTGTTTGAATTGTCATATTCAAGGCCCTAAACCTGCGAGGTTCAGCCCTTTCTTTACGACTTAATGCATCAGCCACATCATTGGCCTTTCCCGGATGATATAAAAGTTCGCAATCATAATCATTTAACGTCTCAACCCATCTTCGTTGCCTCATATTTAACTGTTTCTGATCAAGAATATGTTGAAGACTTTAGTGATCAGTGTACAATGTACCTTTGACCCCATATAGATAATGTCTGCAAATCTTAAGCGCAAACACAATAGCTCTCAACTCTAAATCATGGGTTACATAATTCTGCTCGTGAATCTTCAACTGACGTGACGCGTACGCAATATCTTTCTTTCGTTGCATCAAAACACAACCAAAGTCTTGACACGAAGCATCACAATAGATAACAAAATCATCATTACCCTCAGGTAGTGATAATATCGGTGCAGAAGTTAACTTCTTCTTCAGAGTTTGGAAAGCAGACTCTTGTTCACTCTTCCACTCGTACTTCTTCCCCTTATGCATTAAAGCAGTCAGAGGTTTCGCTACTCGTGAAAAATCTTGAATGAACCTTCTATAATAGCCTGCTAATCCTAGAAACTGGCGAATCTGAGTAGGAGTTTTCGAAATTTCCCACTTTTCAATTGCCTCATTCTTGGCGGGATCAACTAGTATTCCTTGTTTACTAACAATATATCCAAGGAATTGAACTTCTCTTAATCAGAAATTACACTTAGAGAACTTAGCGTACAACTCTTCTTTTCTCAATAAATCAAGCACCAACTTCAAATATTCTTCGTGTTCTTCATCACCCTTAGAATAAATAAGGATGTCGTCGATAAAAACAATAACGAATATGTCCAGATAGGGTCTACACACACGGTTCATGAGGTCTATGAACATAGCAGGTGCATTTGTCAATCTAAACGGCATAACAAAGAATTCGAAGTGACCATAACAGGTACGAAAAACGGTTTTCGAAATATCAGTTTCTTTAACGCGCAATTGGTGATAACCGGAACGAAGATCAATCTTAGAGTAAACGGACGAACCTTGAAGTTGATCGAACAGATCATCAATTCTCGGAAGAGGGTAACGGTTTTTAACAGTAAGCTCGTTCAATTTACGATAATCAATACACAAATGAAATGAACCATCTTTCTTCTCAACAAACAAAATGGGAGCTCCCCAAGGGGACGAACTAGGACGGATGAAATAAAGTTGCAATAATGAAGGAAGAAATAAATATGGAGTAGTCACATCTGTGGCATAGATATTTAAGGCAATTCTCTCAAAGGAGTTAACGAGAATCATGGACTCCATAGTAAATTTTCATTATATTTCCGAGAGGAAGACGTATGAAAGGTGTGATAATTCAACGAGAGTGAACTCCCTTGTACAATGAGCGAGGAAGTCTAGGATTCGTCCATATTCTTAAATTTATGTGCGGATGAAAAGAATGCGAATCATGGGTTATAAAGAATGGCCGGCTCCAGGTGAGATGAATCTCCAAAAATAATTTCGTGCACCCTAAAGTATCGAATCCTAGGATTGATGTTTACGAGGGTGTTGCGGTTGACAGCGAAAATTGAGAGTAGAAATTCCTCAAACGGTCTAGAGTAATATATATCCATGATACCCATTATAACAACAGTTGGGGTAGAAACCCACCTAGCGCCTTTTCTACAATAAGGTGACCATCGAGTGTACCCCAGAAACTTGATTTATCGATCTGCGTTTCGGCCATGTCCAACCATAAGAGGGAAAATTCTATGAGCGCAAAGACTTTCCAACAAATTTTATAAAACCGGCATCCAAACTGGTGTAAGAATTTCTATCAATGGACTTAATGGTAAATTTTCATCCTTAAACGGAGGATGAGAAGAAATGTGATCCAAACACTCTGTAGAGTAATGCGAAAATTCTAATGCAATCAATCAAAGAAGTTTTGAAAAAGCTTTAAACGTCTAATGTAACCCCATAAATGGAACGAAGCTCTTAGTAAATTTAGAAGTATGTACAACGTGTACCATTTTACTTAAATCAATTTGAGTTAACTAGACAACTCAATAAGAGTGGTTTTAAAATAATTTTGAAGGTATAAATTAGTGTATACTAGCCAAAATATGTAAGGGTAAATTTGTCCATTTGAATTCATACGTACATTTATGATTTTATAAATTGTATACATGACAAAATATTTCATTACTTCTATTCGCCCATAAATCTCGTGAGAACCGCCCAATTACACAAATGTGTAAATTTTTTTTTTATGAAAAGCAGGGTATCCGCATTACAGAGGTTACGAGTTGAAGTAAGATCGTTGTAGCTCGGGTGAAGGACTTGAATCGTCTTGCGACATCTAATCAATAAATGCTACGAGGTCATGAAAACAACGAGTTAAATATTGTTTTGACTTTTATCAGAACACAAGTCCTTGGGTCAAAACTATTCACGTGCGAAGCTGTCACTAACAAGCGAATTATAAATGATAAAACATGGGGTAAGTAGTTCGGTAAAGACGAGTCTCTCGTATATCAATAAATAAGATAATGAGTATCTTCCTTACTCATGTAACAACGTTAGAATTTCCGAATGAGTGGTGTATAAATTTTCTTTGACTCGCTTTCTATTCCTCATGTCACAATATTGGGACTTTTTATGAATTAACGTAATATAATCACGTTGGCCTGACGCCATTATATTTCACTAACTCATAGTTCCATTCCAATATCACTACATAAGGTCAGGACACGTGGTCAACCTCGAATTTCAACACAATTTCCCTAAAACAATTTCTTAACAATGTGCTAAGGATAGCACAAGAGACAAAGACATCGAAAGTAATGAATAGGAGTAACGATGTCATAAAAAATGTCTTAGAAGTACCGAGAATCTCTAAAAGTCAAGAATGACGTTTTCCGTTTCAAAAACCAAAGTACATAGGCACAACGGCACAAAGGCACGTAATATAACAAAAATGTTATATACCCAAACACAATAGCTGACATTGAAATGCCGGGCCTTTAGAAGTCAAGAATGACATCTCGCGTAATATAACTCAAACGTTATATACATAACCCTAATAGATGACATAGAAATGCCTAGAATCCTAGAACACGTAATATAACTCAAACGTTATATCAATAAACACAAATTATGACATAGAAATGTCGAGAATTTCAGAAGTCAAGAATGACACCCCCTCGGTTTCACTAACCGAGGCGTTCCTATAAAAGATGAACTCGCATGAGTCGGAGAATACGTTTAAATCAGAATGGGAGTTCCTCCCAGATTCAGAACATAATAGAAATGTATGTATGATAACAATATACATACCAACACGACACAAATAATCACATATAATAATATATAATAGGCCGGGCTGTAGACTAGACTCACTAATGCACCCTATTGACCCGGGTAACGACATCAATGCAGCCTAATTCCCTACAACCAGAGCTCTGATACCAACTGTGACGACTCCGTCAAAACACTTAACGGCTCCGTCACTTGGTCCCACAGCTTGATCGAAACTCTATATGAATTTAATAAAACAACCTTGCATTCTTTATTTAAAAAAATGATTTCCTATAAAGGAAATCTACTAAAATATATAAGTTTAGAAAAACTATACAATAATACTTTAACCAAAAGTTGACCAAAACAAAGTCAACAAACAACCACTACCAAATGTAACAAAATAGAGTGCAAGTTAATGTTTAACAAAAGCTGCTATCATAAATATGCAGACTCTCTAAGCACAGCGGAAGCAATCAATCATGAACCTGAGAATAAAACATGCGAGTAACTGTCAACAAAAATGTTGAGTGAATTATAGGTTTAATATTGCAAACAATATTTAATTTAAACAATAAAAATTTATGTTTGAAAACATAAAACTCCTTTTTAAACCACCAAATTATATGCTAGAAAACATATAATAAAACATTATTCCATTTTCCGTGAGCCACCTGGTAACCACTTAACCATTTATTTACCCTTGCCAAACACAATAAATAATATACACCGAACAAGTGTATCTACAACAAATTACGAAGTACTAAACATTCTGATTATAAATTGCTAGCGCGACTAGCTCGAAATGGGGTTGTCAAACCCGATAGATCTATCCGTAGGATTCGCGTTCACCAGTAGAAACCAGTGATTACAGTTACCAGACTAGGGAATATTTTTGTTCAACTCACAATGAATAATTTAAACCAACTTCCACTTGTGTCCAAAATATAAAATAAATTGCATGTATTCTCATCCCAAAAGATTTAAAATAGAAAAATGGGACTATAACTCACCTTAAATAGCAACTGAAGAAATCTCACAAACAAGCGAACAGCACGTAAAGTAAAGTGATCAAGAAAGATCACAACGCCGACCTATAAATAAAGCAGGTCGAAATAAATAACTAACTTAGGCCAAGTCTTAGTATGATAGCTATTGTACATGTTGCAAGTAGGCATAGAACATTACTCAGCAAGCATCGGTTTGATTGGAACAGCATAAGGACACACACTTTCTATTTTTAGAAAGTTTCTATTTTTAGCAGGTTTCCATTTTTGGAAAGTTTCTATTTTTGGAAAGTTTCTATTTTTGGAAAGTTTCTATTTTTGGAAAGTTTCTATTTTTGGAAAGTTTCCAAATTTAGAAAGTTCTATTTTTAGAAAGTTTTGAAGTTAGGAAAGTTTCCTTATTTAGAAAGTCAACAGAAGTCAACTGGAAGTCAAAGTCAACCGAAAGTCAACTCAAAAGTCAACCTTGGTCAAACATAGTCAACATTAATTTTAAAAGTGTAAGTTATAATAATAACATAGGTTATAATGTTATTTAAAGTCAAAAGTGTATAATAATGTCTTAACATAAGTTTAATTAAATAAAATGAATTATTAAAGTTAATATAAGTTGAAATGTTATAATTAGTATAACATAAGTATTTAATTAATTAATTAAATATCAATCATAATATAAATATTATTAATTTATAATAAATTTTAAATCATATCATAAGTATTATTAATTAATAATGAATTATTAATCATATCATAAGTTTCTAATTAAAATTATTAAATCATAAGTATTTAATAATTAAGTCATAATTAAATAATAATTAAGTCTTATAATAATTAAATAATTATTTAATCTTTATTATAAGTCTTATAATAATTTCTCATAATTAAATTTAATACTTATCATAAGTATTTTCCTTTAACAAATAAAAGTGTTATTAATCATAAGTTTAATTAACATGCTAATTAAATCATAATTAATAATTAATTAATATAATAAATAATTATATTAAAAGTCTTAAAATAAAATAATTACTTCTTTAACATAAGTAATTTATTTAATAATGAAATCCATAAATTTTTATCATAAGTTAAATCATTAACCATAAGTTTTAAGTTTAAAAGTTCGCCGGGTCGTATCTTGAGCCCCGGGTGTCGGTTTCGGGCAAGCCACATATGTAACTTCACCTACTCAAACCACCCGACACATTTATGAACTCAAGAACACTCCAAGAACAGTCCCTAGGTCGTGGATATCAGCCATGACAACAATTGGGAAATCATCTTACTCAAAACACAAATTCGGGCAAAACGGGTGAACCGTGGCTCGGATTTAGGTGACCCGAACATGAATATTCGTCCCACCATCAGTCCTAACCAAATGAGACACCCTAAAGACACCAAGGATGGTCACAAAGTCGGACCCAACCTTGTTCATGCCAAGAACACCTTTCAATCTTTAACAAAAACCAAATTAAGCGTATCTAGGGCTCCGGGAATCGAAACGACATGAATCCGGAGTCTAAAATTAATGTCTTGATGAGAGGAACTCATTTATGTACTTTATTTTAACATTCATATCAGTTACAAAGTCAGAATATACGTTTTATGCTGCTGTCCAAAATTTACAAACCGAAAACATGAACAAACGAGTAATTCTACGCATTCAAACAACAATACACTAACTTATACACATCATACTAATCATATAACATATAAAATCAGTGAAATAATTGAAAATTCAAAAAGCTAGGGTTAGGGTTTATACCCTAATCGAGAATCAAAGTATATGATCGCGTAGAGAACGGAGAGAGGAACGCGTTGGTGTTAATTGATTTATGATCCAAGCTTTAATTTTGATTGATGAAGATGATGAATGGTGGTGGTGGTGGCGTCAACTAGGGCAAGGGAGGAAGAGAGAAAAATTGCAAATTAAGTTTAGGTGGAAAAATAAAAGAGATAATTACAAAAATAAGGAAATAAATTAGGAAATGGGAGTATTACTCCCTCCCCCCCCTTGGGTCGGCCGAACATGGCATGGGGGTGGGCCCCATGGGTCCAAAATTGTTAAATGTTAATTTCCTTGTGGCCCGGAATCCCGAACGAAGCCCGAAACGCGAAAACGCACTTACGCGATTAGAAATCCGGAAAGATAACGAACGCGCGACGAAAAATAAATATAAATACACCTACTAATAATATGACCTTAAAATATCATATTTAAAATATTTAGGATTTAAAAATCCCGAAAGCTCGACCGTTGGTTTAAAAACCGAAAAGATTCGCCGGATGGAAATCCGCGGAACGTAGAAACGTATAATTTAAAATATGAATACATATATCCACATAACACATAATAATTATTATATATATATTATTACAAAAATAATAATATAGGTCATGGAAATGACGTGGCACACTAACAGTTAACGGTCGTTAAATAATTAACGGAAAAAGATAACGGAAAAAGTAGGGTCGTGACAAGAGAACTCGATCATTACTGCATATAGAGTGTCTTTGGTGATTCCAAATAATATATATAGATGTGTCGATATGATATGTCAAAACCTTGTATACGTGTCCCAATATTTAAAGTGCGTAAAATAAATAACAGAAATTAAATGACAATAAATAAAATTGCGAGAATATAAATTGCGATAAATAAAATGTAACCAGTTAGCTAGGAACAGTTAGTGTGGAACAGTTAGCGTGGATTCTTAACAAAATTCTTCTCATAGTTAAATTATTTGTTTCTAACAAATTTTATTTTGTCCAATGTTTTCTTCATTATGCCACTTGTTGGATTCTGATAGGTCAAAATCCAAATATGAAATTGAATAAAAATGGTTATTCTGCGGTGAACAAATACGTATATCTGTGGATGTAAGTAGGATAGTAAATGACTGTTGAATCAGATTCGAAGAACATACAATGTAACTTATTAATGTGAAATCAAAATATTCCTCGGGTATTACCTACCCGTTAAAATATTTTCATCATTAACAGTTTGTACGAAAGAATTTTTAATTACAATCTTTATGAAAACATATATACACATATATTTTCTTCAGATGTAATACTGATTTAATGAGTTAATATAATATTAAACTCATTTGTTTTACCATTAGAACTAGAATACATAATCTCTAAAACATTAGAGATTACATAATCGTCATGTCGAACAAAGATAAATGATGTTAGAACGTCATGTAGAATGATGATTATGGTCGAGGTACAGATTGTGATGTTGAAGCGTGTGTTGTTGATGGTACTGGTATTGATGTTGGTGGTACTGTTGGTGCCGTTGATTTGTTGAAGCTGGTACGTTTTGCACCATATTTTCCAAATTGATTACTCGAGCGCGAAGCTCATTGACTTCTTGGATTACTCCAGGATGATTGTCGGTCGGAACGAGCGGATGAATAAGGTTTAGAATTTGAGATAGTATTTAATCGTGACGAGATACTCTGGAAATGAGAGAGAGAATGGTGTTTCGAATAGGTTCACCGGTAAGTGCTTCAGGTTTATCGTCAAGAGGTGAATTCGGTCGATGAAAAGGATCACCTTATTCTTGTCTCCAATGATTAAGTAGACTACGAACCCATCAGATGAATTGGGGATGGCTGATTGGTTGATTCATTCTGGTGACGCTGCTTTCGGAGCTTAGGTGAACATCCATGTCAGAATAGCTGTCGGAATAACTATCGGAATAGCTATCGAAATCTGAGGGACTCGAACTGGTTGAAGGATTCATCTTGTACGATCAGATGAAGGATTTTTGATAAGAAATAGATTATAGGATGTAGATTAGTATCATGCAATACATAATTTACATATGCATATATAATAATAAAATCCCATAAGTTACGGAGAAATCTACGGAAGCTGTCAGGAAAAGTCTATAGTAACAGATACGCTAAGATATGAATTTTTGTCTATATACTATTGATGCACTAAATGCAGTAAGACGTGTCTAGACTTAAGATGATAAGCAAGTGATTCCCTAAGAATGATAAGCAGGTAATTTTCGACACAAAATGATAAGCAAAAAATTTGACATGCAGACACGGTCGAAGTCCAGACTCACTAATGCATCTTAACAACTATCAGTTAGCCACACTAATGCAAGACCTGGTTCGCTAAGACCACCGCTCTGATACTAACTGAAATGCCCCGTCCTAATCCATCTGGACGAAGTCATCAACATTTGATCTCAGAGCGATGATCGACTCCAAGTAATGTCCTTAAAAATGAGCAAATGCACAGCGAAAGATTTCTTTCACACCTGAGAATAAACATGCTTTCAAGTATCAACCAAAAGGTTAAAGAGTTCATAGGTTTATCTTAAAACAATAAAATTCATCATTTTGATAGACCACAAAATTTAAATGATGCATGGTACAAATGGGCCCGAATCCTATACCCACCTGTAATGTACATGCTATATCTTTTAAATACAGTACATCTTTCTCGTGTACGAAACCATTTTCATAAATCATAGTAACCGTACACATATCTTGTGCATAAAAATAACATACACATAACCTGTGTATAAAATCATTCTCTCGATATATAACATTCACATCAACTGGTGGCAATTATCATGTCCACATAATTCAATGGTGGCAATTATCATGTCCACATAATTCAATGGTGACAATTATCATGTCCACATAATTCAATGGTGGCAATTATCATGTCCACATAATTCAATAATAATCCACAGAACTTCTGTCTGCATAATAATTCATTCGAGGAATGTTTTGCTTGTGTCTATCTCGTCAAACATTTATAAAAGCATTTCATGTATTCGCAGTTCAAAATATATTTCAAAAGCATTTAATAAAGCAGTTGTAAAAACAGCGCATGTATTCTCAGTCCCAAAATGTAAAGAGTAAAAGGGAATCAAATGAACTCACCTAATGTATTTTGTAGTAAAAATACTTATAACGTCATTTAACAAGTGTAGGGTTGACCTCGGATTCACGAACCTATATCAAGTGTATATATTAACACATATAATACTAATCAATTAAGTTTATATCGTATTAAGACTAATGTCCTTATATATTTTCATATTAACACTTATAATCTGTTATAGTATGTACATGATATATAATTTAATTACTATAAATAATAATATTAGTTAAAATATGATATTATGTATTATTAGTATATTTATGATATAGGTAATGAATATATTTTGCATAATAATATTTGTTGTAATAACAATAATAATATTAATAGTAGTAGAAGTAGTAATAATAATAATAATAATAATAATAATAATAATAATAATAATAATAATAATAATAATAATAATAATAATAATAATAATAATAATAATAATAATAATAATAATAATAATAATAATAATGATAATAATAATACTAATAATAATAATAATAATAGTGTTTTAAAATAATAATAATAATGATATTAGTTATTCTAATAATAATCTTTAATAATGAAAATGATTAGGTTTAATAATGATAATGATAATGATAATGATAATAATAATCTTAAAAATACTTTTAATAAAAATGATAAAAATGATAATTTTTCTAACAATGATAATAATAATATTAATGATACTAATTCTAATAACCATATCAATAGTACAGTTAATTTTAATATTTATGATAACTCTATCATTCTAATAATAATAATAGTATTAATAATTATAGTAACAACACTAATATCAATAATCATATCATATTAATAATAATAATAATAATAATGATAATATTAATATATATAAAAAAATGGTTACTACCTTAATGGCTCAAAAATATGAAAATCGCCCAAGCCGGGACTCAAACCCGAGACCTCTCGGTTATACCCAACACCCCCTAACCATCACGCTGTACTTCCCTTTCTGTATTTAACTCAGCCTAATATCTTTTAACCTATTATGTCTGTCTATCTCTTCTTGTTTCATAATTACACAGAACCATATCATCATCATCAATAAGTAATCCGATCACCATCTATATTGTAATCATCATCATAATCTAGTCACTATTATACATAAAATCACAGATTCATAAATATCATCGACTCATCATCTTCAATCTTTATCATCTTCTTATCGTAAACATCACCATAACCTACTATTTATCATCTTCTTAACCGCTAAAACAAAAATAGAATAGAAGTGTGTTGTAGGTTTTAATTGGAGTATTTAATGATGGCTTACTCGATTGAAACTAAAAAATATAGCAACAGATACAACATCTTTATCATCACTATCATCACAATTCTTAACCCTCATCATCTTAGATTACCTTTCTGTTTCATCAACACCATCATCATCATCAAAACATAACACTATCATCATCAACAATCAAAGATCGTTGTTGTTATATCAACAGCATTTTTGAGCCCGTTGTTGGCCCAGGATCACAGCCCAAGTAACTATAAAGAAACAGCCCAAACTATATTATATTCACGGCCCAAATAAATAAGTCCAATATCTAAGTTGTTGGTTTGTGGTACTGTGTGATAAACGTAAGAAAAAGGAGCTCTCGGTCCAACAGACACGCTAGTAATCTTCGGCCAAATCATAAAATTCGTGGGTTTTTCTGTTGACCAGGTAACATAACTTTCAAAAGGGCAGGAACATAAATAAATAAGTAAAAACGCAGGCCCTCAATCCATTACCCTAACATCCGTTTCTTTTTCTTTAAAAAGCAAGTGGGGTATTTTCTTTTTGTGAATGTCGGCCATCTTGCATTTTAATATTATTTTATCAAATTCCACAAGTCACTTTACTTATAGATGAGACAAGAGCTATCGAACAAAGGGAGAAGAAATAGTAGTACCGAAACAGTGATATTACAGCAGGTTTCGAATATTGCTGGGTGGGTTTCGAGTTGAAATAGCAAGAAACAGAAAAACTATAGCAGCAAATTTGTAGATTACATCATGGTGTTCGTTTATGATTTCAACAGGAAATAAATTTGATACGTGATGATTGATGACGGGGTTTGGCTTGAGGTGGTTTTCACGATGATTCAACGGGCAGGAGACGGTTTGCATGAGTGTTTGAAATCGAAGCGAAAACAGGATGAAAGATAAGGAAACAAGAAAAGTGGTTGTAGTTGATGAAGGTGGTTCCCGATATTGGTGAGCTAAGGCGACTAAGTTAATTTGAAGGTGATGGTTATTGGGTTTCATTGTGTAGTGGCTAACAATTGAGTGTTGGTGCCGATCTGAAACCAGAAATAGAAGCAGTCTGTATACATCGATTGATACATGCAATATTTGTGGTTGTCGATATTGAATGAGAGTAGTAGAAGTGAAGGAAAATTATATGTGTGTGTTTGTATGGTTTTGATCTAGTGGAAATAGAGGACCAGAGTAATAGTTCTAGTTGCAACATGTAGAAACAAGCATTAGTACACGATCATGGTGGTGTTGGTATGATGGTTGTGGTGTTCGTTTCGTGATGGTAATCGGTTGTTGTTGGTGATCGAAGAAGTAACAGAAATAAAAGTTGGTGATGGGTTGTTAATATCTCTCATATGCATATAAAGATGATAAAATATATGAGATAGATGGTAGTGGAAAAATTTATCAATCAAAAATAGCGAACATAAAGTTAATGATTTACACACGGATATAATTTAGAGAGATAAGACAACCAATCGAAAATGATGTGTAACAGACGCATAATTATTTATTTTTAATAAATTATATTTAATATTAATAATATCACACATACATCTAAGAAATGAGACGTGGAGAAAAGTGAAAAGCAACACAGTACACTCAATTTCATAATTCAATTCACGGGTGTTTTATTATTCTGCCGACACTTTTATCACATATATTATTTCATACTCCGTTGTTAATCAGTGGCGAATAAAAGTCTTTAAGAAAATCCATATTTTTAAATTAACTATACTTATTTATTTTGGTCATTATGGTATAAAATTCGATCATTAATTTATTAAATAAAAATTACATCAACTGTCATTCTCAATTCTTGGTAAAATATGAAAAGTATTGAAATTTATTAATTAACTTCTAAGTATATTTTTAATAAGCCTAAAATTTATATAGCTCATTTTCGTATCACCGTTTATTTTAAAATTACATAAGTTTGAATTTAACTTGCTTATTTTTAATATACTTTATTTATATATAGGAATATATTTTAAATAATAATTATTATGATATCCTATTTTTATTTTATTAATTTTTAAATACAACAACATATAATACTTCAAATTATATTCCGAATTATTATTTATATATACATACACACATATCTATTTACAATTAATTGTTCGTGAATCGTCGAGAGCAGTCGAAGGGTAATTGATTACATGCATAAAATTCCAAAATTTTTGGGATTCAACATTACAGACTTTGCTTATCGTGTCGAAATCATATAAAGATTAAGTTTAAATTTAGTCGAAAATTCCCGGATCATCACATTGGTCTTTTGAAAAGGACCAATACAAATAATTTTGAAAAGAATTGCAGTCGTTGGTACAGGACATCCACGATCAGACCCACGGTCGACCGTGGTTCAGCCGCATAGAAAATTTACCAAGTTAATTATTTATGTATTGGTCTTTTGCTAGAGATAGTGTAGGTTTATGAACTCATGTCGTCTTTACATATGATTAAGCACTTAACTCTTTTGTGTCATCATCAAAACAAAGTGATTAACTTTTGAATATTATGATTGGAATCTTAACCAACAATTAGGAAAAGTTTTATTCAGAATCTATATGATGAGTCAAAAGTATTTTGGCTAAGTATTGTTGAGTCTGAATAATCAGAGTTGGGATAATTAGAGTTTGCGTGACACAGACTCAAGAGCGTTGAAAAAAGCACAGACTCTCTGCTGATTTGTTAAGGAATCAAAGACTCATCTGATCACACGTTTTTGAAGATAAACTTCAGAAGATAATTAAAAGTCAAAGAGAATACGCGTGATATCTTCGAAGATAAGGATGAAATTTTTTTTCTCAAAGTCAATATCTCCAAATTATGCCTTTCAAAAAAAAAAAAAAAAAAAAAAAAAAAAAAAAAAAAACCTCCAAATTATAATAGAAGATTTGTTTTGATCTAGTTTGCATGTTTTAAGAGTTGTTAGTTAGGAAACTAGATATTGTATACTTTGAGGGTATTATGCTTACTTGATTTCAAGTCTATAAATAAAAAATATTTTAACTCATTTCAAAATGTGTGTATGTATTCGTGAAGTCAGTCCATTCAAGTCAATCATTCAATAAAAACTTCTCTTCATCGTTATATTTGTTTGTTGCTCTTTTCATTGTTTAGTTTCACACTTGATACAATTATTCATTGTTATCTTGTTTGATTAACCATTGTTGTTCTAAGTCACTTAATTGGGATTTACAAGTTCACACTTTAAAAAAGTGTGTTAAAATATGTGTGAATAAATGGTAACTTTGTTGTAGTGATGGCACAACTAAGAAGGAGCAATTGGGATTAGCCGCTCTCAACGACTGAATTTTTTTTAGTATATCTGTAAGTTAAAGTTTGACATTTTTTTTTTTTTTTTTTTTTTTTTTTTTTGCTTTTATAAAAATTTTAACGACATGACTTCGTCCAAAGAAATCTTTGATCCACCACTTTTTGTATTAATATTTTAATTTTAATCTCGTACCGAGTAGGCGAGTAGATTTTGACAAGGCAAACAACCTTTGGCTTTTACTTTAGGAAAAAGTTTAGATTCTTCATAAATAATAATTTGCTTTGCAATTTGCAAATCTTGCAATCCATCGACCATCGTATTGTATTATTAATTTAAG
Organism: Rutidosis leptorrhynchoides; assembly: GCF_046630445.1. Taxonomy (NCBI): domain Eukaryota; kingdom Viridiplantae; phylum Streptophyta; class Magnoliopsida; order Asterales; family Asteraceae; genus Rutidosis; species Rutidosis leptorrhynchoides. The sequence continues at coordinate 274,785,776 of NC_092340.1, read as the reverse complement.
GGGGATGATTCTAACACACACTTTTTTGATCCTCACACACCAATTTAAAGAAATGGGGTATTATTAGAAGAGTAAAAGGTTAAAATAGGTGTGTGAGGATGAAAAAAGGGTGTGTTAGAAGCATCCCCTAATTTAATTAGAGTAGTAAATTAAAATAATATAAGTGTTTGTACTTGCTGACATGAAGAATTACAATATATGCACTACTACGTACTGGGCCAAGTATTTTTTCAAAACCAACATTGGACATGGCCCTTACAGATCCTAACCATACTACAGATATAAAATGTCCATATTCAAAGGGAAGAAAATGATAAAATGGGATTCTCTTTTTTAGATTTTGTAACTGTAACTACCCAAAACTAACTTCAATAATTCTAAGACCATTCGAAGTGGTACCCGGGTGATGGGGCGTGATGGAGTGTTTTTGTGGGGTATAGTGCTGATTTGACAAAAGTGATGGCGTGATGGAGTTTGTAGTGGTTGGCGTGATGGTTGTTTGATGAGTTAAATTGGTCCCTTTTTTAATTTATTTTTCATTTTAGTTTGATTTATTTATTTTAGCTGTTTGTTTTTTTATAAAAATATTACATACATAAATAATAAAAATTTATAAAAACACACTTAAATTTTATATTTATGTTGTATTTTTCATTTTTTTCAAGTTTAGGGTTTAAATAGTAAATGCATACGAAATCAAGGGATATAAGCTATAAATTAATTTCCTTTATCTCCTTCATCTCATCGATCATCTGGATCGGTTTCTTCTTCATCTTTAAAATCAAAATTAAACTCAGACCAAAATTAAATCACAATACAAATATGTTTCTCCTCATCGATTACATATCTGAAGCCACGTGTTGGATTGCCACTCGTCTCCCTCAACCTCACGCCACTCCTCCTGCCCGTGATCCTCTCATCGCGCCGGATAAAAAAAGCCACCATCACGCCGCACAGTGGCGTGATGGTGGAGCGATGGTGGTGAATCCGAGGTGATGGCGCTGCACTAAGAATGGTCTAACCTCAACCTCAACCTGTCCACATAAAGTGTGAATTAAAAGGATAGATAAGGTACTTGGCCAATAACCATGGGTTTATATTGTAAATACCCACAACTCATCACTTTTATAAATAAATTAAATCATATGACCTACAAATATGAATCATAGAAAAACTACACCCATCGAGGTCTTCAAAATATTAAACCCGGCCACAAGGTTCACCCGCGATGACTCTGGACTAACCCGCAAAGCGGTTAGTCGCCCTGAGATATAGTCGACTCGCATAGTGTGGAGGAAATCCAGATAAATTAAAAAAAAATAATAATAATAATAATAATGAAGACTCAACGACGACCATAAAAGGGGCCACACCTTACCTTATCGGTGACTGCATAAATAAATAAATAAATAAATATAACCTACAAAATATTAATCATAGAATTCTACGCACCCAACGACGACTTAAAAATGACGACTCCATTACAACTTAAACTGAGAGGAATCTTTATAGTCGGAGACTCGCCGGAGAATCTAACCAACTCCGCCGGCGACATATTCTCTAAAGTCATCTCAGCCATCAACAACTTTTTCCACCACCTAATCGATTTATTTAACCAAGAATTCCCACCGGAGGAACGTGAAGAGCAAATCCGCCGTTTGACACAAGGTGCCACACCTTACCTCATCGGTGCGGGTGTGCTGATCACGTGCTTATGTTGCTGGTGTTGTTTGTTCTCATGCATTTCAACTATTGTTGTCGGTATCTTTAATGTCTTGTGGTCAGTTGTACGGTGTGTTTTACAGCCGTTTTGGTACCTTTTTCGTTGCATTTTTCAACCCATTTGGTCTGCTTTAAGGAGTATTTACCGGTTTTTATGCTGCTGCGGGAGAAAATCCAGTGGAAGGATGATGAAAGCTCCGGGTCAACCGTATATGAAGATCTCAAGGAATGCGTTTGAACGTAATCCTAAAAAATATTTCCAGGATCTTCGTGGCCAACATGATAATTTCATTACCAACTGGTCATTAGCCTAGCAATATCGATGTACCTCACGAGTGGATCATATTTATATATTCACATAAAAAGAATCATATTGTGGTGTGTACTTTTTCTTTCTTAAAAACCTAATAACTTCGTTTACTAGGTTTAAGTTTAATTAAGTGTTTTGTTATCGATCGTATGATATAATTATGCTATCTTAATTTGTGATGTGTGGTTGTGACTTTAAGACTTATCGTCTTAATTTTTTTCGAGGTTTGATTATAAAAAAAGTCGTGATTATGATTTCTTGGTATCTTCCACGAGAACACCTCGTGATCTACTTGTGTGTACGTATTTTTTGTTTCATTTTAATGTTATTTTTAGTTTGATATTTTTCGTGATAGAAAGTAAAATGAAATGCTACTCTATATGAATCAAAGTACAAAGTAAGATTTTGGTTATTCGTGTCTATTTTGACATAGGTACATGATTTTACATTTCGTTTGGATTACACATTTAAAATAATACACCACTTATTAATTATTAATATAGTACTCCGTATATAACAATCTTGATTTAGTAATTTGTGGCATGATATCTCTAAAAGAGGTAGTCGTCCACGAAAATGAATAAATCGGCCATGAAAATGAGCCGTATTGATAGAGTTCTTGTCTTGCCAAATACTACTAATATTTTCCCGGATCTCAATTTGATAACACTTAATCGCGGGTGGTCGGATCATCTGCCACTTCTCCTACACGTTAATAAGGATGATATGGCCCTTTTCCTTTTAAGTTCTTTAACTCATGGTTGAATATTGTAGAGTTTGATGATATTGCTCGCAATGCCTGGTCAGAAGGTGAGAACAACAATAATCTTACTTTTCATGATAGATGCAAATTTATGAAGAGTAAAATTAAAGCTCGGGTGAAACTCATAAGAGATCAGGATGAGAATCACAAAAAAGAGTATAACGATCAGTTAAATGCTATTGAGGCAAATATTGATATGGGTTTGGCTAGTGATTCGTAGCTAGATGAACGCACTTATCTACTTGGAAAGCTCGATAGGATTCAATCCATCGAAGACCAAGATATCGCTCAAAAATCAAGGGTGAAATGGGATATTGAAGGTGACGAAAATTGTAGGTTTTTTCACGACCTACTTAAACATCGTCGGAATAAACAAATGATTATAGGTATCTCGATTAACGAAAATTGGGAGACGAATCCTACACTTGTAAAGAATGCGTTCTTGGAGTTTTTTAAGGTGAAATTTGCTAAAGATAACCATTTAACTGCTGCTCCAAATTTAGTACCTTGATATCATCTTAACAGTGAAGAATCAATGGGGTTAGAAGATGTGATTTCAGAGGAGGAAATTCGAGCCGTGGTGTGGGATTGTGGTAGTAGCAAAGCTCCGGGACCGGATGGGTTTTCGTTTGCTTTCGTTAAATATTATTGGGAAATGTTGAAACCATGTTTGTTCAGTTCGATTCAGCATGCATTTCAAGAGTGTCGGATGCCAAAGGGTGCTTCATCGGCTTTTATCACATTGATACCCAAGATTACAACTCCTACTTGTTTCAAAGACTATCGTCCTATTTCTTTAATCGGGGTTCAATACAAAATTATTACCAAAATCTTAGCTAACCGCATCGCGAAGATTATTGGGAAAGTAATTTGTAAAGAACAAACGGCATTTATTGCGAGTAGATAAATATTGGACGGGCCTTTAATCTTAAACGAAACAATGGAGTGGTACAAGAAAAGCAAGAGAAAACTGATGGTTTTAAAGGTTGATTTTGAAAAAGCGTATGATTCGGTAAGTTGGTCCTTTCTCGATCATATGCTTCATACTTTGGGGTTTGGAAACAAATGGCGTAACTGGGTGAAGATGTGTTTAATGTTGGCCCGAACCTCAATTCTTATTAATGGTAGTCCCACCGGGGAGTTTGAGATTCAAAAAGGACTTTGACAAGGAGATCCGCTTAGCCCTTTTCTTTTTTTAATAATCATGGAAGGGCTGCATTTGTGGATGGAGGATTTCATGAACCGAAATTTGATTTTAGGTGCTTTGGTTGGTTATAATTCGGTTAAAGTTTCACACCTCCTATGTGCCAACGATGCAATTATCCTTTAAGATTGGGATAAACGTAGCTTGGATAATATTATTTTGGTATTTAGTAATTTTTACAATTACTCGGGGCTAAGGATCAATGTCAATAAATCCAATCTATATGGTATAGGGGTGAATGACACAGAAGTTGATGATTATGCTCGTCATATTGGATGCATTCGGGTGTAACGACCCGTCAAAATCGCTATTGACGCGGCACGTTAATCATTGATTCCACAGTGAGGTTTTGACCTCTATATGATACGTTTTGATAAAATATTGCATTCATTAAAATAAGTGACTTTCTAAACATAGAAAGTTATAAACATGTGGGTGAGTGCTTAGGTATAAGCAAAACCCCGAAATACATAAGTCTTTTAATTTACAGGTTGACATCACAGTCCAATTATTTATTACACAACGCAGTTTTATTTTGAATGCAATAAACTTTGTACAAAGCATGAGAGACTCCATGCAGGCAACAAGCACATCACAGCGGAAGCATTCTAAGGACCTGAGAATGAAACATGCTAAAAAGTCAACACGAATGTTGGTGAGTTATAGGTTTAATTGCTCGAGTCATAAACATATATAAAGATAGACCACAAGATTTCATCAAAAGTTTATCAATAGATTCTACGTAACAGAGCACCCTGGTAACTAAACTTAACGCTATAGTGATAATTACCCCATTCGTTTTAATACACGCAAACCAACGTGTCTTAAACTCAAATAACATACGTCCGTTAAAAGGCTAGCGCTCTAGCTCGGACGGGGATGTCAAGCCCTATGGATCCATATACAATTATTCGCGCCCACCAGTCCATATTCTATGTACTGGCAGCTACTAGTTACCAAAGCTAAGGGATTTTCGGTTTAACTCAGTGTAGAATTTAGTATGTACTTGTGTCTTATTGCGTTTAAAATAAATTGCATGTATTCTCAGCCCAAAAATATTTAAAGTATTTAAAAAGGGAGACTATAACTCACAGTTCAATATTGAGACTCAATATTGTAGGCAAATTGCGTAGACGTAATGATGGTAGATGACTGTATGGTTGACCTTGGATTCAAGAACAATACCCCGAACAATACCCAATATTTCCTTAGCTTAAAACGGTTTGAAACCCGAATTAAAAATACCCTCGAATATACTTTATTATTATTAAACTTAAAATTAAAATTATAATTATAATTATATATATAAAAGAATCAGAGAGATAGAAGGTGTGATATTTCGTTCGAGCAAACTGACCTTTTATAATACTTTTGCATTTACTGTAGCTCATGCGATCGCATGAGTTTTCAGTGTTTTTGCCATGCGATCGCATGGCCGCCTTTTCTGTTTTTGTTTGCTAGTTCGTCGACATCAAATAGTGTTCACTGTAGCAAATAGTGTTTACTGTAGTAAATAGTGTTTACTGTAGCAAATAGTGGTTTACTGTAGCATAATACGGTTTCACTGTATCAAATAGTGTTTTACTGTAGCAAATAGTGTTTTACTGTAGCAAAGTAATTTTTACTGTAGGAAAGTCGTTTTTACTTGTACATATATATATACATACATATAATTGTTCATGAATCGTCGAGAGTAGTCAAAGGTAATTGTATATATGAAACAGTTCTAAAATTTTGAGACTCAATCTAACAGACTTTGTTTAACGTGTTAAAATAATAAATCGTATAGAGAATTGGTTTAAATAAGTCAAAAATTTTCGGGTCATCACATCGGGGCTCATATCCTTTCACTTATCTCGGGTTCCCTATGGGGGTGAGTATGAATCGCAAGTCTAATTGGAAAGCGTTAGTTGATAAATTTTTGAAGCGACTTTCAACTTGGAAAGCTAGTCTTTTATCCATTGGGGGTCGTCTTACACTTATTAAATCGATTTTAGGGAGCATTGGTATATACTATCTCTCGATGTATAAGTGTCCGGATGGTATTATTAATAAGCTCGAAAGTTTAAGGTCGAAATTTTTCTGGGGTTCGACGGGTGCTAATTCCAAAATACATTGGGTTAGTTGGGATCAAACATTATCTTCTTACGCAAACGGGGGGTTGAACATTGGTAGCCTATGTGCGGTTAATCACGCTCTTATTTTCAAATGGATGTGGCGTTTTGTATCCAATCCGGAGCAAAATGGGTAGAGATTATCACCTCCATTTACGGTGTAGACGCGGGTTTGGGTGGTGGTGTAATAAACAGCCCAGGTTTGTGGTTTAGTTGCATTATTCTGTTTCGTAAGTCTATTTCAAGTGGTCTGCTTCCGCAAAATGTTTTACGCAGGAAATTGGGAGATGGTCATAACACTCGGTTCTGGTTAGACAATTGGGTTGGTAGTGGATGTCTAAAAGAAAAATACAACAGACTATATCATCTTGATGTCGATGGGGAATGCTTACTCTCTGATAGATGGCAGAATGGGACATGGAATTGGTCCTGGTCTCGGGTAAACATCGGTGCTAGAAACATGGCGATTCTTGATAAGTTGACTGCTGAGACGGGTCAGATTACATTAACACATGTTCCATATTCTTGGTGCTGGGGTTTATCGATCGATGGTGTCTTCAACGTTAATCATACACGCAAACACAATGATGCAACGACTCTTCCTAATACAAGTATACCTACAGTTTGGTGTAAATTGGTTCCACTTAAAATAAATGTGTTTGTATGGAGAATGGCTTTGAACCGGTTTCCATCAAGAGTTAACCTTTCTAGTAGGGGTATCGAAATCCAAGACCTCGGGTGTGCACTGTGTGATTGGAATGTGGAAACCATTGACCATGTATTATTTTCATGCCAAGTCGCCTCTGATCTGTGGCGAATGGTACGTTTATGGACAGGAATAAATTTGCCAAGTTGTTCTTCATGGTTAGAATGGTATGCGTGGTTTAATAGTTTGCAGGGGACAAGTGATGCTAGAAATCGGTTACATGTTATTATCATAACTTTGCTTTGGCACATATGGAAGTTAAGGAATAGCACCTTATTTGAAGACCCGGCCATGAAGAAGAGCTCGGTTTTTGATAGCATTTGCCGCATCTTTTAATTGATTTTGTAATAGGGGAAAATTTAATATTTGTTGGGACACTTGGCTTTTAAAGCCTTTGTAATCTAGTTGTATTTGTTTGGCTCTCTAGCTGCTTGCTAGGGTGTGATGAACCGAAAAATTTCGACTAATTTAAACCAATTCTCTTTATGATTTAATATTATGTAAATATACATATATGTATGTATATATATATATATTATAAGATGTACAAGTAAAAACGACTTTCCTACAGTAAAACATTAATTGCTACAGTAAAAATGACTTTGCTACAGTAAAACACTATTTGCTACAGTGAAACCGTATTTTGCTACAGTGATACAGTGAAAACGCTATTTGCTACAGTGATTTGCTACAGTAAAACACTATTTGCTACAGTAAACACTATTTGCTACAGTAAAACACTATTTGCTACAGTAAAACACTATTTGCTACAGTGAAATACTATTTGATGTCGACGAACTAGCAAACAAAAACAGAAAAGGCGGCCATGCGATCGCATGGCAAAAACACTGAAAACTCATGCGATCGCATGAGCTACAGTAAATCGAAAAGTAATATAAATACGCAGTTTGTTCGACGATGTTTTTCATATTCCTCATAATATTTATATTTATATTATAATTATAATTTTAAATTTAAGTTTAATAATAATAAGGTATATACGAAGGTGTTTTTAATTCGGGTTTCAAACCGCTTTAAGCTAAGGAAATATTAGGTATTATTCGGGGTATTATTCTTGAATCCAAGGCCAACCATACAGTCATCTACCATCATTACGTCTACGCAATTTGCCTACAATATTGAATCGCAATATTGAACTGTGAGTTATAGTCTCCCTTTTTAAATGCTTTAAATATTTTTGGGCTGAGAATACATGCAATTTATTTTAAACGCAATAAGACACAAGTACATACAAAATTCTACACTGAGTTAAACCGAAAATCCCTTAGCTTTGGTAACTAGTAGCTGCCAGTACATAGGATATGGACTGGTGGGCGCGAATAATTGTATATGGATCCATAGGGCTTGACATCCCCGTCCGAGCTAGAGCGCTAGCCTTTTAACGGACGTATATTATTTGAGTTTAAGACACGTTGGTTTGCGCGTATTAAAACGAATGGGGTAATTATCACTATAGCGTTAAGTTTAGTTACCAGGGTGCTCTGTTACGTAGAATCTATTGATAAACTTTTGATGAAATCTTGTGGTCTATCTTTATATATGTTTATGACTCGAGCAATTAAACCTATAACTCACCAACATTCGTGTTGACTTTTTAGCATGTTTTATTCTCAGGTCCTTAGAATGCTTCCGCTGTGATGTGCTTGTTGCCTGCATGGAGTCTCTCATGCTTTGTACAAAGTTTATTGCATTCAAAATAAAACTGCGTTGTGTAATAAATAATTGGACTGTGATGTCAACCTGTAAATTAAAGACTTATGTATTTTGGGGTTTTGCTTATACCTAAGCACTCGCCCACATGTTTATAACTTTCTATGTTTAGAAAGTCACTTATTTTAATGAATGCAATATTTTATCAAAACGTATCATATAGAGGTCAAAACCTCACTCTGGAATCAATGATTAACGCGCCGCGTCAATAGCGATTTTGACGGGTCGTTACAGTTGGTATCCGAGCTCGAGGTCATAGGGAACCAGAAATTACATTATTGTGTTTAACTGGTAATTGTTAGGATGCATTAGTGAGTCTGGACTATGACCATATCTGTTTTTCCTGATTTTTGCTTATTATTTGGTCAAAAACATTATATGTGATATATTTATATGCTAACGTAATTGTTGTTTCAATTATGTGATAGATGACTTCTTCTAATCCTATCATTTTGTACGACTCGGAATCGGACACTGAATCTATTCTATCCACAACTGAAAAGGGCGTTCCAATACCTATTAAAGAAGAAATTGTGTTAGCCGGGGAATCTCAACTCCCGGTAAACCCAGAGGAGGTTCCAGCTCCACCCAGCTTTAGTTTTCCGGAGCCACAGTATCGTTGGCATGGACCCATGATCCCTGGAGTAAAAGAGGATCGTCCATTTCTAAACAAATATGGACATTGGTCCAGATATACCGCCGACGGGCGGGTTGTGCCGATTACGCCTGGCAGATTTCGGTTCATGACCACCGGTACATATTCTTGCAGTTCGTCATCATATTCTCCTACACATGACTCAGACAGTTCGTCATCAGACGAGATCAGTAAGGAGGAGGATTTCGCTAATGAAATAAAAGAGATCACTAAGGAGAAATTCCAACTTGCTATAGATAATAAAAACAACCACAATAATAAAATGTCCTTAATTATTAAAAAAGAACAGGACCATTCGATCCGTAACCACCCTTATTGTATTAAACCCACTGAGGTAACGGGTACCTCAAAACCCCAACTAAAAATAAAATACACTGCCAGAATGTCTGTCGGACCATGTGCACACAAACAATTGGCAGAGAGAACCAAATGGGAAGAAGTTTCTGATAGTTCTGAATGAACGACCTCGCAACCATAAATCTTCCATGCGCTATTTTATTGCTTATGTGTGCTACTCTATCTTGTTATGTAAAATAAGCATATGTAAAATATCAGTATTGTATGGTATTATTTTGGTTTATTAATAATAAATGCATGGAATGATTATTTGTATTATTACTACTTCTTATTATTATTAATACATAATAATGTAGTAACTCGCTATAATTTTTCATAGTGAAATATTATTAGGATTTTAGTAGTTAATTCCTGGTACTAGCTATTATGTATGAACTTAACGGGTAGGTAATACCCTAAAAATAATTATAAAATGCTAATAAGAAGAAAAGGCTTTTATAATAATCGGTTCATATTATTAATATGCTACGATTAACTATTGACAACTCATTTTACCTATAATATTCTATATGATTAAATTATATCTGTTGTGTTTATTGAAGAAACATGTCTCAAATGTCGGATGCTGAGTTTGAGCAACTAGTCGAGAAACGTGTGAATGAAAGAATTGCTGCAACCGAAGCAGCAAAAGCAACAGCCGAAGCAGCAGCCAAAGCAGCAGCCGTAAACACAAATTCACGAAACGGATGCTCATACAAAACTTTTCAAGGATGCAAACCACAGACGTTTAGTGGAACTGAGGGACCAGTCGGTCTAACCCGATGGTTTGAAAAGATGGAGTCCGTTTTCAAAATCAGTAATTGTGCGAACGGAGACAAGTCAAAGTATGCTTCGTGTACGTTGCAAGACGGTGCACTTACTTGGTGGAACAATTATGCTAAAGCAGAAGGAATAGATACGGCATATGATATCTCTTGGGAAGAACTGAAAAAGATGCTAATAGAGGAGTACTGTCCTCGAAACGAGATCAGAAAAATGGAATCTGAGTTACGTAATCTGAGGGTTATAGGCGCGAATCTCAATAACTATGAAAAGCGTTTCATGGAACTAGCCTTGTTGTGTCCCGAATTGGTGCCAAACGAGAAACGAAAGATAGAAATGTATATTGACGGTTTATCGATCAATATCAAAGGAAATGTTACATCGTCCAAACCAAATACGATGCAGGAAGCCATGACAATGGCACACCAACTCATGGACCAGATCACAGAGAGTTCGATTAAGGCACCAATTACCGAAGTCAAGACAACTGAAGGAAAGAGGAAATGGGAAGACTATAAGGGCAAAAGTACTCATCTGAAGAAACAAGAAACTTTTAAAGGTAAACAAGATGGGGCAACTGCAAGTCCAAACTATAAGGGACCCCATCCGTTCTGCAAAAGATGTTACACACATCATGCAGGTTATTGTCAAGTGGTCTGTGATAAGTGCAACAAGAAAGGACATGTGGCGAAATATTGTTATGCCACCGTTTCTGAAGTAAAGACAAAACTGACCGATGTCAAGAAATGTTTTGGATGCGGGAAGTCTGGTCACTTTATAAATCAATGCCCTGATAAGGAGAAGAACAAAGAACCCGCACGTGGGAGGGCATTTAATGTTAGTACCAGTGAAGCACGTGAGGATCCTAATCTTGTCACGGGTACGTTTACCATTAATAATCAACTAGCTTCTATTATGTTTGATACGGGTGCTGATAGAAGTTATATGTGTAAAGACTTTAGTTCTAAACTAAAATGTGCATCATTACCTCTAGACGATAAATATACTATAGAATTAGCTAATGGTAAACTGATAAAAGCCGATAAAATTTGCCATGGTTGCGAAATGAATCTCGCTGGTGAAACCTTCAAAATCGATTTGATACCCGTAGAATTAGGAAGTTTTGACGTAATTGTTGGCATGGACTGGATGTCCAAAACAAAAGCGGAAGTTGTTTGCGCTGAGAAAGCAATTCGCATCCCTCGTAAGGATGAAATGTCATTAATGATTTATGGGGAGAAGAGCAACTCAAAGCTGAACTTTATCAGCTGTATAAAGGCCCAGAAACTTATAAGAAAAGGTTGTTATGCTATTCTGGCACACATAAAGAAGATCGATACTGAAGAAAGAAGCATTAATGATATGCCGGTTGTAAGAGAATATCCCGGAGTATTTCCAGAAGAATTACCGGGGCTACCTCCACACAGATGTGTAGAATTCCAGATTGATCTCATACCAGGAGCCGCACCTGTAGCCCGATCCCCATATAGACTTGCACCTTCAGAAATGCAAGAATTACAAGACCAGTTGCAAGAATTATCGGACCGTGGATTTATTCGTCCTAGTTTTTCACCTTGGGGTGCTCCTATTCTGTTCGTCAAGAAGAAGGATGGATCTATGAGAATGTGCATAGATTACCGAGAATTAAACAAATTAACGATCAAGAATCGGTACCCATTACCGAGGATTGATGATTTGTTTGATCAATTGCAAGGATCAAGTGTTTATTCTAAGATTGATCTACGCTCCGGATATCATCAGCTGAGAGTGAAGGAAGAAGATGTTCCTAAAACCGCGTTCAGAACCCGTTACGGTCACTATGAGTTTCTAGTCATGCCTTTTGGATTAACTAATGCTCCAGCAGTATTCATGGATCTAATGAATCGCATCTGTAGACCGTATTTAGACAAATTTGTCATTGTTTTTATCGACGACATATTGATTTACTCGAAGAACAAGGAAGAACATGAGCAACACTTAAGACTGGTACTGGAGATACTCAAGAAAGAAGAATTGTACGCAAAATTTTCGAAGTGTGATTTCTGGTTACAAGAAGTACAATTTTTGGGCCATGTTGTCAGTAAACATGGAATTAAAGTTGACCCCGCCAAGATCGAAGCCATTAGTAAATGGGAAACCCCGAAGACTCCAACACAAATCCGCCAATTCTTAGGTCTTGCTGGTTACTACCGAAGATTCATTCAAGATTTCTCTAGAATCGCCAAACCCTTAACTTCATTGACTCAAAAGGGAAAGAAGTATGATTGGTCCACGGAACAGGAATCCTCATTCCAGTTGTTAAAGAAGAAGTTAACGTCCGCACCCATTTTGTCATTACCAGAAGGAAATGATGATTTCGTGATCTATTGTGACGCTTCGCGCCAAGGTTTAGGATGTGTATTAATGCAATGCACAAAAGTTATCGCATATGCCTCACGACAACTAAAAATTCATGAAAAGAACTATACAACACACGATTTGGAACTTGGAGCTGTAGTTTTTGCACTCAAAATATGGAGACACTATCTATATGGCACCAAGTGTACAGTGTACACTGACCATAAGAGTCTTCAGCATATTTTTGATCAAAAACAACTCAATATGAGGCAACGTCGCTGGGTAGAGTTGTTAAACGATTACGATTGTGAAATCCGTTACCACCCTGGAAAGGCTAATGTTGTAGCTGATGCCTTAAGTCGAAAAGAAAGAGTAAAACCTCTTAGGGTCCGAGCTTTGAATATTACAATTCGTACCGATCTAACAAAGCAAATTCAAGCAGCACAGTTAGAAGCTTTAAAAGAAGAAAATGAAAAAGGCGAAATGAGCAGAGGGTTAGAAAAACAGCTTGAGGTAAAAGCCGATGGAACCCTGTATTTTGCTGATAGGATATGGGTACCAAAATATGGTAATCTAAGGCAACTAGTACTAGATGAAGCACACAAAACGAGGTACTCAATTCACCCAGGAAACGGGAAAATGTACCACGATCTCAAGAAGTTTTATTGGTGGCCTAATATGAAGACAGAAATTGCTACTTATGTAAGCAAATGTTTGACGTGTGCAAAGGTCAAAGCTGAGCACCAAAAGCCGTCAGGATTACTGCAACAACCAGAAATTCCGCAGTGGAAATGGGAAAGAATAACAATGGATTTCATTACGAAATTGCCAAGGACTGCAAGTAGTCATGATACTATTTGGGTGATAGTTGATCGTCTAACTAAATCAGCTCACTTTCTACCAATAAAGGAGACAGACAGTATGGAGAAATTAGCACGCCTATATTTGAAGGAAGTAGTTTCCAGGCATGGTGTACCCATCTCTATCATATCTGATCGCGACACCCGATTCACATCACGTTTCTGGCAGTCATTACAAAAAGCATTGGGAACTCGATTAGATATGAGCACCGCTTATCACCCACAGACAGATGGTCAAAGTGAAAGAACAATACAAACATTGGAAGACATGTTACGGGCATGCGTGATTGACTTTGGAACCAGTTGGGATCGACACTTACCGCTGGCAGAATTTTCATACAATAACAGCTATCATACGAGCATCAACGCAGCGCCATTTGAAGCACTTTACGGTAGAAAGTGCAGATCTCCTATCTGTTGGAGTGAAGTAGGAGAAAGACAACTTACTGGACCAGAAATTATTCACGAAACCACCGAAAAGATCATTCAAATACAACAGCGATTGAAAACGGCCATGAGTCGCCAAAAGAGTTATGCTGATGTAAGAAGAAAACCGCTAGAATTTCAAGTGGGCGACAAAGTCATGTTGAAAGTGTCACCCTGGAAAGGCGTTGTACGATTCGGTAAACGAGGAAAGCTAAGTCCTAGGTACGTAGGACCCTTTGAAATCACCGAAAGAATTGGAGCAGTTGCTTATCGATTAAGGCTACCACAAGAACTTAGTAGTGTTCACGACACATTTCACGTGTCAAATTTGAAGAAATGTTTAGCTGAAGATGATGTCATAATTCCTCTTGACGAAATACGAATCAATGATAAACTCCATTTTGTCGAAGAACCTGTTGAAATCATGGACCGTGAGGTCAAACAATTAAAACAAAGCAAAATACCAATAGTTAGAGTTCGTTGGAACGCTAGACGAGGACCCGAGTTTACTTGGGAACGTGAGGATCAAATAAAGCAAAAGTATCCACATTTGTTCACTGATATCGCTCATGAAACAGGTACTACTCAAAATTTCGGGACGAAATTTTCTTTAACGGGGAGGTACTGTGATGAACCGAAAAATTTCGACTAATTTAAACCAATTCTCTTTATGATTTAATATTATGTAAATATACATATATGTATGTATATATATATATATTATAAGATGTACAAGTAAAAACGACTTTCCTACAGTAAAACATTAATTGCTACAGTAAAAATGACTTTGCTACAGTAAAACACTATTTGCTACAGTGAAACCGTATTTTGCTACAGTGCTACAGTGAAAACGACTTTGCTACAGTGATTTGCTACAGTAAAACACTATTTGCTACAGTAAACACTATTTGCTACAGTAAACACTATTTGCTACAGTAAAACACTATTTGCTACAGTGAAATACTATTTGCTACAGTGAAATACTATTTGATGTCGACGAACTAGCAAACAAAAACAGAAAAGGCGGCCATGCGATCGCATGGCAAAAACACTGAAAACTCATGCGATCGCATGAGCTACAGTAAATCGAAAAGTAATATAAATACGCAGTTTGTTCGACGATGTTTTTCATATTCCTCATAATATTTATATTTATATTATAATTATAATTTTAAATTTAAGTTTAATAATAATAAGGTATATACGAGGGTGTTTTTAATTCGGGTTTCAAACCGCTTTAAGCTAAGGAAATATTAGGTATTATTCGGGGTATTATTCTTGAATCCAAGGCCAACCATACAGTCATCTACCATCATTACGTCTACGCAATTTGCCTACAATATTGAATCGCAATATTGAACTGTGAGTTATAGTCTCCCTTTTTAAATGCTTTAAATATTTTTGGGCTGAGAATACATGCAATTTATTTTAAACGCAATAAGACACAAGTACATACAAAATTCTACACTGAGTTAAACCGAAAATCCCTTAGCTTTGGTAACTAGTAGCTGCCAGTACATAGGATATGGACTGGTGGGCGCGAATAATTGTATATGGATCCATAGGGCTTGACATCCCCGTCCGAGCTAGAGCGCTAGCCTTTTAACGGACGTATATTATTTGAGTTTAAGACACGTTGGTTTGCGCGTATTAAAACGAATGGGGTAATTATCACTATAGCGTTAAGTTTAGTTACCAGGGTGCTCTGTTACGTAGAATCTATTGATAAACTTTTGATGAAATCTTGTGGTCTATCTTTATATATGTTTATGACTCGAGCAATTAAACCTATAACTCACCAACATTCGTGTTGACTTTTTAGCATGTTTTATTCTCAGGTCCTTAGAATGCTTCCGCTGTGATGTGCTTGTTGCCTGCATGGAGTCTCTCATGCTTTGTACAAAGTTTATTGCATTCAAAATAAAACTGCGTTGTGTAATAAATAATTGGACTGTGATGTCAACCTGTAAATTAAAGACTTATGTATTTTGGGGTTTTGCTTATACCTAAGCACTCGCCCACATGTTTATAACTTTCTATGTTTAGAAAGTCACTTATTTTAATGAATGCAATATTTTATCAAAACGTATCATATAGAGGTCAAAACCTCACTCTGGAATCAATGATTAACGCGCCGCGTCAATAGCGATTTTGACGGGTCGTTACATAGGGAGTCCTATTTAATAATAATTTAGTTATTCAAAAAAAAAAAAAAAATGGTAGTCGTCCTTTAAACATTAATAGTAGTGCGCTTGGGTTGGTGACTAAAATTATTAGAAACAGTTGCACGATAATAATCTGCAAAATATCAATGTAAAATACTTGTCCCATTTCCGAACCATAAAATCTTCATTGTTTACCATTGACCCAAAGTAAGGACTTGTGTACTATTTATGATATATCGTTATTAGTATAACATTTAAATAAATTAAATTAGCTCGTTATGTCGATTGTTATATTTCCTTTGAATATGTCGTTACGAATAAGAAAAACAAGCCAATGGAAATGTCACATTTATCGAGTATGAAGACATGATTACGGTGTTTTATATTTAAATAATAAATTAAAAATCGTCACTAACAAATATTGTGTAAGATGAATTATTAGATCTTAGACAATGGGTTGCTTTTTTGCTTTTGGAAAAACTTATAGTCTTCGTCAATAATCATATTTATTTAACCGTACGGAATAATCATTTTAAAAGTAAAAGTAAGCATAGTTGAATCAAAATCTAGCAAAAGTGTAGTCACAAGTCATAACTAGTCATATGTTAAGATTGGGATTATCACAAAAAAAAAAAAAAAAAAAAAAAAAAAAACATTTTTTTAACTTTTTTGCGTTAGAGCCCATAAAAAAAAAGTTTGACAATTTGCCCTCGCAAGGAGCAAGATGCCTCTTGCTCCCTTGCGCCTTGCGACCTTAGTCACACTTGAGAGCAAGGAGCAAGGTGTCTCTTGCTCCCAGGTGGAAGCAAGGACGCAAGGTGCCTCTTGCTCCCACCTGGGAGCAAGGTGCCTCTTGCTCCCTTGTTCTCAGGTGGAAGCAAAGGAGCAAGATGCACCTTGCGTCCTTGCTTCCACCTGGGAGCAAGAGGCACCTTGCTCCTTGATCTCAAGTGTGACTAAGGTCGCAAGGCGCAAGGGAGCAAGATGCACCTTGCGTCCTTGCTTATAACAACCCGAAAATTTTCGATAAAATTTAAACCTAACTTTTATGTAATTCCGACGATTCACGATCCATTATTTATAAATAATTATGTAATAATATTAATTGTTATATTAATATTATTATTTATCATCGTTCACAAGTATTATTACTCTCAATATTATTAATAATATTATTATTAATAATTATTATTATCATTAATATTTTTATCACTTTAACTAAAAGTAAAAAGATTATTACAAATATCATTATTACTAATTATAATTAAAATTATCATCATTACTATTGTCATATTAATCATTAATATTATTATCATTACTAGTATTATTATTTAGTTGTATTATTATTATTATTAACATTTGTACTAATTATTATTATGCCTATTATCAATATTACTATAAAATAAATACAATATAATATTATTATCATTAATAATATTATCATTAATAATATTATTATTCTCATTTTTATTTATTAATATAATTATTATTATTAGGATAATTAATTAATATTAATTAAAAATAAAAGTGGACAAATACCTAAATTAGGTCAAAACAATATCTGTATATTTTTTTTTACGATTGTGATCTCTGCTTTTATATTTTTTTTATATTTTTCTGTTCAATCATGATCTTCTACTTATTTTTTTATTTTATTTATCTGCTGTTTATATTTTTTTTATTACTTTCAGTTCCAAAGTGATAATCAAGTCGACATCCACTCAAAGGTAGCAATCGATCATCTCAATTTACTTATAAAAACCTAATCGATTTCTCCATCTTCATTATCAACATAATCCTCTGTTTGATTTAAATTAACAGAAATATATATATATATATATATATATATATATATATATATATATATATATATATATATATATATATATATATATATATATATATATGTCGATACCTCTGTTTCTTGTTCAATTATCCAAAAGCTCGAAATCTAAATCCATTTCAAAAACTATAAATGTGGTTTTGTTAGGAATCCTCTAGGGAAACTATCTGCAAAATTTGAGGTTCCAACTCTTTCTATCGATCACGAATTTCGGAGTCAAACTTTAGAAATAAAAAGTCAACTGTTTTGTTCATAGCAAAATTCAAGTTCGTTTTGATCTTTCTTGATCAATTGATGATTCTAATAGTTTCTAGGAGGGATTTGGAAAATATTTCGTGAAGGAATCGTTACCTAAAAACTTCTAAAAATCGAAATCAAGTTTTCTTTTTTTTTTTAAAAAAAAATAGCGACAGCAGCACTTTGCTGTTTCTGTTTTTTTTTCTTTTCATTTTTTTATATTTAAGATCACATTTTATGATTTTATTTTTGTTTACAAGACATAAACAAAACTATAAATTCGTTTTTATAGTTATTAAGACTGATTTGATCGAGCTTTTGAACAAGAAGAAGAAATGAGGAAACAGGAAGATATATATTATATAATTCTAATTAATACGGATATAAGACAGAAATCTAGCAGCAGAGCAATGGTGTTGTGTGTTTATGGGTGAGCGAGAGGTCGCGGGTTCGAGTCCCGTCTTGGGCAAGTTTTTTAGAAAAAGCTTTAAAGGTAGTATTTTTTATCAAAATTTTTATTATTGTTATTATTATTAATAATTATTATTATTATTATAAGTATTATTATTATTATTATTATTATTATTATTATTATTATTATTATTATTATTATTCTTATTATCATTATTATTATTATTATCATAAGTATTAGTATTATTATCATTTTAGTTATTAATATAAATATTAGTATTATTAATATTAGTAAGATCATTATTTTATAAGTTATTATTATTAGTATTATTAAAATTATTATTATCAATTATTATTAATATTATTATTAGTATCATTTTATTAAAAACTATCGTTTTTATTAATATTATCATTATTATAAAAATTATCATTACTATCATTATAACATTCTATTTTACTATTAAGTACTATCATTACAATTATTATTATGAGTATTACCATTTTTATTATCATATTAACATTATTATTATTATTATAAATATAAAGATTTTTGAAAATACTTAAGCTACAATTTAAATTGAATTATTAATATACTCATTACAATCATTATTTTAGTACTATTACAATTATTACTTTAACAATCAATTGATATTTACATTAAAAATATATTTAATATATATTACGTAACTATATTGATATTATTATAACAAACACTATGTGTTTAAAATATATAAAATAAATATTCATATAACATATACCTATATAACGTTTAAAATAGAAAATATATTATTAATATAAATAAGCAATAACAGATATAAATAATAAAATACTGGTTTGATTACCATTATATGTTTATTATATGTTTTAATATATATAAAACTGATATAGGTTCGTGAATCCAAAGACAACTCCGCACTTGTTCAGTACCATCATACACATAATCACTACAAACTATCATGTCGTATCGTGAGTTTTCATATCTCACTTTTTATCTATATTTTTGGACTGAGAATACATGCGTAACTTTTATAACTGTTTTACATGTTAGACACAAGTACTCAAACTTTTATGCTGAATACGTGCTTTGTCATGCTAAATCTCTGCCGTAATATCATTAATTGCTTGGTGAACGCAAACTTAGTTATTATGAATAGCGCTATTGAGAGTAACGTCTCTAATCATTTAAACACTGGTCTTTGATTACATAATAATGATTCAAACTGACACTGACTGTTCAAGGTGAATCGGGGTAAAAATTCTGTTTAGTCGCGATATTACAAACTACAGCAACTCTTTAGATTGATATGATGGGTATCAATCAACTTTAAACTTAAATCTTGTGGTCTAATGCTATACTGAACTATTGATTTATGATAAACCTATGAACTCACTCAACCCCGTGTTGATTTTTTAAAGCATGTTTATTCTCAGGTACTTAAATATTGCTTCCGTTGTATATCTGCTGCTTTAATGATGATTGATTGCTATGCTTGGAGTCTTCATTACATCTCATATCAATTAAGAACATTTAATGCTCTAAATACAATGTATTCTATTTATCTTCCGCTGCAAAACTCAATAAAACGTCTCATATAGAGTCGTTCTCGTTTATACATCTGTGATTTGATATAATTAGTCACAAATACCCCAGGCCCTATTTGGGGGTGTGACAGATTGGTATCAGAGCAGGCTGTTATAGAGAACCAGGATTGCATTTTATGTGTGCCTTATGTGTTAGCTAGGGTGCCTTAGCAATCTTTAGGACTATAGCCTTTCCTGCCTTAGTTTTAATTGCCTATCTCTTATTATCTTGCTATCTGTTATCTATACTTTTACCTCTTGCCTTACGTCTTCCTTAGAACACTTGTAACCGTCCTTCTCTCATTCTTTTATGATGACTAGCATGAACCCTATCATTGCAAACACCGAGGGCTGTCACTCATGATTATTGAAATTCTTGACATTCTTTTGACATCTATCATGGTTTTGTGTATTACATACATAATACATGAAAGGTTAACCATGATTCTTGAAATCTATACTAATCATATTCATTACTTTTAAAAATCTTTGCTTTCTCGTTATTTTTGATCATTGAATTTTCTTGACGAGTGGCGTCTACGAAACTCTAGAATGGAAGGGTTTGAATTACTGATTTAAAGGATCCTATAGCTCAAGCCCCTAGACCTGAATAGGCCATTACGAATTGAAAGTCTTTAATCGAAAGTTTACCTGATTACATATTTATCATTTTTAAATCTCGACACGTCATACTGCCATTATTACATAAATGGGGTATAAACACATCATATCTTATCATATCTTATCATATCTATCCCAATAGACTTTGTCTAACACTTTTCCTAAATTCCTTCATAAATTAAGGAAATCTTTTTGCTATATATACGTATTCAAGGAGACAGATATATCATTTAGTATCCAGCACCCAATTCATATCAAACCCTATCCCAACCACATAATATGGATTCCTCGAACTCCTCGAGCTCCAATGGCAGCATAACTGGAATGAACGAACCAATCAGTCATCATCTATTCTGGATGAATTGGGGATGGGTTTGTAGCCGACTCAATCAATGGAGGCAAGAAGAAGGTGATCCCTTCCACCAACCAAATTCACCTCTTGGTGAAGAACCTGAAGCACTTACCGGCAAACCAGTTCGAAACACCATTTTCTCTCTTCTTTCCAGGGTATCCCATCACGAATATATAATATCGAAGATTTTAGATCTTATTCACCCCCTTGTTCCAACCGCCAATCATCCCGGAATAGTAGAAGAAGTCAACGAGCTTCGCGCTCGAGTGGTGGCTCTGGAGAATATGGTACGAATTCTACAAGCATCAGCAGCACCAGCAACATAACCAGCACCGCCAGTACCATCATCACCACCAACAACAACATCCGCATCCCACGCCTCAACATCACACTCGGTACCTCGGATATCAACATCATACGCCCCACAGATACCAAGGAATTTAGCAAAAATGAGTTAAGATGTATTGACCCATTCTTCGTGAAGAATTATATATGTATACTTTACTACATATATATATATATATATATATATATATATATATATATATATATATATATATATATATATATATATATATATATATATATATATATATATATATTGATGCGAAGCGAGGTGTATATAAAATAGTTATTATTTTACTAGGAAAACACTATTAAATACGATACAATTTTACACAAGATATTTATTTATTTATAGAATGGATATACTTAAACCTTGCTACAACACTTATAGGCAGTGTACCTAATCGTACAGTAGTGTAGTTTTTAGTAAGTCCGGTTCGTTCCACAGGGAAATCTTTAAACAAAGCTCAACGCTATATTAGTTTACTTTTATAAAAATACAAATATATATATAAGTAATATTATTATTATAAAGGGGGTTTTTACCGTTTAATGACCGGTTTGTCGATTTTAAAACTTTAGTCGCAGTTAAAACCTAATGTAAAATATAAAATAAATACAAGACTTAAATTAAAGCGTAAAGTAAATAACGATAATGAAATTGCGAATAATAAAAGTACGATAAAATAAACTTGCGATAATTAAAAAGTACGATAATTAAAAGTGCGATTAAATAACAATAAATAAAAATGCGATAATTAGAAGTGCAATTAAATATAAAATAAAGGAAATTAAATATGAAATAAAAGAATTATGCTTATTTAAACTTCCGTAATCATGATGTTTGACGTGTTGATTTTAGTTTTATGCCCATGGGTTAATTGTCCTTTGTCCTGGATTATTCAATATGTCCGTCTGGTTTTTGTCCATAACAGTCCATCAGTCATAAATATAAATTGCAAGTGTCCTTGTCAAATTATTATTATACCCGAAGTTAAATATTCCAACTAATTGGGGATTCGAATTGTAACAAGGTTTTAATACTTTGTTTAATGAATACACCAGGTTATCGACTGCGTGTAAACCAAGGTTTTACTACTTTGTTAACAATTACACCAATTACCCTTGAATGTAATTTCACCCCTGTTTTAATTATTCTAGTGGCTATTAATCCATTCCCGTGTCCGGTTAAATGAACGATTATTCGTACATATAAATACCCCGCCCATCGTGTCCGATCGAGTTTATATGGTAATTTATAGGGACGCCCAATTGTAAATCTTTATATTAACATTAACAAACTTTCATTTAGTTAAACAAATATAAAGCCCATTAATAGCCCATAGTCTAATTTCCACAAGTGTCGTTCTTTTGTCCAAACCCCAATTATGGTACAAAGCCCAATTACCCAATTTTAGTAATTAGCCCAACATCATGATTACTTCGTTTTAAATAAGCATAATAATAACTTAGCTACGAGACATTAATGTAAAAAGGTTGAACATAACTTACAATGATTAAAAATAGCGTAGCGTTACACGGACAGAATTTCGACTTACACCCTTACAACATTCGCTAACATACCCTTATTATTAGAATTATAATTAAAATTAAAATATAAATTATAAATATAATTATATTTACGTATGAAGAGGAAGAGAAAAAAAGATGATAAATTTGATCAGAATTCGGTTGGCTTTATAGCCAGAGTTGAAAATTGGGGCTCCGCGACTCGCGGCAAAATGCCCTTAAAACTCCGCGAGTCGCGGAGATATATTTACAGCTCACACCCTTGGAGTTTCTTGCTGCCGACGGTTTTAATAATATATATATAATATATATATAATTAATATAATTAATTATATATTATATTATATTTATATACATAGTTAACTTGTAAACTTTAGTCGGTTGCGTCGAGCGTTAAGAGTTGACTCTGGTCCCGGTTCCGGATTTTCGAACGTCCTCGCGTACAATTTAATATCTTGTACTTTGCGTTTTGAATCTTGTACTTTTGTAATTTCGAGACGTTTCTTATCAATAATTGGAACCTTTTTGATTATCTTTTGTACTTTTGAGCTTTTTGGTCGTTTGCGTCTTTAATTCGTCGAATCTGTCTTTTGTCTTCACCTTTTATTATTTAAACGAATATCACTTGTAAATAGAACAATTGCAACTAAAAGCTTGTCTTTCTTGAGGAATAATGCTATGAAATATATGTTCGTTTTTAGCATTATCAAATATTCCCACACTTGAGCGTTGCTTGTCCTCAAGCAATATTGTCTTGAAATACTAGAATCACTTTTTTATTCTTCACACTTTGTACATCAGTGATTTCTATACGGCGGTATAAACAATGGTAGTAACGATATGGTTTACAGTCCCACATGACTATAAAAATTTAGATCCATTAAGGAAATTGGATCTTTATGAAAACATTTGATCTTTTGAAAATTAAATCTAGTTTTTACCCTAGATAAGTTTTCCGGAATAACCCTTTACCGGTGTTTGCAAAATATTTGTGGGTTTGGTGGGTTTCAGATTTGAAAATTTTAGCTCAAAACTTGCGGTTTTGTGTCACCCACTTGCTAACCTTGTATTTGGAAAGCAACACGTCCAGTTTACTTGTTCCGTATATTACCTTTCGGCAAACTACCGTCCGGTTGTAAAGGAAAGCGTTGAACAAGCAACTGTTTAAGGCAATGTCCCGTGACATGCTTTTGATTATGGTCTATAACGTGTCGGACGCAATTACTATCCTTGGTAGGAGCAATAGTAAAGCTCACCCTTATAATTTTTCGGTCTGGCACAAGGTCCTGTCTTTGACCATGCTATGCAACCACCGTTCTTACGGTTGACACCCGATTTAGTTCAGGTGACCTAATGAATTCCAGGTGAATTCCTAGGATTTTTCGTTCAATGGTAATGAACGTATTGAAAATGGGTTTTCAGAAAACAAATCGGTTTGTATTTTTGATCAAAATATTTTCTCGTTCAAGCTCGAGTTTAGATATCATTGAATTCCATGAGTTTGAATTCTCAATCTTTAAGGTCAATCTCTAGGATTGAGTAATATCAGTCTTAAAAGCTGATTTTTAATCTTTAAGGAGATTATCCTTTCTGGGGATCTGATTCATTAGTCTTATCCAGCTAATTTGCATGGTGCCCCCCCATTGTACGAGATAAATCCTTCTCATGGTTAGGATAAATCTGACCACTTGGCGACCCTGTTTAATGCTGGGGTCCGTGGATTTCCTGCTGATTTTAGAGATGACTTTTCTAGATTTTTCGTCAACCTACAGCTGGTCTGGACGACAACTTCTTGACCTAAATCAAGAAGTGCGTGTCTTTTTCGGAAGACTTTACTTCCTTTTAATGATGGAATTGATTCATCGTGTAGATCCATCTCTTCTTTTCTTTCATCGGGTAAAACAGTTTAGTTTAGTCCAAAGCAAAAGTATTTTCAGTTATTTGTTACAGATATATGTGACATATGTTAAGATAACTTGATAAATTTTCCCACACTTGGCTTTTTATTTTCCTTTTTATCGTCCTCTATTCCATTTTAAATGAATTTTAACATTTTAGTTTGTTTCTCAATTTATGTCCTTTCCGAGGTAACAATAATTTCGGTGTTAAAACCTAGTTTTATCGTTCATAAATATGTATAAACATGATTTTGAATTCATTTAATTGAAAATTTTGAAAAATTTTACTAGAATTGGGTAGTCAGTATATAAGACTAGGGCTGTTCTTTTTTATCAGAGAGCACTAGATTCTAATACAACTACTGCTTTACTAGTATTTTTAATGGTAACCAAGTGTTTAATATAAAAATTTTAAAATCCGAAAGAATTTAACCCCTTCCCACACTTAAGATCTTGCAATGCCCTCATTTGCAAGAAATCAGTAACAATTTAAATTATTGAGGGTGATTTGTGTGAAAATGATTAAATTTTTACCAAAGTTTCCAAATATATTGGCGTTTGTTTGCTGAATGATAAATGGTGCACATCATTTGTTCATTCCGTCTTGTTGTTATTTCACATATATTTTGCATCTTGTCGTCAAAATTAGTTGCTTTTGCTGAACTTAATGCCAGTCTTTGAAAATGCGTTGTTTTACCCTGTTGTGTACATAAGACAAACTGCAAACATATATACATATTTTTGAAGTTTGGTTTATTACCCCACATTCAAAAATTATTAAAATCTAAGAATAAAAGTTAGAAACTATAAAAATGATTACAATATTAACAAAAATATTAAATGTATCAATAATTACAAATTATAAAATAAAAAAAAAATAATAATAAAACTAAGGATGATATTGGTACCAATAGGGGTTCCACGCATAACCATAAGTGCTATAGAATGCTTCGGCAGGGTCATACGTAGGATATGGTGGCTGCATCTCTATCGACCAAGGAGGGAAGACGGGTTTCGGTGTAGGAATATAGTTTCTACCTATATGTTGGCAATGCGCTATGATCTGGTTCTGATGAACTTGCCAATCTTCAAATGCTCTCTGTCTAGCATTTTCGTATTCCTGAGAAGCTATAAACCTATGCATTTCTTGCATCTCATTCCCCCCTCCTACATTACCTTGTTCCTGGTTTCTCTCTACCTGTGGATGTCTACCATTGTATCGTACTGCGGCGTTATTTCGCCGCTTCAAAACTTTCGCACCATGGTATACATTTAAACCTATAGTGTCGCGGGGTTCCGGCTCTTCTACTAATAATCCCCCCCGACTTATATCCACACCGAGATATTCACCAATCAAAGTAATAAAAATACCACCTCCTATTATGCTATGTGGACGCATCCCCCGAACCATAGCTGATAAATAATAACCCACACAATATGGTATACTTACAGCGCTGTGTGGGTCTCGAATACACATATGGTAAAACAAATCTTGTTCATTTACCTTTTCTTTGTTTTTACCTCTTTGTGTAATCGAATTAGCTAAAAACCTATGTATTACTCTTAATTCGGCTCTATCTATATCCAAATAAGAGTAGTTTCCCCCTTTGAAACGGTGATGGCTTGTCATTTGACTCCACACACCGTGTGTATCAAAATTCTCATCTATCTTTCTACCGTTTAGTATCAATCCTCTACAATCGGCAGACGCTAATTCCTCAGGCGTATATATACGTAAAGCCTGAGCCATGTCCAGTAAAGACATGTGGCGCATCGAACCGCCTAACAAAAATCTAATAAAAGAACGATCGGTTAAACTAGCTACCCGATCATTCAACTCTATACTACATAACAACTCTTCACACCATACTTTATATACAGGTCTGCGTATGGTGAATAAACATATCCAGTCATTAAAAGAAGAATTACCATACCTCTGTACCAGTAATTCCCTAATTGGCCCGGCCAATTCTACAGCTTCTAAGGGTCCCCATTCTATGACCCTCGGTACCTCAACAACCTTGGAATGAAGAGTATGCAAACCCCGTTGATATTTTGGATAATCTATCCAAAGTCTGTCAAATCTCAGGTTCGGGTGCAACTGTTCCAAGTGCATATCTGAAAAGGTCATGACTGGATGAGGTACATCCTGCTTGTAGTAGTTATCTATCTCCTGTTGTTCCAAATTCTCAGCAGGAGCATGGCGGGCTTGGGATGAAGATTCACCCCTTTCATTCTGCAAAACACATCAAACACAAATTTTGTGCATCCAAATATGCATTAGTGTCAGCAAAATCATCAATCAAAATAATTACAATGACATTATCAATTTATATCAAACTTAAGCTTATTTTCACATTTTTATCAAATCTACACTTTTTCAAATAAGCATATACGAAAATTTTCGCCAAGTTCATAAGCATTCAACTCAAATAACATGTCAAAATAATCATTACTAGCAAATAAACAAGTCTCAAATGACATTATCTTTCAAAAATCAAGTTCATGAATTTTGGACTTGAAAAAGTCCACTTTAATTCTCAAAATCATGTTTAGGCTCAAAGTTTGGATCATTTAACTACCTAGACATGTTACACTACTCAATTTAGCAACAATTCATGACAAAAATCGGCCATAACCTGTTTATATCAAAAAGCCCCAAATTGCTCAAGAACACAAACCCTAGATTATTCAAAAATTGAAGTTTAAGGCTTCTAATCATGTTAAACAACATCAATCTAGGTTATACAAGCATAATACATAAACAATTTAAGTCTAATTACACTAAAAAGCATCAAAATCAAATTGGGAAAAAAAATAGCTCAAGAACACTAAAATTCGAATTAAATGGTGTTTAGGTGTAGAAATTTACCGTTTTTCTTGAGTAGTTCTTAGATATCATCCTTCTCAACATGATTTTAGCAAAAATTTTGGTGATTAACGGTTAAAAATTGAGATTTTTGGGGGTGATTTTCGGGTTTTTCGGGGTCTTTTTTCGCAGTATTTGGGTGTTTATGTGTGTGGGTGAGTAAACTGATCGTTTGATCCCTCCGCGAGTCGCGGAGGTTTTGCACTGCAAACTCCGCGAGTCGCGGAGTTTACTCTTTTTTTTTTTTTTTTTTTTTTTTTTTTTTTTTTAATCCTTAACTTATAAAACAATTAAGAAATTAATTTTAAAATTTTGTTTCCCTTGTTATTTAGGACGAGGTCGTTTTGGATCGATGTCCTAGTCCGTCCCTCGACAAAATTTTAAAATTTGTCTTTTTGTAGCGATTGTTTTAAAAGCTAAGATTTTTGGGTTTTTTTTTCAATGTTTTTGGCATACTCTAATTCAGTAAGATTAAAAATAATGATAATAAAAGTTCTCGTCCCTCCCTCGGGTAAAGCAATTTCGGTTCAAAGACCTAGTCTTCAACTTACGACGAATTTTAAAAATCATATTTTTAACTTAATGAGATAAAATAAATTTTTGTTTTTAAATTCACACAACTTAAATATAAAATTCAAAATTAAAAATTCACACCAAACTCAAAATTTAAAATGCATAAAATTAAAATTTCATATTTTAAAAATTAAAAATTCACACCAAACTTAATTTAAAAATTCATAAATTCATACCACACTTATATTAATTTATCAAATATTTACAATTTTAAATATATTGTTTTTACAAAGTTTACAATATTAATTTAAGATTTAAATATTAATTTTAAAAACATGGTAAAAATAAAATTAAAAATCTTTTTGTCTTTTTATCCCACTTTAATCAATCAAATATTATCAAAAATATGCGCCCCTCTTTTCGGTAAAGTAATTTCGGTTCCAAGACCTAATTTAACTCATGACGAATTTTTGAAATATTTTGGGTTGATTGATTAAAGATATTTATACCTTAAGAATAAACGTTAAATTTCGCAGTGATGTAATAAATTTTTGAATGATATCAATAATTTCGGTCGCCAAACCTAATTTTATTCAATACCAATTTAATACTTTTTAGCGAACAAATTAGCGTTTATTATCAAAAGGTTAAAAATAAAAATAAAAACTGTACAGACATACCTGTGAAATAGATTTCTTAGTTATATGATCTATTATATTCATAAGATAGTCGGTTTAATTGGTTTTCCATGGCTGCATAGGCGTAACCTCGAGCATTCATTGTCTTTTCTTCTAAACATATGAACGGTCCGTCTCTGCATAAAGTAACAAATTCGGTATTTGAATAGGTTTGATTATTTGAACATTTACCTCCATGTGACCATTTTCCGCATTTGTGACATCGTTCTAGGTGTCGTGCTCTTCTTTTCGCTGCGGATTTTGATTTTCCTTTACCAAATTGTAACTTATTATCTTCGCATCTGGATCCTTTTCTAACTCCGTCCATTCTTTCTCTGATTACTGATACTAATTCACTCGGTAGTATGTCATTATTACGTTTAGTGATCAAAGCGTGTAGCATTAGACCATGGTTTAGTTCACAGGCAGTCTTCATTTTGTAAAAACCTAAAAAAAATAAAAATTCAGAATGGGGGGAGAAGACTAGTTCTTTAGGGTCTGCTAGGGAAAGACCATACGTGTTCCATTTTCGAGAACTACACGAAAACAGACAATCTAACTCTAACAGAAATATATATTATCCTTTAAAGACTTGATTCTCCCCACACTTAGTTAGCTGTGGTGTCGAAATTGTGATTAACTTCGTTGTCGACTTCCATCGGACCATGTATGTAATGTTTAACTCTGTGACCATTAACTTTAAATTCAATACCTTTTGAATTTATCAATTCTATCGTTCCGTATGGGAAAACTCTTTTGACTATGAATGGTCCAGACCATCTTGATTTCAATTTTCCAGGAAATAGCTTGAATCGTGAATTGAAAAGAAGAACTCTGTCTCCTTCTTTGAATTCTTTTGAACTTCTGATTCTTTTATCATGCCATTTCTTCGTTCTTTCTTTATAGATTAACGAATTTTCGTATGCTTCATGTCTTAATTCTTCTAATTCGTTTAGTTGACTTAATCGTAGACGTCCAGCTTCATGTAAATCAAGATTACATGTCTTCAAAGCCCAAAATGCTTTGTGTTCAATTTCTACTGGAAGATGACATGCTTTTCCATACACAAGTCTAAAAGGTGTGGTTCCAATTGGAGTTTTGTAGGCTGTTCTAAAAGCCCAGAGTGCATCCTCCAATTTAATGGACCATTCCTTCGGATTTGATCCTACGGTTTTCTCTAGAATACGTTTTAAAGCTCGGTTTGTATTTTCAACTTGTCCACTTGTTTGTGGATGATATGCGGTGGAGATTTTATGAGTTACTCCATATCTTTTAAGAACTTTCTCAAGTTGATTATTACAGAAATGAGTACCCCGATCACTTATTAAAGCTTTCGGTGTTCCAAACCTTGCAAAAAGACGTTTTAAAAAGTTGACTACAACTCGTGCATCGTTAGTTGGGAGAGCTTGTGCTTCCGCCCATTTAGATACATAATCAATGGCTACGAGTATATATAGATTATTATGAGATTTTGGAAATGGACCCATAAAGTCAATACCCCAAATGTCAAATACTTCACATACTTGGATGACATTTTGTGGCATTTCATCACGTTGACTTATTTTTCCGGCCCTTTGACATGCATCACAGGATTTGCAAAGAAGGTGTGCGTCTTTGTAAATTGTAGGCCAATAGAATTCAGCTTCATAAACTTTTCTTGCTGTTAGTTGAGGCCCATAATGCCCTCCTGTTGGTCCTGTGTGACAATGGTTTAAAATTTTACTAGCTTCATCTCCAAATACACATCGGCGTATTATTCCATCGGGACAACTTTTAAACAGATGTGGATCTTCCCAGAAATAGTGTTTTATATCACTGAAGAATTTCTTTCGTCTTTGGTACGATAATCCTTTTTCAAGGAATCCACAAACTAAGTAGTTTGCATAGTCTGCAAACCATGGGATTTCTTTATAATCTATCTTCAATAGATATTCATCAGGAAAGTTGTCTTGTATGGCCGATTCATTTAGAACTTCTAATTCGGGATTTTCAAGACGAGAAAGATGATCAGCGGCGAGATTTTCTGCTCCTCTTTTATCTCGGATTTCAATATCAAACTCTTGTAAGAGTAAGATCCAACGGATTAATCTTGGTTTAGCATCTTGTTTTGAAAATAGGTATCTAAGAGCAGAATGGTCGGTATAGACCACCGTTTTTGCTAGAACGAGATATGATCGAAATTTGTCAAAAGCAAAGACAATAGCAAGGAGTTCTTTTTCAGTAGTTGTATAGTTCGTTTGTGCTCCTTGTAACGTCTTACTAGCATAATATATAGGTTGAAATCGTTTTTCAATCCTTTGTCCTAAAACGGCTCCCATTGCAAAATCACTTGCATCGTACATTAGTTCAAATGGTAGATTCCAATTTGGTGTTATCATGATCGGTGCATTAGTGAGTTTTTCTTTAAGAATATTAAAAGATTTGATACACTCATCTGAAAAGATGAATGGCGCATCCTTTTCTAGGAGTTTATTCATAGGAGTGGCAATTTTAGAAAAATCTTTTATAAAACGTCGGTAAAAACCGGCATGCCCTAGAAAACTCCTAACTCCTCTAACATTGGTGGGATGTGGAAGGTTAGCAATTACATCTACTTTAGCTCTATCCACTTCAATTCCTTCTTTTGAAATTTTATGCCCAAGAACGATGCCTTCTTTAACCATGAAATGGCATTTCTCCCAATTAAGTACTAGATTTGATTTTTCGCATCTAATTAGCATTCGTTCCAGATTAACTAGACATGATTTAAATGTATCACCGAAGACTGAAAAGTCATCCATGAATACTTCCATGCATTCTTCTATCATGTCATGAAAAATCGCCATCATACACCTTTGAAAGGTTGCAGGGGCGTTACAAAGTCCAAATGGCATGCGTTTGTAAGCAAAAGTACCATAAGGGCACGTGAATGTGGTTTTCTCTTGATCTTCGGGTGCTATTGGAATTTGAAAATATCCGGAAAATCCATCTAGAAAACAATAGTAACTATTTCCGGCTAATCTTTCCAACATTTGATCTATGAAAGGTAAGGGAAAGTGATCTTTTCTGGTGGCGTCATTTAATTTTCTATAATCAATACATACACGCCATCCTGTTACAGTCCTAGTAGGAATAAGCTCATTTTTCTCATTTGTGATGACAGTCATGCCACCCTTCTTAGGCACGCATTGAACTGGGCTTACCCATGGACTATCAGAAATTGGATATATCAAACCTGCATCTAGCAGTTTAATAATCTCTTTCTTGACTACATCTTGCATATTAGGATTTAGTCTTCGTTGACGTTGCACATACGTTTTATGACCTTCTTCCATAAGGATTTTATGTGTGCAATACGAAGGACTTATTCCTTTAATATCATGAATCTTCCATGCAATGGCTGGTTTATGAGCTTTCAACACAGAAATGAGTTGTGATTTCTCATTTTCAGTAAGAGAAGACGATATTATTACAGGTAATTCAGATTCACCATGTAAATAAGCGTATTCCAAATGGTTTGAAAGTGGCTTTAACTCTAATTTCGGAGGTTCTTCTATCGATGATTTATATCGATATCTGTCTTCTTCTTTTAGCATTTGAATTTCTTCTGTTGTTGGTTCATATCCATTAGCTATAAGTGTAGCTAACATTTCAGCTTCATCAATTGGTTCATTACTTTCTCCTAAAGAACATTCTCCTGTTCCTTGTAATTCTGGAAATTCTTCTAATAATTCTGCATGTGCATCTATAGTTTTAATATAATAACATGTATCATCTGCAGATTGTGGTTGTTGCATTGCTCTATCAACTGAAAAGGTAACACTCTCATCCTCTATACTTAGGGTCAGTTTCTTACCGAACACGTCTATCATTGCTTTAGCCGTGTTTAAGAATGGTCTTCCTAATATGAGAGGAACTTGAGAATCTTCTTCCATGTCCAAAACAACAAAATCTACTGGAAATACTAAAGTACCAACTTTAACTAGCATGTTCTCCATTATCCCTCTAGGATATTTTATTGATCTATCGGCTAGTTGTATGCTTATTCTGGTTGGTTTCAATTCTCCAAGGTCTAGTTTAGCGTATAGTGAATACGGCATTAGATTTATACTAGCACCTAAGTCTGCCAATGCTTCTATTGAACTAAGACTACCCAGAAAACATGGAATTGTGAAACTTCCTGGATCAGATAGTTTTTCTGGTATCTTATTCAACAGCACTGCTGAACAATTAGCATTCATAGTAACAGCCGAGAGTTCTTCCATTTTCTTTCTATTCGTGATTAGATCTTTCAAGAATTTAGCATATCTTGGCATTCCTGAAATCACATCAATGAAAGGAAGATTTACATTTATTTGTTTAAACATATCCAAGAATTTGGATTGCTCGGCTTCAAGTTTTTCTTTCTTCATTTTACTCGGATAAGGAAGTGGTGGTTGGTATGGTTTAACATAAGGTTTATCCTTAACTGTGTTATCTTCATTAACCTTTTCAACTACCGGTTCTTTTTCCTTATCTTGATCAGGTTGTGGTTCTTGTGGAGTAGGAATAGTTTCATCAGAAGTTACAGGTATTTCAGGTGGTTTAAGTGTTGTACCACTTCTTGTGGTAATAGCTTTAGCTGTTTCATTCCGGGGGTTAGCATTTGTATCGCTAGGTAGACTTCCCGGTTTTCTTTCACCTATCAACCTTGCTAGGTTACTTACTTCTTGTTCCAGATTTTGAATAGAAGCTTGTTGATTTCTAAATGCTTGAGCATTTTGTTCATTTGTTTGTTTTTGAGATGTGAAAAACTGCGTTTGAGTTTCAACTAGCTTCGTCATCATATCTTCTAAATTCGGCTTTTTATCATCGGTTTGTTGTGGTGGTTTGTTTTGAAAATTCGGTCTTTGCTGATTATAAGTATTATTGGATACTTGTTGATTGCTAGGACCTTGTTGGTTATTGTATGGAATATTTCGGTTATAATTCTGGTTTTGATTGTAAATCGGTCTTGGCGGTTGATAATTATTCTGATAATTATTTCCAGGCCTTTGGTTTATGTATGAAATATTCTCTCTTTGTTCCATTGTTAATTCAATACTGAGACAATCTTTTGTCAAATGTGGTCCTCCACACTGCTCACAACTAATTCGTATAGAGTGAATATCCTTAGTCATCTTTTCCATTCGTCTCTCGAAAGCATCTATCTTTGCGGAAATGGAATCTAAGTCATGGCTAGAATCGGCTCTAGCTGCTTTAGATGATCTAATGATATCTTTTTCTTGGTGCCACTCATGTGAGTGGGAAGCAGTGTTATCAATAATTTTGTAAGCATCAGTTTCGGTTTTCTTCATAATAGAACCACCAGCTGCTATATCTATGTCTTTTCTTGTAGTGATGTCGCATCCTCGGTAGAATATTTGTACTATTTGACAGGTGTCTAAACCATGTTGCGGACATCCTCTTAATAACTTTCCATATCTTGTCCACGCCTCATATAGAGTTTCATTTGGCTTCTGTGTGAACATAACAATTTCTGCTTGAAGTCTTACGGCTTTAGATGCAGGAAAGAATTGTTTAAGAAATTTGTCAATTAAAACATCCCATGTATCGATCGCTCCTTCAGGTAACGATTCCAACCAATCTTTGGCTTCTCCCTTTAAAGTCCAGGGAAATAACATGAGATATATCTGTTCATCCTCCACTTCTCGTATTTTAAATAGTGTGCAAATCCTATTAAAGGTACGTAGATGTTCATTTGGATCTTCCTTCGGCGCACCACTAAATTGGCATTGATTAGTCACCATGTGTAAAATTTGTCCTTTGATTTCATAATCTGGCGCATTAATGTCTGGATGAGTAATTGCGTGACCTTGGCCAGTGCGTTTAGCTCTCATTCGGTCTTCCATACTTAAAGGTTCCAGATTTTCCATAATTGAATTTGTTGAATCGGTATCACTAGATGATTCTGATTTAATAGTTCGTTCCTCAACAATCTCTGTTTGAATGATTGGTGGTTCCGGAGGAAAGTTTAGTGGTTCAGGATCTATGAACCGTTCCTGAATATTTTCCGGATTCTCAATTGTGAGGTTGGGTTCAAAAAATGGATTATCGGAAATTTGAACTGAAGTACTTGGTCGATTGGATGACGATTCTAAAGAAAAATCAACGGCGGTTATATTTGTTAAACGATGTCTTGATCGAGTTACAGGTGGTGAACGTACAAAAGGTGATGAACGTCTTGCTCGGTGCATTCACTGAATATCCTATTAGTTTTTAAAAAGGAAAGAAAAATTATAATAAGTTATCCAATCAATAGACTTTTCTGATTTTGCCCACGTTTCGAATAGCCAAAAGATGCAGCAGAGGGGCAGGATTCGTTTGGTCTCAATATAATTGAGGACTGTTTGGCTCCAATAACCCGGTCCACGTACAAATCCAACTATTACTACGAACCAGAAAATTTTGATGTCTATCAATTTAACCACTTAAAATAAATTTTCGTAATTTTAAGAAATTTAGATAAGAAGTAGAAAAAAAATTCTAAGTCCTAAAAACTAGAATAGCGAGAAATAAGAGAGAAAAAGAGTTCGTCGATAAAGGTTGAAAAAGAAAAAAAATGGTTGAAAAATAAAAGGTGACGGAAAAATAAAAGAAACTTAAAAACTTAAAAATATTTGACTAACCTAACCTTATTACTACAACTAACTTAAAATTATAATCGTAAATTGAAATTACTAATTGGAATGATAATTGGTACATAGTAAAAGGTGTCTAAAAATATTAAAGCTTACAGGAAAAACTAAATCCCAAATGGAAATAACTTAAAAAGAAACTAAAACTTAAAAAGGGCGTCGCAAAATTCTAAAGCACCTAAATCTTAGTCTAAAGAAAAAGCACTTAAGGAATTCTATAGCAAAGCCTAAAAATCTAGGAGTAAAAATAACTATAGCAAAAACTAAGTTTAAAATTAAATATGAGCTAAAAATACAAATATTACGCTACAACGATTAAAAAGGTACAAAATATAAAAATATACAAAAAGTTGTAAAAAGTACAATTTTTATAAAAATATTATTTTTATATTATTTATTTTATTAAACTATTAATTTTACAATTTTAATAAAACTAATTTAACTAAAATATATATAAATAAAAAGTAAAAGTAAAATTAAAACTAATAATAATAATAATAATAATAATTAGGTTTTAATAATAATAATAATTAAAAATAACCCGTAATCAATGCTTGATTAGGGTTTTTGTCCGTGTGTCAGATGCCCTCCGCGAGTTGCGGCAAATAAAGAAGAAATCCCCGCGAGTCGCGGGGTTCCAGAATTCAGTTGACAGGTTTCACTTTTTACGCGTTTTTCTTTAATTTTTTTTTTTTTAATTTTATGTTTTCTGTTTTTTATATTTAAATAAACGATTTTAAAATAAAACTTATATTTTTATAAACTAAAATAGAAATAAAGAAACTTATAAAACTTAAATATTTACAAAATCTTAAAAATACATATATTTTTGTTTTTCTTTTTATATTTTTGAATAATTAAAACGTATTTTTACAAAAGCGAATTTTTAATAAAAGTAACTAAAATTTTTTTATTTTTTTTTTATATTAGCGTTGCGCTTCCGGCGTTTAAGAGTTTTTTTTTCCCCGGCAGCGGCGCCAAAAATAACTTGATGCGAAGTGAGGTGTATATAAAATAGTTATTATTTTACTAGGAAAACACTATTAAATACGATACAATTTTACACAAGATATTTATTTATTTATAGAATGGATATACTTAAACCTTGCTACAACACTTATAGGCAGTGTACCTAATCGTACAGTAGTGTAGTTTTTAGTAAGTCCGGTTCGTTCCACAGGGAAATCTTTAAACAAAGCTCAACGCTATATTAGTTTACTTTTATAAAAATACAAATATATATATAAGTAATATTATTATTATAAAGGGGGTTTTTACCGTTTAATGACCGGTTTGTCGATTTTAAAACTTTAGTCGCAGTTAAAACCTAATGTAAAATATAAAATAAATACAAGACTTAAATTAAAGCGTAAAGTAAATAACGATAATGAAATTGCGAATAATAAAAGTACGATAAAATAAACTTGCGATAATTAAAAAGTACGATAATTAAAAGTGCGATTAAATAACAATAAATAAAAATGCGATAATTAGAAGTGCAATTAAATATAAAATAAAGGAAATTAAATATGAAATAAAAGAATTATGCTTATTTAAACTTCCGTAATCATGATGTTTGACGTGTTGATTTTAGTTTTATGCCCATGGGTTAATTGTCCTTTGTCCTGGATTATTCAATATGTCCGTCTGGTTTTTGTCCATAACAGTCCATCAGTCATAAATATAAATTGAAGTGTCCTTGTCAAATTATTATTATACCCGAAGTTAAATATTCCAACTAATTGGGGATTCGAATTGTAACAAGGTTTTAATACTTTGTTTAATGAATACACCAGGTTATCGACTGCGTGTAAACCAAGGTTTTACTACTTTGTTAACAATTACACCAATTACCCTTGAATGTAATTTCACCCCTGTTTTAATTATTCTAGTGGCTATTAATCCATTCCCGTGTCCGGTTAAATGAACGATTATTCGTACATATAAATACCCCGCCCATCGTGTCCGATCGAGTTTATATGGTAATTTATAGGGACGCCCAATTGTAAATCTTTATATTAACATTAACAAACTTTCATTTAGTTAAACAAATATAAAGCCCATTAATAGCCCATAGTCTAATTTCCACAAGTGTCGTTCTTTTGTCCAAACCCCAATTATGGTACAAAGCCCAATTACCCAATTTTAGTAATTAGCCCAACATCATGATTACTTCGTTTTAAATAAGCATAATAATAACTTAGCTACGAGACATTAATGTAAAAAGGTTGAACATAACTTACAATGATTAAAAATAGCGTAGCGTTACACGGACAGAATTTCGACTTACACCCTTACAACATTCGCTAACATACCCTTATTATTAGAATTATAATTAAAATTAAAATATAAATTATAAATATAATTATATTTACGTATGAAGAGGAAGAGAAAAAAAGATGATAAATTTGATCAGAATTCGGTTGGCTTTATAGCCAGAGTTGAAAATTGGGGCTCCGCGACTCGCGGCAAAATGCCCTTAAAACTCCGCGAGTCGCGGAGATATATTTACAGCTCACACCCTTGGAGTTTCTTGCTGCCGACGGTTTTAATAATATATATATAATATATATATAATTAATATAATTAATTATATATTATATTATATTTATATACATAGTTAACTTGTAAACTTTAGTCGGTTGCGTCGAGCGTTAAGAGTTGACTCTGGTCCCGGTTCCGGATTTTCGAACGTCCTCGCGTACAATTTAATATCTTGTACTTTGCGTTTTGAATCTTGTACTTTTGTAATTTCGAGACGTTTCTTATCAATAATTGGAACCTTTTTGATTGTCTTTTGTACTTTTGAGCTTTTTGGTCGTTTGCGTCTTTAATTCGTCGAATCTGTCTTTTGTCTTCACCTTTTATTATTTAAACGAATATCACTTGTAAATAGAACAATTGCAACTAAAAGCTTGTCTTTCTTGAGGAATAATGCTATGAAATATATGTTCGTTTTTAGCATTATCATATATATATATATATATATATATATATATATATATATATATATATATATATATATATATATATATATGATTTGGAACAATAATAAATCTTGTCCTACTAAGCTATTACGTGTGAATCTTAACTAGTAAGTACTACTTGGTTAATTTATATCACTAATATACTATGATGTAAACCCTTCTTTAATGACTTAACAATTGTTAATCACTACTTCAACACAATAAACTCCATTTCATAATAAATCAAGTGTAACGACGAATGTATTGATTCATAACTTTATTAGCGAAATATTTCGCGACAATTATGAAATCTCTAAGGTTTTGGAGATTATTCATTCTCGTTTCAACCATAAATCAAATGAGTTTAATATTATATT
The DNA here is from genome assembly GCF_046630445.1 of Rutidosis leptorrhynchoides. Taxonomy (NCBI): domain Eukaryota; kingdom Viridiplantae; phylum Streptophyta; class Magnoliopsida; order Asterales; family Asteraceae; genus Rutidosis; species Rutidosis leptorrhynchoides. The sequence continues at coordinate 274,746,788 of NC_092340.1, read as the reverse complement.
CACTCATTAAATCCATGATTACATCTGAAGGAAAATATATATGTAATTAAAAACTCTTTTGTACAAACTGTTAATTGTGAAAATATTTTAACGGGTATGTAATACCTGAGAAATATTTATATCTCACATTAATATGTTACATTGTACATTCTTCAAAATTCTTGAAAACACCTTAGAACTATAACCAACAATTCAGATTCGTTAACCCTAATAATGCTGATGAAGTAGCAAAGGCTGTAGATGGTCTTAATAACCAGAAGCTTGATAATAAAGAATAGTGCGTTGGAAAAGCTCAAAAGAAAATCTGGTATTGAAAGACGGATTGAGCAAAACATGAAGGAAGCTGTGGACAAATCACAATGACTAAACCTATACCCAAAGAATCTAGATGATTCGATTTCTGAAGGAAATCACAGAAGATCTTTTTACGCATTCTAAATCTTTACAGAAGAATTTCCATCATTATCATTCGATCTTAGAAATTCTAAGATATCATTGTATCTTTTGTTGTAAATATCCTCTATATTTCTGAAGATATCTTCATAACGATTCTTGTCTGCAATTAATTATCTCTTTGCGATATCTGTATTACATAATAAAGAAAACTGTTTTAGTTTCTATATTATGTAAAATTCAAGTTTAAATTATAAATATTTTGAAGAAGTGTTGGGAATTGAAGCATGAGTTAGTATAATATAATGACGTCAGGCCAACGTGATTATATTACAGTAAGTCATGCTAAATTTTTAATGGAAGATGATGATTCATAGACTTTATAATCATCATTTGCCATGTTACACGACTCTTACATTCTACTTAATCTCTAAACATATAAAGAACATATTTTCTTGATAGTTCTATCTTTTCCGGATATTCTGGTAATTTGACAAATCAAATCATGCTATTACCTTTCCTTCTGCTTTGTATATTATGGTCATTCGAAACTTCATACCTACAAATTCTGGACCATTACTCGCTTTACTTAGAGTCGAGAGGAGAATAAAAAGGCAAAGAGCTCTGACATATAAGGGAAGATATAAAGCCCGATAATAACACCGAAATTACAAACCGTGTATATCAATGCGTATAGCAATGTAAAGACACGGGAGAACTAAAAACACAATAAATCCTAGAGCATAATAGAAGTAAACAGACTCCTCTGGTGGGAGTTGGAAAAGAAGGAAGATTATGGCGATAACCAATATAAGGTCAAGAACAAGAACTGGATTGAGCATATTAATAAATCTTTTGGAAGTATGAATTGATGAAAAAGTATAGAAGTGGTGAAGATAATGAAACGGAAGAAGCTAATTTATAGCGAAATTCCAGACACAGCAATCGAGGCAATTCACAGCATTTAATTAAAGAAAATCCTAATTTCCTTAATTACCGGAGAATCAAATCTTATAAAGATTATGAAGATTTCTTTAAATCCCTTGAATTCCAGAAATCAACTTTAACCATATCAAAAGTTAAGGCGAACATTTAGTTTCCTCATTTCAATCTTTTACGATAGCTTCGTTTATACTCTTCTTGTAATCGAATCGTTTCATCCATATTACCCAATGTTGATAAAAACTCTATTTTTCAACTCATATTCATCATTCTTGTTGTAAAGAATAACGATCTCTATCAAATTTCATGATTATGATTTTCATGAACTCCTCTATGTTTTGTCTACCCTAATATTGTGGCATAAACGCTCAAGATTTAAATAAACTCGCTATTATTCATAACACATTTCATGTGTATTGGAATGCTTGTATAGCGTCATTATTTCTTTCTGAGAAAACCTAATCAATGACACTCTTGCTAAATCCTTTAGATAACCTCCGCATTAATAATAAAATGCACTTCGTAAAATTTATGGATCGTATGATTTAAACGCTTGAAACAAAACAATATTCTATCCGTTGGAATTCACGCAAGGCCCCGAGTATACTTGGGAACATGAAAACCAAATAAAACGTTAATATCCTCATCTATTTATGAACAACGCCGATTGATGGCAACAACTAAAATTTCGGGACGAAATTTCTTTTAACGGGTAGGTACTATAACAACTCAAAAATTTTCGATAAAATTTAAACCTAACTTTTATGTAATTCTGACCATTCACGATCCATTATTTATAAATAATTATGTAATAATATTAATTTTTATATTAATATTATTATTTATCATCGTTCACAAGTATTATTACTCTCAATATTATTAATAATATTATTATTAATAATTATTATTATCATTAATATTTTTATCACTTTCACTAAAAGTAAAAAGATTATTACAAATATCATTATTACTAATTATAATTAAAATTATCATCATTATTATTGTCATATTAATCAATAATATTATTATCATTACTAGTATTATTATTTAGTAGTATTATTATTATTATTAACATTTGTACTAATTATTATTATGCCTATTATCAATATTACTATAAAATAAATACAATCTAATATTATATTATTATCATTAATAATATTATCATTAATAATATTATTATTCTCATTTTTATTTATTAATATAATTATTATTGTTAGGATAATTAATTAATATTAATTAAAAATAAAAGTGGACAAATACCTAAATTAGGTCAAAACAATATCTGTATATTTTTTTTTTTACGATTGTGATCTCTGCTTTTATATTTTTTTTATATTTTTCTGTTCAATCATGATCTTCTACTTATTTTTTTATTTTATTTATCTGCTTTTTATATTTTTTTATTACTTTCGGTTCCAAAGTGATAATCAAGTCGACATCCACTCAATGGTAGCAATCGATCATCTCAATTTATTTATAAAAACCTAATCGATTTCTCCATCTTCATTATCAACATAATCCTCTGTTTGATTTAAATTAGCAAAAACATAATATATATATATATATGTATATATATATATATATATATATATATATATATATATATATATATATATATATATGTCGATACCTCTGTTTCTTATTCAATTATCCAAAAGCTCGAAATCTAAATCCATTTCAAAAAATATAAATGTGGTTTTGTTAGGAATCCTCTAGGGAAACTATCTGCAAAATTTGAGGTTCCAACTTTTTCTATCGATCACGAATTTCGGAGTCAAACTTTAGAAATAAAAAGTCAACTGTTTTGTTCATAGCAAAATTCAAGTTCATTTTGATGTTTCTTGATCAATTGATGATTCTAATAGTTTCTAGGAGGGATTTGTAAAATATTTCGTGAAGGAATCGTTACCTAAAAACTTCTAAAAATCGAAATCAAGTTTTCTTTTTTTTTAAAATAGCGGCAGCAGCACTTTGCTGTTTCTGTTTTTTTTTCAATTTTTTTTTATTTAAGATCACATTTTATGATTTTATTTTTGTTTACAAGACATAAACAAAACTATAAATTCGATTTTATAGTTATTAAGACTGATTTGATCGAGCTTTTGAACAAGAAGAAGAAATGAGGAAATAGGAAGATAGATATTATATAATTATAATTAATACGGATATAAGACCAAAAACTAGCAGCAGAGCAATGGTGTTGTGTGTTTATGGGTGAGCGGGAGGTCGCGGGTTCGAGTCCCGTTTTAGGCAAGTTTTTTAGAAAAAGCTTTAAAGGTAGTATTTTTTATCAAAATTTTTATTATTGTTATTATTATTAATAATTATTATTATTATAAGTATTATTATTATTATTATTATTATTACTATTACTATTATTATTATTATTATTATTATTATTATTATTATTATTATTATTATTATTATTATCATTATTATTATTATTATTATTATCATAGGTATTAGTATTATTATCATTTTAGTTATTAATATAAATATTAGTATTATTAATATTAGTAAGATCATTATTTTTATAAGTTATCATTATTAGTATTATTAAAATTATTATTATCAATTATTATTAATATTATTATTAGTATCATTTTATTAAAAACTATCATTTTTATTAATATTATCATTATTACAAAAATTATCATTATAACATTCTAATTTAGTATTAAGTACTATCATTACAATTATTATTATGAGTATTACCATTTTTATTATCATATTAACATTATTATTATTATTATAAATATAAATATTTTTGAAAATACTTAAGCTACAATTTAAATTGGATTATTAATATACTCATTACAATCATTATTTTAGTACTATTACAATTATTACTTTAACAATCAATTGATATTTACATTAAAAATATATTTAATATATATTACATAACTATATTGATATTATTATAACAAACACTATGTGTTTAAAATATATAAAATAAATATTCATATAACATATACCTATATAACGTTTAAAATAGCAAATATATTATTAATATAAATAAGCAATAACAGATATAAATAATAAAATACTGGTTTGATTACCATTATATGTTTATTATATGTTTTAATATATATAAAACTGATATAGGTTCGTGAATCCAATGACAACTCCGCACTTGTTCAGTACCATCATACACATAATCACTACAAACTATCATATCTTATCGTGAGTTTTCATAGCTGCCTTTTTATCTATATTTTTGGGCTGAGAATACATGCGCAACTTTTATAACTGTTTTACATGTTAGACACAAGTACTCAAACTTTTATGCTGAATACGTGTTTTGTCATGCTAAATCCCTGCCGTAATATCGTTAATTGTTTGGTGAACGCAAACTTAGTTATTATGAATAGCGCTATAGAGAGTAACGTCTCTAATCATTTGACCTCTGGTCTTTGGTTACATAATAATTATTCAAACTGACACTGACTGTTCAAGGTGTCTCGGGGTAAAAATTATGTTTAGTCGCGATATTACAAACTACAGCAACTCTTTAGATTGATATGATGGGTATCAATCAACTTTAAACTTAAATCTTGTGGTCTAATGCTATGCTGAACTATTGATTTGTGATAAACCTATGAACTCACCCAACCTCGTGTTGACTTTTTAAAGCATGTTTATTCTCAGGTACTTAAATATTGCTTCCGCTGTATATCTGCTGCTTTGATGATGATTGCTTGCTATGCTTGGAGTCTTCATTACATCTCATATCAATTAAGAACATTTAATGCTCTAAATACAATGTATTCTATTTATCTTCCGCTGCAAAACTCAATAAAACGTCTCATATAGAGTCGTTCTCGTTTATACATCTGTGATTTGATATAATTAGTCACAAATACCCCAGGCCCTATTTGGGGGTGTGACATTGCTTCCACCTGGGAGCAAGGGAGCAAGATGCACCTTACGTCCTTGCTTCCACCTGGGAGCAAGGGATCAAGATGCACCATGCTTCCACCTGGGAGCAAGGGAGGAAGAGGCACCTTGCGTCCTTGCTTCCACCTAGGAGCAAGGGAGCAAGAGGCACCTTGCTCCTTGGTCCTTGCTCTCAAGTGTGACTAAGGTCGTAAAGATGCAAGGCGCAAGGGAGCAAGAGGCATCTTGCTCCTTGCGAGGGCAAATTGTCAAACTTTTTTTTTATGGGCTCTCACGCAAACAAGTTCAAGAAAATGGGCTTTTTGGTGATAATCCGGCTAAGATTAGGTCATGGACCTATCTTTTTTTAACATCTATTGGGCCTGGCTCTTGATAAACCTACGAGTTCCAAGCGCGATCAATATATGTAGGCCCCGAACCATTCTTTTTAAACTCACTCATTTTTAACATACATATATTTTATTTGGGAAATTCGCCAAAATACACTTTTTTCAATATTTTCGTTCAAAAATACATTATTTTTTAAAAAATTGTCTTTTTACACCATTAGGTCGACCAAGTTTTTGGTCGACTACCTCATAACATGGTCGACCACCTCTTCTTCAAGGTGGTCTACCAACTATTTTCAAAGGCCTGGTCGACTACAATACAAGCTTGGTCGACTACATAGTCGACCGTCCTTACATTGTGGTCGATCACCTTTTTGTTCGACCACCTCTAAATTCATTTGTAGAATGTGAGCATGAAGAAGTGCTTTATTGAGCTATTATGGTCGACCAAAACCAAACTCATAAGTATTATGGTTGACCAAAACCAAACACATTTCGTGAAGGTTACTTATTATTCAGATTCAACAACTAACTTTAACATCATCCAACCAAACTTATAACTTACTTCGATTACAATAACATTTTGTTTTTTACAATTTCACCTACTTAGATTCAAAACATCAAAACAGAGACCAATTCTTTTACTATCCTAACATGTTATTCTTTAAGGGATTATGATTAAAATCTCAAGCAGCCATAGCATCAGCTTCTTCTCCATGATCTCTAGCTTTACCTTTGCGGTTCTAAATTGGGGTCGTCTCAATAAGCTGGTGAGGAACAAGCCGTCTTTCACGCTTAGTGAGTTAAATTGTGAACTTTTAATTGAGCTATTTCCACTTCTTCTTCTTCTTCGGGAGTTAATTCTCTTAAAACAACTGTAAGTCTACACTCGCCAATCGGCTCTCACTCTTACTCCGCTTCTTCCTTTTGCATGATACGAAACCCTCTTCTAGAAAAATACCTTACCAACAAATGCTTCGGCTGTAACACATAAACCATGTTTAAGTAATCGAAATTATCTACATGCCACAAGAAAAAACAGCTTTAAAACATGTTTAAAATGGTATCTGATTCAATTTGAAAGTTAAAAAGAAATTGTTTTAGTTTATTTATATTACCAACAAAAAGACGAATAACATCAAATCCATAATTGTGTGTGGCATTTGCTCGAGCTGAGTGAATAACTTAGGGGTGGTCGACCAAAAACTTGGTCGACCACAATGTAAGGATGGTCGACTATGTAGTCGACCAAGCTTATATTGTGGTCGACCGAGCCTTTGAAAATAGTTGGTCGACCTCCTTGAAAAAGAGGTGGTCGACCTTGTTATGAGGTAGTCAACCAAAAACTTGGTCGACCTAATGGTGTAAATAGACAATTCTTTTAAAAAAAGTGTATTTTGAACGAAAATATTGAAAAAATGTGTATTTTGACGAATTCACCATTTTATTTTACCAAACACAACTAAATTATACACTACTACGTACTGGGCCTAAATTTTTACGGAGACCTTGTTTTGGGCCAAGTATTTTCAAAACCAACATTGAACATGATAAGATCATTATTAGTGGTGATGAGGTTTTTGTGGGGTATAGTACTGATTTGTCAAAGGTGATGACGTGATGAAATTTATTGTGATAGGCGTGATGATTGTGTGATAGGTTAATTGGGCCAACAATTTTATTTTATTTTTCATTTTTATTTGATTTATTATTATTATTATTATTATTATTATTATTATTATTATTATTATTATTATTATTATTATTATTATTATTATTATTATTATTATTATTATTATTATTATTATTATTATTATTATTAACAGAGCATAAAAATAAAAAATAAAAAAGTACTCATAATAAAAATAAAACTATTACAATTTATTGAAATTCAAAAATTCAACCATTACGATTTATTCAAATTAAAAGCACTACAAATGAAAGTAATTAACTATTTAAACTTCTAAAGTTTGGTGAAAAGGCCCAAATGTGTTCGGTGAGGTCATGTCGAAGTTGGTCATGAATGTTTCTATCTCGTATTTCTTGTTCTCTTACCTCACGACTTGTAGATCGATTCCTTACAAAGTTTGGATTAGCTTCATCAGTCCTAAGTAATTCTTTCTCGAGCCATGTAATGTTGTAGCCATTATCCTCGACAATCATGTTGTTCAAGAGAACACAATAATATAATATTTGCCTCAACTTGTTGACACTGTATGGTCGTCCAGCCATTTGTAAAATATGGAATCTACCCTAAAGAACACTGAATGTTCTCTCGACATCCTTATGTGCACTTTCTTGAAATCATTTAAATTATGCCTCATCTGTTGGGGTCGAATACGCCTTCGTCAATGTTGCCCAATCTGGATAAATACCGTCCGCCAAATAATAACCATTTGTTTAGTCATTTCCATTTATAGTAAATGGAGCAAATGGTGTAGTTCCATTCTCGATGTCATCGAACAACGAAGATTGATTTAAAACATTAACATCGTTGTTTGCACCTGCCACACGAAGAATGCATGCCAAATCCATGTATCATATGAAGCAGCTGCTTCAAAAACAATGATCGGGTGACCTTGATGACCACTAGTATATTGCCCTTTCCAAGGAACTGGACAATTCTTTCACTTCCAATGCATGCAGTCGATGCTTCCAAGCATTCCCCTTGATATTAAAGCTAAGGGGTATAAAAAATAGCTATTAAATTTTTACAAGAAAAACTATTAAATACGATACATTTTTACACAAGATATTTATTTATTTATAGAATGGATATACTTAAACCTTGCTACAACACTTATAGGCAGTGTACCTAATCGTACAGTAGTGTAGTTTTTAGTAAGTCCGGTTCGTTCCATAGGGAAATCTTTAAACAAAGCTTAACGCTATATTAGTTTACTTTTATAAAAATACAAATATATATATATATAAGTAATATTATTATTATAAAGGGGGGTTTTTACCGTTTAATGACCGGTTTGTCGATTTTAAAACTTTAGTCGCAATTAAAACCAAATGTAAAATAATAAATAAATACAAGACTTAAATTAAAGTGTAAAGTAAATAACAATAATAAAATTGCGAATAATAAAAATGCGATAAAATAAACTTGCGATAATTAAAAAGTACGATAATTAAAAGTGCAATTAACTACAATAACAATAAATAAAAGTGCTATAATTAGAAGTGCAATTAAATATAAAATAAAGGAAATTAAATATGAAATAAAAGAATTATGCTTATTTAAACTTCCATAATCATGATGTTTGACGTGTTGATTTTAGTTTTATGCCCATGGGTTAATTGTCCTTTGTCCTGGATTATTTAATATGTCCGTCTGGTTTTTGTCCATAACAGTCCATCAGTCATAAATATAAAGTGCGAGTGTCCTCGTCAAATTATTCTTATACCCGAAGTTAAATATTCCAACTAATTGGGGACTTAAACTGTAACAAGATTTTAATACTTTGTTTAATAATTACACCAGGATGTCGACTGAGTGTAACCCAAGGTTTTAATATTTTGTTATCAATTATACCAAGTGTCCTTGTACATAATTTCACCCCTGTTTTAATTATTCTAGTGACTATTAATCCATTCCCGTGTCCGGTTAAATGAACGATTATTCGTACATATAAATACCCCGCCCATCGTGTCCGATCGAGTGTATATAGTAATTTATAGGGACGCCCAATTGTAAATCTTTATATTAACATTAACAAACTATCATTTAGTTAAACAAATATAAAGCCCATTAATAGCCCATAGTCTAATTTCCACAAGTGTCGTTCTTTTGTCCAAACCCCAATTATGGTACAAAGCCCAATTACCCAAATTTTAGTAATTAGCCCAACATCATGATTACTTCGGATTAAATAAGCATAATAATAACTTAGCTACGAGACATTAATATAAAAAGGTTGAACATAACTTACAATGATTAAAAATAGCGTAGCGTTACACGGATATAATTTCGACTTACACCCTTACAACATTCGCTAACATACCCTTATTATTAGAATTAAAATTAAAATTAAAATTAAAATTATAATATAAATATAAATATATACGATATAGATAGAGAGATGGATATATGATGGATTTTTTCGATCAGAATTCGTTTGCTTTTATAGGGATTTTCAGAAATTGGGGCTCCGCGACTCGCGGCATTTTTGCCTTCAAACTCCGCGAGTCGCGGAGTTTGTAAATACAGCTCACCAGCTTTTGGATTCTTTCTTGCCGACGATTTATTTATAAATATAATATATATATAATTAATATAATTAATTATATATTATATTATATTTATATACATAGTTAACTTGTAATTTTTAGTCCGTTGCGTCGAGCGTTGAGAGTTGACTCTGGTCCCGGTTCCGAATTTTCGAACGTCCTTGCGTACAATTTTATATTTTGTATTTTGTGTTTTGAATCTTGTACTCTTGTAATTTCGAGACGTTTCTTATCAATAATTGGAACCTCTTTGATTGTCTTTTGTACTTTTGAGCTTTTTGGTCGTTTGCGTCTTCAATTCGTCGAATCTGTCTTTTGTCTTCACCTTTTATTATTTAAACGAATATCACTTGTAAATAGAACAATTGCAACTAAAAGCTTGTCTTTCTTGAGGAATAATGCTATGAAATATATGTTCGTTTTTAGCATTATCAAATATTCCCACACTTGAGCGTTGCTTGTCCTCAAGCAATATCGTCTTGAAATACTAGAATCACTTCTTTATTCTTCACACTTTGTACATCAGTGATTTCTATATGGTGGTATAAACAATGGTAGTAACGATATGGTTTACAGTCCCACATGACTATAAAAATTTAGATCCATTAAGGAAATTGGATCTTTTTGAAAACATTTGATCTTTTGAAAATTAAATCTAGTTTTTACCCTAGATAAGTTTTCCGGAATAACCCTTTACCGGTGTTTGCAAAATATTTTTGTGGGTTTGGTGGGTTTCAGATTTGAAAATTTTAGCTCAAAACTTATGGTTTTGTGTCACCCACTTGCTAACCTTGTATTTGGAAAGCAACACGTCCAGTTTACTTGTCCCGTATATTACCTTTCTGTAAACTACCGTCCGGTTGTAAAGGAAAGCGTTGAACAAGCAACTGTTAAGGCAATGTCCCCTGACATGCTTTTAATTATGGTCTATAACGTGTCGGACGCAATTACTATCCTTGGTAGGAGCAATAGTAAAGCTCACCCTTATGATTTTTCGGTCTGGCACAAGGTCCTGTCTTTGACCACTATGCAACCACCGTTCTTACGGTTGATACCCGATTTAGTTCAGGTGACCTAATGAATTCCAGGTGAATTCCTAGGATTTTACGTTCAATGGTAATGAACGCATTGAAAATAGGGTTTTCAGAAAACAAATCGGTTTGTAATTTTGATCAAAATATTTTCTCGTTCAAGCTCGAGTTTAGATATCATTGAATTCCATGAGTTTGTAATTCTTAATCTTTAAGGTCAATCTCTAGGATTGAGTAATATCAGGCTTTAAAAGCTGATTTTTGATCTTTTAAGGAGATTATCCTTTGTGGGGATCTGATTCATTAGTCTTATCTAGCTAATTTGCATGGTGCCCCCCCATTTTACGAGATAAATCCTTCTCATGGTTAGGATAAATCTGACCACTTGGCGACCCTGTTTAATGCTGAGGTCCGTGGATTTCCTGCTGATTTTAGTGATGACTTTTCTAGATTTTTCGTCAACCTACAGCTGGTCTGGACGACAACTTCATGACCTAAATCAAGAAGCGCGTTTCTTTTTCGGAAGACTTTACTTCATTTTAATGATGGAATTGATTCATCGTGTAGATCCATCTCTTCTTTTCTTTCATCGGGTAAAACAGTTTAGTTTAGTCCAAAGCAAAAGTATTTTCAGTTATTTGTACAAAAATATGTGATAAATGTTTAAGATAACTTGGTAAATTTTCCCACACTTGGCTTTTATTTTCCTTTTTATCGTCCTCTATTCCATTTTAAATGAATTTTAACATTTTGGTTTGTTTCTCAATTTATGTCCTTTCCGAGGTTACAATAATTTCGGTGTTAAAACCTAGTTTTATCGTTCATAAATATGTATAAACATGATTTTGAGTTCATTTAATTGAAAATTTTGTAAAATTTTACTTGAATTGGGTAGTCAGTATATAAGACTAGGGCTGTTCTTTATTATCAGAGAGCACTAAATTCTAATACAACTACTGCTTTACTAGTATTTTTAATGGTAACCAAGTGTTTAAGATAAAAATTTTAAAATCCGAAAGAATTTAACCCCTTCTCACACTTAAGATCTTGCAATGCCCTTATTTGCAAGAAATCAGTAACAATTTAAATTATTGAGGGTGATTTGTGTGAAATTGATTAAATTTTACCAAAGTTTCCAAATATATTGGCGTTTGTTTGCTAAATGATAAATTGTGCACATCATTTGTTCATTCCGTCTTGTTGTTATTTCACATATATTTTGCATCTTGTCGTCAAAATTAGTTGCTTTTGGTGAACTTAATGTCAGTCTTTGAAAATGCATTGTTTTACCCTGTTGTGTACATAAGATAAACTGCAAACATATATACATATTTTTGAAGTTTGGTATATTACCCCACATTCAAAAATTATTAAAATCTAAGAATAAAAGTTAGAAAATTATAAAAACTATTACAATATTAACATAAGTATTAAACGTATCAACATTACAAATTACAAAATAAATAAAACTAAGTAGACTAGGGATGATATTGATACCAATAGGGGTTCCAAGCATAACCATAGGTGCTATAGAATGCTTCGGCAGGGTTATACGTAGGATACGGTGGTTGCATCTCTATAGACCAGGGAGGGAATATGGGTTTTGGTGTAGGAATATAGTTTCTACCTATATGTTGGCAATGAGCTATGATTTGGTTTTGATGAACTTGCCAATCTTCAAATGCTCTCTGTCTAGCATTTTCGTATTCCTGTGAAGCTATAAACCTTTGCATTTCTTGCATCTCATTTCCCCCTCCTACATTACCTTGCTGTTGGTTTCTCTCAACCCGTGGATGTCTACCATGGTATTGTACTGCGGTGTTATTTCGCCTCTTCAAAACTTTCGCACCATGGTATACATTTAAACCTATAGTATCGCGGGGTTCTGGTTCTTCGACTAATAATCCCCCCGACTTATATCCACACCGAGATATTCAGCAATCAAAGTAATAAAAATACCACCTCCTATTATGCTATGCGGTCTCATCCCCCTAACCATAGCTGATAAATAATAACCCACACAATACGGTATACTTACAGCGCTTTGTGGGTCTCGAATACACATATGGTAAAACAAATCCTGTTCATTTACCTTTTCCTTGTTCTTACCTCTTTGTGTAATTGAATTAGCTAAAAACCTATGAATCACTCTTAATTCAGCTCTATCTATATCCAAATAAGAGTAATTTCCCCCTTTGAATCAGTGATGGCTTGTCATTTGACTCCATACACCGTGTGTATCAAAATTTTCATCTATCTTTCTACCATTTAGTATCAACCCTCTACAATCGGCAGATGCTAACTCCTCAGGCGTATATATACGTAAAGCCTGAGCCATGTCCAGTAAAGACATGTGGCGCATCGAACCGCCTAACAAAAATCTAATAAAAGATCGATCGGTTAAACTAGCTACCCGATCATTCAACTCTATACTACACAACAATTCTTCACACCATACTTTATATACAGGTCTATGCATGGTGAATAAACGTACCCAGTCATTAAAAGTAGAATTACCATACCTCTGTGCAAGTAATTCCCTAATTGGCCCGGCCAATTCTACAGCTTCTAATGGTCCCCATTCTATGACCCTAGGTACCTCAACAACTTTAGAATGAAGCGTATGCAACCCCCTTTGATACTTTGGATAATCTATCCAAAGTCTGTCAAATCTCAGGTTCGGATGCAAATCTTCCAAGTGCATATCAGAAAATGTCATGACTGGATGAGGTATATCCTGCTTGTAGTAGTTATCTACCTCCTATTGTTCCGCATTCTCAGCAGGAGCATTGCGGGCTTGGGATGAAGATTCACTCCTTTCAGTCTGCAAAACACATCAAACACAATTTTTGTGCATCCAAATATGCATTAGTGTCAGCAAAATCATCAATCAAAATAATTACAATGACATGATCAATTTATATCAAACTTAAGCTCATTTTCACATTTTTATCAAATCTACACTTTTTCAAATAAGCATATACGAAAATGTTCGCCAAGTCCATAAGCATTCAACTCAAATAACATGTCAAAATAATCATTACTAGCAATTAAACAAGTTTCAAATGGCATTATCTTTCAAAAATCAAGTTCATGAATTTTAGACTTGAAAAAGTCCACTTTAATTCTCAAAATCATGTTTAGGCTCAAAGTTTGGATTATTTAACTACCTAAACATGTTACACTACTTAATTTAGCAACAATTCATGACAAAAATCGGCCATAACCTGTTTATATAAAAAAGCCCCAAATTTGCTCAAGAACACAAACCCTAGATTACTCAAAATTTGAAGTTTAAGGCTTCTAATCATGTTAAATAGCATCAATCTAGGTTATATAAGCATAATACATAAACAATTTAAGCATAATTACACTAAAAAGCATCAAAATTAAATTGGGGAAAAAATTGCTCAAGAACACTAATTTTCGGATTAAATGGTGTTTAGGTGTAGAAATTTACCGTTTTTCTTGAGTAATTCCTAGATAGCATCCTTCTCAACATGATTTTAGTAAAAGATTTGGTGATTAACGGTCAAAAATTATGATTTTGGGGTGTATTTTTCGAGTTTTTTCGGAGTGTTTTCGCAGTGTTTTCTGTTTTTGTGGGTTGGGACTGAGCTGTTCGATCAGTATATTTTTTTCTAGTTTTCGGTCCTCTCGCGACTCGCGGAGATTTCCCCTTCAAACTCCGCGAGTCGCGGAGTTTGGTATTTTTTTTTAAAAAAAAAAAAAAACTTATACTAATTAAAACAATTAAGTAATTAATTTTAAAATTTTATTACCCTTGTTATTTAGGACGAGGTCGTGTCGGATCGATGTCCTAGTCCATCCCTCGACAAAATTTTAAAATTTGTCTTTTTGTAGCGATTGTTTTAAAAGCTAAGATTTTTGGGTTATTTTTAATGTTTTTGGCATACTTTAATTCAATAAGATTAAAAATAATGATAATAAAAGTTCTCGTCCCTCTCTCGGGTAAAGCAATTTCGGTTCAAAGACCTAGTCTTCAACTTACGACGAATTTTAAAAATCATATTTTTAACTTAATGAAATAAAGTAAATTTTTGTTTTTAAATTCACACAATTTAAATATAAAATTCAAAATTAATATTAAAAATTCACACCAAACTTACAATTTAAAATGCATAAAATTAAAAATTCATATTTTAAAAATAAAAAAAATTCACACCAAACTTAATTTTAAAAATTCATATTATAAATTCACACCAAACTTATATTAATTTTTTAAATATTTACAATTTTAAATATATTGTTTTTACAAAGTTTACAATATTAATTTAAGATTTAAATATTAATTTTAAAAACATGGTAAAAATAAAATTAAAAATCTTTTTGGCTTTTTATCCCACTTTAATCAATCAAATATTATCAAAAATATGCGCCCCTCTTTTCGGTAAAGTAATTTCGGTTCCAAGACCTAATTTAACTCATGACGAATTTTTGAAATATTTTGGGTTGATTGATTAAAGATATTTATACCTTAAGAATAAACGTTAAATTTCGCAGTGATGTAATAAATTTTTGAATGATATCAATAATTTCGGTCGCCAAACTTAATTTTATTCAATACCAATTTAATACTTTATAGCGAACAAATTAGCGTTTATTATCAAAAGGTTAAAAAATAAAAAAAATAAAATAAAAACTGTACAAACATACCTGTGAAATAGATTTCTTAGTTATATGATCTATCCCATTCATAAGATAGTCGGTTTAATTGGTTTTCCATAGCTACATAGGCGTAACATCGAGCATTCAGTGTCTTTTCTTCTAAACATATGAACGGTCCGTCTCTGCATAAAGTAACAAATTCGGTATTTGAATAGGTTTGATTATTTGAACATTTACCTCCATGTGACCATTTTCTGCATTTGTGACATCTTTCTAGGTGTCGTGCTCTTCTTTTCGCTGCGGATTTTGATTTTCCTTTACCAAATTGTAACTTATTATCTTCGCATCTGGATTCTTTTCTAACTCCGTCCATTCTTTCTCTGATTACTGATACTATTTCACTCGGTAGTGTGTCATTATTACGTTTAGTGATCAAAGCGTGTAGCATTAGACCATGGTTTAGTTCACAGGCAGTCTTCATTCCCTAAAAAAAATAAAAATTCAGAATGGGGGGAGAAGACTAGTTCTTTAGGGTGTGCTAGGGAAAGACCATTCAGGTTCCATTTTCGAGAACTACACGAAAACAGACAATCTAACTCTAACAGAAATACATATTATCCTTTAATGACTTGATTCTCCCCACACTTAGTTAGCTGTGGTGTCGAAATTGTGATTAACTTCGTTGTCGACTTCCATCGGACTATGTATGTAGTGTTTAACTCTGTGACCATTAACTTTAAATTCAATCCCATTTGAATTTATTAATTCTATCGTTCCGTATGGGAAAACTCTTTTGACTATGAATGGTCCAGACCATCTTGATTTCAATTTTCCATGAAATAGCTTGAATCGTGAATTGAAAAGAAAAACTCTGTCTCCTTCTTTAAATTCTTTTGAACTTCTGATTCTTTTATCATGCCATTTATTCGTTGTTTCCTTATAGATTAACGAATTTTCGTATGCTTCATGTCTTAATTCTTCTAATTCATTTAGTTGACTTAATCGTAGACGTCCAGCTTCATGTAAATCAAGATTACATGTCTTCAAAGCCCAAAATGCTTTGTGTTCAATTTCTACTGGAAGATGACATGCTTTTCCATAAACAAGTCTAAAAGGTGTGGTTCCAATTGGAGTTTTGTAGGCTGTTCTAAAAGCCCAGAGTGCATCCTCCAATTTAATGGACCATTCCTTTGGATTTGATCCTACGGTTTTCTCTAGAATACGTTTTAAAGCTCGGTTGGTATTTTCAACTTGTCCACTTGTTTGTGGATGATATGCGGTGGAGATTTTATGAGTTACTCCATATCTTTTAAGAACTTTCTCAAGTTGATTATTACAGAAATGAGTAC
Source organism: Rutidosis leptorrhynchoides (assembly GCF_046630445.1). Classification (NCBI taxonomy): domain Eukaryota; kingdom Viridiplantae; phylum Streptophyta; class Magnoliopsida; order Asterales; family Asteraceae; genus Rutidosis; species Rutidosis leptorrhynchoides. The sequence continues at coordinate 274,729,982 of NC_092340.1, read as the reverse complement.
CCCGATCAGTACCCCGATCACTTATTAAAGCTTTCGGTGTTCCAAACCTTGCAAAAAGACGTTTTAAAAAGTTGACTACAACTCGTGCATTGTTAGTTGGGAGAGCTTGTGCTTCCGCCCATTTAGATACATAATCAATAGCTACGAGTATACATAGATTATTATGAGATTTTGGAAATGGACCCATAAAGTCAATACCCCAAATGTCAAATACTTCACATACTTGGATGACATTTTGTGGCATTTCATCACGTTGACTTATTTTTCCGGCCCTTTGACAAGCATCACAGGATTTGCAAAGAAGGTGTGCGTCTTTGTAAATTGTAGGCCAATAGAATCCAGCATCATAAACTTTTCTTGCTGTTAGTTGAGGCCCATAATGCCCTCCTGTTGGTCCTGTGTGACAATGGTTTAAAATTTTACTAGCTTCATCTCCAAATACACATCGGCGTATTATTCCATCGGGACAACTTTTAAACAGATGTGGATCTTCCCAAAAATAGTGTTTTATATCACTGAAGAATTTCTTTCGTCTTTGGTACGATAATCCTTTTTCAAGGAATCCACAAACTAAGTAGTTTGCATAGTCTGCAAACCATGGAATTTCTTTATAATCTATCTTCAATAGATATTCATCAGGAAAGTTGTCTTGTATGGCCGATTCATTTAGAACTTCTAATTCGGGATTTTCAAGACGAGAAAGATGATCAGCGGCGAGATTTTCTGCTCCTCTTTTATCTCGGATTTCAATATCAAACTCTTGTAAGAGTAAGATCCAACGGATTAATCTTGGTTTAGCATCTTGTTTTGAAAATAGGTATCTAAGAGCAGAATGGTCGGTATAGACCACCGTTTTTGCTAGAACGAGATATGATGGAAATTTGTCAAAAGCAAAGACAATAGCAAGGAGTTCTTTTTCAGTAGTTGTATAGTTCGTTTGTGCTCCTTGTAATGTCTTACTAGCATAATATATAGGTTGAAATCGTTTTTCAATCCTTTGTCCTAAAACGGCTCCCATTGCAAAATCACTTGCATCGCACATTAGTTCAAATGGTAGATTCCAATTTGGTGTTATCATGATCGGTACATTAGTGAGTTTTTCTTTAAGAATATTAAAAGATTTGATACACTCATCTGAAAAGATGAATGGAGCATCCTTTTCTAGGAGTTTATTCATAGGAGTGGCAATTTTAGAAAAATCTTTTATGAAACGTCGGTAAAAACCGGCATGCCCTAGAAAACTCCTAACTCCTCTAACATTGGTGGGATGTGAAAGTTTAGCAATTACATCTACTTTAGCTCTATCCACTTCAATTCCTTCTTTTGAAATTTTATGTCCAAGAACGATGCCTTCTTTAACCATGAAATGGCATTTCTCCCAATTAAGTACTAGATTTGATTGTTCGCATCTAATAAGCATTCGTTCCAGATTAACTAGACATGATTCAAATGTATCACCGAAGACTGAAAAGTCATCCATGAAAACTTCCATGCATTCTTCTATCATGTCGTGAAAAATCGCCATCATACACCTTTTAAAGGTTGCAGGGGCGTTGCAAAGTCCAAATGGCATGCGTTTGTAAGCAAAAGTACCATAAGGGCACGTGAATGTGGTTTTCTCTTGATCTTCGGGTGCTATTGGAATTTGAAAATATCCGGAAAATCCATCTAGAAAACAATAGTAACTATTTCCGGCTAATCTTTCCAACATTTGATCAATGAAAGGTAAGGGAAAGTGATCTTTTCTGGTGGTGTCATTTAATTTTCTATAATCAATACATACACGCCATCCTGTTACAGTCCTAGTAGGAATAAGCTCATTTTTCTCATTTGTAATGACAGTCATGCCACCCTTCTTAGGCACGCATTGAACTGGGCTTACCTATGGACTATCAGAAATTGGATATATCAAACCTGCATCTAGCAGTTTAATAATCTCTTTTTTAACTACATCTTGCATATTTGGATTTAGTCTTTGTTGGCGTTGCACATACGTTTTATGACCTTCTTCCATAAGGATTTTATGTGTGCAATACGAAGGACTTATTCCTTTAATATCATGAATCTTCCATGCAATGGCTGGTTTATGAGCTTTCAACACAGAAATGAGTTGTGATTTCTCATTTTCAGTAAGAGAAGACGATATTATTACAGGTAATTCAGATTCACCATGTAAATAAGCGTATTCCAAATGGTTTGGAAGTGGCTTTAACTCTAATTTCGGTGGTTATTCTATCGATGATTTGTATCGATATCTGTCTTCTTGTTTTAGCATTTGAATTTCTTCTGTTGTTGGTTCATATCCATTAGCTATAAGTGTAGCTAACATTTCAGCTTCATCAATTGGTTCATTACCTTCTCCTAAAGAACATTCTCCTGTTCCTTGTAATTCTGGAAATTCTTCTAATAATTCTGCATGTGCATCTATAGTTTGAATATAATAACATGTATCATCTGCAGATTGCGGTTGTTGCATTGCTCTATCAACTGAAAAGGTAACACTCTCATCCTCTATACTTAGGGTCAGTTTCTTACCGAACACGTCTATCATTGCTTTAGCCGTGTTTAAGAATGGTCTTCCTAATATGAGAGGAACTTGAGAATCTTCTTCCATGTCCAGAACAACAAAATCTACTGGAAATACTAAAGTACCAACTTTAACTAGCATGTTCTCCATTATCCCTCTAGGATATTTTATTGATCTATCGGCAAGTTGTATGCTTATTCTGGTTGGTTTCAATTCTCCAAGGTCTAGTTTAGTGTATAGTGAATACGGCATTAAATTTATACTAACACCTAAGTCTGCCAATGCTTCTATTGAACTAAGACTACCCAGAAAACATGGGATTGTGAAACTTCCTGGATCAGATAATTTTTCTGGTATCTTATTCAACAGCACTGTTGAACAATTAGCATTCATAGTAACAGCCGAGAGTTCTTCCATTTTCTTTCTATTTGAGTTTAGATCTTTCAAGAATTTAGCATATCTAGGCATTCCTGAAATCACATCAATGAAAGGAAGTGATAATGCTAAAAACGAACATATAATTCATAGCATTATTCCTCAAGAAAGACAAGCTTTTAATTGCAATTGTTCTATTTACAAGTGATATTCGTTTAAATAATAAAAGGTGAAGACAAAAGACAGATTCGACGAATTGAAGACGCAAACGACCAAAAAGCTCAAAAGTACAAAAGACAATCAAAAAGGTTCCAATTATTGATAAGAAACGTCTCGAAATTACAAGAGTACAAGATTCAAAACGCAAAGTACAAGATATTAAATTGTACGCAAGGACGTTCGAAAATCCGGAACCGGGACATGAGTCAACTCTCAACGCTCGACGCAACGGACTAAAAATTACAAATCAACTATGCACATAAATATAATATAATATTTAAATAATTCTTATAATTATTTAATATAATACATATATTTTTAAATCCGTCGGCAAGAAAGACTCCAAAGTATATGAGCTGTAATTTCAAACTCCGCGACTCGCGGAGTTTGAAGGCAAAATATGCCGCGAGTCGCGGAGCCCCAAAAGTCGAAAATCCCTATAAAAGCAAACGAATTCTGATCTCAAATGATCATCTTTTTTTCTTCTTCTCCTCATACGTAAAATATATATATATATATATTTATAATTTATATTTTAATTTTAATTATAATTCTAATAATAAGGGTATGTTAGCGAATGTTGTAAGGGAGTAAGTCGAAATTCTGTCCGTGTAACGCTACGCTATTTTTAATCATTGTAAGTTATGTTCAACCTTTTTACATTAATGTCTCGTAGCTAAGTTATTATTATACTTATTTAAAACGAAGTAATCATGATGTTGGGCTAATTACTAAAATTGGGTAATTGGGCTTTGTACCATAATTGGGGTTTGGACAAAAGAACGACACTTGTGAAAATTAGACTATGGACTATTAATGAGCTTTATATGTGTTTAACTAAATGATAGTTTGTTAATGTTAATATAAAGATTTACAATTGGGCGTCCCTATAAATTACCATATACACTCAATCGGACACGATGGGCGGGGTATTTATATGTACGAATAATCGTTCATCTAACCGGACACGGGAATGGATTAATAGCCACTAGAATAATTAAAACAGGGGTGAGATTATGTACAAGGACACTTGGTATAATTGATAACAAAATATTAAAACCTTGGGTTACACTCAGTCGACATCCTGGTGTAATTATTAAACAAAGTATTAAAATCTTGTTACAGTTTAAGTCCCCAATTAGTTGGAATATTTAACTTCGGGTATAAGAATAATTTGACGAGGACACTCGCACTTTATATTTATGACTGATGGACTGTTATGGACAAAAACCAGACGGACATATTAAATAATCCAGGACAAAGGACAATTAACCCATGGGCATAAAACTAAAATCAACACGTCAAACATCATGATTACGGAAGTTTAAATAAGCATAATTCTTTTATTTCATATTTAATTTCCTTTATTTTATATTTAATTGCACTTCTAATTATCGCATTTTTTATTGTTATTGTATTTAATTGCACTTTTAATTATCGTACTTTTTAATTATCGCAAGTTTATTTTATCGCACTTTTATTATTCGAAATTTCATTATCGTTATTTAGTTTATGCTTTAATTTAAGTCTTGTATTCATTTTTAATATTTTACATTTGGTTTTAACTGCGACTAAAGTTTTAAAATTGACAAACCAGTCATTAAACGGTAAAAACCCCCCTTTATAATAATAATATTACTTATATATATATATTTGTATTTTTATAAAAGTAAAATAATATAGCGTTAAGCTTTGTATAAAAAGATTCCTTGTGGAACGAACCGGACTTACTAAAAACTACACTACTGTACGATTAGGTACACTGCCTATAAGTGTTGTAGCAAGGTTTAAGTATATCCGTTCTCTAAATAAATAAATATCTTGTGTAAAATTGTATCGTATTTAATAGTATTTTCTGCTAAAATTTAATAACTATTTTATACCACTCCGCTACCACATCAAGTATTTTTGGCGCCGCTGCCGGGGAACTCTTTTAAAAGCCGGAAGCGCAACGCTAATATAAAAAAAAAAAATTTATTTTTATTAAAACTCATTTTTGTAAAAATACGTTTTAAATATTCGAAAAAAAAAATTTTTTTATGTATTTTTAGGAGTTTGATAAATATTTAAGTTTTATAAAGTTTCTTTAGTTCGTAAAAATATAAGTTTTATTTAATGTATTTTATAAATATATTTTATAAATATAAAAAACTGAAAAAAAATATATATATATAAATCTATTTTTTTTATTGTTATAAAGTATTTTATTTTTATCTTAGTTATTAAAGATAAGTTTTATTTAAATTATATAAATATTTTAATAAGATATTATAAAACAGAAAATTATAAAACAGAAAATAGATAATAAAAAAAATAAAAAAATAAAAACGCTTCGAGTTTTAAACTGTTTCAGAGTTGAAATTCTGAACCCCGCGACTCGCGGGGTTTACTGCCTTGAATACCGCAACTCGCGGAGTTTCTCTGACGCCACCGACAGAACCCTAACTCTGCATTAATTACGGAGTATTTATTAATTATTATTAATATAAACCCTAATTATTATTATTATTATTATTATTATTATTATTATTAGTTTTATTTTAACTTCTACTTTTTATTTAATTTATGTATTTAGTTTAATTAGTTTAATTAAATTGTAAAATTAGTAGTTTTAATAAATAAATAATATAAAAATAATATTTTTATAAAAATTGTACTTTTTACAACTTTTTGTGTATTTTTATATTTTGTCCCTTTTTAATCGTTTTAGCGTAATATTTGTATATTTAGCTCATATTTAGTTTTAAACTTAGTTTTTGCCATAGTTATTTTTTTTACTTCTAGATTTTTAGGCTTTGCCGTAGAATTCCTTAAGTGCTTTTTCTTTAGACTAAGATTTAGGTGCTTTAGAATTTTGCGACGCAGTTTTTAGATTTTAGTACCTTTTTAAGTTATTTCCATTTGGGATTTAGTTTTTCCTGTAAGCTTTAATATTTTTAGACACCTTTTACTATGTATCAATTATCATTCCAATTAGTAATCTCAATTTGCGATTATAATTTTAAGTTAGTTGTAGTAATAAGGTTAGGTTAGTCAAGTATTTTTAAGTTTTTATAAGTTTCTTTTATTTTTCCGTCACCTTTTATTTTTCAACCATTTTTCTTTTTCAACCTTTTTCCGACGAACTCTTTTTCTTTCTTATTTCTCGCTATTCTAGTTTAAGGACATAGATTTTTATTCTACTTCTTATCTAAATTTCTTAAAATTACGAAAATTTATTTTAAGTGGTTAAATTAATAGACATCAAAATTTTCTGGTTCGTAGTAATAGTTGGATTTGTACGTGGACCAGGTTATTGGAGCCAAACAGTCCTCAATTATATTGAGACCAAACGAATCCTGCCCCTCTGCTGCATCTTTTGGCTATTCGAAACGTGGGCAAAATCAGAAAAGTCTATTGGTTGGATAACTTATTATAATTTTTCTTTCCTTTTAAAAACTAATAGGATATTCAGTGAATGCACCGAGCAAGACGTTCACCACCTTTTGTACGTTCACCACCTGTAACTAGATCAAGACATTTAGCAAATATAACCGCTGTTGATTTCTCTTTAGAATCGTCATCCAGTCGATCAAGTACTTCAGTTCAAATTTCCGATAATCCATTTTTTGAACCCAACCTCACAATTGAGAATCCGGAGAATATTCAGGAACGGTTCGTAGATCCTGAACCATTAAACTTTCCTCCGGAACCACCAATCATTCAAACAGAGATTGTTGAGGAACGAACCATTAAATCAGAATCCTCTACTGATTCCGATTCAACAAATTCAATTATGGAGAATCTGGAACCTTTAAGTATGGAAGACCGAATGAGAGCTAAACGCACTGGCCAAGGTCACGCAATTACTCATCCAGACATTAATGCGCCAGATTATGAAATCAAAGGACAAATTCTACACATGGTGACTAATCAATGCCAATTTAGTGGTGCGCCGAAGGAAGATCCAAATGAACATCTACGTACCTGTAATAGGATCTGCACACTATTTAAAATCCGAGAAGTGGAGGATGAACAGATATATCTTATGTTATTTCCCTGGACTTTAAAGGGAGAAGCCAAAGATTGGTTGGAATCGTTACCTGAAGGGGCGATTGATACATGGGATGTTTTAGTTGACAAATTTCTTAAACAATTCTTTCCTGCATCTAAAGCCGTAAGACTTCAAGCAGAAATTGTTACGTTCACACAGAAACCAAATGAAACTCTATATGAGGCGTGGACAAGATATGGAAAGTTATTAAGAGGATGTCCGCAACATGGTTTAGACACCTGTCAAATAGTACAAATATTCTACCAAGGATGCGACATCACTACAAGAAAAGTCATAGATATAGCAGCTGGTGGTTCTATTATGAAGAAAACCGAAACTGATGCTTACAAAATTATTGATAACACTGCTTCCCACTCACATGAGTGGCACCAAGAAAAAGACATCGTTAGATCATCTAAAGCAGCTAGAGCCGATTCTAGCCATGACTTAGATTCCATTTCCGCAAAGATAGATGCTGTGAAAAGACGAATGGAAAAGATGACTAAGGATATTCACTCAATACGAATTAGTTGTGAGCAGTGTGGAGGACCACATTTGACAAAAGATTGTCTCAGTATTGAATTAACAATGGAACAAAGAGAGAATATTTCATACATAAACCAAAGGCCTGGAAATAATTATCAGAATAATTATCAACAGCCAAGACCGATTTACAATCAAAACCAGAATTATAACCGAAATATTCCATACAACAACCAACAAGGTCCTAGCAATCAACAAGTATCCAATAATACTTACAATCAGCAAAGACCAAATTTTCAAAACAAACCACCACAACAAACCGATGATAAAAAGCCGAATTTAGAAGAAATGATGACAAAGCTAGTTGAAACTCAAACGCAGTTTTTCAAATCTCAAAAACAAACCAATGAACAAAATGCTCAAGCATTTAGAAATCAACAAGCTTCTATTCAAAATCTGGAACAAGAAGTAAGTAACCTAGCAAGGTTAATAGGTGAAAGAAAACCGGGAAGTCTACCTAGTGATACAAATGCTAACCCCCGGAATGAAACAGCTAAAGCCATTACCACAAGAAGTGGTACAACACTTAAACCACCTGAAATACCTGTAACTTCTGATGAAGCCATTCCTACTCCACAAGAACCACAACCTGATCAAGATAAAGAAAAAGAACCGGTAGTTGAAAAGGTTAATGAAGATAACACAGCTAAGGCTAAACCTTATGTTAAACCATACCAACCACCACTTCCTTACCCGAGTAAAATGAAGAAAGAGAAACTTGAAGCCGAGCAATCCAAATTCTTGGATATGTTTAAACAGATAAATGTAAATCTTTCTTTCATTGATGTGATTTCAGGAATGCCTAGATATGCTAAATTCTTGAAAGATCTAATCTCAAATAGAAAGAAAATGGAAGAACTCTCGGCTGTTACTATGAATGCTAATTGTTCAGCAGTGCTGTTGAATACGATACCAGAAAAACTATCTGATCCAGGAAGTTTCATAATTCCATGTTTTCTGGGTAGTCTTAGTTAAATAGAAGCATTGGCAGACTTAGGTGCTAGTATAAATCTAATGCCGTATTCACTATACGCTAAACTAGACCTTGGAGAATTAAAACCAACCAGAATAAGCATACAACTAGCCGATAGATCAATAAAATATCCTAGAGGGATAATGGAGAACATGCTAGTTAAAGTTGGTACTTTAGTATTTCCAGTAGATTTTGTTGTTCTGGACATGGAAGAAGATTCTCAAGTTCCTCTCATATTAGGAAGACCATTCTTAAACACGGCTAAAGCAATGATAGACGTGTTCGGTAAGAAACTGACCCTAAGTATAGAGGATGAGAGTGTTACCTTTTCAGTTGATAGAGCAATGCAACAACCACAATCTGCAGATGATACATGTTATTATATTCAAACTATAGATGCACATGCAGAATTGTTAGAAGAATTTCCAGAATTACAAGGAACAGGAGAATGTTCTTTAGGAGAAGGTAATGAACCAATTGATGAAGCTGAAATGTTAGCTACACTTATAGCTAATGGATATGAACCAACAACAGAAGAAATTCAAATGCTAAAAGAAGAAGACAGATATCGATATAAATCATCGATAGAAGAACCTCCGAAATTAGAGTTAAAGCCACTTCCAAACCATTTGGAATACGCTTATTTACATGGGGAATCTGAATTACCTGTAATAATATCGTCTTCTCTTACTGAAAATGAGAAATCACAACTCATTTCTGTGTTGAAAGCTCATAAACCAGCCATTGCATGGAAGATTCATGATATTAAAGGAATAAGTCCTTCGTATTGCACACATAAAATCCTTATGGAAGAAGGTCATAAAACGTATGTGCAACGCCAACGAAGACTAAATCCTAATATGCAAGATGTAGTTAAGAAAGAGATTATTAAACTGCTAGATGCAGGTTTAATTTATCCAATCTCTGATAGTCCATGGGTAAGCCCAGTTCAATGCGTTCCTAAGAAGGGTGGCATGACTGTCATTACAAATGAGAAAAATGAGCTTATTCCTACTAGGACTGTAACAGGATGGCGTGTGTGTATTGATTATAGAAAATTAAATGACGCCACCAGAAAAGATCACTTTCCCTTACCTTTCATTGATCAAATGTTGGAAAGATTAGCCGGAAATAGTTACTATTGTTTCCTAGATGGATTTTCCGGATATTTTCAAATTCCAATAGCACCCGAAGATCAAGAGAAATCCACATTCACGTGCCCTTATGGTACTTTTGCTTACAAACGCATGCCATTTGGACTTTGTAACGCCCCTGCAACCTTTCAAAGGTGTATGATGGCAATTTTTCATGACATGATAGAAGAATGCATGGAAGTATTCATGGATGACTTTTCAGTCTTCGGTGATACATTTGAATCATGTCTAGTTAATCTTGAACGAATGCTAATTAGATGCCACAAAATGTCATCCAAGTATGTGAAGTATTTGACATTTGGGGTATTGACTTTATGGGTCCATTTCCAAAATCTCATAATAATCTATATATACTCGTAGCCATTGATTATGTATCTAAATGGGCGGAAGCACAAGCTCTCCCAACTAACAATGCACGAGTTGTAGTCAACTTTTTAAAACGTCTTTTTGCAAGGTTTGGAACACCGAAAGCTTTAATAAGTGATCGGGGTACTCATTTCTGTAATAATCAACTTGAGAAAGTTCTTAAAAGATATGGAGTAACTCATAAAATCTCCACCGCATATCATCCACAAACAAGTGGACAAGTTGAAAACACCAACCGAGCTTTAAAACGTATTCTAGAGAAAACCGTAGGATCAAATCCGAAGGAATAGTCCATTAAATTGGAGGATGCACTCTGGGCTTTTAGAACAGCCTACAAAACTCCAATTGGAACCACACCTTTTAGACTTGTTTATGGAAAAGCATGTCATCTTCCAGTAGAAATTGAATACAAAGCATTTTGGGCTTTGAAGACATGTAATCTTGATTTACATGAAGCCGGACGTCTACGATTAAGTCAACTAAACGAATTAGAAGAATTAAGACATGAAGCATACGATAATTCGTTAATCTATAAAGAAAGAACGAAGAAATGGCATGATAAAAGAATCAGAAGTTCAAAAGAATTTAAAGAAGGAGACAGAGTTCTTCTTTTCAATTCACGATTCAAGCTATTTCCTGGAAAATTGAAATCAAGATGGTCTGGACCATTCATAGTCAAAAGAGTTTTCCCATACGGAACGATAGAATTGATAAATTCAAATGGGATTGAATTTAAAGTTAATGGTCACAGAGTTAAACATTACATACATGGTCCGATGGAAGTCGACAACGAAGTTAATCACAATTTCGACACCACAGCTAACTAAGTGTGGGGAGAATCAAGTCTTTAAAGGATAATATGTATTTCTGTTAGAGTTAGATTGTCTGTTTTCGTGTAGTTCTCGAAAATGGAACCCGAATGGTCTTTCCCTAGCAGACCCTAAAGAACTAGTTGATAATGCTAAAAACGAACATATATTTCATAGCATTATTACACAAGAAAGACAAGCTTTTAGTTGCAATTGTTCTATTTACAAGAGATATTCGTTTAAATAATAAAAGGTGAAGACAAAAGACAGATTCGACGAATTGAAGACGCAAACGACCAAAAAGCTCAAAAGTACAAAAGACAATCAAAAAGGTTCCAATTATAGATAAGAAACGTCTCGAAATTACAAGAGTACAAGATTCAAAACGCAAAGTACAAAATATAAAATTGTACGCAAGGACGTTCGAAAATCCGGAACCGGGACCAGAGTCAACTCTTAACGCTCGACGCAACGGACTAAAAATTACAAGTTAACTATGTATACAAATATAATATAATATATAATTAATTATATTAATTATATATATATTATATTTATATATAAAAAAAAACCGTCGGCAGAGAAAACTCCAAGGACTGAGCTGTAAATACTATCTCCGCGACTCGCGGAGTTTGAAGAACATTTTGCCGCGAGTCGCGGAGCCCCAAAAATCAACTCTGGCTATAAAGCCAACCGAATTCTGATCAAAATATCATCATCTTTTTCTTCCTCTTCATACGTAAAATTTATATTTATATTTATAATTTATATTTTAATTTTAATTATAATTCTAATAATAAGGGTATGTTAGCGAATGTTGTAAGGGTGTAAGTCGAAATTCTGTCCGTGTAACGCTACGCTATTTTTAATCATTGTAAGTTATGTTCAACCTTTTTACATTAATGTCTCGTAGCTAAGTTATTATTATGCTTATTTAAAACGAAGTAATCATGATGTTGGGCTAATTACTAAAATTGGGTAATTGGGCTTTGTACCATAATTGGGGTTTGGACAAAAGAACGACACTTGTGGAAACTAGACTATGGGCTATTAATGGGCTTTATATTTGTTTAACTAAATGAAAGTTTGTTAATGTTAATATAAAGATTTACAATTGGGCGTCCCTATAAATTACCATATACACTCGATCGGACACGATGGGCGGGGTATTTATATGTACGAATAATCGTTCATTTAACCGGACACGGGAATAAATTAATAGCCACTAGAATAATTAAAACAGGGGTGAAATTACATTCAAGGGTAATTGGTGTAATTGTTAACAAAGTAGTAAAACCTTGGTTTACACGCAGTCGATAACCTGGTGTATTCATTAAACAAAGTATTAAAACCTTGTTACAATTCGAATCCCCAATTAGTTGGAATATTTAACTTCGGGTATAATAATAATTTGACAAGGACACTTGCAATTTATATTTATGACTGATGGACTGTTATGGACAAAAACCAGACGGACATATTGAATAATCCAGGACAAAGGACAATTAACCCATGGGCATAAAACTAAAATCAACACGTCAAACATCATGATTACGGAAGTTTAAATAAGCATAATTCTTTTATTTCATATTTATTTTCCTTTATTTTATATTTAATTGCACTTCTAATTATCGCACTTTTATTTATTGTTATTTAATCGCATTTTTAATTATCGTACTTTTTAATTATCGCAATTTTATTTTATCGCATTTTTATTATTCGCAATTTCATTATCGTTATTTACTTTACGCTTTAAATTAAATCTTGTATTTATTTTATATTTTACATTAGGTTTTAACTGCGACTAAAGTCTTAAAATCGACAAACCGGTCATTAAACGGTAAAAACCCCCCTTTATAATAATAATATTACTTATATATATATTTGTATTTTTAATAAAAGTAAACTAATATAGCGTTGAGCTTTGTTTAAAGATTTCCCTGTGGAACGAACCGGACTTACTAAAAACTACACTAATGTACGATTAGGTACACTGCCTATAAGTGTTGTAGCAAGGTTTAAGTATATCCATTCTATAAATAAATAAATATCTTGTGTAAAATTGTATCGTATTTAATAGTATTTTCTGCTAAAATTTAATAGTATTTTATACCCCTTAGCTTTAACATCAAGTATTTTTGGCGCCGCTGCCGGGGAATCATCTTAAAAGCCGGAAGCGCAACGCTAATATAAAAAAAAAAAAAAAAGATTTTTTTTGTTTACTTTTATTAAAATTCGTTTTTGTAAAAATACGTTTTAAATATTCGAAAAATATAAAAAGAAAAACAAAAATATAAGTATTTTTAAGATTTTGTTAAATATTTAAGTTTTATAAGTTTCTTTATTTTTATTTTAGTTTATAAAAATATAAGTTTTATTAAATATCTTTTATTTAATTAAAAAACAGAAAACAGAAAATAAAAAAAAAAATATAAAGAAAAACGCGTAAAAATTGAAAGCTGTCAACTGAATTTCTGAACCCCGCGACTCGCGGGGTTTTCTTCTTTAATTGCCGCGACTCGCGGAGACCATCTGACACACGAACACAAACCCTAAATCTGCATTAATTACGGGATTTAATTAATTATTATTATTATTTAAACCTAATTATAATTATAATTATTATTAGTTTTATTTTTATTTTTACTTTTTATTTAATTTATGTATTTAGTATTAATTAGTTTTATTAAATTGTAAAATTAGTAGTTTTATTAAATAAATAATATAAAAATAATATTTTTATAAAAATTGTACTTTTTACAACTTTTTGTATATTTTTATATTTTGTACCTTTTTAATCGTTGTAGCGTAATATTTGTATTTTTTAGCTCATATTTAATTTTAAACTTAGTTTTTGCTATAGTTATTTTTACTCCTAGATTTTTAGGCTTTGCCGTAGAATTCCTTAAGTGCTTTTTCTTTAGACTAAGATTTAGGTGCTTTAGAATTTTGCGACGCCTTTTGAAGTTTTAGTTTCTTTTTAAGTTATTTCCATTTGGGATTTAGTTTTTCCTTGTAAGCTTTAATATTTTTAGACACCTTTTACTATGTACCAATTATCATTCCAATTAGTAATCTCAATTTGCGATTATAATTTTAAGTTAGTTGTAGTAATAAGGTTAGGTTAGTAAAGTATTTTTAAGTTTTTATAAGTTTCTTTTATTTTTCCGTCACCTTTTATTTTTCAACCATTTTTTCTTTTTCAACCTTTTTCGACGAACTCTTTTTCTCTCTTATTTCTCGCCATTCTAGTTTTTAGGACTTAGAATTTTTTTCTACTTCTTATCTAAATTTCTTAAAATTACGAAAATTTATTTTAAGTGGTTAAATTAATAGACATCAAAATTTTCTGGTTCGTAGTAATAGTTGGATTTGTACGTGGACCGGGTTATTGGAGCCAAACAGTCCTCAATTATATTGAGACCAAACGAATCCTGCCCCTCTGCTGCATCTTTTGGCTATTCGAAACGTGGGCAAAATCAGAAAAGTCTATTGATTGGATAACTTATTATAATTTTTCTTTCCTTTTAAAAACTAATAGGATATTCAGTGAATGCACCGAGCAAGACTTTCATCACCTTTTGTACGTTCACCACCTGTAACTAGATCAAGACATCGTTTAACAAATATAACCGCCGTTGATTTTTCTTTAGAATCGTCATCCTGTCGACCAAGTACTTCAGTTCAAATTTCCGATAATCCATTTTTTGAACCCGACCTCACAATAGAGAATCCAGAGAATATTCAGGAACGGTTCATAGATCCTGAACCATTAAACTTTCCTCCGGAGCCACAAATCATTCAAACAGAGATTGTTGAGGAACGAACCATTAAATCAGAAGCATCTATTGATACCGATTCAACAGATTCAATTATGGAGAATCTGGAACCTTTAAGTATGGAAGACCGAATGAGAGCTAAACGCACTGGCCAAGGTCACGCAATTACTCATCCAGACATTAATGCGCCAGATTATGAAATCAAAGGACAAATTCTACACATGGTGACTAATCAATGCCAATTTAGTGGTGCACCGAAGGAAGATCCAAATGAACATCTACGTACCTTTAATAGGATCTGCACACTATTTAAAATACGAGAAGTGGAGGATGAACAGATATATCTCATGTTATTTCCCTGGAAAATTGAAATCAAGATGGTCTGGACCATTCATAGTCAAAAGAGTTTTCAAATACGGAACAATAGAATTAATAAATTCAAATGGGATTGAATTTAAAGTTAATGGTCACAGAGTTAAACATTACATACATGGTCCGATGGAAGTCGACAACGAAGTTAATCACAATTTCGACACCACAGCTAACTAAGTGTAGGGAGAATCAAGTCTTTAAAGGATAATATGTATTTCTGTTAGAGTTAGATTGTCTGTTTTCGTGTAGTTCTCGAAAATGGAACACGTATAGTCTTTCCCTAGCAGACCCTAAAGAACTAGTCTTCTCCCCCCATTCTGAATTTTTATTTTTTTTAGGTTTTTACGAAATGAAGACTGCCTGTGAACTAAACCATGGTCTAATGCTACACGCTTTGATCACTAAACGTAATAATGACATACTACCGAGTGAATTAGTATCAGTAATCAGAGAAAGAATGGACGGAGTTAGAAAAGAATCCAGATGCGAAGATAATAAGTTACAATTTGGTAAAGGAAAATCAAAATCCGCAGCGAAAAGAAGAGCACGACACCTAGAAAGATGTCACAAATGCGGAAAATGGTCACATGGAGGTAAATGTTCAAATAATCAAACATATTCAAATACCGAATTTGTTACTTTATGCAGAGACGGACCGTTCATATGTTTAGAAGAAAAGACACTGAATGCTCGAGGTTACGCCTATGCAGCCATGGAAAACCAATTAAACCGACTATCTTATGAATGGAATAGATCATATAACTAAGAAATCTATTTCACAGGTATGTCTGTACAGTTTTTATTTTTATTTTTATTTTTAACCTTTTGATAATAAACGCTAATTTGTTCGCTAAAAAGTATTAAATTGGTATTGAATAAAATTAGGTTTGGCGACCGAAATTATTGATATCATTCAAAAATTTATTACATCACTGCGAAATTTAACGTTTATTCTTAAGGTATAAATATCTTTAAACAATCAACCTAAAATATTTCAAAAATTCGTCATGAGTTAAATTAGGTCTTGGAACCGAAATTACTTTACCGAAAAGAGGGGCGCATATTTTTGATAATATTTGATTGATTAAAGTGGGATAAAAAGACAAAAAGATTTTTAATTTTATTTTTACCATATTTTTAAAATTAATATTTAAATCTTAAATTAATATTGTAAACTTTGTAAAAATAATATATTTAAAATTGTAAATATTTGAAAAATTAATTTTAAGTTTGGTGTGAATTTTTAATTTTGAATTTTATATTTAAGTTGTGTGAATTTAAAAACAAAAATTTACTTTATCTCATTAAGTTAAAAATATGATTTTTAAAATTCGTCGTAAGTTGAAGACTAGGTCTTTGAACCGAAATTGCTTTACCCGAGGGAGGGACGAGAACTTTTATTATCATTATTTTTAATCTTATTGATTTAAAGTATGCCAAAAAAATTAAAAAACCCAAAAATCTTAGCTTTTAAAACAATCGCTACAAAAAGACAAATTTTAAAATTTTGTCGAAGGACGGACTAGGACATCGATCCGAAACGACCTCGTCCTAAATAACAAGGGAAACAAAATTTTAAAATTAAATACTTAATTGTTTTAGAAGTTAAAGATTATAAAAAAAAAAAAAAAAAAAAAAAAAAGAGAGCAAACTCCGCGACTCGCGGAGTTTGAAGTGCAAAACCTCCGCGACTCGCGGAGGGACCAAAACCCAGAAAAAAAAATAAAAGAGCTGCACGATCAGTTCACTCCCCCACACAAAAACACACTGCAAAAATACAGCTCGAAACTGCACCCGAAAAAACCCGAAAATCACCCCCAAAAATCCCAATTTTTAACCGTTAATCAACAAATTTTTTGCTAAAATCATGTTGAGAAGGATGCTATCTAAGAATTACTCAAGAAAAACGGTAAATTTCTACACCTAAACACCATTTAATTCGAAATTTGATGTTCTTGAGCTATTTTTTCTCCAATTGGATTTTGATGCTTTTTAGTGTAATTAGACTTAAATTGTTTATGTATTATGCTTGTATAACCTAGATTGATGCTGTTTAACATGATTAGAAGCCTTAAACTTCAAATTTTGAGTAATCTAGGGTTTGTGTTCTTGAGCAAATTTGGGGCTTTTTGATATAAACAGGTTATGGCCGATTTTTGTCATGAATTGTTGCTAAATTGAGTAGTGTAACATGTCTAGGTAGTTAAATGATCCAAACTTTGAGCCTAAACATGATTTTGAGAATTAAAGTGGACTTTTTCAAGTCCAAAATTCATGAACTTGATTTTTGAAAGATAATGCCATTTGAGACCTGTTTGATTGCTAGTAATGATTATTTTGACATGTTATTTGAGTTGAATGCTTATGAACTTGGCGAAAATTTTCGAATATGCTTATTTGAAAAAGTGTAGATTTGATAAAAATGTGAAAATAAGCTTAAGTTTGATATAAATTGATAATGTCATTGTAATTATTTTGATTGATGATTTTGCTGACACTAATGCATATTTGGATGCACAAAATTTGTGTTTGATGTGTTTTGCAGAATGAAAGGGGTGAATCTTCATCCCAAGCCCGCAATGCTCCTGCTGAGAATTTGGAACAACAGGAGGTAGATAACTACTACAAGCAGGATGTACCTCATCCAGTCATGACCTTTTCCGATATGCATTTGGAAGAGTTGCACCCGAACCTGAGATTTGACAGACTTTGGATAGATTATCCAAAATATCAACGGGGTTTGCATACTCTTCACTCTAAGGTTGTTGAGGTACCGAGGGTCATAGAATGGGGACCCTTAGAAGCTGTAGAATTGGCCGGGCCAATTAGGGAATTACTTGTACAGAGGTATGGTAATTCTTCTTTTAATGACTGGATATGTTTATTCACCATACGCAGACCTGTATATAAAGTATGGTGTGAAGAGTTGTTATGTAGTATAGAGTTGAATGATCGGGTAGCTAGTTTAACCGATCGTTCTTTTATTAGATTTTTGTTAGGCAGTTCGATGCGCCACATGTCTTTACTGGACATGGCTCAGGCTTTACGTATATATACGCCTGAGGAGTTAGCGTCTGCCGATTGTAGAGGATTGATACTAAACGGTAGAAAGATAGATGAGAATTTTGATACACACGGTGTGTGGAGTCAAATGACAAGCCATCACCGTTTCAAAGGGGGAAACTACTCTTATTTGGATATAGATAGAGCCGAACTAAGAGTGATACATAGGTTTTTAGCTAATTCGATTACACAAAGGGGTAAGAACAAAGAAAAAGTAAATGAACAAGATTTGTTTTACCATATGTGTATTCGAGACCCACAAAGCGCTGTAAGTATACCATATTGTGTGGGTTATTATTTATCAGCTATGGTTCGGGGGATGCGACCACATAGCATAATAGGAGGTGGTATTTTTATTACTTTGATTGGTGAATATCTCGGTGTGGATATAAGTCGGGGGGGATTATTACTAGAAGAGCCAGAACCCCGAGATACTATAGGTTTAAATGTATACCATGGTGCGAAAGTTTTGAAGAGGCGAAATAACGCCGCAGTACGATACCATGGTAGACATCCACAGGTGGAGAGAAACCAGCAACAAGGTAATGTAGAAGGGGGGAATGAGATGCAAGAAATGCATAGGTTTATAGCTTCTCAGGAATACGAAAATGCTAGACAGAGAGCATTTGAAGATTGGCAAGTTCATCAGAACCAGATCATAGCGCATTGCCAACATATAGGTAGAAACTATATTCCTACACCGAAACCCGTCTTCCCTCCTTGGTCGATAGAGATGCAGCCACCATATCCTACGTATGACCCTGCCGAAGCATTCTATAGCACTTATGGTTATGCCTGGAACCCCTATTGGTACCAATATCATCCTTAGTTTACTTATTATTATTTTTTATTTTGTAATTTGTAATTATTGATACATTTAATATTTTTGTTAATATTGTAATCATTTTTATAATTGTATAACTTTTATTCTTAGATTTTAATAATTTTTGAATGTGGGGTAATATACCAAACTTCAAAAATATGTATATATGTTTGCAGTTTATCTTATGTACACAACAGGGTAAAACAACGCATTTTCAAAGACTGGCATTAAGTTCAGCAAAAGCAACTAATTTTGACGACAAGATGCAAAATATATGTGAAATAACAACAAGACGGAATGAACAAATGATGTGCACCATTTATCATTCAGCAAACAAACGCCAATATATTTGGAAACTTTGGTAAAATTTAATCATTTTCACACAAATAACCCTCAATAATTTAAATTGTTACTGATTTCTTGCAAATGAGGGCATTGCAAGATCTTAAGTGTGGGAAGGGGTTAAATTCTTTCGGATTTTAAAATTTTTATATTAAACACTTGGTTACCATTAAAAATACTAGTAAAGCAGTAGTTGTATTAGAATCTAGTGCTCTCTGATAAAAAAGAACAGCCCTAGTCTTATATACTGACTACCCAATTCTAGTAAAATTTTTCAAAATTTTCAATTAAATGAATTCAAAATCATGTTTATACATATTTATGAACGATAAAACTAGGTTTTAACACCGAAATTATTGTTACCTCGGAAAGGACATAAATTGAGAAACAAACTAAAATGTTAAAATTCATTTAAAATGGAATAGAGGACGATAAAAAGGAAAATAAAAGCCAAGTGTGGGAAAATTTACCAAGTTATCTTAAACATATGTCACATATATCTGTAACAAATAACTGAAAATACTTTTGCTTTGGACTAAACTAAACTGTTTTACCCGATAAAAGAAAAGAAGAGATGGATCTACACGATGAATCAATTCCATCATTAAAAGGAAGTAAAGTCTTCCGAAAAAGAAACGCGCTTCTTGATTTAGGTCATGAAGTTGTCGTCCAAACCAGCTGTAGGTTGACGAAAAATCTAGAAAAGTCATCTCTAAAATCAGCAGGAAATCCACGGACCTCAGCATTAAACAGGGTCGCCAAGTGGTCAGATTTATCCTAACCATGAGAAGGATTTATCTCGTACAATGGGGGGGGCACCATGCAAATTAGCTGGATAAGACTAATGAATCAGATCCCCAGAAAGGATAATCTCCTTAAAGATTAAAAATCAGCTTTTAAGACTGATATTACTCAATCCTTGAAATTGACCTTAAAGATTGAGAATTCAAACTCATGGAATTCGATGATATCTAAACTCGAGCTTAAACGAGAAAAATATTTTGATCAAAATTACAAACCGATTTGTTTTCTGAAAACCCTATTTTCAATGCGTTCATTACCATTGAACGTAAAATCCTAGGAATTCACCTGGAATTCATTAGGTCACCTGAACTAAATCGGGTGTCAACCGTAAGAACGGTGGTTGCATAGCATGGTCAAAGACATGACCTTGTGCCAGACCGAAAAAATTATAAGGGTGAGCTTTACTATTGCTCCTACCAAGGATAGTAATTGCGTCCGACACGTTATAGACCATAATCAAAAGCATGTCAGGGGACATTGCCTTAATAGTTGCTTGTTCAACGCTTTCCTTTACAACCGGACGGTAGTTTACCGAAAGGTAATATACGGGACAAGTAAACTGGACGTGTTGCTTTCCAAATACAAGGTTAGCAAGTGGGTGACACAAAACCATAAGTTTTGAGCTAAAATTTTCAAATCTGAAACCCACCAAACCCACAAAAATATTTTGCAAACACCGGTGAAGGGTTATTCCGGAAAACTTATCTAGGGTAAAAACTAGATTTAATTTTCAAAAGATCAAATGTTTTCATAAAGATCCAATTTCCTTAATGGATCTAAATTTTTATAGTCATGTGGGACTGTAAACCATATCGTTACTACCATTGTTTATACCGCCGTATAGAAATCACTGATGTACAAAGTGTGAAGAATAAAGAAGTGATTCTAGTATTTCAAGACGATATTGCTTGAGGACAAGCAACGCTTAAGTGTGGGAATATTTGATAATGCTAAAAACGAACATATATTTCATAGCATTATTCCTCAAGAAAGACAAGCTTTTAGTTGCAATTGTTCTATTTACAAGAGATATTCGTTTAAATAATAAAAGGTGAAGACAAAAGACAGATTCGACGAATTGAAGACGCAAACGACCAAAAAGCTCAAAAGTACAAAAGACAATCAAAAAGGTTCCAATTATAGATAAGAAACGTCTCGAAATTACAAGAGTACAAGATTCAAAACGCAAAGTACAAAATATAAAATTGTACGCAAGGACGTTCGAAAATCCGGAACCGGGACCAGAGTCAACTCTTAACGCTCGACGCAACGGACTAAAAATTACAAGTTAACTATGTATATAAATATAATATAATATATAATTAATTATATTAATTATATATATATATTATATTTATATATAAAAAAAAACCGTCGGCAGAGAAAACTCCAAGGACTGAGCTGTAAATACTATCTCCGCGACTCGCGGAGTTTGAAGAGCATTTTGCCGCGAGTCGCGGAGCCCCAAAAATCAACTCTGGCTATAAAGCCAACCGAATTCTGATCAAAATATCATCATCTTTTTCTTCCTCTTCATACGTAAAATTTATATTTATATTTATAATTTATATTTTAATTTTAATTATAATTCTAATAATAAGGGTATGTTAGCGAATGTTGTAAGGGTGTAAGTCGAAATTCTGTCCGTGTAACGCTACGCTATTTTTAATCATTGTAAGTTATGTTCAACCTTTTTACATTAATGTCTCGTAGCTAAGTTATTATTATGCTTATTTAAAACGAAGTAATCATGATGTTGGGCTAATTACTAAAATTGGGTAATTGGGCTTTGTACCATAATTGGGGTTTGGACAAAAGAACGACACTTGTGGAAACTAGACTATGGGCTATTAATGGGCTTTATATTTGTTTAACTAAATGAAAGTTTGTTAATGTTAATATAAAGATTTACAATTGGGCGTCCCTATAAATTACCATATACACTCGATCGGACACGATGGGCGGGGTATTTATATGTACGAATAATTGTTCATTTAACCGGACACGGGAATAAATTAATAGCCACTAGAATAATTAAAACAGGGGTGAAATTACATTCAAGGGTAATTGGTGTAATTGTTAACAAAGTAGTAAAACCTTGGTTTACACGCAGTCGATAACCTGGTGTATTCATTAAACAAAGTATTAAAACCTTGTTACAATTCGAATCCCCAATTAGTTGGAATATTTTAACTTCGGGTATAATAATAATTTGACAAGGACACTTGCAATTTATATTTATGACTGATGGACTGTTATGGACAAAAACCAGACGGACATATTGAATAATCCAGGACAAAGGACAATTAACCCATGGGCATAAAACTAAAATCAACACGTCAAACATCATGATTACGGAAGTTTAAATAAGCATAATTCTTTTATTTCATATTTAATTTCCTTTATTTTATATTTAATTGCACTTCTAATTATCGCACTTTTATTTATTGTTATTTAATCGCACTTTTAATTATCATACTTTTTAATTATCGCAATTTTATTTTATCGCATTTTTATTATTCGCAATTTCATTATCGTTATTTACTTTACGCTTTAAATTAAATCTTGTATTTATTTTATATTTTACATTAGGTTTTAACTGCGACTAAAGTCTTAAAATCGACAAACCGGTCATTAAACGGTAAAAACCCCCCTTTATAATAATAATATTACTTATATATATATTTGTATTTTTAATAAAAGTAAACTAATATAGCGTTGAGCTTTGTTTAAAGATTTCCTTGTGGAACGAACCGGACTTACTAAAAACTACACTACTGTACGATTAGGTACACTGCCTATAAGTGTTGTAGCAAGGTTTAAGTATATCCATTCTATAAATAAATAAATATCTTGTGTAAAATTGTATCGTATTTAATAGTATTTTCTGCTAAAATTTAATAGTATTTTATACCCCTTAGCTTTAACATCACTAGTCTTCTCCCCCCATTCTGAATTTTTATTTTTATTTTAGGTTTTTACGAAATGAAGACTGCCTGTGAACTAAACCATGGTCTAATGCTACACGCTTTGATCACTAAACGTAATAATGACATACTACCGAGTGAATTAGTATCAGTAATCAGAGAAAGAATGGACGGAGTTAGAAAAGAATCCAGATGCGAAGATAATAAGTTACAATTTGGTAAAGGAAAATCAAAATCCGCAGCAAAAAGAAGAGCACGACACCTAGAACGATGTCACAAATGCGGAAAATGGTCACATGGAGGTAAATGTTCAAATAATCAAACCTATTCAAACACTGAATTTGTTACTTTATGCAGAGACGGACCGTTCATATGTTTAGAAGAAAAGACACTGAATGCTCGAGGTTACGCCTATGTAGCCATGGAAAACCAATTAAACCGACTATCTTATGAATGGGATAGATCATATAACTAAGAAATCTATTTCACAGGTATGTCTGTACAGTTTTTATTTTTATTTTTATTTTTAACCTTTTGATAATAAACGCTAATTTGTTCGCTAAAAAGTATTAAATTGGTATTGAATAAAATTAGGTTTGGCGACCGAAATTATTGATATCATTCAAAAATTTATTACATCACTGCGAAATTTAACGTTTATTCTTAAGGTATAAATATCTTTAAACAATCAACCCAAAATATTTCAAAAATTCGTCATGAGTTAAATTAGGTTTTGGAACCAAAATTATTTTACCGAAAAGAGGGGCGCATATTTTTGATAATATTTGATTGATTAAAGTGGGATAAAAAGACAAAAAGATTTTTAATTTTATTTTTACCATGTTTTTAAAATTAATATTTAAATCTTAAATTAATATTGTAAACTTTATAAAAACAATATATTTAAAATTGTAAATATTTGAAAAATTAATATAAGTTTGGTGTGAATTTATAATATGAATTTTTAAATTAAGTTTGGTGTGAATTTTTTTAAAATATGAATTTTTAATTTTATGCATTTCAAATTTTAAGTTTGGTGTGAATTTTTAATATTAATTTTGAATTTTATATTTAAGTTGTGTGAATTTAAAAACAAAAATTTACTTTATCTCATTAAGTTAAAAATATGATTTTTAAAATTCGTCGTGAGTTGAAGACTAGGTCTTTAAACCGAAATTGCTTTACCCGAGGGAGGGACGAGAACTTTTATTATCATTATTTTTAATCTTATTGAATTAAAGTATGCCAAAAACATTGAAAAAACCCAAAAATCTTAGCTTTTAAAACAATCGCTACAAAAAGACAAATTTTAAAATTTTGTCGAGGGACGGACTAGGACATCGATCCGAAACGACCTCGTCCTAAATAACAAGGGAAACAAAATTTTAAAATTAAGTACTTAATTGTTTTATAAGTTAATGATTATAAAAAAAAAAAAAAATATCAAACTCCGCGACTCTCGGAGTTTGAAGGGTTATTCACCGCGAGTCGCGGAGGGACTAAAAATCAGAAAAAAATATAACCGCAGAACAGATCAGTCCCCAACCCACAAAAACTAAAAACCTGCGAAAATACTGCCGAAAATACTGCCGAAAATAAACGAAAAAACACCCCCAAAATCACAATTTTTAACCGTTAATCACCAAATCTTTTACTAAAATCATGTTGAGAAGGATGCTATCTAGGAATTACTCAAGAAAAACGGTAAATTTCTACACCTAAACACCATTTAATCCGAAATTTGGTGTTCTTGAGCAATTTTTTCTCCAATTTGATTTTAATGCTTTTTAGTGTAATTATGCTTAAATTGTTTATGTATTATGCTTGTATAACCTAGATTGATGCTGTTTAACATGATTAGAAGCCTTAAACTTCAAATTTTGAGTAATCTAGGGTTTGTGTTCTTGAGCAAATTTGGGGCTTTTTGATATAAATAGGTTATGGCCGATTTTTGTCATGAATTGTTGCTAAATTAAGTAGTGTAACATGTCTAGGTAGTTAAATGATCCAAACTTTGAGCCTAAACATGATTTTGAGAATTGAAGTGGACTTTTTCAAGTCTAAAATTCATGAACTTGATTTTTGAAAGACAATGCCATTTGAAACTTGTTTAATTGCTAGTAATGATTATTTTGACATGTTATTTGAGTTGAATGCTTATGAACTTGGCGAACATTTTCGTATATGCTTATTTGAAAAAGTGTAGATTTGATAAAAATGTGAAAATGAGCTTAAGTTTGATATAAATTGATCATGTCATTGTAATTATTTTGATTGATGATTTTGCTGACACTAATGCATATTTGGATGCACAAAAATTGTGTTTGATGTGTTTTGCAGACTGAAAGGGGTGAATCTTCATCACAAGCCCGCAATGCTCCTGCTGAGAATGCGGAACAACAGGAGGTGGATAACTACTACAAGCAGGATATACCTCATCCAGTCATGACCTTTTCTGATATGCACTTGGAAGAGTTGCACCCGAACCTGAGATTTGACAGACTTTGGATAGATTATCCAAAATATCAAAGGAGTTTGCATACTCTTCATTCTAAGGTTGTTGAGGTACCAAGGGTCATAGAATGGGGACCCTTAGAAGCTGTAGAATTGGCCGGTCCAATTAGGGAATTACTTGTACAGAGGTATGGTAATTCTACTTTTAATGACTGGGTACGTTTATTCACCATGCGTAGACCTGTATATAAAGTATGGTGTGAAGAATTTTTGTGTAGTATAGAGTTGAATGATCGGGTAGCTAGTTTAACCGATCGTTCTTTTATTAGATTTTTGTTAGGCGGTTCGATGCGCCACATGTCTTTACTAGACATGGCTCAGGCTTTACGTATATATACGCCTGAGGAGTTAGCATCTGCCGATTGTAGAGGGTTGATACTAAACGGTAGAAAGATAGATGAAAATTTTGATACACACGGTGTGTGGAGTCAAATGACAAGCCATCACCGTTTCAAAGGGGGAAATTACTCTTATTTGGATATAGATAGAGCAGAATTAAGAGTGATTCATAGGTTTTTAGCTAATTCAATTACACAAAGGGGTAAGAACAAGGAAAAGGTAAATGAACAGGATTTGTTTTACCATATGTGTATTCGAGACCCACAAAGCGCTGTAAGTATACCGTATTGTGTGGGTTATTATTTATCAGCTATGGTTCGGGGGATGAGACCGCATAGCATAATAGGAGGTGGTATTTTTATTACTTTGATTGGTGAATATCTCGGTGTGGATATAAGTCGGGGGGGATTATTAGTAGAAGAACCAGAACCCCGCGATACTATAGGTTTAAATGTATACCATGGTGCGAAAGTTTTGAAAAGGCGAAATAACGCCACAGTACCATACCATGGTAGACATCCACAGGTTGAGAGAAACCAACAGCAAGGTAATGTAGGAGGGGGGAATGAGATGCAAGAAATGCAAAGGTTTATAGCTTCTCAGGAGTACGAAAATGCTAGACAGAGAGCATTTGAAGATTGGCAAGTTCATCAGAACCAAATCATAGCTCATTGCCAACATATAGGTAGAAACTATATTCCTACACCGAAACCCATCTTCCCTCCCTGGTCTATAGAGATGCAACCACCGTATCCTACGTATAACCCTGCCGAAGCATTCTATAGCACCTATGGTTATTCCTGGAACCCCTATTGGTACCAGTATCATCCCTAGTATACTTAATTTTTTTTTTTATTTTGTAATTTGTAATGATTGATACGTTTAATACTTTTGTTAATATTGTAATCATTTTTATAATTGTCTAACTTTTATTCTTAGATTTTAATAATTTTTAAATGTGGGGTAATATACCAAACTTCAAAAATATGTATATATGTTTGCAGTTTATCTTATGTACACAACAGGGTAAAACAACGCATTTTCAAAGACTGGCATTAAGTTCAGCAAAAGCAACTAATTTTGACGACAAGATGCAAAATATATGTGAAATAACAACAAGACGGAATGAACAAATGATGTGCACCATTTATCATTCAGCAAACAAACGCCAATATATTTGAAAACTTTGGTAAAAATTTAATCATTTTCACACAAATCACCCTCAATAATTTAAATTATTACTGATTTCTTGCAAATGAGGGCATTGCAAGATCTTAAGTGTGGGAAGGGGTTAAATTCTTCTTTCAGATTTTAGAATTTTTTACTTTATACACTTGGTTACCATTAAAAATACTAGTAAAGCAGTAGTTGTATTAGAATCTAGTGCTCTCTGATAATAAAGAACAGCCCTAGTCTTATATACTGACTACCCAATTCTAGTAAAATTTTTCAAAATTTTCAATTAAATGAACTCAAAATCATGTTTATACATATTTATGAACGATAAAACTAGGTTTTAACACCGAAATTATTGTTACCTCGGAAAGGACATAAATTGAGAAACAAACCAAAATGTTAAAATTCATTTAAAATGGAATAGAGGACGATAAAAAGAAAAATAAAAGCCAAGTGTGGGGAAATTTACCAAGTTATCTTAAACATATGTCACATATATCTGTAACAAATAACTGAAAATACTTTTGCTTTGGACTAAACTAAACTGTTTTACCCGATGAAAGAAAAGAAGAGATGGATCTTCACGATGAATCAATTCCATCATTAAAAGGAAGTAAAGTCTTCCGAAAAAGAAACGCGCTTCTTGATTTAGGTCATGAAGTTGTCGTCCAGGCCAGCTGTAGGTTGACGAAAAATCCAGAAAAGTCATCACTAAAATCAGCAGGAAATCCACGGATCTCAGCATTAAACAGGGTCGCCAAGTGGTCAGATTTATCCTAACCATGAGAAGGATTTATCTCGTACAATAGGGGGGCACCATGCAAATTAGCTGGATAAGACTAATGAATCAGATCCCCAGAAAGGATAATCTCCTTAAAGATTAAAAATCAGCTTTTAAGACTGATATTACTCAATCCTAGAGATTGACCTTAAAGATTGAGAATTCAAACTCGTGGAATTCAATGATATCTAAACTCGAGCTTGAACGAGAAAATATTTTGATCAAAATTACAAACCGATTTTTTTCTGAAAACCCTATTTTCAATGCGTTCATTACCATTGAACGTAAAATCCTAGGAATTCACCTGGAATTCATTAGGTCACCTGAACTAAAACGGGTGTCAACCGTAAGAACGGTGGTTGCATAGTGGTCAAAGACAGGACCTTGTGCCATACCGAAAAATTATAAGGGTGAGCTTTACTATTGCTCCTACCAAGGATAGTAATTGCGTCCGACACGTTATAGACCATAATTAAAAGCATGTCAGGGGACATTGCCTTAACAGTTGCTTGTTCAACGCTTTCCTTTACAACCGGACGGTAGTTTACCGAAAGGTAATATACGGGACAAGTAAACTGGACATGTTGCTTTCCAAATACAAGGTTAGCAAGTGGGTGACACAAAACCATAAGTTTTGAGCTAAAATTTTCAAATCTGAAACCCACCAAACCCACAAAAATATTTTGCAAACACCGGTAAAGGGTTATTCCGGAAAACTTATCTAGGGTAAAAACTAGATTTAATTTTCAAAAGATCAAATGTTTTCATAAAGATCCAGTTTCCTTAATGGATCTAAATTTTTATAGTCATGTGGGACTGTAAACCATATCGTTACTACCATTGTTTATACCTCCGTAAAGAAATCACTGATGTACAAAGTGTGAAGAATAAAGAAGTGATTCTAGTATTTCAAGACGATATTGCTTGAGGACAAGCAACGCTCAAGTGTGGGAATATTTGATAATGCTAAAAACGAACATATAATTCATAGCATTATTCCTCAAGAAAGACAAGCTTTTAATTGCAATTGTTCTATTTACAAGTGATATTCGTTTAAATAATAAAAGGTGAAGACAAAAGACAGATTCGACGAATTGAAGACGCAAACGACCAAAAAGCTCAAAAGTACAAAAGACAATCAAAAAGGTTCCAATTATTGATAAGAAACGTCTCGAAATTACAAGAGTACAAGATTCAAAACGCAAAGTACAAGATATTAAATTGTACGCAAGGACGTTCGAAAATCCGGAACCGGGACATGAGTCAACTCTCAACGCTCGACGCAACGGACTAAAAATTACAAATCAACTATGCACATAAATATAATATAATATTTAAATAATTCTTATAATTATTTAATATAATATATATATTTATAAATCCGTCGGCAAGAAAGACTCCAAAGTATATGAGCTGTAATTTCAAACTCCGCGACTCGCGGAGTTTGAAGGCAAAATATGCCGCGAGTCGCGGAGCCCCAAAAGTCGAAAATCCCTATAAAAGCAAACGAATTCTGATCGCAAATGATCATCTTTTTTTTCTTCTTCTCCTCATACGTAAAATATATATATATATATATATATATATATATATATATATATATATATATATATATATATATTTATAATTTATATTTTAATTTTAATTATAATTCTAATAATAAGGGTATGTTAGCGAATGTTGTAAGGGTGTAAGTCGAAATTCTGTCCGTGTAACGCTACGCTATTTTTAATCATTGTAAGTTATGTTCAACCTTTTTACATTAATGTCTCGTAGCTAAGTTATTATTATGCTTATTTAAAACGAAGTAATCATGATGTTGGGCTAATTACTAAAATTGGGTAATTGGGCTTTGTACCATAATTGGGGTTTGGACAAAAGAACGACACTTGTGGAAATTAGACTCTGGGCTATTAATGAGCTTTATATTTGTTTAACTAAATGATAGTTTGTTAATGTTAATATAAAGATTTACAATTGGGCGTCCCTATAAATTACCATATACACTCAATCGGCCACGATGGGCAGGGTATTTATATGTACGAATAATCGTTCATCTAACCGGACACGGGAATGGATTAATAGCCACTAGAATAATTAAAACAGGGGTGAGATTATGTACAAGGACACTTGGTATAATTGATAACAAAATATTAAAACCTTGGGTTACACTCAGTCGACATCCTGGTGTAATTATTAAACAAAGTATTAAAATCTTGTTACAGTTTAAGTCCCCAATTAGTTGGAATATTTAACTTCGGGTATAAGAATAATTTGACGAGGACACTCGCACTTTATATTTATGACTGATGGACTGTTATGGACAAAAACCAGACGGACATATTAAATAATCCAGGACAAAGGACAATTAACCCATGGGCATAAAACTAAAATCAACACGTCAAACATCATGATTACGGAAGTTTAAATAAGCATAATTCTTTTATTTCATATTTAATTTCCTTTATTTTATATTTAATTGCACTTCTAATTATCGCATTTTTTATTGTTATTGTATTTAATTGCACTTTTAATTATCGTACTTTTTAATTATCGCAAGTTTATTTTATCGCACTTTTATTATTCGAAATTTCATTATCGTTATTTACTTTATGCTTTAATTTAAGTCTTATATTCATTTTTAATATTTTACATTTGGTTTTAACTGCGACTAAAGTTTTAAAATCGACAAACCAGTCATTAAACGGTAAAAACCCCCCTTTATAATAATAATATTACTTATATATATATTTGTATTTTTATAAAAGTAAACTAATATAGCGTTAAGCTTTGTATAAAAAGATTCCCTGTGGAACGAACCGGGCTTACTAAAAACTACACTACTGTACGATTAGGTACACTGCCTATAAGTGTTGTAGCAAGGTTTAAGTATATCCGTTCTCTAAATAAATAAATATCTTGTGTAAAATTGTATCGTATTTAATAGTATTTTCTGCTAAAATTAATAACTATTTTATACCACTCCGCTACCACATCAGGAAGATTTACATTTATCTGTTTAAACATATCCAAAAATTTGGATTGCTCGGCTTCAAGTTTCTCTTTCTTCATTTTACTCGGGTAAGGAAGTGGTGGTTGGTATGGTTTAACATAAGGTTTAGCCTTAACTGTGTTGTCTTCATTAACCTTTTCAACTACCGGTTCTTTTTCCTTATCTTGATCAGGTTGTGGTTCTTGTGGAGTAGGAATAGCTTCATCAGAAGTTACAGGTATTTCAGGTGGTTTAAGTGTTGTACCACTTCTTGTGGTAATGGCTTTAGCTGTTTCATTCCGTGGTTTAGCATTTGTATCACTAGGTAGACTTCCCGATTTTCTTTCACCTATTAACCTTGCTAGGTTACTTACTTCGTGTTCCAGATTTTGAATAGAAGCTTGTTGATTTCTAAATGCTTGAGCATTTTGTTCATTGGTTTGTTTTTGAGATGTGAAAAACTGCGTTTGAGTTTCAACTAGCTTCGTCATCATATCTTCTAAATTCGGCTTTTTATCATCGGTTTGTTGTGGTGGTTTGTTTTGAAAATTAGGTCTTTGCTGATTGTAATTATTATTGGATACTTGTTGATTGCTAGGACCTTGTTGGTTGTTGTATGGAATATTTCGGTTATAATTCTGGTTTTGATTGTAAATTGGTCTTGGCGGTTGATAATTATTCTGATAATTATTTCCAGGCCTTTGGTTTATGTATGAAATATTCTCTCTTTGTTCCATTGTTAATTCAAAACTGAGACAATCTTTTGTCAAATGTGGTCCTCCACATTGCTCACAACTAATTCGTATTGAGTGAATATCTTTAGTCATCTTTTCCATTCGTCTCTTTACAGCATCTATCTTTGCGGAAATGGAATCTAAGTCATGGCTAGAATCGGCTCTAGCTGCTTTAGATGATCTAACGATATCTTTTTCTTGGTGCCACTCATGTGAGTGGGAAGCAGTGTTATCAATAATTTTGTAAGCATCAGTTTCGGTTTTCTTTATAATAGAACCACCAGCTGCTATATCTATGTCTTTCCTTGTAGTGATGTCGCATCCTTGGTAGAATATTTGTACTATTTGACAGGTGTCTAAACCATGTTGCGGACATCCTCTTAACAACTTTCCATATCTAGTCCATGCCTCATATAGAGTTTCATTCAGTTTCTGTGTAAACGTAACAATTTCTGCTTGAAGTCTTACAGCTTTAGATGCAGGAAAGAATTGTTTAAGAAATTTTTCAACTAAAACATCCCATGTCTCAATCGCCCCTTCAGGTAACGATTCCAACCAATCTTTGGCTTCTCCCTTTAAAGTCCAGGGAAATAACATGAGATATATCTGTTCATCCTCCACTTCTCGGATTTTAAATAGTGTGCATATCCTATTAAAGGTAAGTAGATGTTCATTTGGATCTTCCTTCGGCGCACCACTAAATTGGCATTGATTAGTCACCATGTGTAGAATTTGTCCTTTGATTTCATAATCTGGCGCATTAATGTCTGGATGAGTAATTGCGTGACCTTGGCCAGTGCGTTTAGCTCTCATTCGGTCTTCCATACTTAAAGGTTCCAGATTCTCCATAATTGAATTTGTTGAATCGGAATCACTAGAGAATTCTGATTTAATGGTTCGTTCCTCAATAATCTCTGTTTGAATGATTGGTGATTCCGGAGGAAAGTTTAGTGGTTCAGGATCTATGAATCGTTCCTGAATATTCTCCGGATTCTCAATTGTGAGGTCGGGTTCAAAAAATGGATTATCGGAAATTTGAACTGGAGTACTTGGTCGACTGGATGACGATTCTAAAGAAAAATCAACGGCAGTGATATTTGCTAAATGTCTTGATCTAGTTACAGGTGGTGATCGTACAAAAGGTGGTGAACGTCTTGCTCGGTGCATTCACTGAATATCCTATTAGTTTTAAAAAGGAAAGAAAAATTATAATAAGTTATCCAATCAATAGACTTTTCTGATTTTACCCACGTTTCGAATAGCCAAAAGATGCAGCAGAGGGGCAGGATTCGTTTGGTCTCAATATAATTGAGGACTGCTTGGCTCCAATAACCCGGTCCACGTACAAATCCAACTATTACTACGAACCAGAAAATTTTGATGTCTATCAATTTAAACACTTAAAATAAATTTTCGTAATTTTAAGAAATTTAGATAAGAAGTAGAATAAAAATCTATGTCCTAAAACTAGAAAAGCGAGAAATAAGAAAGAAAAAGAGCGTGTCGGAAAAAGATCGAAAAAGAAAAATGGTTGAAAAATAAAAGGTGACGGAAAAATAAAAGAAACTTATAAAACTTAAAAACACTTGACTAACCTAACCTTATTACTACAACTAACTTAAAATTATAATCGCAAATTGAGATTACTAATTGGAATGATAATTGATACATAGGAAAAAGTCGTCTAAAAATATTAAAGCTTACAGGAAAAACTAAATCCCAAATGGAAATAACTTAAAAAGAAACTAAAACTTAAAAAGGCGTCGCAAAATTCTAAAGCATCTAAATCTTAGTTTAAAGAAAAAGCACTTAAGGGATTTTACGGCAAAGCCTAAAAATCTAGAAATAAAAATAACTATGGTAAAAAAAACTAAGTTTAAAACTAAATATGAGCGAAAAATACAAATATTACGCTAAAACGATTAAAAAGGGACAAAATATAAAAATATACAAAAAGTTATAAAAAGTACAATTTTTATAAAAATATTTTTTTTATATTATTTATTTATTAAAACTACTAATTTTACAAATTAATTAAACTAATTAATACTAAATACATAAATTAAATAAAAAGTAGAAGTAATTATAATAATAATAATTAGGTAGGGTTATAATAATAATAATTAATAATTACTCCGTAATTAATTGAGTTAGGGTTTCTGTCGGTGTCAGGTCCCCTCCGCGAGTCGCGGTATTTAAAGCAGCAAACCCCGCGAGTCGCGGGGTTTCAAAATTCAAACCTGGAACAGTTTAAAACTGACCCGTTTTTTATTTTTTTTATTTTTTATTTTCTGTTTTAAATTTTTCTGTTTTATAATCTAAAATTTATATATAATAAAAACTTATATTTAAAAACTAAAATAAAAATAGAATTACTTTATAATTTTATAAATAAAAATCGTAAAACTAGATTTATATATGTATTTTATTTTTTTTCGGTTTTTATATTTATAAAATATATTTATAAAATATATTTATAAAATAAATTAAATAAAACTTATATTTTTACAAACTAAAGAAACTTTATAAAACTTAAATATTTATCAAACTCCTAAAAATATTTATATTTTTGTTTTTCTTTTTATATTTTCGAATATTTAAAACGTATTTTTATAAAAACGAATTTTAATAAAAGTAAACTAAATTTTTTTTTTCTATTAGCGTTGCGCTTCCGGCTTTTAAGAGATTCCCCGGCATCGGCGCCAAAAATACTTGATGTTTCGCGAGGTGTATACGAAATAGCTATTAATTTTTGCAGGAAATACTATTAAATACGATACATTTTTACACAAGATATTTATTTATTTATAGAATGGATATACTTAAACCTTGCTACAACACTTATAGGCAGTGTACCTAATCGTACAGTAGTGTAGTTTTTAGTAAGTCCGGTTCGTTCCACAGGGAAATCTTTAAACAAAGCTTAACGCTATATTAGTTTACTTTTATAAAAATACAAATATATATATATATATATATATATATATAAGTAATATTATTATTATAAAGGGGGGTTTTTACCGTTTAATGACCGGTTTGTCGATTTTAAAACTTTAGTCGCAATTAAAACCAAATGTAAAATAATAAATAAATACAAGACTTAATTTAAAGTGTAAAGTAAATAACGATAATAAAATTGCGAATAATAAAAATGCGATAAAATAAACTTGCGATAATTAAAAAGTACGATAATTAAAAGTGCAATTAACTACAATAACAATAAATAAAAGTGCTATAATTAGAAGTGCAATTAAATATAAAATAAAGGAAATTAAATATGAAATAAAAGAATTATGCTTATTTAAACTTCCATAATCATGATGTTTGACGTGTTGATTTTAGTTTTATGCCCATGGGTTAATTGTCCTTTGTCCTGGATTATTTAATATGTCCGTCTGGTTTTTGTCCATAACAGTCCATCAGTCATAAATATAAAGTGCGAGTGTCCTCGTCAAATTATTCTTATACCCGAAGTTAAATATACCAACTAATTGGGGACTTAAACTATAACAAGATTTTAATACTTTGTTTAATAATTACACCAGGATGTCGACTGAGTGTAACCCAAGGTTTTAATATTTTGTTATCAATTATACCAAGTGTCCTTGTACATAATTTCACCCCTGTTTTAATTATTCTAGTGACTATTAATCCATTCCCGTGTCAGGTTAAATGAACGATTATTCGTACATATAAATACCCCGCCCATCGTGTCCGATCGAGTGTATATGGTAATTTATAGGGACGCCCAATTGTAAATCTTTATATTAACATTAACAAACTATCATTTAGTTAAACAAATATAAAGCCCATTAATAGCCCATAGTCTAATTTCCACAAGTGTCGTTCTTTTGTCCAAATCCCAATTATGGTACAAAGCCCAATTACCCAAATTTTAGTAATTAGCCCAACATCATGATTACTTCGGATTAAATAAGCATAATAATAACTTAGCTACGAGACATTAATATAAAAAGGTTGAACATAACTTACAATGATTAAAAATAGCGTAGCGTTACACGGACAGAATTTCGACTTACACCCTTACAACATTCGCTAACATACCCTTATTATTAGAATTATAATTAAAATTAAAATTATAATATAAATATAAATATATACGATATAGATAGAGAGATGGATATATGATGGATTTTTTCGATCAGAATTCGTTTGCTTTTATAGGGATTTTCAGAAATTGGGGCTCCGCGACTCGCGGCATTTTTGCCTTCAAACTCCGCGAGTCGCGGAGTTTGTAAATACAGCTCACCAGCTTTTGGAGTCTTTCTTGCCGACGATTTATTTATAAATATAATATATATATAATTAATATAATTAATTATATATTATATTATATTTATATACATAGTTAACTTGTAATTTTTAGTCCGTTACGTCGAGCGTTGAGAGTTGACTCTGGTCCCGGTTCCGGATTTTCGAACGTCCTTGCGTACAATTTTATATTTTGTATTTTGTGTTTTGAATCTTGTACTCTTGTAATTTCGAGACGTTTCTTATCAATAATTGGAACCTCTTTGATTGTCTTTTGTACTTTTGAGCTTTTTGGTCGTTTGCGTCTTCAATTCGTCGAATCTGTCTTTTGTCTTCACCTTTTATTATTTAAACGAATATCACTTGTAAATAGAACAATTGCAACTAAAAGCTTGTCTTTCTTGAGGAATAATGCTATGAAATATATGTTCGTTTTTAGCATTATCACCCCTAAACCCGTGTTTTTCTTCATGCGCGCTATACAAATGAGCTATATCGCTACTCGTTGGTTTCCTCAAATATTTATCAACATACAGTTACAAAATACATTTTTAAAAGCTATTGAAACAGATAATTGATGTACCGAGTATACCTGGGATTCATGACGAGGCCCCGAGTATACCTGGGAACGTGAAGACCAAATGAAACGAAAATATCCCCCCATCTCTTCTCAACCAATGATGCATCCGAGAAGTCTACCTAAAACTTTGGGACGAAATTTTTTTAACGGGGAGGTACTATAACAACCCTCACTTTTTCACTTCTGAATTGACTAAATTGCCCCTAGGGTTTTTTGTATACTTATTAATAAGTGTTAACCCTACTTTAATACCACGTTGACCGAATATTAATTTTTAATCAACACTTTTTGTTAATTAAAGGTTATATTATATTTATGATATACTTTAATTTCATATTATTATATGTATCTATTAAATGTGATACTTTTATAATTTATAAAACTATATTGTAACTAATATAATTAAATGATAAATTATATAATTAATAAATATTAAAAAAAATATATAGTATTAAAAATTGTAATTGTGAGGGGCAGTAGGAGTAAAACAAACGACCTCATATTAACTTGTAGTCATGTTACATACATACATGTACTTATATTATTAATATTATACTCCATAATAATATAAAATTAAACCTATAACTATAACTATTATATTAATAACAAAAATATTATCTCATAAGAATGAGCCATATATATATATATATATATATATATATATATATATATATATATATATATATATATATAAATCCAAAATTTAAAAATAAAATAAATAAATAGAGTTTTAACTTTTATCCTAAACTTATTCTATCCTAATCCTATATGATTTATATCCTAACCTTATTTAAACTTTTAATTCCTATCTTAATCACTTTCATCCTAATCTTTTAAGGAGTACTAGTTGTATCATAACTCTAACTCATGACCTATAAAAAGAGACCTCACACTTTTCTGATTCACAAATCACCAAAAATCACAAACACTCCCATCCCCCTCTTGTTTTGTTCGGCCGAAGGTCACCATTTACTTCAACTCATTCGTTGCACCCATTTACTTGAATTTGTCGTCAACCACCCACTTGTTTAACAAGTGATCATTTCAATTTCATTATATTATAATTTACTGTACGTATTTTTCTATATTTGTCTATCCATGAGTTCTTTTTGTTCATTTTAAACTTATTATTGCATGCTTCTGATCAAATTATATTTCAACTTTTTGTTTATGTAACTATTCCAAATTAAATTGATCAATAACTATTGCATACTATTTGATCAAATTATATTTTTTATATTTAAGTCTTATTTGATTATCGTATAAAAATAGTATTATTATATCACTAAGTGTTCAAGTTCATTATTTAATTCTATCATCTTATTTTCTTGTTAAAACACTCCTAAAGTATTAGTAAAACCTAACTCTTTTCATTGAATTATTATAGTTTATGTATTATGAAAGATATGAACTAAGATCACATGAATGATGGGTATGAAATTGGTTAAAAAGATTTGGAAGAATTTTAAAAAAAAAAAGATATATGCATGCATGCGTACGTATATATAATGTGTATGTATATATGCGTATGTATAAACCATGCATATGTATTATGGATAAAGATATAAATATTATGGGTTGGTTATGAAAAGTATAAAGAGTTGATTAAGAATATTATTATCACAAGTATTATGATATTATTATGGTAATATGATAAGAATGATTTAAACTATAAAAATTAAAATTATGAATTATAAATAATATGGAAGTTTAAAAAATATACAATATATATATATATATATATATATATATATATATATATATATATATATATATATATATATATATATATATATATATATATATAAACGTGTTATATGTATATATATAAACGTGTTATATGTATATAAAAATCATGAGATAAGATAAAAGTTGAAATAATTTAAAGAGTTAAAACTTATCAAAATTATTAATTATAATACACCTAATATTATAATACTATATAAAAAGGTGATAATATTAACTAATATAATGTTATAACTTATGAATTTATATTATATTATAACATCTTGATTTTACCAAGTTTTTTTTTTTTTTTTGAAAGATCAAACATTTTATAAAATAACCAACATTACATATGAACCTGGAACTCAGGGATCCCCATAAACACGAAGTAAACTATACTATACACACGAGAAGAAAAATACAACAGCCCTAAACACGGGACCTAAACTACCATGACAAGAGAATAAAAGAGGAAGAGGCTCAGTAAGTAATGGGAAAAAACTCAAAGCCCCAAATCTTCTCCAAGTTGCTTACGAACTTGCGGACAAGCCAAGAAGATAGTCGAGAACAGTGTTGAAAGATCAACGACAAAGTAATCAGACTACCCTCTTATTTAATCACTACTCGAAGAGTCAAAGAGGCAATGAGTGAAAAAAACCCATTATTAGCCTATTCCGGTTTTTGATACACGATCAACATCAAAGATTTTTGGGTTGAGTAACCACTGTTGCCACTAGATTGAAGCATCTAGATTGAATATCAGAAACTATTTTTGAGCTGCTAAGGGGGCTAATGCCGAAAACGTGATCATTTTGGTTTTTCCAAATGTGAAAAGCCGTGACCCATACAGTTGCTTGCCAAACAGATATCCCGGAAGCTAAGGTGAGGGAGGGATTTTAGGGTTTTGAGATGTCCGCGAGGCTCAAGATATTTATATGGACAAAATTCCACCACTTTCGAATCCTATTCCAGATGTCGAGGGCATCCTTACAAGTCAAAAGAGTATGGCTTAAAGTTTCAACGTCATCATCGCATACCGGGCATCTAATCGAATTTAGTTCGATTTCGCGGTTATCAAGCTCGGTTCTAATGGGAAGTCTATTTTGTTTTACCCGCCATGCGAAGATACCGAATTTGTGAGGGATCAGAGGGTTTGTTTCGGTGGGGTTAAGGGGACAGCCTGTTGGAACAGAAAGCTCGGTGAGGATACACATGAGGGATTTGGTGGAGTAGTGACCATTGTTGTTGAACTTCCAAGACCACTTGTTAACCACAAAAGCGTGATTTTTTAATAGAGACTCGAGGGTGAGTAGTTCACTGCTGGTTCGCCATTTTGGAGTAGCAGACCAAACCCACATGAATGAAGCGGGCTGGTCAGCTAGTGATACCCGGTCAGCGACCAGAGCATTTGTTTGTGTTTCGAGACGAAAAAGTCTAGGAAATGCATCCTTGAACGGGGCTTCTCCGCACCATTTGTCTAACCAAAATTTAGTGTCCGAACCATCACCTACAACTCAAACAAAATCGTTAGAGAAATCACCCAAACTTGTTTAGGTTGACTTCAATATTTATGATATCGTACCATGGTCTACCCGATAGTTTCTTCAAATTTGGTGCTCTAGAATTAGATACGCAAGCCAACCCACCATGTTGCCAGTAAATACTTTTAATAATTTTTTGCCCAAAGTGAGTTATTGTTCGTGAGGAAACGCCACCACCATTTAGATAAAAGGGCTTAGTTTTAAGTTTTAAAGAACCAATGTTTAGCCCGCCGAATTCATATGGTAGCAAGATTTGATTCCAATTTATCCAAGCCATTTTTTTACATTCCATAAACCCACCCCAAAAAAGAGTTTCGCCGTAAACCTTCAAGATCTTTTAAGACTCCGATCGGAGCTTTGAAAAGCGACAAATAGTAATATGGGAGGCTACTGAATACCGATTTGATAAGAGTTAGTCTACCACCATAGGAAATAATTTTGGATTTCCAATCCGAGAGTCTTTTTTGAACTTTTCATAGATGGTAGACCAATTCTTATGTAACTTTAAGTTTGCCCCAATTGGTAAACCAAGGTAAAAGAACGAGAAAGTACCCTCTTTGCATCCGAACCAAGTAGCGAGAGAATTTAACTCACTTGCGGTTTCCAATGCCATACACACAACTTTTATTAAGGTTTATTTTTAGACCCGAAAGGTCTTCGAAGCATTTAAGAATGTATTGCATAATTCTTTATATATTAAACGTGTTGTATTCCTATACCGCTTATGATGCATATATAATTAAACGTGTTGTATTCCTATACACACACAACATGTGGAAACTATAATCATATCGATAACATATGACTTATACAAACTTCACCGCTACTTATGGTCATGTGGATGATGTCTAGACTGCTAATGGGAATAAGGTTTTGGATTAAACAAAAGGTTGTTGACTTATAGTCCCCCGCATCTGGTCATCTCTTGACTTACTTGATAGCATCGAGGTTTGGGCAAGATTGTATAACATCTAAACATGATTATGGTGGACACGCAAACATGTTTAACAACTCATAATCTTACTTATGAACTTTTACTTGTCGGTTGGACAAACTAATAACCTAACTTATATCTCTAGGTTGAGATCCCGATCATCTACTTGCTTTCTTTTCATTTGTGGAATAACTTCATCGTGCTATTAGGGTGAACTTCACAACCCCACTTTTTACTAATTCATAACAATTTTATAACTTTGGGGTGAGACATGAAACGCCCCGTCCTAATCCATCCGGAAGAAGTCCATATCGATTATAAACGATTCATAATAGTTGATTTCATCGCGAGGTACTTGACCTCTAAATGATACATTTTACAAACATTGCATTCATTTTTAAAAGACAAACTTTCATTTCATCGAAAGTTGACAGGTATGCATACCATTTCATAATATCCAAACTATAAATGACCTAATCTGTCATTTACTTAATAATAATCTCTAATGAACTTCACCGACTCGAATGCAACGTCTTTTGAAATATGTCATGAATGACTCCAAGTAATATCCTTAAAATGAGCTAATGCACAGCGGAAGATTTCTTTCAAACCTGAGAATAAACATGCTTTCAAGTGTCAACAAAAAGGTTGGTGAGTTCATTAGTTTATAGTAATCATTTCATTTTCATCATTTTAATAGACCACAAAATTTTAAATATTATAAAACGTGCAGAAGTCCCATTCCAACTGTATAAAAAAATATCTTTCATATGAAGAACACCTGGTGAGGATTCAAAATATAATAGTAACCATCTGTGCCGGTCTTTCACCCCACGGCTGAATACATGTGCCTTCAAAATATAGAACCTCTCTGCCGGTCTTTACACCCCACGACTGAACACATGTTTATAAAATATAGGACAACCGGTGCCAAAATGTCGTAAATAATCAACCATCCACCCGGCTCGGGAGCTCATACGCACTAACGGAAACCGGGGGCTAATGCGTGTCATAATAATCAACCCCAATCCCAGATAATTCTATCATAGAATGCAGTTAAGGTACTTGTGTCTATTGCGTCAAACATTTATAAAAGCGCATGTATTCACAGTCCCAAAAATGTAAAGAGTAAAAAGGGAATCAAATGAAACTCACCTAATGTATTTTGTAGTAAAAATACATAGAACGACATTGAACAAGTATAGGGTTAGCCTCGGATTCACGAACCTATATTAGTTATATATTAAAATGTATAGTCATAATCAATCAAGTTTATATATTAATACTTTAATTATTTATATGTTATGTTACTAAATAAGTTTATTATAACTATCTTATATATTATAGCTAAATGCTTAATAATTGAATTCTTATTAAAGTGTCTTAATGTATATCATTTATGATGAATATTATACATTAGTGTTTAAAAAAATATTATATAATGTATTAAAATTTAATATTTACTTATATGATTAAAATACATTTATATTACATGTAACTTAATTAATGTTATATAAGTATAGATAATATATTTTATTTTGAAGGAAATAGTATGTAATATTAATATAGCCATAATTTATGTAGTAAATATATTTTTATATAAAATCTTTTGTTTAAAAATAATAATTCTAATAATAATAATAATGTTAAAAATAATAAAAGAGTACCCTTTGGATCTTTTTCTAAAAAGAATTGCCCGGGACGGGGCTTGAACTCGAGACCTCTCAGTCACGCACAAACCCTCTTTGCCATTGAGCCGTTTTGTTATATTTGAAATAAGTTCTAGTTTAATCTCTATAACCCGAAATTTTTCTGTTCTCAATCCTCTCTTCTATCAGACTCATTTGAATTCAGCCCACCAAGATTATTATGGGTTTCGGCCCACACATAAATTAAAAGCCCAACCGAAATATTAATTCCACGGCCCACTAGTGATCTCATGCCCAACAAGAACTCGGCCCTAATTCCAATTTTTTTTAGGTTTAAAAATATGCTTCGAAGATAAAAAGAAAAAAAACAGCTGGATGTTTAAAAGCACTTGTGGGGTTCGGTTTATATATTTTTTTTATTTAAATGCCGACACAATTCATTAGCAATAGTCGATCAATCAGTAAAAGTGATCTTTCATCACAATTATCATCATCTTCATTTATTGATTAATATCATCTCTTTATTATTATCGAATAGCAGGGAAAAGTAGCAACAAACCGTCTTGAATAGGAAGTAGTTGATGATGTTTTAATCGTGGCTTTTGAGTGTGTCGACGGTGGTGGTGGTTATGGAGTGAAGTATGGTGATGGTTGGGATGGTGGTGGTAGCCGAGGAAGAAAGAAAACTAGCTGCAGTAGCAGCTCGATTAAATAGTAACATGGGTGGTTTTGAGTGTGCAGGTTCACGAAAAAAAAAAATAGAATCAGAAACGGAAACATAATTATTGCAGGTACAACAGTTTCTTGATTGGCTTTCGGTTATGATGGTTGTTCAGCAGGAAAATAATACAAGGAGATTGATATTGGTGGATGTTGTAGTATTCGAACAAGAAAAAAAAATTAATAGAGAGAACATGAGTGAAGTGGTTACAAGAGGAGATGGTTTGATCAACGAATTGCAGCAACAATTTAGCAGGTTTTAAAAGCAAGGAGGTGATGGTTATAATAAGGTTTAGTGATGGGAATCAACGATGAAGATGAAGAGTATGATATTGTTTGTGTTCGACCAAAGAAATAAAAAGAAAGAGATATCCAATTTTAGCTAAAGATCAAAGGTGGTGATATTTGAGTATCGACTGAAACAAACAGGTGCATAAAATATAAAGGGAAAGGTTTTGATATTAAGTTCACAAGTGTGCAACAAATTATGAGTGGGTTTCGTTGATGTGTATAGCGGTAACAGTTGCAGCAACCCAGTGATGACAGAAATGGTATTTTAAGGTTGTGATGATTATGGGTTTTGATGATTTAAATGGGTTTTGTTGTTTTATGATTTCACAACAAGGAAAAACAAGAAACAGGAGCATAGTGACAGCGGTTACTGATGGTGGTCTCGGTCACAAAGAAGAATATAGGAGGAGAAAAGAGATGAAGTGTTTTTGTAGGGTGGAGTGTGGTTGCGGAGGTCGATGGTATTGAAAAGTTGAAGAGATGCTCGATTCAAACATGGTATGCGTATATATGTATCTCTATCTTGAATATGTATATGTATATATATATAATATATAGATGTAGGTGTAGTGACCCGAACTTTTCCATGTTTATATATATATTAAATGA
This sequence comes from Rutidosis leptorrhynchoides, assembly GCF_046630445.1. Taxonomy (NCBI): domain Eukaryota; kingdom Viridiplantae; phylum Streptophyta; class Magnoliopsida; order Asterales; family Asteraceae; genus Rutidosis; species Rutidosis leptorrhynchoides. The sequence goes on along the minus strand of NC_092340.1, from coordinate 274,686,016 downwards.
AATTGTTATTTACATGATTAAGTGTTTCCAACATATTAAGCAATCAAACTTTTTAAGACTTGATTAATTGAAATAGATTTCATATAGACAATTGACCACCCAAGTTGACCGGTGATTCACGAACGTTAAAACTTGTAAAAACTATACGATGACATATATATGGTTATATATATAGATAACATGATTTTATTATAAGTATGTATCTCATTAGGTATTTTAACAATGAGTTATATACATAAAAATGAGACTATTAATTTAAGAAACTCGAAAACGATATATATAACGATTATCGTTATAACAACGTCTTACTAGGAACATATGAATCATATTAAGATATTGATACACTTGGTTAATTATGTTAAATGATAAGTAAATATATTATTAAGTATATTAACAATGAAATACATATGTAAAAATAAGACTACTAACTTAATGATTTCGAAACGAGACATATATGTAACGATTATCGTTGTAACGACATTTACCTGTATATATATCATACTAAGATATATTATATATATCATAATATCATGATAATATAAAAAATTAACATCTCATTTGTTATAATAAACAATGGGTTAACAACATTCAACAAGATCGTTAACCTAAAGGTTTCAAAACAACATTTACATGTAACGACTAACGATGACTTAACGACTCAGTTAAAATGTATATACATGTAGTGTTTTAATATGTATTCATACACTTTTGAAAGACTTCAAGACACTTATCAAAATACTTCTACTTAACAAAAATGCTTACAATTACATCCTCGTTCAGTTTCATCAACAATTCTACTCGTATGCACCCGTATTCGTACTCGTACAATACACAGCTTTTAGATGTATGTACTATTGGTATATACACTCCAATGATCAGATCTTAGCAGCCCATGTGAGTCACCTAACACATGTGGGAACCATCATTTGGCAACTAGCATGAAATATCTCATAAAATTACAAAAATATGAGTAATCATTCATGACTTATTTACATGAAAACAAAATTACATATCCTTTATATCTAATCCATACACCAACGACCAAAAACACCTACAAACACTTTCATTCTTCAATTTTCTTCATCTAATTGATCTCTCTCAAATTCTATCTTCAAGTTCTAAGTGTTCTTCATAAATTCCAAAAGTTCTAGTTTCATAAAATCAAGAATACTTCCAAGATTGCAAGTTTACTTCCAAGTTTTCTAAATCCATTCCAAGTAATCATCCAAGATCAAGAAACCTTTGTTACTTACAGTAGGTTATCTTTCTAATACAAGGTAATAATCATATTCAAACTTTAATTCAATTTCTATAACTATAACAATCTTATTTCGAGTGGAAATCTTACTTGAAATTGTTTTCGTGTCATGATTCTGCTTCAAGAACTTTCAAGCCATCCAAGGATCCTTTGAAGCTAGATCTATTTTTCTCATTTCCAGTAGGTTTATCCAAGGAACTTGAGGTATTAATGATGTTCATAACATCATTCGATTCATACATATAAAGCTATCTTATTCGAAGGTTTAAACTTGTAATCACTAGAACATAGTTTAGTTAATTCTAAACTTGTTCGCAAATAAAAGTTAATCCTTCTAACTTGACTTTTAAAATCAACTAAACACATGTTCTATATCTATATGATATGCTAACTTAATGATTTAAAACCTGGAAACACGAAAAACACCGTAAAATCGGATTTACGCCGTCGTAGTAACACCGCGGGCTGTTTTGGGTTAGTTAATTAAAAACTATGATAAACTTTCATTTAAAAGTTGTTATTCTGGAAAAATGATTTTTATTATGAACATGAAACTATATCCAAAAATTATGGTTAAACTCAAAGTGGAAGTATGTTTTCTAAAATGGTCATCTAGACGTCGTTCTTTCGACTAAAATGACTACCTTTACAAAAACGACTTGTAACTTATTTTTCTGACTATAAACCTATACTTCTTCTGTTTAGATTCATAAAATAGAGTTCAATATGAAACCATAGCAATTTGATTCACTCAAAACGGATTTAAAATGAAGAAGTTATGGGTAAAACAAGATTGGATAATTTTTCTCATTTTAGCTACGTGAAAATTGGTAACAAATCTATTCCAACCATAACTTAATCAACTTGTATTGTATATTATGTAATCTTGAGATACCATAGACACGTATACAATGTTTCGACCTATCATGTTGACACATCTATATATATTTCGGAACAACCATAGACACTCTATATGTGAATGTTGGAGTTAGCTATACAGGGTTGAGGTTGATTCCAAAATATATATAGTTTGAGTTGTGATCAATACTGAGATACGTATACACTGGGTCGTGGATTGATTCAAGATAATATTTATTGATTTATTTCTGTACATCTAACTGTGGACAACTAGTTGTAGGTTACAAACGAGGACAGCTGACTTAATAAACTTAAAACATCAAAATATATTAAAAGTGTTGTAAATATATTTTGAACATACTTTGATATATATGTATATATTGTTATAGGTTCGTGAATCAACCAGTGGCCAAGTCTTACTTCCCGAAGAAGTAAAAATCTGTGAAAGTGAGTTATAGTCCCACTTTTAAAATCTAATATTTTTGGGATGAGAATACATGCAGGTTTTATAAATGATTTACAAAATAGACACAAGTACGTGAAACTACATTCTATGGTTGAATTATCGAAATCGAATATGCCCCTTTTTATTAAGTCTGGTAATCTAAGAATTAGGGAAGAGACACCCTAATTGACGTGAATCCTAAAGATAGATCTATTGGGCCTAACAAACCCCATCCAAAGTACCGGATGCTTTAGTATTTCGAAATTTATATCATATCCGAAGGGTGTCCCGGAATGATGGGGATATTCTTATATATGCATCTTGTTAATGTCGGTTACCAGGTGTTCACCATATGAATGATTTTTATCTCTATGTATGGGATGTGTATTGAAATATGAAATCTTGTGGTCTATTGTTACGATTTGATATATATAGGTTAAACCTATAACTCACCAACATTTTTGTTGACGTTTAAAGCATGTTTATTCTCAGGTGAATACTAAGAGCTTCCGCTGTTGCATACTAAAATAAGGACAAGATTTGGAGTCCATGTTTGTATGATATTGTGTAAAAACTGCATTCAAGAAACTGATTTCGATGGAACATATTTGTATTGTAAACCATTATGTAATGGTCGTATGTAAACAGGATATTTTAGATTATCATTATTTGATAATCTACGTAAAGCTTTTTAAACCTTTATTTATGAAATAAAGGTTATGGTTTATTTTAAAAATGAATGCAGTCTTTGAAAAACGTCTCATATAGAGGTCAAAACCTAGCAACGAAATCAATTAATATGGAAGGTTTTTAATCAATAAGAACGGGACATTTCAGTTGGTATCCGAGCGTTGGTCTTAGAGAACCAGAAAATTTTCATTAGTGTGTCTTATCGAGTTTGTTAGGATGCATTAGTGAGTCTGGACTTCGACCGTGTTTTCTTTAAAAATGATTGCTTAACATTTTTGTTGGAAACTATATATTATTAACATGTATATATTATGTGATATATTAATCTCTTAACATGTTTGATATTGTGTGATAGATGTCTACCTCTAGCACAAATCCCATTAACTCACCTAATAATAACGAAGAGTCGAATATATATTGGACTGATTCACAAGTTCCTGAAGAAGAACCGGAAGAAGAATCAGAACCGGAAGAAGAATCAGAACTGGAAGAGGAGGAACCGGAGGAGGAAATAGAACCGGTGGGGGAAATAATAAAACGGTTAAGTAAAAGAAAATCCTCAACCAACCGACCAAGGTTAATTATGGTCAATGGTGTTTCCGCCAAGGAAGCAAAATATTGGGAGGATTACCAATTCTCCGATGAATCGGATTCTGACGAGAATTCCGATGATGTTATAGAAATTACCCCAACTGAATTTAAAAAGGCAAAAGAAAATAATAAGGGAAAGGGCATAAAAATATAGAAATCTAATTTCAACCCCGATGAACTTTATATGTATCGTCAACCCCCGAAGCCCTTAAGTTGTAACAATGACCCGGGAACCTCTAAACCACCAGGTTTTTCTAAACCGTTGTGGAAAACGACAGCTCGTATTAGGGGAACATCATATATCCCTAGAAACTTGGCAAAACGAACCAAAACCGAAGAAGAAGAAACGAGCGAGTCGGAATAAGATAGTTGTATTCGTGTGGTGTAATATATGTAATATAGTGTGCTTATGCTTTATGATATATGTAAAAATTGCTTGTATTAATAAGTATTTTTTTTATGAATCTAACTCTTGTCTATTGTACAGTATAAAAACACAAAATGGATAGACAACCCAATATTTTAAGAGACCTACCCGGAGACATGATTGATGAAATCTTGTCTAGAGTCGGTCAGATTTCTTCGGCACAACTATTTACGGTGAAATCAGTTTGTAAGACATTCGAAGAACGTTCCAAGAATGTCTTGGTTTATAAGAGACTTTCGTTTGAAAGATGGGGGATATCACATTGGGAAACCCATAAGTTACGATGTGTTTACTTTGACGCATATATTGCGGGGAACCCAAATGCTATTTTACGCAACGGGTTAAGAAATTATTTTGACTCAATGTATCCGAAAATAGGACTTCATGATTTAGAAAAAGCGGCTAACATGCAACATAAAGAAACATGCTATGCTTACGGGTTAGTAATGTTCGCTTCTCACCAAAGTGAGAAAAAGAACATCGGGCTACAACTATTAAACAAAACGTTCCCACAAGTGACGGAGTCGGTAATTGGGGTAAGAAATGAGGTTTTTAGGTTATTACGAGACTGTTGGTCATTACGTAACCCTCATCCCTTTGACGACGTTACAACACGCTGTCTTATCAACGGCCATAACGGTTATGTTCCACAAGACCAAGGATGGGAAGTAGTCCTAGTAAAACCAGAATGCATGACTTGTTTCTGGATGTATGAATTACGTGTCTTTATTGCCTTTGCTGAACGACTTGTGTACTAGCTAGAATTATCTTCACATCTATCTTGTATCAAAGTTATTGTGTGCTATATTTCATGCTTTATGTAAAATAAGCGGTATTGTAAGTTTGTAAAATATTGTATAAAAGTTTGAACGCGAAATATTATTATAATCAGTTTTTCATATAGAATTGTAGTAGTTGAATTGTATATTAGCTACTAAGTATGAACTTAACGGGTAGGTACTACCCGAATTTAAACTTATAAAACGCTAATATGAAGAAAAAGCTTTTATAAATGAGTTCATATTATGCTACGAAATACTATTAACTACTCTTAATATTCTGTATGATTAACTTATTCCATTTGACTATTTTGAAGGAAATGGCACCGACTACTCGACACACCGTGAATATGAATGAAGAGGAATTCCGTACTTTTTTAGCTTCAAACATAGCCGCAGTATAGGCTGCGCTACATACCAACAATAACCTTGGATCTAGTAGTACAGGAAATCGTGTAGGATGCACCTACAAAGAATTCACTGCCTGCAAACCTTTGGAATTTGATGGAACCGAAGGACCGATCGGATTGAAACGGTGGACCGAGAAGGTCGAATCAGTGTTTGCCATAAGTAAGTGTACTGAAGAGGAAAAAGTGAAGTACGCTACGCATACCTTCACAGGTTCTGCGTTAACATGGTGGAATACCTATCTAGAGCAAGTGGGACAAGATGATGCGTAGGCACTACCGTGGTCAGCATTCAAGCACTTGATGAACGAGAAGTACCGTCCCAGAACCGAGGTCAATAAGCTCAAGACAGAACTTAGAGGGTTACGAACCCAAGGATTTGATATTACCACGTACGAAAGACGATTCACAGAATTGTGCCTATTGTGTCCGGGAGCGTTCGAAGATGAGGAAGAGAAGATCGACGCGTTTGTGAACGGATTATCGGAAAGAATCCAAGAAGATATAAGTTCACACGAGCCCGCCTCCATACAACAGGCATGTAGAATGGCTCACAAACTAGTGAACCAGATTAAGGAAAGAATTAAAGAACAGACGGCTGAAGAGGCCAATGTGAAGCAAGTCAAAAGAAAGTGGGAGGAAAACGGTGATAAGAATCACCAATACAACAACAACAGCAATTACAATAATAATCGCAATAATTATCCCAACAATCGCAACATCAATCGCAACTATAACAAACGGCCCAACAACAACAACAACAACAACAACAACAACAACAACAACAACAACAACAACAACAACAACAACAGCAACTACAACAATCATCCCAACAACAATAACAACCGTAACAACAACAACAACAATCAGAAGCAGCTATGCCAAAGGTGTGAAAAGTATCACTCGGGGTTCTGCACCAAATTTTGCAACAAGTGTAAAAGAAATGGTCATAGCGCTGTGAAGTGTGAGGTCTACGGACCAGGGATTAACAGAACGAAAGGAACAAATGGTGTCGGAACGAGTAATGGCGGAGCAAGTAGTGTCGGAGCAAGTTATGCCAATGTAGTTTGTTATAAATATGGAAAACTGGGCCACATTATTAGAAATTGCCCGAACCAGGAGAACACGAATGGACAAGGTCGCGGAAGAGTCTTCAATATTAATGCGGCAGAGGCACAGGAAGACCCGGAGCTTGTTACGGGTACGTTTCTTATTGACAATAAATCTGCTTATGTTTTATTTGATTCGGGTGCGGATAGAAGCTATATGAGTAGAGATTTTTGTGCTAAATTAAGTTGTCCATTGACGCCGTTGGATAGTAAATTTTTACTCGAATTAGCAAACGGTAAATTAATTTCAGCAGATAATATATGCCGGAATCGAGAAATTAAACTGGGTAGCGAAATATTTAAGATTGATTTGATACCAGTAGAGTTAGGGAGTTTTGATGTAATAGTTGGCATGGACTGGCTGAAGAAGGTGAAAGCAGAGATCGTATGTTATAAAAATGCAATTCGCATTGTACGAGAAGAAGGAGAACCCTTAATGGTGTACGGAGAAAAGGGCAACATGAAGCTACATCTTATTAGTAATTTGAAGGCACAAAAACTAATAAGAAAAGGTTACTATGCTATTCTAGCACATGTCGAGAAAGTACAAACTGAAGAAAATAGCATCAATGATGTTCCCGTCGCAAAAGAATTTCCCGATGTATTTCCGAAAGAATTACCGGGACTACCTCCACATCGATCTGTTGAATTTCAAATAGATCTTGTACCAGGAGCTGCACCAATAGCTCGTGCTCCTTATAGACTCGCACCCAGCGAGATGAAAGAACTGCAAAGCCAACTGCAAGAACTATTAGAACGTGGTTTCATCCGACCAAGCACATCACCATGGGGAGCTCCTGTTTTGTTTGTCAAGAAGAAGGATGGTACATTTAGGTTGTGTATTGACTACAGAGAGTTGAACAAACTTACCATCAAAAACCGTTATCCACTGCCGAGAATTGACGACTTATTTGATCAACTACAAGGCTCGTCGGTTTATTCGAAGATCGATTTACGTTCTGGATATCATCAAATGCGAATAAAGGAGGATGATGTTCCAAAAACTGCTTTTAGGACGCGTTATGGTCATTACGAGTTTATGGTTATGCCGTTTGGATTGACTAACGCACCAGCTGTGTTCATGGACCTTATGAACCGAGTGTGTGGGCCATATCTTGACAAGTTTGTCATTGTTTTTATCGATGACATACTTATTTACTCAAAGAATGATCAAGAGCACGAAGAACATTTGAGAAAAGTGCTAGAAGTATTGAGGAAAGAAAAACTGTACGATAAGTTTTCAAAGTGTGCATTTTGGTTGGAAGAAGTTCAATTCCTCGGTCACATAGTGAACAAAGAAGGTATCCAGGTGGACCCGGCAAAGATCGGAACTGTTGAAAAGTGGGAAACCCCAAAAACTCCGAAGCATATACGTCAATTTTTAGGATTGGCTGGTTACTACAGAAGATTCATCCAAGATTTCTTCAAAATAGCAAAACCCTTGACTGCATTAACGCATAAAGGGAAGAAATTTGAATGGAAGGATGAACAAGAGGAGGCGTTTCAATTATTGAAGAAAAAGCTAACTACGGCACCTATATTGTCATTGCCTGAAGGGAATGATGATTTTGTGATTTATTGTGACGCATCAAAGCAAGGTATCGGTTGTGTATTAATGCAACGAACGAAGGTGATTGCTTATGCGTCTAGACAATTGAAGATTCACGAGCAAAATTATACGACGCATGATTTGGAATTAGGCGCGGTTGTTTTTGCATTAAAGACTTGGAGACACTACTTATATGGGGTCAAAAGTATTATATATACCGACCACAAAAGTCTTCAACACATATTTAATCAGAAACAGCTGAATATGAGGCAGCGTAGGTGGATTGAATTGTTGAATGATTACGACTTTGAGATTCGTTACCACCCGGGGAAGGCAAATGTGGTAGCCGACGCCTTGAGCAGAAAGGACAGAGAACCCATTCGAGTAAAATCTATGAATATAATGATTCACACTAACCTTACTACTCAAATAAAGGAGGCACAACAAGGAGTTTTAAAAGAGGGAAATTTAAAGGATGAAATACCCAAAGGATCGGAGAAGCATCTTAATATTCGGGAAGACGGAACCCGGTATAGGGTTGAAAGAATTTAGGTACCAAAATTTGGAGATATGAGAGAAATGGTACTTAGAGTAGCTCATAAAACCAGATACTCAATACATCCTGGAACGGGGAAGATGTACAAGGATCTTAAGAAACATTTTTGGGGGCCAGGTATGAAAGCCAATATTGCTAAATATGTAGGAGAATGTTTGACGTGTTCTAAGGTCAAAGCTGAACATCAGAAACCATCAGGTCTACTACAACAACCTGAAATCCCGGAATGGAAATGGGAAAACATTACCATGGATTTCATCACTAAATTGCCAAGGACTGCAAGTGGTTATGATACTATTTGGGTAATAGTTGATCGTCTCACAAAGTCAGCACACTTCCTGCCAATAAGAGAAGATGACACAAAGGAGAAGTTAGCACGACTGTATTTGAAGGAAGTCGTCTCCAGACATGGAATACCAATCTCTATTATCTCTGATAGGGATGGCAGATTTATTTCAAGATTCTGGCAGACATTACAGCAAGCATTGGGAACTCGTCTAGACATGAGTACTGCCTATCATCCACAAACTGATGGGCAGAGTGAAAGGATGATACAAATGCTTGAGGACATGCTACGAGCTTGTGTTATTGATATCGGAAACAGTTGGGATCGACATCTACCGTTAGCAGAATTTTCCTACAACAACAGCTACCATTCAAGCATTGAGATGGCGCCGTTTGAAGCACTTTATAGTAGAAAGTGCAGGTCTCCGATTTGTTGGAGTGAAGTGGGGGATAGATAGATTACGGGTCCAGAGATAATACAAGAAACTACCGAGAAAATCATCCAAATTCAACAAAGATTGAAAACCGCCCAGAGTCGACAAAAGAGCTACGCGGACAGTAAAAGAAAAGATATAGAGTTTGAAATTGGAGAAATGGTCATGCTTAAGGTTTCACCTTGGAAAGGCGTTGTTCGATTTGGTAAAAGGGGGAAACTAAATCCAAGGTACATTGGACCATTCAAGATTATAGATCGTGTCGGACCAGTAGCTTACCAATTGGAGCTACCTCAACAACTCGCGGCTGTACATAACACTTTCCACGTCTCAAATTTGAAGAAATGTTTTGCTAAAGAAGATCTCACTATTCCGTTGGACGAAATCCAAATCAATGAAAAACTTCAATTCATTGAAGAACCCGTCGAAATAATGGATCGAGAGGTTAAGAGACTTAAACAAAACAAGATACCGATTGTTAAGGTTCGATGGAATGCTCGTAGAGGACCCGAGTTCACCTGGGAGCGTGAAGATCAGATGAAGAAGAAATACCCGCATTTATTTCCAGAAGATACGTCAACACCTCCAACTGCTTAAAATTTCGGGACGAAATTTATTTAACGGGTAGGTACTGTAGTGACCCGAACTTTTCCATGTTTATATATATAGTAAATGAAATTGTTATTTACATGATTAAGTGTTTCCAACATGTTAAGCAATCAAACTTGTTAAGACTTGATTAATTGAAATAGGTTTCATATAGACAATTGACCACCCAAGTTAACCGGTGATTCACGAACGTTAAAACTTGTAAAAACTATACGATGACATATATATGGTTATATATATAGTTAACATAATTTTATTATAAGTATGTATCTCATTAGGTATTTTAACAATGAGTTATATACATAAAAATGAGACTATTAATTTAAGAAACTCGAAAACGATATATATAACGATTATCGTTATAACAACGTCTTACTAGGTACATATGAATCATATTAAGATATTGATACACTTGGTTAATTATGTTAAATGATAAGTAAATGTATTATTAAGTGTATTAACAATGAAATACATATGTAAAAATAAGACTACTAACTTAATGATTTCGAAACGAGACATATATGTAACGATTATCGTTGTAACGACATTTAACTGTATATATATCATACTAAGATATATTATATATCATAATATCATGATAATATAACAAATTAACATCTCATTTGTTATAATAAACAATGGGTTAAAAACATTCAACAAGATCGTTAACCTAAAGATTTCAAAACAACATTTACATGTAACGACTAACGATGACTTAACGACTCAGTTAAAATGTATATACATGTAGTGTTTTAATATGTATTCATACACTTTTGAAAGACTTCAATACACTTATCAAAATACTTCTACTTAACAAAAATTCTTACAATTACATCCTCGTTCAGTTTCATCAACAATTCTACTCGTATGCACCCGTATTCGTACTCGTACAATACACAGCTTTTAGATGTATGTACTATTGGTATATACACTACAATGATCAGCTCTTAGCAGCCCATGTGAGTCACCTAACACATGTGGGAACCATCATTTGGAAACTAGCATGAAATATCTCATAAAATTACAAAAATATGAGTAATCATTCATGACTTATTTACATGAAAATAAAATTACATATCCTTTATATCTAATCCATACACCAACGACCAAAAACACCTACAAACACTTTCATTCTTCAATTTTCTTCATCTAATTGATCTCTCTTAAGTTCTATCTTCAAGTTCTAAGTGTTCTTCATAAATTCCAAAAGTTCTAGTTTCATAAAATCAAGAATACTTCCAAGATTGCAAGTTTACTTCCAAGTTTTCTAAATCCATTCCAAGTAATCATCCAAGATCAAGAAACCTTTGTTACTTACAGTAGGTTATCTTTCTAATACAAGGTAATAATCATATTAAAACTTTAATTCAATTTCTATAACTATAACAATCTTATTTCGAGTGGAAATCTTACTTGAAATTGTTTTCGTGTCATGATTCTGCTTCAAGAACTTTCAAGCCATCCAAGGATCCTTTGAAGCTAGATCTATTTTTCTCATTTCCAGTAGGTTTATCCAAGGAACTTGAGGTAGTAATGATGTTCATAACATCATTCGATTCATACATATAAAGCTATCTTATTCGAAGGTTTAAACTTGTAATCACTAGAACATAGTTTAGTTAATTCTAAACTTGTTCGCAAATAAAAGTTAATCCTTCTAACTTGACTTTTAAAATCAACTAAACACATGTTCTATATCTATATGATATGCTAACTTAATGATTTAAAACGTGGAAACACGAAAAACACCGTAAAATCAGATTTACGCCGTCGTAGTAACACCGCGGGCTGTTTTGGGTTAGTTAATTAAAAACTATGATAAACTTTGATTTAAAAGTTGTTATTCTGGGAAAATGATTTTTAATATGAACATGAAACTATATCCAAAAATTATGGTTAAACTCAAAGTGGAAGTATGTTTTCTAAAATGGTCATCTAGACGTCGTTCTTTCGACTGAAATGACTACCTTTACAAAAACGACTTGTAACTTATTTTTCCGACCATAAACCTATACTTCTTCTGTTTAGATTCATAAAATAGAGTTCAATATGAAACCATAGCAATTTGATTCACTCAAAACGGATTTAAAATGAAGAAGTTATGGGTAAAACAAGATTGGATAATTTTTCTCATTTTAGCTACGTGAAAATTGGTAACAAATCTATTCCAACCATAACTTAATCAACTTGTATTGTATATTATGTAATCTTGAGATACCATAGACACGTATACAATGTTTCGACCTATCATGTCGACACATCTATATATATTTCGGAACAACCATAGACACTCTATATGTGAATGTTGGAGTTAGCTATACAGGGTTGAGGTTGATTCCAAAATATATATAGTTTGAGTTGTGATCAATACTGAGATACGTATACACTGGGTCGTGGATTGATTCAAGATAATATTTATCGATTTATTTCTGTACATCTAACTGTGGACAACTAGTTGTAGGTTACTAACGAGGACAGCTGACTTAATAAACTTAAAACATCAAAATATATTAAAAGTGTTGTAAATATATTTTGAACATACTTTGATATATATGTATATATTGTTATAGGTTCGTGAATCAACCAGTGGTCAAGTCTTACTTCCCGAAGAAGTAAAAATCTGTGAAAGTGAGTTATAGTCCCACTTTTAAAATCTAATATTTTTGGGATGATAATACATGCAGGTTTTATAAATGATTTACAAAATAGACACAAGTACGTGAAACTACATTCTATGGTTGAATTATCGAAATCGAATATGCCCCTTTTTATTAAGTCTGGTAATCTAAGAATTAGGGAACAGACACCCAAATTGACGCGAATCCTAAAGATAGATCTATTGGGCCTAACAAACCCCATCCAAAGTACCGGATGCTTTAGTACTTCGAAATATATATCATATCCAAAGGGTGTCCCGGAATGATGGGGATATTCTTATATATGCATCTTGTTAATGTCGGTTACCAGGTGTTCACCATATGAATGATTTTTATCTCTATGTATGGGATGTGTATTGAAATATGAAATATTATGGTCTATTGTTACGATTTGATATATATAGGTTAAACCTATAACTCACCAACATTTTTGTTGATGTTTAAAGCATGTTTATTCTCAGGTGAATACTAAGAGCTTCCGCTGTTGCATACTAAAATAAGGACAAGATTTGGAGTCCATGTTTGTATGATATTGTGTAAAAACTGCATTCAAGAAACTGATTTCGATGTAACATATTTGTATTGTAAACCATTATGTAATGGTCATATGTAAACAGGATATTTTAGATTATCATTATTTGATAATCTACGTAAAGCTTTTTAAACCTTTATTTATGAAATAAAGGTTATGGTTTGTTTTAAAAATGAATGCAGTCTTTGAAAAATGTCTCATATAGAGGTCAAAACCTCGCAACGAAATCAATTAATATGGAACGTTTTTAATCAATAAGAACGGGACATTTCAGTAGGTGGCTGTTTGGAATTCGAAAATATGAGTAGAAGAAACATGGAATGGTGATGATGGTTCGTTGTAGCATTTGTAAATCAATCACAGCTGGTTTGTAGAATAATGTGTCATCCGAATTGATTCCAGGAGAAAACAAACAAAAGTAGAATAAAGGAGATAGAGACCTATAACAACTCTTTGGATCCTGATAGTGAATTTAAATCGACATTATTAGCTAGTTAGATAAATTGTACAGAAGATTATGACATCAACAGAATACCTAATTATATGTATTTATATATGGAGTATTTCTGTATGTTCATGTATATACGGAGTATATATATATATATATATATATATATATATATATATATATATATATGTATGTATATGTTGTAATTAATTCCATACATACATATATCACTGATTATAGATTTATTAATAACATCCATTAATTATATTAATTTTAATAAGAATACTAGTAATAATAGAACTAATAATAATAATAATTGTATAAATAATAATTTTATCACACCTCCCCCATACACCACTCAAGTGGTATTGGGTACTGTTGTTGTTGTGTATAATAATTTTATCAAAATTCATACTAATAATAATAATAATAATAAAGGTAATGATAATAGTAATATTATTAATGATAATTATAATATTAATACTTATTATATTAGTACTTAGTCATAATAATACAAATAATATCAATAATAATATAACAATTTATACATATCAAATTGCATATATATATATATATATATATATATATATATATATATATATATATATATATATATATATATATATATATATATATATATATATATATACATATATATATATATATATACATATATATATATATATATACATATATATATATATATATATATATATATATATATATATATATATATATATTTATATATGTATGTAAATGCCTACACTTATATATTTTCACATTTATTTAAACACACTCGTTCGTGAATCGTCGGGAATGGTCAAAGGTTAAATGAATGAAATAAAATAGTTCAAATTTTTTTTTGAGACTTAACATTACAGATTTTTTCTTATCGTGTCGGAAACATATAAAGATTAAAGTTTAAATTTGATCAGAAATTTCCGGGTCATCACAGTACCTACCCGTTAAAGAAATTTCGTCCTGAAATTTGAGTATGGTCATCATGGCTAACAATAAGAAATGTTTTCATGACAAATATGAGTTGACGAATAGAGTTTTATCATTATTGATTAATATAGATAAAACAATTCGATTACTCGAAGAGTACGAGTGAAGCTATCACCCAAGAGTGAAATGAGTAGGTATAGATTCGTCATATCTTTTGACGTAGATAGGATTGATTTCCAAGTTCAAGAGATTTGGAGAAAATCTTCGTAATAAGATTTGATTCTTCGGTAATCAAGAGAATTAGGATCCGATTTAAATGCGATTATCTGCTTTGATGGCTCTGTCGGATATTTTACTATAAATCCACCCTCGTCGTTTCCTTACAACTCACACCTTCTATTCTTTCTCCTTAATTTATACTTTAAAAACATTTGTCAATATGCTCCATCTCATTCTGATCCTTGATATACTCTTAACTTTCATATCTGTCATTCTTCTTTTTCATCTACCACCGGAGGATTTTATTTACTTCTACTATTATCTTGGGGTTATAGTGTTATTAATTTTCCCGTGCCTTTACGTGGCAATACGTATTGATATGCACGGTTTGTAATTTATGTGTTGTTGTCGAGCTTTATATTTTCTTTTTATATTCAAGAGTTCCATTCTTTTGTCTCCTCTTCCCGACTTCAAGTCAAGCGAATAATGGTCCAGAATTCATATGGATTTTGAAATGAACATAGTTAATGTACTCAGAAAGAAATCATAATGGCACGATCTTGATTTGGAAAATTATCAGAATATCCGAAAAGATAGAACTATTAAGAAGATATGTTCTTAATATGTTTGAAGATTGGATAGAATGTAAGAGTCGTGTACATGGCATATGATGACGGTATGTTCTGTGAATCATCACGTTCCATTAGAAACTCAATATGAATTACTATAATATAATCACGTTGATCAAGTGTCATTATATTATACTAACTCATGTATCAGTTCCTAACACTACTTCAAAAACATTCATATTTTAAATTCGAAGGTTCGTAGAATATAGAAACTAAAAACAGTTTCCTTTTATGATATAATACGGATAGCGCAGAGAGAGAATTAATATCGAACGAGAATATTTATGAAGATATCTTCAGAAATATTGAGGATATTAATAAAGAAAGGTATGATGATATCTTAGGATTTCAGAATCAAATTGTGATGAAGAAATTCATTCACGATAATTTAAAGTGGTTAAGGAGTAAGGTATTCGCTAAAGATTTCATCAGAAATAGAATCATCTGGATTCTTTATGTACAAGTTTAGTCCTTGTAATTTGTTCAGAGTCTCCTTCATGGCTTTGCTCAATCCGATTTTCAGTTCCAATTTTTCTGAGCTTTGCCAATATACTATTCTTTATATTTATATCTTCGACGGTTAAGGTTGTGTACAGTTTTTGCTGCTGTATTCAGCTTGTACAGTTTTTGCTGCTGTATTCAGATTATACAGTTTTTTTGCTGCTGTATTCAGCTTATACATTTTTTGCTACTGTATTCAGCTTATACAGTTTTTTTGCTGCTGTATTCAGCTTATACAGTTTTTGCTACTGTATTCAGCTTATACAGTTTTTGCTGCTGTATTCAGCTTTTACAGTATTTGGAGTATTGATTTGTAGACTGGGTGCTTTTCAAAATTTCAGAGTGGGAGATCATAATTCTAAGAGATAAGGGTTATATATATATATATATATACTTATAACTGTTGATGTAGATATGCTGCGAGATTTTGAAATACTGGTTTGCAAATTCCCGGTAGTTGGTATAGCAATTCTCGTTATAAGATGTAAATGAGTAAATGATAGGGTTTCACTGAGTATGGTGATTTTTCGGAAAGTCAAAGATCAACGGAGTTGTTGGTAAATTTACTGCTAATGTGGTAAGATATAAACGGTTCCTCGGTAACGATGATGAAAGATAAACTTATATATCAAGGTTATAATAAGGTTAATCTGAGTGAAAATCGAAGTTGATTTGCTGAAGCTGTGACAAAATTGGCTACTTTGGAAAGGGATTGCAAAATTATTTTCGGTAATAACAACGCCAAAGGAGCTAGCACATATACATGTTAAATGTTTACTCAAGTTCCGAGTGTTTTCAGGTGCATAACTATATGCGTTAATCTTTTCTTTCGTAGATGAAGTGCGGTTGGTTCATCTTCTCGATTGAGGTGTTTTCAAGAATCATGAAAGGTTTGAACGCAGATTGTAATTGACATAATTATTTTTCTGAGTTTTGTGAATAGAAGTGATGTTCTAGCACAGTTTTGAAGTCAAAGTATAACTTTGAAAGATGTAGGAATTTAAAATGCTGGTATCGATTATTGCTTGACTTAAATTCTGATCTATTAAAATCAGAATATGTAATCGATTGTGGATGAGATGGGTTGTTCTGTGGTGAATGGATTCGTATAGGTGTGGATGTAAGTAGGATAGGAAATGATTGTTGAATCAGATTTGAAGAATGTACAGTGTAACTCATTAATGTGAAATGTGAAATATTTCTCGGGTATTACCTACCCGTTAAAATATTTTCATCATTAACAGTTTGTACGAAAAAATTTTAATCACAGTCCCTATGAAAATATATATACATATATATTTTCTTCAGATGTAATCATGGATTTAATGAGTCAATATAATATTAGACTCATTTGATTTTCGGTTTGAGCTAAAATAAGTAATCTCTAAAACTATTAGGATCCACATATTCTTCGCAGAATATTAATGAAGTTATAGTTCAATACTTCATTGTTAATTGCTGTTGGTACTCCTTGGTATCCATGGTGCGTATGATGTTGATGTTCTTGGGACATATTGTGAAATTGAGGCTTGGGATGCGGATGTTGTTGTTGGTGATTGTGGTACTGTTGATGCCGGTAATGTTGCTGAAGCTGGTACATTTTGCACCATATTTTTCAAGGCTACAACTCGGGTGCGAAGCTCGTTGACTTATTACTCCGGGATGATTGTCGGTAGAAACGAGCGAGTGAATAATATCTAGAATTTTAGATAGAATATAATCGTGGCGAGATACTTTAGGAATGTGAGTGAAAATGGTATTACGAACAGGTTCGCCGGTAAGTGCTCCAGGTTCATCGTCAAGAGGTGAATTCGGTTGATGGAAAGGATCACCTTCTTCTTGTTTCAAATGATTAAGTAGGCTACGAACTCATCAGATGAATTGGGGATAGCTGATTGATTGATTCATTCTGGTGACGCTTCTTTTGGAGCTGGAGTGGGACTCCATATCGGAATCCGAGGGACTTGAACTAGTGGTGAGTTCCATTTCGTACGATTGAATGAAGGATTTCTCGATATGAAATGACTTTCGGATATCGGATGATATTCTAATTACATAGAATACCTATATATAGAATAGAAGATTTCGTAGATTACGGAGGAATTTACGAAATATATCAGGCAAAGTTTATAGTAATATATACGCTAAGATGTGGATTAGCAGATACGCTAAGATATGAATTTTTGTCTATACACTATTCATGCAATCAATGCAGTAAGATGTGTCTAGACTAAGAATGATAAGCAAGTACTTTTCGACAAAATGATAAGCAAAACTTTTGACATGCAGACCAGGTTCAAGTTCAGACTCATTAATATAACCTAACAACTACTAGGTCGAAGTCCAGACTTCACTAATGCATCCTAACAACTACCTGTTAAACACACTAATGCAGACCTGGTTCGCTAAGACCACTGCTCTGATACCAACTGAAACACCCCGTCCTAATCCATCCGGACGAAGTCCATATCGATTATAAATGATTCATAATAGTTGATTTCATCGCGAGGTACTTGACCTCTAAATGATACATTTTACAAACATTGCATTCGTTTTTAAAAGACAAACTTTCATTTCATCGAAAGTTGACAGGTATGCATACCATTTCATAATATCCAAACTATAAATGACCTAATCTGTCATTTACTTAATAATAATCTCTAATGAACTTCACCGACTCGAATGCAACGTCTTTTGAAATATGTCATGAATGACTCCAAGTAATATCCTTAAAATGAGCTAATGCACAGCGGAAGATTTCTTTCAAACCTGAGAATAAACATGCTTTCAAGTGTCAACCAAAAGGTTGGTGAGTTCATCAGTTTATAGTAATCATTTCATTTTCATCATTTTAATAGACCACAAGATTTTAAATATTATAAAACGTGCAGAAGTCCCATTCCAACTGCACAAAAAAATATCTTTCATAGGAAGAACACCTGGTAAGGATTCAAAATATAATAGTAACCATCTGTGCCGGTCTTTCACCCCACGGCTGAATACATGTGCCTTCAAAATATAGAACCTCTGTGCCGATCTTTACACCCCACGGCTGAACACATGTTTATAAAATATAGGACAACCGGTGCCAAAATGTCGTAAATAATAAACCATCCACCCGGCTCGGGAGCTCATACGCTCTAACGGAAACCGGGGGCTAATGCGTGTCATAATAATCAACCCCAATCCCAGATAATTCTATCATAGAATGCAGTTAAGGTACTTGTGTCTATTGCGTCAAACATTTATAAAAGCGCATGTATTCTCAGTCCCAAAAATCTAAAGATTAAAAAGGGAATCAAATGAAACTCACCTAATGTATTTTGTAGTAAATATACATAGAACGACATTGAACAAGTATAGGGTTGGCCTCGGATTCACGAACCTATATTAGTTATATATATATTAAAACGTATAGTCATAATCAATCAAGTTTATATATTAATACTTTAATTATTTATATGTTATGTTACTAAATAAGTTTATTATAACTATCTTATATATTATAGCTAAATGCTTAATAATTGAATTCTTATTAAAGTGTCTTAATGTATATCATTTATGATGAATATTATACATTAGTGTTTAAAAAAATATTATATAATGTATTAAAATTTAATATTTACTTATATGATTAAAATACATTTATATTACATGTAACTTAATTAATGTTATATAAGTATAGATAATATATTTTATTTTGAAGGAAATAGTATGCAATATTAATATAGCCATAATTTATGTAGTAAATATATTTTTATATAAAATCTTTTGTTTAAAAATAATAATTCTAATAATAATAATAATGTTAAAAATAATAAAAGAGTACCCTTTGGATCTTTTTCTAAAAAGAATTGCCCGGGACGGGGCTTGAACTCGAGACCTCTCACTCAAGCACAAACCCTCTTTGCCATTGAGATATTTTGTTATATTTGAAATAAGTTCTAGTTTAATCTCTATAACCCGAAATTTTTCTGTTCTCAATCTTCTCTTCTATCAGACTCATTTGAATTCAGCTCACCAAGATTATTATGGGTTTCGGCCCACACAGAAATTAAAAGCCCAACCGAAATATTAATTCCACGGCCCACTAGTGATCTCATGCCCAACAAGAACTTGGCCCTAATTCCAATTTGTTTTAGGTTTAAAAATATGCTTCGAGGATAAAAAGAAAAAAAAAACAGCTGGATGTTTAAAAGCATTTGTGGGGTTCGGTTTATATTTTTTTTTTATTTGAATGCCGACACAATTCATTAGCAATAGTCGATCAATCAGTAAAAGTGATCTTTCATCACAATTATCATCATCTTTATTTATTGATTAATATCATCTCTTTATTATTATCGAATAGCAGGGAAAAGTAGCAACAAACCGTCTTGAATAGGAAGTAGTTGATGATGTTTTAATCGTGGCTTTTGAGTGTGTTGACGGTGGTGGTGGTTATGGAGTGAACTATGGTGATGGTTGGGATGGTGGTGGTAGCCGAGGAAGAAAGAAAACTAGCTGCAGTAGCAGCTCGATTAAACAGTAACATGGGTGGATTTGAGTGTGCAGGTTCACGAAGAAAAAAAATAGAATCAGAAACAGAAACAGAATTATTGCAGGTACAGCAGTTTCTTAATTGGCTTTCGGTTATGATGGTTGTTCAGCAGGAAAATAATACAAGGAGATTGATATTGGTGGCTGTTGTAGTATTCGAACAAGAAAAAAAAATTAATAGAGAGAACATGAGTGAGGTGGTTACAAGAGGAGATGGTTTGATCAACGAATTGCAGCAACAATTTAGCAGGTTTTAAAAGCAAGGAGGTGATGGTTATAATAAGGTTTAGTGATGGGAATCAACGATGAAGATGAAGAGTATGATATTGTTTGTGTTCGACCAAAGAAATAAAAAGAAAGAGATATCCAATTTTAGCTAAAGATCAAAGGTGGTGATATTTGAGTATCGACTGAAACAAACAGGTGCATAAATTATAAAGGGAAAGGTTTTGATATTAAGTTCACAAGTGTGCAACAAATTATAAGTGGGTTTCGTTGATGTGTATAGCGGTAACAATTGCAGCAACCCAGTGATGACAGAAATGGTATTTTAAGGTTGTGATGATTGTGGGTTTTGATGATTTAAATGGGTTTTGTTGTTTTATGATTTCACAACAAGGAAAAACAAGAAACAGGAGCATTGTGACAGCGGTTACTGATGGTGGTCTCGATCACAAAGAAGAATATAGGAGGAGAAAAGAGATGAAGTGTTTTTGTAGGGTAGAGTGTGGTTGCGGAGGTCGATGGTATTGAAAAGTTGAAGAGATGCTCGATTCAAACATGGTATGCGTATATATGTATCTCTATCTTGAATATGTATATGTATATATATAATATATGGATGTAGGTGGCTGTTTGGAATTCGAAAATACGAGTAGAAGAAACATGGAATGGTGATGATGGTTCGTTGTAGCATTTGTAAATCAATCACAGCTGGTTTGTAGAATAATGTGTCATCCGAATTGATTCCAGGAGAAAACAAACAAAAGTAGAATAAAGGAGATAGAGACCTATAACAACTCTTTGGATCCTGATAGTGAATTTAAATCGACATTATTAGCTAGTTAGATAAATTGTACAGAAGATTATGACATCAACAGAATACCTAATTATATGTATTTATATATGGAGTATTTCTGTATGTTCATGTATATACGGAGTATATCTATATTTATATATATATGTTGTAATTAATTCCATACATACATATATCATTGATTATAGATTTATTAATAACATCCATTAATTTTATTAATTTTAATAAGAATACTAGTAATAATAGAACTAATAATAATAATAATTGTATACATAATAATTTTATCACACCACCCCTATACACCACTCAAGTGGTATTGGGTACTGTTGTTATTATTGTGTATAATAATTTTATCAAAATTCATACTAATAATAATAATAATAAAGGTAATGATAATAGTAATATTATTAATGATAATTATAATATTAATACTTATTATATTAGTACTTAGTCATAATAATACAAATAATATCAATAATAATAATATAACAATTTATACATATCAAATTACATATATATATTTATATATTTATATATATATATATATATATATATATATATATATATATATATATATATATATATATATATATATATATATATATATATATATATATATATTTTATATATGTATGTAAATGCCTACACTTATATATTTTCACATTTATTTAAACACACTCGTTCGTGAATCGTCAGGAATGGTCAAAGGTTAAATGAATGAAATAAAATAGTTCAAAATTTTTTTTGAGACTTAACATTACAGATTTTTGCTTATTGTGTCGGAAACATATAAAGATTAAAGTTTAAATTTGATCGGAAATTTCCGGGTCATCACAAGACACATGATTGTTTTAAACTGCTTTACACTTTAGACATAAGTACTCAAATTATATGCTATTACATGCTTTGATTCATGCTAAATCCCTACCGTGATATCGTCAATTGCTACGTATAAATGCAAGCTTAATTATTGTGAGTAGACCTATTGAGCGTAACCTCTCTATCCATTTGACCCACTGGTTTTTGGATACATAATAATAATTTAACAACACGAACGAACAAAGTGTCATGGGGTAAATTTATTTAGTCTCGATATCATACAACACAACATTACTTTTTGAATTGATATTTCTGTATCAATTTGCTTTTAACTAAATCTTGTGGTCTAAAAACTTGATTACTACTGCTAAACCTATGAACTTCACTCAACCTTTATGTTGACACTTTTAAGCATGTTTTGTCTCAGGTGACTACTAGCTTTGCGTGCTACTTTGTGATTTTTGATTTGCTACTTACATGGAGTCCATCATCATTGCATTTTATCCTTACTTAAACATTTATATTGCATTTTGGATTATGATGTAAACAATATTTACTTTTCCCCTGCAATACAATTTATGGTTTTATAAAACGTCTCATTTAGAGTCATTCTCATTTATTACACTTGAATTATGGTATTGGTTACTCACATTTACCCCCGGTCCCATTTGGGGGTGTGACACACAAGGTGCCACACCATACCTCATCGGTGCGTGTGCGCTGATCACGTGTTTATGTTGCTGGTGTTGTTTATTCTCATGCATTTCAACTATTGTTGTGGGTATCTTTAATGTCTTGTGGTCAGTTTTACGGTGTGTTTTGCAGCCCTTTTGGTGCCTTTTTTATTGCGTTTTTCGTGATGTATCATCTATTTTAAGGAGGATTTACCGGTGTTTATGTCGTTGTGTAAGATCGACTGAAAGGCTGATGAAAGCATCAGATCAACCTGATATGAAGATTTCAAAGTTTGCGTTTGAAGATAACCCTAGTGAATATATTCGCAGTCTTCGTGGCTAATCTAATAACTTCGTTACTAAATGGTCATTGGCTTAACGTTATCGAGTTACCTTTTTAAGATAAGTTTAAGTCCGTAAATGAAAAATATTAATATATTAATTAAAATTTGTATTGTGGTGTGTAAATTTTTTTCTTATAAAAACCTAATAGCTTGTTTACTAGTTTTAAGTTCAATTGAGTGTTTTGTTTTCGATCGTATGATATAATTATTATATCTTAATTTGTGATATGTGGTTAGACTTTTGGTTTATTTAAGAGTTTTTTGAGTATTGAGTTGTCTCATCTCATCACACATCGGCTAAGGATCCAAATATTAAGCTACATATAATAGCTTGAGTTTCTCATTTCCTTGAGTTAACGTTTGGGGTTGAATTAGACTCAAGTCTATTATTTTCGCATTGTATCAGAGCTAAGGAATGATGTTGGGACCGCAAATTTGCAATTACGCTTAAGTCTATTATTTACCGAGTATGTACTTGTGTGCAAGGGCGGATCTATCTTAGATCCAGTGGTAGCACGGGCTACCACTGGATTACGCGATATAGTGAAAATTTTTTGGGGTTTTTAATAAGTGATACCACTGGATTGTTAAACATAACATTATTATCATGTAATTCATTAACATAAAACATCAAAGCATAAATATGAAAGGCTTACTTGAATGAAAAGATGAAGTAACCATAATCACAAACTAAGAATATTGATCTTCTCCTTGATACTCTCCTTTAGTGATGGATTTAAAGTAATTGTAATGTGTTGTTATTGTGTGTCTAGAGGTGAAGAATGAGCCTCTATTTATAGGGAGAATTCAAGTAGGGATCAACTCCAAGCATTAAGGAGTGGTCATTCAAGAGTCTCCCATCAAGACTACATTGAAGACCATTCATTATGGTTAATAACTATAACTCATGTCAAGAGTCTCATAGCATTAAGACTTAAAAGTAAGTAGATGATTAGATGAATCATTAAAGTCTTATAACATAAGGTGTATGTATAATCATAATATTAATAGGTTAGGATAACATTATGTAGGAATTCAATAAATATCTAACATTCTCCCACTTGGCCGTATACCTATTAATAGTTCGTAAAAATATTGGCCAATTAATTGATGCAACAAATAAGCATCATTAAGTAGAATTTCTAACGCAAACCGATATAGTCACTTGTATCATTTTTGATACAGGACCCCTATCAATTATACAGTTAGTCATTCACATAATTAATTTTCATAATCCATAATGAATTCGAATGGTAATTAGAACATAAGTGGTAACCAACATAAACCATTTATAATAATGATCCATTAATAATTGTTTGTTAATAATATCTCATAATGTGCAAAATATAGAGAATAACAAACTTCAACATGATGTGGATAAAACATAATAGAAAAGAATTTAATCCTTAAACAATGTTATTACATAATCCCATGCCGGCAACATGCTCTAGAAAGAGTTTGGGAGGTAAAATTTTTGTAAGAGGATCAGCCAGCATGTCATTAGTGCGTACGTACTCAATGGAAATGCTCTTTTCTTCAACTCTTTCTCGCACGTACAAGTACTTAGTGTCGAGAAACAAATCAGCTCCACTAGAACTAGTGCTATTTGAGAAACTAACAACAGCACTATTGTCACAGTATAATCTAATGAGTCGAGATATGGAGTCAACCACCTTAAGTCCAGAAATTAAGTTCTTGAGCAAAATAGCATGACTAGTAGCGTGATAGCATGCAACATACTCAGCCATCATGGTAGAAGTGGTGGTTAATTCTTGTTTATGACTCTTCCATGAAATAGGACCCCCTGAAAGCATAAAAATGTACCCTGAAGTGGATTTCTTATCATCCTTACATTTGGAAAAATCGGAGTCCGAGTTACCCATGACTTCAAGGTTATCCGTTCTTCGATAAGTCAACATTAGATCCTTAGTTTCTTGAAGATATCGCAAGACCTTTTTGGCTACTTTCCAATGATCCATTCCTGGATTGGATTGATAATCCAAGCATGCCAGTTATATATGCGATATCGGGACGCGTACAAACTTGAACGTGTACAAGACTTCTAACAATCGAAGCATAAGGTATGAGTCTCATCTCTTTGCATTCCAACTCATTTTTAGGACATTGAAATGAGCCAAATCGATCACCCTTAACAATAGGGGCAACTGCCGGTGAGCATTTATGCATGTGGTATTTCTTAAGGACTTTTTCAATATAATCCTTTTATGACAAACCCAAATGCCACGAGACCTATCTCGGTGTATTTCGATGCCAATTACATAAGAGGCTTCCTTGAGATCCTTCATGTCAAAATTACTTGAAAGGAATCTTTTGGTCTCATACAACATATCTTTATCATTACATGCCAAAAGAATATCATCAACGTATAATACTAGGATAGCAAATTTGCTCCCATTAATCTTAAGGTATATACATTGATCCACTGCATTTTTCTTGAACTGAAACTTATCAATAACTTCATGAAATTTCAGATACCATTGTCGAGAAGCTTGTTTTAACCTATATATGGATTTTTTTCAACTTACAAACCATGTGTTCCTTGCCTTTAACCTTAAAACCTTATGGTTGTGTCATATAGGCATCTTCATGCAAGTTACCATTTAGGAATGTAGTTTTAACATCCATTTGATGCAATTCCAAATCATAATGAACTATTAAAGCCATAACGATCCTTAATGATTCTTTTCTCAAAACAGGAGAAAAGTTCCATTATAATCTATTCCTTCTTTTTGAGTGTAGCCTTTAGCAACCAGTCGTGCTTTATATCGTTCAATGTTGCCTTTCGGGTCTAATTTTGTCTTATAGACCCACTTACATCCAAAAGGTTTTGCACCATTGGATAATTCTTTAAGTTCACATACATCATTTCCATTGACTTCAACTCATCATGCATGGCATCAAGCCATTGAGTTAATTGATTGCTCGTAATGGCTTCTTTATAGGATATAAGATCTTCAACTTTACTTAAGTCATAGTCAACCTCATTTAGGTAGACTACAAAATCATCATAGTTGACAGATCTTCTAGCTCTCGTAGACCTTCGTAATGGTTGCTGAGTATCAGGTTCATAATTTGCTTCTTCATCATGTGTTTGTTCATTGATGATGGGAGTATCATGTGGTAACTCATTATGTTGTGATTCATTAACAACAGGGACACCATCCTCATTTTGAACGAATGATGGTGTAGTTAACATGTTTGGTGGTATTTGAATATCATAATTATGAGTGTTTACACTCTCTTCAAGTTCAATATTTCTTCCCCACTCCCACTATTTTCACCATTCTCAATGAACTCAACATTTCTTGATTCGACAATTCTTGTAGTATGATTAGGGCAATAGAACCGGTAACCCTTACTACATTCAGGATATCCGATAAAATAAAAACTATGGTTTTGGAGTCGAGTTTCTTTATTTGAGGATTGAAAACTTTAACCTCGACTGGACAACCCCATACCCTAAGATAGTTCAAGTTAGGTAACCTTCCTGTCCAAAGTTCAAATGGCGTTTTAGGGACAGACTTAGAAGGCTCTCTATTTAGGATATGAGTGGCCGTTTTTAATGCCACACTTCATAAGTACTTTGGGAGATTTGAATTACAAATCATACTTCGAACCATATCCATAAGGGTTCGGTTACGCCGTTCGGCAATACTATTTTGTTGTGGTGTCCCCGGCATAGTAAATTGATTTATAATTCCATGTTCATGATAAAATAAGGCAAATGGACTGGGGCTTTGTCCAACATCAGAGTGTTTACCATAATACTCTCCACCCCTATCCAATCTCATAATCTTAATCTTGCATTTAAGTTGATTTTCAACTTCAGCCTTATAGATTTTGAAAACATCAAGAGATTCAGATTTTTTCGTAATCAAGTAAATATAAGTATAATGAGAATAGTCATCAATGAAAGTGATAAAATACTTATGTTCTCCTATATCTGTGATGAAAGGTCCACAAATGTCAGTATGAATAATTTCAAGAAGTTCTTTACTTCTTGTGGACCCTTTCATTTATTTTCACAAATTTTCCCTTAACACATTCAATACGTTGGCTATAATCGAAAATCTAGAGCAGGAAGAATTCCTTCTTTAGTTAGACATTGAATTCTGTCTTTTGATATGTGACCTAAACGTTTATGCCACAATCTTGAGGAATTTTCATTTTCTAGTTTTTTTCCTTTTCCCATTAGTGATTACATTTACGTCCATGGTCAATAGAGATTCCGCAAAGTTGTTATCTAAATGAAGCTTATAGAGGTCATTTTCTAATGAACCAGTACCGACAACATGAGAATCAAAATACACTTCCAAACAATTATGCCTAAACTTAAAATCATAACTAAAACGATCAAGTTTAGAAATAGAAATAAGGTTCCGAGTCATTAATGGAACATAAAGTGTATTATTTAAGAAAAAATTGAAACCACCCTCTAAAACTAATAAGAGAGTCCCAATAGCTTCAACATGTAACTCATCTCCGTTACCGACTTTAATGATTCTTTCCCCCTTTTGTAGCTTCTTCTTTGAAAGGAATCCCTGTGTAACGACCCGGGTTTTTCCATCTTTAATTAATAATGGTTATTATTATGCTTGCATGTTAATGAATGTATTTTATTACATTTACTTGTTACCATACATGACTTTTAATTGCCCGACACGTCTTTGTGACACACGAACTTTTCACGAATAATATTTCGGATATTATTTGCATTCATGATTAAGTTTTATTAATCATTTTTAATTAATTAAGGTTACTAGTTAATTACTTGGGCTTTGTTGGATTTATTTGTTAATTACTTGAACTTGGGCTTTTATTAATGTTTATGGACTTAGGAGCCCACCCTACTTATCTTAATGGACTAGTTAGCCCATCATTAAACTAATGAAGTATTAAGATTAAGATTAAGGATTGATTAGTTCATGAAGAATCTAGTTACAAGTTTACTTACACCTTGTTCCCATGCAAACACACCTTATTACCATCTTTTTGAGCCAAATACATGAAAGAACTAGTGGACGATTTCCTTCCCCCTTCCCTTGAGTGAACCGTCGGCCTAGGGAGGATAATGGGAGAGTTTTTTTTTTCAATTTTCCTTATTACTTCATTCACTAGATCACTTCACTTCACACATACAAAAATACTTGCACTTTTCTCTCATTTTTCTCTCAAGTTTTCTCTCCAAATTGTGAGTTCCTTTCAAGACTTTCCTCCTTCTTTTCTTGTCTTAAAACCGTGGCCTAAACACTCATCATCATCATTATTTGATTGTTGTTTTGTTACTTGTTCTTGTTTGTTGATTTCTTACTTGTTGTTGTAGTTGTTACTTACTAATTATTAAGAATCAAACTCTTTAGTTTGTTCTTCATATTCTCTTGTTTATTCAAGAACATACAAGAACAAAACTTTCTAGTTTATGTTCGACACTTAATTTTTTTAAAGATTGTAAGTTCATGAGTTGTAAAATCATTACTTGTGTTCATGTTTGTAAACTTAAAGTTTACTTTCTTAAGGATCAAAGCTTTGGCTTGAATCTTTCCAAGTATGAACAACCATGAACATAATACTTGTAGATGTAACTTATTTCTTCATTTTGTACATGTTTGAATTCATGGTTGTTGGTTAAATGGTCAAGTATTACAAGTTAATCTTGATCTCATACTTTCTTGAACTAAAGTTAACTTTATAATTTCAAGAACATGAAAGTATAACTTTCTAGTTATAACTTCATATACTTATGAAAGATCTAAGTTTCTATAGCTTATGGTCTACTTATTTTGTTATAAACAAAAGCTTGTAAGCTTACATACACTTTACAAGATGAAAATCTAAGTTTTATAACTTATGATTGCATTAAAGTAAAGATTCATGTGTTATAACTTAGGATTTAACTTAATAACTTTAGATCTAGACTTATGGGTCTTGGATCTTCAATATCTAACTAAGAACTATGTTCTACAACTTAAGATCTTGATTAGTTAGTTTACTTTCAAGTTTGTAGTTCAATATTACTTTTATAGTTCATGTAAGTGTCAAATCTAAGGTCTTGATGTAACTTTGGTTCATCAAACTACATACAACACTTGATTGAGTTGTGCTACATATCTTAGACTTGCACTATTGTTATGATGGTCAAAACTTGGTAAAGATAATGTAAACCCATCAACGAGTTGTACACTTGAAGCTACAAGCATCAAGGATGAGAACCGTGATGAACATCAAGCACCAAGAACCCACCGGAACACTTTTAGCTACTGTTTATGAGTCTTACACGACAACCTGGGCTACTGCAAAGATGATTTTCAGTTACCTCTGTTCAAATAGATAACTTTTCATTTAAGACTCGTCTTAATCCGAGTTACGGTTTAGGATCTATGGCCTTCCGAATGTCACTATGTCCTTTAACGTTGTGCTTAAAAATTCTGACATACTCGCACTTAAACCGTCACCACGGTCAAACGAAGATGAGTTCGGTCCTGGAAATTGGTCAGCCTCTAGGGGACTCATATACGGAGCCATGGCCACTGGTCTCACCTTATTTCAGTTTGTATAGAGTCCATGGAGACTGATCGAAATCAACCTTTGTTTTAAACTCTTTTCTAGAATGAAACTTACTTTACACCTTTTGTTTAATGATGAATGATGATGACCCTTAAGACCTAATTTACATACTTTTAAACCTATTGGGACGATTTACTGACTTAGTAATATTTGACTTCAGTTGAGGACTTTCCGGACCTACATACTTGCTTACTTTTCCCTAGTCAACTTTACTACTACTTTACCACTGTGAGTTATAGCATCCCTTTTTACTTTAACTATTTTGGGAACTGAGAATACATGCACATTTTACGTTTTACATACTAGGCATGAGTACTTAAACTTTATATATGTATGGGTTATACAACGGCATAAACTTTCCCCTTAGCTCGGTAACGTTTAGTCATCGGTCTTTGAACCGGTGAACGCGAATCTTAGATATGGATCCATAGGGTTTGACATCCCCACTCGGGCTAGTAGCGCTAGTATTTAACGGGTGTTTAATACTTCATAAACATACACACTCGCCAAGTGTACTTTCAGGGGGTTATAAATGTTAAGTTAGTTACCAAGTGCCCACGGTTAAACATATACTTTACATACTATTTTGAAACGCTCTTTGTAGCACTGAAATCTCGTGGCCTACCTTACATACTGTTATACTTAAACTATAGCTCACCAACCTTTGTGTTGACATTTTTAAGCATGTTTTTCTCAGGTGCTTAAGGTTGCTTGCTTACGCTGTTGTACTAGTCTTGTTGTAGACACCCGCTGCTTTAGAGATGTCACCGCATGAACGTTTATCTTGCATTCATAAACATTATTACTTTTGAAACTGTGATTTTGTAACGACCTAAGGGTCACGCACTATTATCTTTGCTTCTATTCATAGAAGCATACTTTTGATGTAAAACATTCGACGTTAGTTATGACGTCACCTTTTACCATGAATGCAAACGTATTTTGAAATAGCATATAGTGTTTGACCTTGTAATGATCATGTTATTGATGGTCCGTACATGATGATTTAGTACGGGGCACCACATTTGGTATCAGAGCATTAGTTGTAGGGAATTAGGTTGCAATAGTGAGTCTAAGACCAACCCGAGTAGGATTCACTAATAGGACTAATCTACAACTTGCTAGTTTACTTGTTTCTGCGGAATTTGCTGCATGCTGCAGTTTACTTTTACTGCTATATGCCGTATGCTACTACATGATTTCACTACTGCATGATATTATTTGCTTTCGATTGCATGCTATTTCGGTACGATTTGTTATTATTGCCATGCTATTTACTGTTATACATGATTTAGACTGTTGTAGTTACTTGGCCTAATACGTGCTTGCTTTATGACTTACTGACATGGAAAATTTATTTTTCCTTGTTCAGATGTCGGATATTCCACCTGTCATCATTTTGGACAGTGACTCAGACTCGTCCGCCACTTCACCGATCGTTGTTGCCGATTCCCAGATGCCGTCGTCGACACCCACCGAGGACCTCCAGGAGATTCCAGCTCTACTTGCCCCCGGACCCTCGGAGCCACAGCACCATCCCGGTGGTGCTGTGATTCCTGCGGATCTTGGGGAAGGTCCAGTCCATAATGAGCATAACCATTGGTGCCTACGTGCTCCTGATGGACGTCTCGTGCCGATCGGACCCGCCAGATACCGACAGATGATGGCCACCCGAGGAGAGCAAGTACAGCCACCCGTGCATCTACCTCCACATGATTCGGACGACCCATCCTCCACTAACTCTTTATCCGACGACACCTCCTCAGATGACTCCAGTGATGATAATTCTGATGAGGACCCTGATGATGCACCTGTACATCCACCCTCCACCCCGCCGAAGAAGCGGTACTGTTTTGATGGTACCGTCATTCCAGGGATTAATGGAGGTCGAGCATTCACTGACGCATATGGTCGGCGTCGTAGGGTTACCGCCTGTAAGCGGCTTGTGCCGTATCCTGCTGAACCCTTCATCCGTAAGCCTTACCGCTACGCAGCCTCTACTTCTGGAGCCGGACCGTCTGCACCACCAGCTCCACCAGCACCACCTGTACCGACTGCACCGCCTGCCCCACCATCCCCCTCTGTCGAGGAACTGATGAGGGAGGTGGAGATCCTCCGTGCTCGGGTAACTGAGCTCGAGGACCAGATGTCCCACGTATTGGACATCCTACACCCACCTTCACCATAGGACCTTTGTAGTAGATTTCATTATGTAATCTAGTTGTAGTTTCATGTTTCACTTATGTATTGTACGAACCTATGCGAATGTATGCAACTTATTATTATTAATGAATGGAACCTTGCGTTATTTAATTCTTGCACAGTGTTCTATTTACTTTACTGTATGATGATTCTGTGGTATTTGTACCTGGTTGCATTACTTAATAAGCATGTGATGTGTTGATTTCATGTTGGTTACCATATACTGTATTATTACTATTTGAATACTGGATTTTGACTTGAGTCAAAATTTTTGTTTAGAACATCATGGCCAACGGAAGATCAACACCGACCACAGCCCAAATCGAGGAAATGATTGCCGAAAGGGTAGCCGCAGCCATTGCGAAAATGCAACCCCAAGCCCCGCCGCCATCGGTTATTCAGCCCATTCGTAATGGGTACACGTACAAAGAGTTCCAAAGCTGCAAGCCCCATAACTTTAGTGGAACGGAGGGGACAGTTGGTCTCACTAGGTGGTTTGAAAAACTAGAATCTGTATTCCGAGTTAGCAACTGCTCAGAGGCAAACAAGAAAAAATATGCCTCTTGTACACTGGCGGATGGCGCCCTCACTTGGTAGAACATAATGGCTCAAGCCAAGGGTATTGATGAGGCGTATGCCACGCCATGGGAAGAATTCAAAGCGGCCATGATTGAAGAGTATTGTCCGAGAACTGAGATACAGAAGATGGAGATTGAGTTTATGCAGTTGAAGGTTGTGGGGAACGATCTCGATGGGTACAATCGTAGGTATTTGGAACTAGCCCTGATGTGTCCTACCATGGTCACCCCGAAATTTAAGCGTATGGAGAGATACTTGTGGGGACTTCCTAAGTCCATTAAGGGAAATGTCACCTCATTTAAGCCACCTAATGTCCCAGAGGCAATGCGCATGGCGCATACTTTAATGAACCAAATCATCATCGATGAACCGGAGAAGGCTAAGTCTGAAGCGGGCAGTAGTGATAAGCTAAAGTGGGATAACAACAAGGGTAGAGCCTATGATCAAAACCCGGCGAAGCGACATGAGGGTTTCAAAGGAAACAACAATGGTGGGAATCCCAATCCGAACAACAACTCGAACTCCAACTACAAAGGTACCCTACCACAGTGCGAGAGGTGCTACAAGCACCATACCGGGTACTGTAATGTTGTTTGTGAGAAATGCAAAAAGACCAGGCATATTGGCAGGGACTGCAAGATCACCACCGTCACTGGGAAGCCGAACCCCACTGGACCGAGAAAGTGTTACGAATGCAGACAAACGGGCCACTTCAGAAATGAGTGTCCCAACAAGCGAAAGGACGGTGGACCACCGCGTGGCAGAGCTTTCAATGTAAATGCAAGGGATGCTCGTGAGAACCCCGACTTGGTGACAGGTATATTCACTATCAACAATCTATTAGCTTCTGTCCTATTTGATACTGGTGCCAATAGAAGTTATGTATGTAGACACTTTTGCGATAAGATAAATTGGTCGTTAGTTCCTTTAAAGGAAAGTATGCTTGTAGAAGTAGCCAATGGAAAACTTGAGAAAGTTGACCAAATTAGCCGAGGAGCTATTATCAACATAGCTAGTGTGGATTTCGAGATTGACTTAATACCCATTAAGTTAGGAAGCTTTGATGTTATTGTCGGGATGGACAGGTTGACCAGGATAAGGGCTGACATTATCTGTGGAGATAAAGCTCTTCGTATACCACACGGAGACGGTGAACCACTGGTTATTTACGGAGAGAGATGTAGCTCGAAACTGAATCTCATTAGTTGCATGAAAGCGCAGAAGATCATGAAGAAAGGACGTCTTGCTGTTCTAGCACATGTGAAAACATTAAAAACCGAGGTGAAGAGTGTGAACGATGTTCTAATTGTGAACGAATTTTCTGATGTATTCCCGAAGGAATTACCTGGATTACTGCCACCGAGAGCAGTAGAGTTTCAGATCGACTTAGTACCAGGAGCTGCACCTGTAGCTCGCGCACCTTATCGATTCGCACCTTTCGAAATGCAAGAGTTACAGAGCCAATTACAAGAACTGCTAGACCGAGGATTTATCCAACCCAGTTTCTCGCCTTGGGGTACACCTGTTTTGTTTGTGAAGAAGAAGGACTGATCCTTCCGCATGTGTATCGACTACCGTGAACTCAACAAATTGACGATCAAGAATCGGTATTCTCTTCCCCGTATTGACGATATTTTTGATCAACTACAAGGATCGAGCGTTTACTCAAAGATCGATTTGCGATCCGGTTATCACCAGTTGAGGGTGAAGGAAAGTGATGTGATGAAAACTGCATTCAGAACCCGTTATGGTCATTATGAGTTTCTCGTGATGCCATTTGGATTAACCAACGCACCTGCCGTGTTCATGGACCTCATGAATCGTGTCTGCAAGCCTTACTTGGATAAGTTCGTTATCGTCTTCATAGATGATATCCTCATCTACTCTAAGAGCGAAGAAGAGCATGAGCAACACCTCCGACTAGTACTTGAACTCTTGAGACAAGAGCAACTTTACGCCAAATTCTCCAAGTGTGAATTTTGGTTGAAGGAAGTCCAATTTCTGGGTCATGTTGTGAGCGACCAGGGTATCAAGGTTGATCCCGCCAAGATCGAAGCTATCAGCAAGTGGGAAACCCCCACTACTCCGACGCACATTCGCCAATTTTTAGGTCTCGCCGATTACTACCGAAGGTTTATTGAAGGTTTCTCTCTGATTGCGCGTCCATTGAACGCGCTGACTCACAAAGGGAAGAAGTTCATTTGGGAACCCGAACAGGAATCTGCATTTCAAACATTGAAGAAGAAGTTAACCACTGCACCTATCTTATCACTTCCTGAAGGCAGTGATGATTTCGTCGTTTATTGCGATGCTTCGAAAAGTGGTTTTGGTTGTGTACTGATGCAACGCACAAAGGTTATCGCTTACGCCTCCCGTCAATTGAAGATTCATAAACGAAATTACACAACACACGATCTTGAACTTGGAGCCGTTGTCTTTGCGCTCAAATTGTGGAGACACTATTTATATGGAACTAAGAGTACTATCTTCACCGACCACAAAAGCCTCAAGCACATATTCGATCAGAAACACTTGAACATGAGACAACGATGATGAATTGAGACACTGAACGACTATAATTAGAACTTCGTTATCATCCTGGCAAGGCCAATGTTGTAGCTGACACTTTGAGCTGAAAGGAAAGGACGGCACCTCTTCGTGTTCGGGCTCTGAACATCACCATTCATTCAAATCTTCACAGCCAAATCCGAACGGCCCAAGAAGAGGCTCTCGTAGAGAAGAACTTACGATATGAATACTTGAACATTCTCGTCTCTAAATTCGAGGTTAGGGAGTCTGGACTCCGATGCTATGCCGGAAGAATTTGGGTACCTCGTTATGGAGATCTACGGAGTCTATTACATGATGAAGCCCACAAGTCGAGATATTCGATTCACCCCGGAGCGGGCAAAATGTACCACGATCTTAAGGAACAGTATTGGTGGCCGAATCCTAAGAAAGACATTGCAACTTATGTTGGTAAGTGTTTAACTTGCTCGAAAGTTAAGGCCGAGCATCAGAGGCCTTCTGGGTTACTTCAACAACCAGAAATCCCGCAATGGAAGTGGGAAATGATAACAATGGATTTCATCACTAAGCTACCAAAGAAGGTGGGCGGATACGATACCATTTGGGTTATTGTTGACCGCCTTACTAAATCTGCACACTTTTTAGCGATGAAGGAAACGGATACGATGGAGAGACTCGCTCAACTATACATTAAAGAGGTTGTATCTCGTCATGCTGTGCCTATATCGATCATCTCAGATCGCTATCCCCGTTTTACTTCCAGATTTTTGGCGTTCTTTACAAGAAGCCATGGGAACCCACCTCGACATGAGTACTGCATATCACCCACAGACCGACGGGCAAAGTGAACGCACGATTCAGACTTTAGAGGACATGTTGCGTGCATGTGTCATTGATTTCGGAAAGGCTTGGGAAAGGCATTTGCCATTAGCCGAATTCTCGTACAACAACAGTTATCACTCGAGTATTAATGCCGCACCTTTTGAAGCGTTGTATGTCCGCAAGTGCCGTTCTCCTATTTTTTGGGCCGAGTTAGGCGAAGTGCAAATCACCGGACCCGAGATAGTCCATGAAACATCAGAGAAGATTGCCCAAATTCAAGCTAGACTTAAGACGGCTCGTGATCGCCAAAAGAGTTATGCTGACCGTAAACGTAAGGACTTTGAATTCAATGTTGGTGACCGTGTAATGTTAAAGGTTGCACCTTGGAAAGGTGTGATTCGTTTTGGAAAGTGCAGAAAGTTAAACCCGCGGTACATTGGTCCTTTTGAAATTTTGGAACGTGTTGGACCCGTTGCTTACCGTCTAGACCTTCCAACACAATTGAGCTCAGTTCATCCTACTTTTCATGTATCAAATTTGAAGAAGTGCCTTGCTCCACCGGAACTTATCATACCATTGGAGGAACTTACAATTGATGACAAACTACACTTTGTGGAAGAACCTGTCGAGATTATGGACCGTGAGGTCAAAGTTTTGAAACATAACAGGATTCTGATTGTCCGAGTTCGATGGAATGCCAAACGAGGACCTGAGTTTACTTGGGAGCGAGAGGATCAAATGATGCAGAAGTATCCTCACCTTTTCCCAGCTCCTTCATCTCCCTCAGCTTAAGATTTCAGGACAAAATTTTCTTTAACAGGTGGGTAATGTAACGACCCGGGGTTTTCCATCTTTAATTAATAATGGTTATTATTAATGCTTGCGTGTTAATGAATGTATTTTATTACATTTACTTGTTACCATACATGACTTTTAATTGCCCGACACGTCTTTGTGACACACGAACTTTTCACGAATAATATTTCGAATATTATTTGCATTCATGATTAAGTTTTATTAATCATTTTTAATTAACTAAGGTTACTAGTTAATTACTTGGGCTTTGTTGGATTTATTTGTTAATTACTTGAACTTGGGCTTTTATTAATGTTTATGGACTTAGGAGCCCACCCTACTTATCTTAATGGACTAGTTAGCCCATCATTAAACTAATGAAGTATTAAGATTAAGATTAAGGATTGACTAGTTCATGAAGAATCTAGTTACAAGTTAACTTACACCTTGTTCCCATGCAAACACACCTTATTACCATCTTTTTGAGCCAAATACATGAAAGAACTAGTGGACTATTTCCTTTGTGATGCCCCGTACAAAACCATCGTGTACGAATCATCAACAACAGGATCATTACAAGGTTAAGTACTATATGCTATTTCAAAAGAAGTTGCATTCACGATAAAAAGGTGACGTCATTGATGAAGTGCGAGGTGTATATAAAATAGCTTATTATTTTACTAGGAAATACTATTAAATACGATACAATTTTACACAAGATATTTATTTATTTATAGAATGGATATACTTAAACCTT
This sequence comes from Rutidosis leptorrhynchoides, assembly GCF_046630445.1. Taxonomy (NCBI): domain Eukaryota; kingdom Viridiplantae; phylum Streptophyta; class Magnoliopsida; order Asterales; family Asteraceae; genus Rutidosis; species Rutidosis leptorrhynchoides. The sequence goes on along the minus strand of NC_092340.1, from coordinate 274,648,404 downwards.
GCTACAACACTTATAGGCAGTGTACCTAATCGTACAGTAGTGTAGTTTTTAGTAAGTCCGGTTCGTTCCACAGGGAAATCTTTAAACAAAGCTCAACGCTATATTAGTTTATTTTTATAAAAATACAAATATATATATATAGGTAATATTATTATTATAAAGGGGGGTTTTTTACCGTTTAATGACCGGTTTGTCGATTTTAAAACTTTAGTCGCAGTTAAAACCTAATGTAAAATATAAAATAAATACAAGACTTTAAATTAAAGCGTAAAGTAAATAACGATAATGAAATTGCGAATAATTAAAAGTGCGATAAAATAAAATAAATAAAAGTGCGATAATTAAAAGTGCGATAAAATAAAATAAATAAAAGTGCGATAATTAGAAGTGCAATTAAATATAAAATAAAGGAAATTAAATATGAAATAAAAGAATTATGCTTATTTAAACTTCCGTAATCATGATGTTTGACGTGTTGATTTTAGTTTTATGCCCATGGGTTAATTGTCCTTTGTCCTGGATTATTCAATATGTCCGTCTGGTTTTTGTCCATAACAGTCCATCAGTCATAAATATAAATTGCAAGTGTCCTTGTCAAATTATTATTATACCCGAAGATAAATATTCCAACTAATTGGGGATTCGAATTGTAACAAGGTTTTAATACTTTGTTTAATGAATACACCAGGTTATCGACTGCGTGTAAACCAAGGTTTTACTACTTTGTTAACAATTACACCAATTACCCTTGAATGTAATTTCACCCCTGTTTTGATTATTCTAGTGGCTATTAATCCATTCCCGTGTCCGGTTAAATGAACGATTATTCGTACATATAAATACCCCGCCCATCGTGTCCGATCGAGTGTATATGGTAATTTATAGGGACGCCCAATTGTAAATCTTTATATTAACATTAACAAACTTTCATTTAGTTAAACAAATATAAAGCCCATTAATAGCCCATAGTCTAGTTTCCACAAGTGTCGTTCTTTTATCCAAACCCCAATTATGGTACAAAGCCCAATTACCCAATTTTAGTAATTAGCCCAACATCATGATTACTTCGTTTTAAATAAGCATAATAATAACTTAGCTACGAGACATTAATATAAAAAGGTTGAACATAACTTACAATGATTAAAAATAGCGTAGCGTTACACGGACAGAATTTCGACTTACACCCTTACAACATTCGCTAACATACCCTTATTATTAGAATTATAATTAAAATTAAAATATAAATTATAAATATAATTATAATTACGTATGAAGAGGAAGAGAAAAAAGATGTGTTTTTTCGATCAGAATTCGGTTGGCTTTATAGCCAGAAGTGAAATTTGGGGCTCCGCGACTCGCGGCAAAATGGCCTTAAAACTCCGCGAGTCGCGGAGAGGTATTTACAGTTCACTCCCTTGGAGTTTCTGGCTGCCGACGGTTTTTAATATATATATATAATATATATATAATTAATATAATTAATTATATATTATATTATATTTATATACATAGTTAACTTGTAATTTTTAGTCCGTTGCGTCGAGCGTTAAGAGTTGACTCTAGTCCCGGTTCCGGATTTTCGAACGTCCTCGCGTACAATTTAATATCTTGTACTTTGCGTTTTGAATCTTGTACTCTTGTGATTTCGAGACGTTTCTTATCAATAATTGGAACCTTTTTGATTGTCTTTTGTACTTTTGAGCTTTTTGGTCGTTTGCGTCTTCAATTCGTCGAATCTGTCTTTTGTCTTCACCTTTTATTATTTAAACGAATATCTCTTGTAAATAGAACAATTGCAACTAAAAGCTTGTCTTTCTTGAGGAATAATGCTATGAAATATATGTTCGTTTTTAGCATTATCAAATATTCCCACACTTGAGCGTTGCTTGTCCTCAAGCAATATTGTCTTGAAATACTAGAATCACTTTTTTATTCTTCACACTTTGTACATCAGTGATTTCTATACGGCGGTATAAACAATGGTAGTAACGATATGGTTTACAGTCCCACATGACTATAAAAATTTAGATCCATTAAGGAAATTGGATCTTTATGAAAACATTTGATTTTTTGAAAATTAAATCTAGTTTTTTTACCCTAGATAAGTTTTCCGGAATAACCCTTTACCGGTGTTTGCAAAATATTTTTGTGGGTTTGGTGGGTTTCAGATTTGAAAATTTTAGCTCAAAACTTGCGGTTTTGTGTCACCCACTTGCTAACCTTGTATTTGGAAAGCAACACGTCCAGTTTACTTGTTCCGTATATTACCTTTCGGTAAACTACCGTCCGGTTGTAAAGGAAAGCGTTGAACAAGCAACTGTTAAGGCAGTGTCCCGTGACATGCTTTTGATTATGGTCTATAACGTGTCGGACGCAATTACTATCCTTTGTAGGAGCAATAGTAAAGCTCACCCTTATAATTTTTTCGGTCTGGCACAAGGTCCTGTCTTTGACCATGCTATGCAACCACCGTTCTTACGGTTGACACCCGATTTAGTTCAGGTGACCTAATGAATTCCAGGTGAATTCCTAGTATTTTACGTTCAATGGTAATGAACGCATTGAAAATAGGGTTTTCAGAAAACAAATCGGTTTGTATTTTTGATCAAAATATTTTCTCGTTCAAGCTCGAGTTTAGATATCATTGAATTCCATGAGTTTGAATTCTCAATCTTTAAGGTCAATCTCAAGGATTGAGTAATATCAGGCTTAAAAGCTGATTTTTAATCTTTAAGGAGATTATCCTTTCTGGGGATCTGATTCATTAGTCTTATCCAGCTAATTTGCATGGTGCCCCCCATTGTACGAGATAAATCCTTCTCATGGTTAGGATAAATCTGACCACTTGGCGACCCTGTTTAATGCTGAGGTCCGTGGATTTCCTGCTGATTTTAGTGATGACTTTTCTAGATTTTTCGTCAACCTACAGCTGGTCTGGACGACAACTTCATGACCTAAATCAAGAAGCGCGTTTCTTTTTCGGAAGACTTTACTTCCTTTTAATGATGGAATTGATTCATCGTGTAGATCCATCTCTTCTTTTCTTTCATCGGGTAAAACAGTTTAGTTTAGTCCAAAGCAAAAGTATTTTCAGTTATTTGTTACAGATATATGTGACATATGTTTAAAATAATTTGGTAAATTTTCCCACACTTGGCTTTTTATTTTTCTTTTTATCGTCCTCTATTCCATTTTAAATGAATTTTAACATTTTAGTTTGTTTCTCAATTTATGTCCTTTCCGAGGTAACAATAATTTCGGTGTTAAAACCTAGTTTTATCGTTCATAAATATGTATAAACATGATTTTAATTCATTTAATTGAAAATTTTGAAAAATTTTACTAGAATTGGGTAGTCAGTATATAAGACTAGGGCTGTTCTTTTTTATCAGAGAGCACTAGATTCTAATACAACTACTGCTTTACTAGTATTTTTAATGGTAACCAAGTGTTTAATATAAAAATTTTAAAATCCGAAAGAATTTAACCCCTTCCCACACTTAAGATCTTGCAATGCCCTCATTTGCAAGAAATCAGTAACAATTTAAATTATTGAGGGTGATTTGTGTGAAAATGATTAAATTTTTACCAAAGTTTCCAAATATATTGGCGTTTGTTTGCTGAATGATAAATGGTGCACATCATTTGTTCATTCCGTCTTGTTGTTATTTCACATACATTTTGCATCATTGTCGTCAAAATTACTTGCTTTTGCTGAACTTAATGCCAGTCTTTGAAAATGCGTTGTTTTACCCTGTTGTGTACATAAGATAAACTGCAAACATATATACATATTTTTGAAGTTTGGTTTATTACCCCACATTCAAAAATTATTAAAATCTAAGAATAAAAGTTAGATAATTATAAAAATGATTACAATATTAACAAAAATATTAAATGCATCAATAATTACAAATTACAAAATAATAAATAAAAAAAAATAAAATAAACTAAGGATGATATTGGTACCAATAGGGGTTCCACGCATAACCATAAGTGCTATAGAATGCTTCGGCAGGGTCATACGTAGGATATGGTGGCTGCATCTCTATCGACCAAGGAGGGAAGACGGGTTTCGGTGTAGGAATATAGTTTCTACCTATATGTTGGCAATGCGCTATGATCTGGTTCTGATGAACTTGCCAATCTTCAAATGCTCTCTGTCTAGCATTTTCGTATTCCTGAGAAGCTATAAACCTATGCATTTCTTGCATCTCATTCCCCCCTCCTACATTACCTTGTTCCTGGTTTCTCTCTACCTGTGGATGTCTACCATTGTATCGTACTGCAGCGTTATTTCGCCGCTTCAAAACTTTCGCACCATGGTATACATTTAAACCTATAGTGTCGCGGGGTTCCGGCTCTTCTACTAATAATCCCCCCCGACTTATATCCACACCGAGATATTCACCAATCAAAGTAATAAAAATACCACCTCCTATTATGCTATGTGGACGCATCCCTCGAACCATAGCTGATAAATAATAACCCACACAATATGGTATACTTACAGCGCTGTGTGGGTCTCGAATACACATATGGTAAAACAAATCTTGTTCATTTACCTTTTCTTTGTTTTTACCCCTTTGTGTAATCGAATTAGCTAAAAACCTATGTATTACTCTTAATTCGGCTCTATCTATATCCAAATAAGAGTAGTTTCCCCCTTTAAAACGGTGATGGCTTGTCATTTGACTCCACACACCGTGTGTATCAAAATTTTCATCTATTTTCCTACCGTTTAGTATCAATCCTCTACAATCGGCAGACGCTAATTCCTCAGGCGTATATATACGTAAAGCCTGAGCCATGTCCAGTAAAGACATGTGGCGCATCGAACCGCCTAACAAAAATCTAATAAAAGAACGATCGGTTAAACTAGCTACCCGATCATTCAACTCTATACTACATAACAACTCTTCACACCATACTTTATATACAGGTCTGCGTATGGTGAATAAACATATCCAGTCATTAAAAGAAGAATTACCATACCTCTGTACCAGTAATTCCCTAATTGGCCCGGCCAATTCTACAGCTTCCAAGGGTCCCCATTCTATGACCCTCGGTACCTCAACAACCTTAGAGTGAAGAGTATGCAAACCCCGTTGATATTTTGGATAATCTATCCAAAGTCTGTCAAATCGCAGGTTCGGGTGCAACTGTTCCAAGTGCATATCTGAAAAGGTCATGACTGGATGAGGTACATCCTGCTTGTAGTAGTTATCTACCTCCTGTTGTTCCAAGTTCTCAGCAGGAGCATGACGGGCTTGGGATGAAGATTCACCCCTTTCATTCTGCAAAACACATCAAACACAAATTTTGTGCATCCAAATATGCATTAGTGTCAGCAAAATCATCAATTAAAATAATTACAATGACATTATTAATTTATATCAAACTTAAGCTTATTTTCACATTTTTATCAAATCTACACTTTTTCAAATAAGCATATACGAAAATTTTCGCCAAGTTCATAAGCATTTAACTCAAATAACATGTCAAAATAATCATTACTAACAAATAAACAAGTCTCAAATGGCATTATCTTTCAAAGATCAATTTCATGAATTTTGGACTTGAAAAAGTCCACTTTAATTCTCAAAATCATGTTTAGGCTCAAAGTTTGGATCATTTAACTACCTAGGCATGTTACACTACTTAATTTAGCAACAATTCATGACAAAAATCGGCCATAACCTGTTTATATCAAAAAGCCCCAAATTGCTCAAGAACACAAACCCTAGATTATTCAAAATTTGAAGTTTAAGGCTTCTAATCATGTTAAACAGCATCAATCTAGGTTATACAAGCATAATACATAAACAATTTAAGTCTAATTACACTAAAAAGCATCAAAATCAAATTGGGTAAAAATTAGCTCAAGAACACTAAAATTCGAATTAAATGGTGTTTAGGTGTAGAAATTTACCGTTTTTCTTGAGTAGTTCTTAGATATCATCCTTCTCAACATGATTTTAGCAAAAAATTTGATGATTAACGGTTAAAAATTGAGATTTTTGGGGGTGATTTTCGGGTTTTTTCGAGGTGTTTTCGCAGTATTTTGGGTGTTTATGTGTGTGGGTGAGTGAACTGATCGTGCAGCTAGTTTTATTTTTTTTTCTGTAATTTTGTCCCTCCGCGAGTCGCGGAGGTTTGCACTGCAAACTCCGCGAGTCGCGGAGTTTACCCCTTTTTTTTTTTTTTTTTTTTTTTTTTTTTTTTTTTAATAATCCTTAACTTATAAAACAATTAAGAAATTAATTTTAAAATTTTGTTTCCCTTGTTATTTAGGACGAGGTCGTTTCGGATCGATGTCCTAGTCCGTCTCTCGACAAAATTTTAAAATTTGTCTTTTTGTAGCGATTGTTTTAAAAGCTAAGATTTTTGGGTTTTTTAATGTTTTTGGCATACTTTAAATCAATAAGATTAAAAATAATGATAATAAAAGTTCTCGTCCCTCCCTCGGGTAAAGCAATTTTGGTTCAAAGACCTAGTCTTCAACTTACGACGAATTTTAAAAATCATATTTTTAACTTAATGAGATAAAGTAAATTTTTGTTTTTAAATTCACACAACATAAATATAAAATTCAAAATTAAAATTAAAAATTCACACCAAACTCAAAATTTAAAATGCATAAAATTAAAATTTCATATTTTAAAAATTAAAAATTCACACCAAACTTAATTTAAAAATTCATATTATAAATTCATACCAAACTTATATTAATTTTTCAAATATTTACAATTTTAAATATATTGTTTTTACAAAGTTTACAATATTAATTTAAGATTTAAATATTAATTTTAAAAACATGGTAAAAATAAATTTAAAAATCTTTTTTTTTCTTTTTATCCCACTTTAATTAATCAAATATTATCAAAAATATGCGCCCCTCTTTTCGGTAAAGTAATTTCGGTTCCAAGACCTAATTTGACTCATGACGAATTTTTGAAATATTTTGGGTTGATTGATTAAAGATATTTATACCTTAAGAATAAACGTTAAATTTCGCAGTGATGTAATAAATTTTTGAAGGATATCAATAATTTCGGTCGCCAAACCTAATTTTATTTAATACCAATTTAATACTTTTTAGCGAACAAATTAGCGTTTATTATCAAAAGGTTAAAAATAAAAATAAAAATAAAAACTGTACAGACATACCTGTGAAATAGATTTCTTAGTTATATGATCTATTATATTCATAAGATAGTCGGTTTAATTGGTTTTCCATGGCTGCATAGGCGTAACCTCGAGCATTCATTGTCTTTTCTTCTAAACATATGAACGGTCCGTCTCTGCATAAAGTAACAAATTCGGTATTTGAATAGGTTTGATTATTTGAACATTTACCTCCATGTGACCATTTTCCGCATTTGTGACATCGTTCTAGGTGTCGTGCTCTTCTTTTCGCTGCGGATTTTGATTTTCCTTTACCAAATTGTAACTTATTATCTTCGCATCTGGATCCTTTTCTAACTCCGTCCATTCTTTCTCTGATTACTGATACTATTTCACTTGGTAGTATGTCATTATTACGTTTAGTGATCAAAGCGTGTAGCATTAGACCATGGTTTAGTTCACAGGCAGTCTTCATTTCGTAAAAACCTAAAAAAATAAAAATTCAGAATGGGGGGAGAAGACTAGTTCTTTAGGGTCTGCTAGGGAAAGACCATACGTGTTCCATTTTCGAGAACTACACGAAAACAGACAATCTAACTCTAACAGAAATACATATTATCCTTTACAGACTTGATTCTCCCCACACTTAGTTAGCTGTGGTGTCGAAATTGTGATTAACTTCGTTGTCGACTTCCATCGGACCATGTATGTAATGTTTAACTCTGTGACCATTAACTTTAAATTCAATCCCATTTGAATTTATTAATTCTATCGTTCCGTATGGGAAAACTCTTTTGACTATGAATGGTCCAGACCATCTTGATTTCAATTTTCCAGGAAATAGCTTGAATCGTGAATTGAAAAGAAGAACTCTGTCTCCTTCTTTAAATTCTTTTGAACTTCTGATTCTTTTATCATGCCATTTCTTCGTTCTTTCTTTATAGATTAACGAATTTTCGTATGCTTCATGTCTTAATTCTTCTAATTCGTTTAGTTGACTTAATCGTAGACGTCCGGCTTCATGTAAATCAAGATTACATGTCTTCAAAGCCCAAAATGCTTTGTGTTCAATTTCTACTGGAAGATGACATGCTTTTCCATAAACAAGTCTAAAAGGTGTGGTTCCAATTGGAGTTTTGTAGGCTGTTCTAAAAGCCCAGAGTGCATCCTCCAATTTAATGGACCATTCCTTCGGATTTGATCCTACGGTTTTCTCTAGAATACGTTTTAAAGCTCGGTTTGTATTTTCAACTTGTCCACTTGTTTGTGGATGATATGCGGTGGAGATTTTATGAGTTACTCCATATCTTTTAAGAACTTTCTCAAGTTGATTGTTACAGAAATGAGTACCCCGATCACTTATTAAAGCTTTCGGTGTTCCAAACCTTGCAAAAAGACGTTTTAAAAAGTTGACTACAACTCGTGCATCGTTAGTTGGGAGAGCTTGTGCTTCCGCCCATTTAGATACATAATCAATGGCTACGAGTATATATAGATTATTATGAGATTTTGGAAATGGACCCATAAAGTCAATACCCCAAATGTCAAATACTTCACATACTTGGATGACATTTTGTGGCATTTCGTCACGTTGACTTATTTTTCCGGCCCTTTGACATGCATCACAGGATTTGCAAAGAAGGTGTGCGTCTTTGTAAATTGTAGGCCAATAGAATCCAGCTTCATAAACTTTTCTTGCTGTTAGTTGAGGCCCATAATGCCCTCCTGTTGGTCCTGTGTGACAATGGTTTAAAATTTTACTAGCTTCATCTCCAAATACACATCGGCGTATTATTCCATCGGGACAACTTTTAAACAGATGTGGATCTTCCCAGAAATAGTGTTTTATATCACTGAAGAATTTCTTTCGTCTTTGGTACGATAATCCTTTTTCAAGGAATCCACAAACTAAGTAGTTTGCATAGTCTGCAAACCATGGGATTTCTTTATAATCTATCTTCAATAGATATTCATCAGGAAAGTTGTCTTGTATGGCCGATTCATTCAGAACTTCTAATTCGGGATTTTCAAGACGAGAAAGATGATCAGCGGCGAGATTTTCTGCTCCTTTTTTATCTCGGATTTCAATATCAAACTCTTGTAAGAGTAAGATCCAACGGATTAATCTTGGTTTAGCATCTTGTTTTGAAAATAGGTATCTAAGAGCAGAATGGTCGGTATAGACCACCGTTTTTGCTAGAACGAGATATGATCGAAATTTGTCAAAAGCAAAGACAATAGCAAGGAGTTCTTTTTCAGTAGTTGTATAGTTCGTTTGTGCTCCTTGTAATGTCTTACTAGCATAATATATAGGTTGAAATCGTTTTTCAATCCTTTGTCCTAAAACGGCTCCCATTGCAAAATCACTTGCATCGCACATTAGTTCAAATGGTAGATTCCAATTTGGTGTTATCATGATCGGCGCATTAGTGAGTTTTTCTTTAAGAATATTAAAAGATTTGATACATTCATCTGAAAAGATGAATGGCGCATCCTTTTCTAGGAGTTTATTCATAGGAGTGGCAATTTTAGAAAAATCTTTTATGAAACGTCGGTAAAAACCGGCATGCCCTAGAAAACTCCTAACTCCTCTAACATTGGTGGGATGTGGAAGTTTAGCAATTACATCTACTTTAGCTCTATCCACTTCAATTCCTTCTTTTGAAATTTTATGTCCAAGAACGATGCCTTCTTTAACCATGAAATGGCATTTCTCCCAATTAAGTACTAGATTTGATTTTTCGCATCTAATTAGCATTCGTTCCAGATTAACTAGACATGATTTAAATGTATCACCGAAGACTGAAAAGTCATCCATGAATACTTCCATGCATTCTTCTATCATGTCATGAAAAATCGCCATCATACACCTTTGAAAGGTTGCAGGGGCGTTACAAAGTCCAAATGGCATGCGTTTGTAAGCAAAAGTACCATAAGGGCACGTGAATGTGGTTTTCTCTTGATCTTCGGGTGCTATTGGAATTTGAAAATATCCGGAAAATCCATCTAGAAAACAATAGTAACTATTTCCGGCTAATCTTTCCAACATTTGATCTATGAAAGGTAAGGGAAAGTGATCTTTTCTGGTGGCGTCATTTAATTTTCTATAATCAATACATACACGCCATCCTGTTACAGTCCTAGTAGGAATAAGCTCATTTTTCTCATTTGTGATGACAGTCATGCCACCCTTCTTAGGCACGCATTGAACTGGGCTTACCCATGGACTATCAGAAATTGGATATATCAAACCTGCATCTAGCAGTTTAATAATCTCTTTCTTAACTACATCTTGCATATTAGGATTTAGTCTTCGTTGGCGTTGCACATACGTTTTATGACCTTCTTCCATAAGGATTTTATGTGTGCAATACGAAGGACTTATTCCTTTAATATCATGAATCTTCCATGCAATGGCTGGTTTATGAGCTTTCAACACAGAAATGAGCTGTGATTTCTCATTTTCAGTAAGAGAAGACGATATTATTACAGGTAATTCAGATTCACCATGTAAATAAGCGTATTCCAAATGGTTTGGAAGTGGCTTTAACTCTAATTTCGGAGGTTCTTCTATCGATGATTTATATCGATATCTGTCTTCTTCTTTCAGCATTTGAATTTCTTCTGTTGTTGGTTCATATCCATTAGCTATAAGTGTAGCTAACATTTCAGCTTCATCAATTGGTTCATTACCTTCTCCTAAAGAACATTCTCCTGTTCCTTGTAATTCTGGAAATTCTTCTAATAATTCTGCATGTGCATCTATAGTTTGAATATAATAACATGTATCATCTGCAGATTGTGGTTGTTGCATTGCTCTATCAACTGAAAAGGTAACACTCTCATCCTCTATACTTAGGGTCAGTTTCTTACCGAACACGTCTATCATTGCTTTAGCCGTGTTTAAGAATGGTCTTCCTAATATGAGAGGAACTTGAGAATCTTCTTCCATGTCCAAAACAACAAAATCTACTGGAAATACTAAAGTACCAACTTTAACTAGCATGTTCTCCATTATCCCTCTAGGATATTTTATTGATCTATCGGCTAGTTGTATGCTTATTCTGGTTGGTTTCAATTCTCCAAGGTCTAGTTTAGCGTATAGTGAATACGGCATTAGATTTATACTAGCACCTAAATCTGCTAATGCTTCTATTGAACTAAGACTACCCAGAAAACAAGGAATTGTGAAACTTCCTGGATCAGAGAGTTTTTCGGGTATCTTATTCAACAGCACTGCTGAACAATTGGCATTCATAGTAACAGCCGAGAGTTCTTCCATTTTCTTTCTATTCGTGATTAGATCTTTCAAGAATTTAGCATATCTTGGCATTCCTGAAATCACATCAATGAAAGGAAGATTTACATTTATCTGTTTAAACATATCCAAGAATTTGGATTGCTCGGCTTCAAGTTTTTCTTTCTTCATTTTACTCGGGTAAGGAAGTGGTGGTTGGTATGGTTTAACATAAGGTTTATCCTTAACTGTGTTATCTTCATTAACCTTTTCAACTACCGGTTCTTTTTCCTTATCTTGATCAGGTTGTGGTTCTTGTGTAGTAGGAATAGTTTCATCAGAAGTTACAGGTATTTCAAGTGGTTTAAGTGTTGTACCACTTCTTGTGGTAATAGCTTTAGCTGTTTCATTCCGGGGGTTAGCATTTGTATCACTAGGTAAACTTCCCGGTTTTCTTTCACCTATTAACCTTGCTAGGTTACTTACTTCTTGTTCCAGATTTTGAATAGAAGCTTGTTGATTTCTAAATGCTTGAGCATTTTGTTCATTTGTTTGTTTTTGAGATGTGAAAAACTGCGTTTGAGTTTCAACTAGCTTCGTCATCATATCTTCTAAATTCGGCTTTTTATCATCGGTTTGTTGTGGTGGTTTGTTTTGAAAATTCGGTCTTTGCTGATTGTAAGTATTATTGGATACTTGTTGATTGCTTGGACCTTGTTGGTTGTTGTATGGAATATTTCGGTTATAATTCTGGTTTTGATTGTAAATCGGTCTTGGCGGTTGATAATTATTCTGATAATTATTTCCAGGCCTTTGGTTTATGTATGAAATATTCTCTCTTTGTTCCATTGTTAATTCAATACTTAGACAATCTTTTGTCAAATGTGGTCCTCCACACTGCTCACAACTAATTCGTATAGCATGAATATCTTTAGTCATCTTTTCCATTCGTCTCTCGAAAGCATCTATCTTTGCGGAAATGGAATCTAAGTCATGGCTAGAATCGGCTCTAGCTGCTTTAGATGATCTAATGATATCTTTTTCTTGGTGCCACTCATGTGAGTGGGAAGCAGTATTATCAATAATTTTGTAAGCATCAGTTTCGGTTTTCTTCATAATAGAACCACCAGCTGCTATATCTATGTCTTTTCTTGTAGTGATGTCGCATCCTTGGTAGAATATTTGTACTATTTGACAGGTGTCTAAACCATGTTGCGGACATCCTCTTAATAACTTTCCATATCTTGTCCACGCCTCATATAGAGTTTCATTTGGCTTCTGTGTGAACGTAACAATTTCTGCTTGAAGTCTTACGGCTTTAGATGCAGGAAAAAATTGTTTAAGAAATTTGTCAACTAAAGCATCCCATGTATCAATCGCCCCTTCAGGTAACGATTCCAACCAATCTTTGGCTTCTCCCTTTAAAGTCCAGGGAAATAACATGAGATATATCTGTTCATCCTCCACTTCTCGTATTTTAAATAGTGTGCAGATCCTATTAAAGGTACGTAGATGTTCATTTGGATCTTCCTTCGGCGCACCACTAAATTGGCATTGATTAGTCACCATGTGTAGAATTTGTCCTTTGATTTCATAATCTGGCGCATTAATGTCTGGATGAGTAATTGCGTGACCTTGGCCAGTGCGTTTAGCTCTCATTCGGTCTTCCATACTTAAAGGTTCCAGATTCTCCATAATTGAATTTGTTGAATCGGTATCAATAGATGGTTCTGATTTAATAGTTCGTTCCTCAACAATCTCTGTTTGAATGATTGGTGGTTCCGGAGGAAAGTTTAATGGTTCAGGATCTATGAACCGTTCCTGAATATTTTCTGGATTCTCAATTGTGAGGTTGGGTTCAAAAAATGGATTATCGGTAATTTGAACTGAAGTACTTGGTCTACTGGATGACGATTCTAAAGAAAAATCAACGGCGGTTATATTTGTTAAACGATGTCTTGATCGAGTTACAGGTGGTGAACGTACAAAAGGTGATGAACGTCTTGCTCGGTGCATTCACAGAATATCCTATTAGTTTTTAAAAGGAAAGAAAAATTATAATAAGTTATCCAATCAATAGACTTTTCTGATTTTGCCCACGTTTCGAATAGCCAAAAGATGCAGCAGAGGGGCAGGATTCGTTTGGTCTCAATATAATTGAGGACTGTTTGGCTCCAATAACCCGGTCCACGTACAAATCCAACTATTACTACGAACCAGAAAATTTTGATGTCTATTAATTTAACCACTCAAAATAAATTTTCGTAATTTTAAGAAATTTAGATAAGAAGTAGAATAAAAATCTATGTCCTAAAAACTAGAATGGCGAGAAATAAGAAAGACAAAGAGTTCGTCGCAAAAGGTCGAAAAAGAAAAATGGTTGAAAAATAAAAGGTGACGGAAAAATAAAAGAAACTTATAAAAACTTAAAAATACTTAACTAATTTAACCTTATTACTACAACTAACTTAAAATTATAATCGCAAATTGAAATTACTAATTGGAATGATAATTGATACATAGTAAAAGGTGTCTAAAAATATTAAAGCTTACAGGAAAAACTAAATCCCAAATGGAAATAACTTAAAAAGAAACTAAAACTTAAAAAGGCGTCGCAAAATTCTAAAGCACCTAAATCTTAGTCTAAAGAAAAAGCACTTAAGGAATTCTACGGCAAAGCCTAAAAAATCTAGGAGTAAAAATAACTATAGCAAAAACTAATTTTAAAATTAATTATGAGCTAAAAAATACAAAAGTTACGCTACAACGATTAAAAAGGTACAAAATATAAAAATATATAAAAAGTTGTAAAAAGTACAATTTTTATAAAAATATTATTTTTATGTTATTTATTTAATAAACTACTAATTTTAAAATTTTAATAAAACTAATTAAACAAAATACATAAATATAAAGTAAAAAGTAAAAATAAAACTAAAATTAATAATAATAATAATAATTAAGTAATTAATAATAATAATAATAAATTAAAACCCGTAATCAATGCTTGATTAGGGTTTTGTCCGTGTGTCAGAAACCCTCCGCGAGTCGCGGCAAAGAGAGAAGAAAACCCCGCGAGTCGCGGGGTTCAGAATTTGAGCTGACAGGTTTCACTTTTACGCGTTTTTCTTTATTTTTTTTTTTTTTTTTTTTATTTTGTTTTCTGTTTTTTAAATAATTAAAAGATATTAAAATTAAAACTTATATTTTTATAAACTAAAATAAAAATAAAGAAACTTATAAAACTTAAATATTTAACAAAATCCTAAAAATACTAATATTTTTGTTTGTCTTTTTATATTTTTGAATAATTAAAACGTATTTTTACAAAAACGAATTTTAATAAAAGTAGATAAAAATCTTTTTTTTTTTTTTATATTAGCGTTGCGCTTCCGGCTTTTAAGATAAGTTCCCCGGCAGCGGCGCCAAAAATACTTGATGAAGTGCGAGGTGTATATAAAATAGCTTATTATTTTACTAGGAAATACTATTAAATACGATACAATTTTACACAAGATATTTATTTATTTATAGAATGGATATACTTAAACCTTGCTACAACACTTATAGGCAGTGTACCTAATCGTACAGTAGTGTAGTTTTTAGTAAGTCCGGTTCGTTCCACAGGGAAATCTTTAAACAAAGCTCAACGCTATATTAGTTTATTTTTATAAAAATACAAATATATATATATAGGTAATATTATTATTATAAAGGGGGGTTTTTTACCGTTTAATGACCGGTTTGTCGATTTTAAAACTTTAGTCGCAGTTAAAACCTAATGTAAAATATAAAATAAATACAAGACTTTAAATTAAAGCGTAAAGTAAATAACGATAATGAAATTGCGAATAATTAAAAGTGCGATAAAATAAAATAAATAAAAGTGCGATAATTAAAAGTGCGATAAAATAAAATAAATAAAAGTGCGATAATTAGAAGTGCAATTAAATATAAAATAAAGGAAATTAAATATGAAATAAAAGAATTATGCTTATTTAAACTTCCGTAATCATGATGTTTGACGTGTTGATTTTAGTTTTATGCCCATGGGTTAATTGTCCTTTGTCCTGGATTATTCAATATGTCCGTCTGGTTTTTGTCCATAACAGTCCATCAGTCATAAATATAAATTGCAAGTGTCCTTGTCAAATTATTATTATACCCGAAGATAAATATTCCAACTAATTGGGGATTCGAATTGTAACAAGGTTTTAATACTTTGTTTAATGAATACACCAGGTTATCGACTGCGTGTAAACCAAGGTTTTACTACTTTGTTAACAATTACACCAATTACCCTTGAATGTAATTTCACCCCTGTTTTGATTATTCTAGTGGCTATTAATCCATTCCCGTGTCCGGTTAAATGAACGATTATTCGTACATATAAATACCCCGCCCATCGTGTCCGATCGAGTGTATATGGTAATTTATAGGGACGCCCAATTGTAAATCTTTATATTAACATTAACAAACTTTCATTTAGTTAAACAAATATAAAGCCCATTAATAGCCCATAGTCTAGTTTCCACAAGTGTCGTTCTTTTATCCAAACCCCAATTATGGTACAAAGCCCAATTACCCAATTTTAGTAATTAGCCCAACATCATGATTACTTCGTTTTAAATAAGCATAATAATAACTTAGCTACGAGACATTAATATAAAAAGGTTGAACATAACTTACAATGATTAAAAATAGCGTAGCGTTACACGGACAGAATTTCGACTTACACCCTTACAACATTCGCTAACATACCCTTATTATTAGAATTATAATTAAAATTAAAATATAAATTATAAATATAATTATAATTACGTATGAAGAGGAAGAGAAAAAAGATGTGTTTTTTCGATCAGAATTCGGTTGGCTTTATAGCCAGAAGTGAAATTTGGGGCTCCGCGACTCGCGGCAAAATGGCCTTAAAACTCCGCGAGTCGCGGAGAGGTATTTACAGTTCACTCCCTTGGAGTTTCTGGCTGCCGACGGTTTTTAATATATATATATAATATATATATAATTAATATAATTAATTATATATTATATTATATTTATATACATAGTTAACTTGTAATTTTTAGTCCGTTGCGTCGAGCGTTAAGAGTTGACTCTAGTCCCGGTTCCGGATTTTCGAACGTCCTCGCGTACAATTTAATATCTTGTACTTTGCGTTTTGAATCTTGTACTCTTGTGATTTCGAGACGTTTCTTATCAATAATTGGAACCTTTTTGATTGTCTTTTGTACTTTTGAGCTTTTTGGTCGTTTGCGTCTTCAATTCGTCGAATCTGTCTTTTGTCTTCACCTTTTATTATTTAAACGAATATCTCTTGTAAATAGAACAATTGCAACTAAAAGCTTGTCTTTCTTGAGGAATAATGCTATGAAATATATGTTCGTTTTTAGCATTATCAGTCATAATCGACATCATATGTTTTACACCAACAGTATGCTTCTACGAATAGCATGCATGAATAAATGTATGTGACCCTTAGGTCATTACAAAACATAGTTCAAAAGTATTAAGTTTGAATGCAAGATAAAGTGTTTCATGCAGTTGACATCTCTAAAGCAGCGGGTGTCTACAGCAAGTCTAGTAACACAGCGGAAGCAACCTTAGGCACCTGAGAAAAACATGCTTAAAATGTCAACACAACGGTTGGTGAGCTATAGTTTAAGTATAACAGTAATGTAAGGTAGGCCACGAGATTTCAGTGCTACAAAGAGCGTTTCAAAACAGTATGATAAAGTATATGCATAACCGTGGGCACTTGGTAACTAGCTTAATGTTTATACCCCCTGAAAGTACAGTTGGCAAGTGCGTATGATTACGAAGTATTAATCACTCGTTAAATGCTAGCGCGACTAGCCCGAGTGGGGATGTCAAACCCTATGGATCCATATCTAAGATTCGCGTTCACCGGTTCAAAAACCAATGACTAAACGTTACCGAGCTAAAGGGAATGTTTATGCCATTGTATAACCCACACATATATAAGTTTTAAGTACTCGTACCTAGTATGTAAAACATAAAATGCGCATGTATTCTCAGTCCCAAATAGTTAAAGCAAAAAGAGATGCTATAACTCACAGTGTAAAAGTAGTGGTAAAGTCGAGTCGGGAATAAGCGAGTACGTAGGTCCGGAAAGTCCTCAACCTAAGTCAAATAGTACTAAGTCAGTAAATCGTACCAATAGGTTTAAATGTATGTAAATTAGGTCTTAAATGTCATCATCATTCATCATCAAACAAAAGGTGTAAAGTAAGTTTCGTTTATGAAAGAAGTTTAAAACAAAGGCTGAATTTGATCAGTCACCACTGCCTCTATACCTAGTGAAATAAGGTGAAACTAGTGGCCATGGCTCCGTATATGAGTTCTTTAGTTGTGGTAAAAATTCCAGAAGCAAACTCGTCTTCGTTTGACCGTGGCGACGGTTTAAGTGCGAGTAGGTCAGAATTTTCTGCACAACGTTAAAAGGACCTAGTGACGATCGGAGGGCCATAAATCCTAAACCGTAACTCGGATTAGGACGAGTCTTAAATGAAAAGTTATCTACTCAAACAGGTATATGTGAATATCACAGTTACAGTAGCCCAGGTTGTGCTGATCAGACCCAGAATACAGAAAACAGAAGGGTCAGTAGGTTCCGGTGGTTCTTGGTGCTCGAAGCTTATCACGGTTCTCATCCTTGATGCATATAGCTTCAAGTGTACAACTCGTTGATGTGTTTGCATCATTTTCACCAAGTTTTGACCATCATAACACTTGTGTAAGTCTAAGACATGTAGCACAACTCATTTAAGTGTTACAAGTGTTTTGATGAACCAAAGTTACACCAAAGTCTTAGATTTAATACATGCATGAAATATAAAAGTATTATTGAACTACAAACTTGAAAGTAAACTAACTAATCAAGATCTTAAGTTGTATAACATAGTTCTTAGTTTGATCTTGAAGATCCAAGACCCAAAAGTCTTGATCTAAAGTTATTAAGTTAATTCTATGTTCTTGAACTTTTTAAAGTTAATCTTTAGTTCAAGAAAAATGAGATCAAAGTTAACTTGTAACACTTGACCATCTACAACCAAAATCACGATTTTTAAAAGATGAACAAATGAGGAAATAAACTAATTACACAAGTAGTAAGTTCATGGGTTTCATACTTTTAAAGATTCGAGCCTAAGTCTTGATCTTTAGAAAGTAACTTTTAAGTTTACTTCATGAACACAAGTATGACTCACAACACATGGACTTTCTTTCTTGTAGCATATAATATGTAGAACATAAACTAGAGAGTTTTGTCCTTGCATGTTCTTGTAAATACAAGATAAAATGAAGAATAAACTAAAGAGTTTGATTCTTAATAACTAATGAGTAATAACTAACAAAGACATGTAACAAAATAACAACAATAAACAAGTAACTAGTTAACAACATAAAACAAGTGATGATGATGATTTTGTGTGTGTGTGTGTGTTTGGTTTTTATAAGAAAAAAGAAGGAGAAAAAGCTCAAGTTACTTACAAGAAATAGAGAGAAAAAGGAGAGAAAATAAAATGCAAGTTTGAAGTGTGTGTTTAGGATGAGAGAATGCTAGTAATATATAATCAAAAATTAAAACCAAACCCCCCTCCCAAGACCCCTTTGGCCGACAGTTTTGGCCACCCAATGGGGGTGGTCAACATGCAATATTCTTGTGTTGGGGAGTGGTGTTTGTGTGGAATGGAAAAGGTTAAATGCATGAGGGAATGTTTACTAGCATGCTTGTAAGTAATTGTCTTCCACCTAAGTTAATTATTCCAAGTATTATTAACTAGTAATATGCATAAAATGGGCTCCTAGTAGTCCAACAAGAGGAGTAGGGTGGGCTCTTAAGTCCACTAACATTAATCAAGGTCCAAGTTCAAGTAACTAACAAGTTAATCCAATTATAGCCCAAGTAATTAACTATTAGTCATAATTAATTAAAAATAATTAATAGAAATTAATCATGAATGTAAATAATATTTGAAAGTATTATTCGTGTAATGTACGCGTGTCACAAAGACGTTTCGGGCATTCAAAGTCAAGTACGGTTAATCATGGCACAAGTAAATGTAATAACATACATTCGTTAAATCATAAGTATTAATAATAATAATTATTAATTAACGTTGGAAAAACCAGGGTCGTTACATTACCCACCTGTTAAAGAAAATTTCGTCCTGAAATTTTAAGTTGAGGGAGATGAAGGAGTTGGGAAAAGGTGAGGATACTTCCGCATCATTTGATCCTCTCGCTCCTAGGTAAACTCAGGTCCTCGTTTGGCATTCCATCGTACTCGGACGATCGGAATCTTGTTGCGTTTCAAAGTCTTGATCTCACGATCCATAATCTCGATAGGTTCTTCCACAAAGTGGAGTTTGTCGTCAATCGTAAGTTCTTCCAGTGGTATGATAAGTTCTGGTGCAGCAAGACACTTCTTCAAGTTTGACACGTGGAAGGTAGGGTGAACTGAGCTCAATTGCGTTGGAAGATCCAAACGGTAAGCAACGGGTCCAACACATTCCAAGATTTCAAAAGGACCAATGTATCGTGGGTTTAACTTTCCACGTTTTCCAAAACGGATCACACCCTTCCAAGGTGCAACCTTCAGCATTACACGATCACCAACGTTGAATTCAAAGTCTTTATGTTTACGGTCTGCATAACTCTTTTGGCAATCACGGGCCATCTTAAGTCTCGCTTGTATCTGAGCAATCTTTTCCGTCATTTCATGGACTACCTCGGGTCCGGTGATTTGATTTTCGCCCACGTCGGCCCAACAAATAGGAGATCGGTACTTACGGCCATACAACTCTTCAAAAGATGCGGCATTAATGCTCGAGTGATAACTGTTGTTGTACGAGAATTCGGCTAATGGCAAATGCCTTTCCCAGGTCTTTCTGAAATCAATGACACATGCACGCAACATGTCCTCCAAAGTCTGAATTGTTCGTTCACTTTGCCCGTCTGTCTTTGGGTGATAAGCAGTACTCATGTCGAGGCGAGTTCCCATGGCTTCTTGCAAAGAACGCCAAAATCTAGAAGCAAAACGGGATCGCGATCTGAGATGATCGATAGAGGTACACCATGACGAGATACAACCTCTTTGATGTATAGTTGAGCGAGTCTCTCCATCGTATCCGTTTCCTTCATCACTAAGAAGTGTGCAGATTTAGTAAGGCGGTCAACAATAACCCAAATGGTATCGTATCCGCCCACTGTCTTTGGTAGCTTCGTAATGAAATCCATTGTTATCATTTCCCACTTCTATTGTGGGATTTCCGATTGTTGAAGTAATCTAGAGGGCCTCTGATGCTCGGCTTTAACCTTCGAGCAAGTCAAACACTTACCAACGTAAGTTGCAACGTCCTTCTTAAGATTCGGCCACCAATACTGTTCCTTAAGATCGTGGTACATTTTGCCCGCTCCAGGATGAATCGAATATCTCGACTTGTGGGCTTCATCAAGTATAAGGTTCCGTAGATCTCCATAACGAGGTACCCAAATTCTTCCGGCATAGCATCGGAGTCCAGATTCCCTAACCTCGAATTTAGAGACGAGAATGTTCAAGTATTCGTAACGTAAGTTCTTCTCTATGAGAGCGTCTTCTTGGGCCACTCGGATCTGGCTGTGAAGATTCGAATGGATGGTGATGTTCAGAGCTCGGACACGAAGAGGTACCGTCCTCTCCTTTCGGCTTAAAGCGTCAGCTACAACATTGGCCTAGCCAGGATGATAACGAAGTTCACAATCGTAGTCGTTCAGTGTCTCAATCCATCGATGCTGTCTCATGTTCAGTTGTTTCTGATCGAAGATGTGTTGGAGACTCTTGTGGTCGGTGAAGATAGTGCTTTTAGTTCCATACAAATAGTGCCTCCATAATTTAAGCACAAAGACAAATCATGAGTGGTGTAGTTCCGCTCGTGAATCTTCAATTGGCGAGAAGCATAGGCAATAACCTTCGATCTTTGCATCAATACGCAACTGAAACCATTTTTGGAAGCATCGCAATAAACGACGAAATCGTCACTGCCTTCAGGGAGTGATAAAATAGGTGCGGAGGTTAACTTCTTCTTCAAAGTTTGAAATGCCGATTCGTGTGCGGGTTCCCAAATGAACTTCTTTCCCTTATGAGTCAGCGCGGTCAAAGAACGTGCAATCAGAGAGAATCCTTCTATAAACCTTCGGTAGTAACCGGCGAGACCTAGAAATTGGCGGATGTGAGCCGGAGTAGTGGGGGTCTCCCACTTGCTGATAGCTTCAATCTTGGCGGGGTCAACCTTGATACCCTGGTCACTTACAACATGACCCAGAAATTGGACTTCCTTCAACCAAAATTCACACTTGGAGAATTTGACGTAAAGTTGCTCTTGTCTCAAGAGTTCAAGCACTAGTCGTAGATGTTGTTCATGTTCTTCTTCGCTTTTGGAGTAGATGAGGATATCATCTATGAAGACGATAACAAACTTGTCTAAGTACGGCTTGCAGACACGATTCATAAGGTCCATAAATACGGCAGGTGCGTTGGTCAAACCGAATAGCATAACGAGAAATTCATAATGACCACATCAGGTTCTGAATGTAGTTTTCATTACGTTGCTTTCCTTCACCCTCAATTTGTGATAACCGGATCGCAAATCGATCTTTGAGTAAACGCTCGATCCTTACAGCTGATCAAAAAGATCATCAATCCGTGGGAGAGGATACAGATTCTTGATCGTCAATTTGTTGAGTTCACGGTAGTCGATACACATATGGAAGGACCCATCCTTCTTCTTCACAAACAAAACAGGTGCGCCCCACAGCGAAGAACTTGGTTGAATAAACCCTCGATCTAGTAGTTCTTGTGATTGACTTTGTAATTCTTGCATCTCGGAAGGTGCGAGTCTATAATGTGCGCGAGCTACAGGTGCAGCTCCAGGCACTAAGTCAATCTGAAATTCTACGGCTCTCGGTGGTGGTAATCCAGGTAACTCCTCTGGAAACACATCAGGAAACTCGTTCACAATCCGTACGTCGTTCACACTCTTCACCTCGGTTTCTACCGTTTTCACATGTGCTAGAACAGCAAGACGTCCCTTCTTCATGATCTTTTGCGCTTTCACGCAACTGATGAGGTTCAGCTTCGAGGTACATCTCTCTCCATAAATAACCAGTGGTTCGCCATCTCCTTGTGGTATACGGAGAGCTTTATCTTCACAAATAATATCGGCCCTCACTTTGGTCAACCAATCCATACCGATGATCACGTCAAAACTTCCCAGTTTGATAGGTATCAAGTCAATTTCGAAATCCGCACCAGCTATACTAATAATAGCTCCTCGACCAATTTGGTCAACCTTTTCAAGTTTACCTTTGGCTACCTCGACAAGCATACTTTCTTTTAAAGGAACTAGCGACCAATTTATCTTATCGTAAAAGTGTCTACATACATAACTTCTATCGGCACCAGTATCAAATAGGACAGAAGCTAAAAGATTGTTGATAGTGAATATACCTGTCACCAAGTCGGGGTTCTCGCGTGCATCCCTTGCATTAACATTAAAAGCTCTACCTCGCGGTGGTCCGCCGTCTTTTCGCTTGTCGGGACACTCATTCCTGAAGTGACCCGTCTTTCCCCATCCGTAGCACTTCTTCGGCCCGGTGGGGTTCGCCCTTGCATTCAAAGTAGTGACCTTGCAATCCTTGCCTATATGCCCAGACCGTTGGCACTTCTCACAAACAACATTACAATACCTAGTGTGGTGTTTGTAACACCTCTTGCATTGCGGTAGGGTACCTTTGTAGTTCAGGTTGGAGCTTGTGCCGGGGTTGGGGTTTCCACCGTTGTTGTGTCTCTTAGCGGGGGTTTGATCATAGGTCCTCCCCTTACTGTTATCCCACTTTCGCTTGTCACTACCACCCGCTTCAGACTTGGACTTCTCCGGTTCATCGATGAGAATCTGATTCATGA
Source organism: Rutidosis leptorrhynchoides (assembly GCF_046630445.1). Taxonomy (NCBI): domain Eukaryota; kingdom Viridiplantae; phylum Streptophyta; class Magnoliopsida; order Asterales; family Asteraceae; genus Rutidosis; species Rutidosis leptorrhynchoides. The sequence continues at coordinate 274,625,059 of NC_092340.1, read as the reverse complement.
GTGTATGCGCCATGCGCATTGCTTCGGGAACATTCGGTGGTTTGGACGAGGTGACATTACCCTTGATGGACTTAGGGAGTCCCCAAAAGTATCTCTCCATACGCTTGAATTCTGGGGTGACCATGGTAGGACACATAAGACCTAACTCAAGAAACCTCCGATTGTAACCATCGAGATCGTTGCCAACAGCTTTCAATTGCATAAACTCCATTTCCATCTTTTGTATCTCGGTTCTCGGACAATACTCATCAATCATAGCCGCTTTGAACTCCTCCCATGGCGTAGCATACGCCTCATCAATACCTTGTGCCTATGCCATGGTGTTCCACCACGTGAGGGCGCCATCAGATAGCGTGCAGGAAGAAAATTTGGTTTTGTTGGACTCAGAACAGTTGCTGATTCGGAATACTGATTCAAGCTTTTCAAACCATCTTGTGGGACCAACAGGCCCCTCAGTTCTGCTGAAGTTATGTGGTTTACAGCTCTGGAATTCCTTGTAAGTACACCCATCACGGTTGGGCTGGTTAACTACTTGAACTTGTGGTTGCATTTCCGCAAGTGCTGCGGCTACACGTGCTTGGATCATCTCTTCAATTTGAGCAGCAGTAGGTGTGGATCGATCGTTAGCCATGACGTTCTGAACAAAAATTTTGACTCAAGTCAAAATTCAGCATGCAATATGTAATAATATAGTATATAACAACCAACATGAAAACAGCACAACACATGTTGATTAAGCAACGCAATTAGATATAAGTACCACAAAACCATGATACGGTAACGTAAATAGAACATTTGTGCAAAAAGTAAACAACATAAAGTTTCCATTCGTTAATAATAAGTTTCATACATTCGCATAAGTTCGTACATTACATAACTAATACATAAAACTACCACTAGGTTACACAATGAAATATAAATATAAAAGCCCTACGGTGACGGTGGGTGAAGGATGTCCATAACATGGGACATCTGCTCCTCAAGCTCAGCTACCCGAGCACGGAGGGTTTCCACCTCCCTTGTCAATTCCTCGACGGTGGGAGATGATGGGGCAGGCGGTGCCTGTGGTGCAGGTGGTGCCAGTGGTGCCGGTGGTGCAGATGTAGATGGTCCGGCTCCAGAAATAGTCAGTACGTAACGGGGTGCCTTACACACGAGTGGGTCGGCAGGGTACGTCACAAGCCGCTTACGGGCAGTAACCCTACGACGCCGACCAAATGCGTCAGTGAATGCTCGTCCTCCGTTCATCCCCGGAATAATGGTGCCATCGAAGCGGTACCGCTTCTTCGGCGGGGTGGAGGGTGGCTGTACAGGTGCATCCGGGTCCTCCTCGTCGGAGTCATCGTCACTCGAGTCGTCTGTAGATGAGTCATCGAATGAAGAATCATCAGAATCATGCGGTGGTGGCGGCACGGGTGGTCCTCCTTGGGCGGCTATCATCTATCTGTACCTAGCGGGTCTGATCAGAATGAGGCATCCATCAGGGGCGCGTCGGCACCAATGGCAATACCGGTTACGGAACGGACCTTCCCCGAATTCCGCGGGAATCAAAATCTCACCGGAGCGGGACTGTGACACCGAGGGTCCGGGGACAGATGGAGCTGGAATCTCCGGAGGTTTCTGGGTTCTGTTAGAAGTAACTACTGGGGCAGGCGCATGGCTGCTAGCTCCGGAAGTTGAAGCGCCGGGGTCACTGGTGGGTAACGGGATCGGTGTGTCGGCAGCAGCAGTAGGTGAGGTGGCTGACGAGTCTGAACTGCCCAAAATGATAGCAGGTGGAACATACAACATCTGAACAAGGAAAAATAAATTTTCCATGTCAGTAAGTCATAAAGCAAGCACGTATTAGGCCAACAGTTTAAATCATGTACAACAGTAAATAGCACGGCCATAACAGCAAATCGTACAGAAGTAGCCTGCAATCGGAAGCAAGTAATATCATGCGGTGGTGAAAGCAAGTAGCAGTGTATGTCATATAGCAGTAAAAGTAAGCAACAGCATGCAGTAAGTTCAACAGAAGCACGTAAACTAGCAAGTTGTAGATTTGTCCTATTAGTGAATCCTACTCGGGTCGGTCTTAGACTCACTAATGTAACCTAATTTCCTACAACCAACGCTCTTATACCAAATGTGATGCCCCGTACAAAACCATCGTGTATGAATCATCAACAACAGGATCATTACAAGGTTAAGTACTATATGTTGTTTCAAAAGAAGTTGCATTCACGATAAAAAGGTGATGTCATAATCGACATCATATGTTTTACACCAACAGTATGCTTCTACGAATAGCATGCATGAGTAAATGTATATGACCCTTAGGTTGTTACAAAACATAGTTCAAAAGTATTAAGTTTGAATGCAAGATAAAGTGTTTCATGCAGTTGACATCTCTAAAGCAGCGGGTGTCTACAGCAAGTCTAGTAACACAGCAGAAGCAACCTTAGGCACCTGAGAAAAACATGCTTAAAATGTCAACACAACGGTTGGTGAGCTATAGTTTAAGTATAACAGTAATGTAAGGTAGGCCATGAGATTTCAGTGCTACAAAGAGCGTTTCAAAACAGTATGATAAAGTATATGCTTAACTGTGGGCACTTGGTAACTAACTTAACGTTTATACCCCCTGAAAGTACACTTGGCAAGTGCGTATGATTACGAAGTATTAATCACTCATTAAATGCTAGCGCGACTAGTCCGAGTGGGGATGTCAAACCCTATGGATCCATATCTAAGATTCGCGTTCACCGGTTCAAAAACCAATGACTAAACTGCAAGTTTTGAGCTAAAATTTTCAAATATGAAACCCACCAAACCCACAAAAATAATTTGCAAACACCGGAGAAGGGTTATTCCGGAAAACTTATCTAGGGAAAAAGCTAGATTTAATTTTTAAAAGATCAAATGTTTTCATAAAGATCCTATTTCTTAAAGGATCTAAATTTTCATAGTCATGTGGGACTGTAAACCACATCGTTACTACCATTGTTTATACCGCTGTAAAGAAATCACTGATGTACAAAGTGTGAAGAATAAAGAAGTGATTCTAGTATATTTCAAGACTATATTGCTTGAGGACAAGCAACGCTCAAGTGTGGGAATATTTGATAATGCTAAAACAAACATATATTTCATAGCATTATCCCTCAAGAAAGCAAGCTTTTAGTTGCAATTGTTCTATTTACAAGTGATATTCGTTTAAATAATAAAAGGTGAAGACAAAGGACAAATTCGACAAATTGAAGACGCAAATGACCAAAAAGCTCAAAAGTACAAAGTACAATCAAAGAGGTTCCAATTATTGATAAGAAACGTCTCAAAATTACAAGAGTACAAGACGCGAAAAGCAAAGTACAAGATATTAAATTGTACGCAAGGACGTTCGAAAATCCAGAACCGGGACCAGAGTCAACTCTCAACGCTCGACGCAACGGACTAAAAATTACAAGTCAACTATGCACATGAATATAATATAATATATAATTAATTCTTAAAATTAATATATATATTATATTATATTATATAAACCGTCGGCAGAAGAAAACAACAACATGTGAGCCTCCCCAGCTGGCCATGCGATCGCATGAGCTGGAGGAGCAAAACTCATCCGATTGCATGAGCTCCTTTTCCAGCTCACAGGCCTATAAATTCGCGTGTTTGGTTCAGTTTAAAATATCAATCCATCTCTCTATCTCACATACGATATATATATATATATATATATATATATATATATATATATATATATATATATATATATATATATATATATTATAATTTTAATTTTAATTTCAATTTCTAATAATAAGGGTATGTTAGTGAATGTTGTAAGGGTGTAAGTCGAAATTCTGTCCGTGTAACGCTACGCTATTTTTAATCATTGTAAGTTATATTCAACTTTTTTAATTTAATGTCTCGTAGCTAAGTTATTATTATGCTTATTTAATACCGAAGTAATCATGATGTTGGGCTAAATTAAAATTGGGTAATTGGGCTTTGTACCATAATTGGGGTTTGGACAAAAGAACGACACTTGTGGAAATTAGACTATGGGCTATTAATGGGCTTTATATTTGTTTAACTAAATGATAGTGTGTTAATTTTAATATAAAGATTACAATTGGACATACCTATAAATAACCATATACACTCAATCGGACACGATGGGCGGGATATTTATATGTACGAATAATCGTTCATTTAACCGGATACGGGAATGGATTAATAGTCTATGGAATTATTAAAACAGGGGTGAAATTATGTACAAGGACACTTGGCATAATTGATAACAAAGTATTAAAACATTGTTACAGTTTAAGTCCCCAATTAGTTGGAATATTTGACTTCGGGTATAAGGATAATTTGACGAGGACACTCGCACTTTATATTTATGACTGATGGACTGTTATGGACAAAAACCAGACGGACATATTAAATAATCCAGGACAAAGGACAATTAACCCATGGGTATAAAACTAAAAATCAACACGTCAAACATCATGATTACGGAAGTTTAAATAAGCATAATTCCTTTATTTTCATATTTAATTGTACTTTTAATTATCGCACTTTTATTTATTGTTATTTTATTTAATTGCACTTTTAATTATCGTTCTCTTTAATTATCGCAATTTTATTTTATCGCACTTTTATTTATTGCAATTTCATTATCATTATTTACTTTACGCTTTAAATTAAGTTTTATTTATTTAATATTTTACATTAGGTTTTAACTGCGACTAAAGTTTTAAAATCGACAAACCGGTCATTAAACGGTAAAAACACCCTTTTATAATAATAATATTACTTATATATATATATATATGTATTTTTATAAACTAATATAGCGTTAAGCTTGTTTAAGTGTATCCCTGTGGAACGAACCGGACTTACTAAAAACTACACTACTGTACGATTAGGTACACTACTGTACGAGGTGTATATGTTATGCGAGGTTTAAGAAATTTTTCAACTAAAACGTCCCATGTATCAATTGCCCCTTCGGGTAATGATTCTAACCAATCTTTGGCTTCTCCCTTTAAAGTCCAGGGAAATAACATGAGATATATCTGTTCATCCTCCACTTCTCGGATTTTAAATAGTGTATAGATCCTATTAAAGGTACGAAGATGTTCATTTAGATCTTCCTTCGGCGCACCACTAAATTGGCATTGATTAGTTACCATGTGTAGAATTTGTCCTTTGATTTCATAATCTGGCGCATTAATGTCAGGTTGAGTAATTGCGTGACCTTGGCCAGTGCGTTTTGCTCTCATTCGGTCTTCCATACTTAGAGGTTCCAGATTTTCCATGATTTAATTTGTTGAATCTGAATCACTAGAGGATTCTGATTTAATGATTGGTTCCTCAACAATATCTGTTTGAATGATTGGTGGTTCCGGAGGAAAGATTAATGGTTCAGTATCTATGAATTGTCCCTGAATATTCTCCGGATTCTCAATTGTGAGGTCGGGTTCAAAAAATGGATTATCGGAAATTTGAATTGGAGTACTTGGTCGACTGGATGACGATTCTAAAGAAAAATCAACGGCGACAATATTTGCTATATGTCTTGATCGAGTTACAGGTGGTGAACGTACAAAAGGTGGTGAACGTTTTGCTCGGTGCATTCACTGAATATCTTATTAGTTTTTAAAAAGAAAGAAAAATTATATAAGTTATCCAATTAATAGACTTTTCTGATTTTGCCCACGTTTCGAATAGCCAAAAGATACAGCAGAGGGGCCAAAAATACTTGATGTTATGCGAGGTGTATATGAAATAGCTTATATTTTACTAGGAAATACTATTAAATATGATACAATTTTACACAAGATATTTATTTATTGATGTGGTAGCGGAGTGGTATAAAATAGTTATTAATTTTAGCAGAAAATACTATTAAATACGATACAATTTTACACAAGATATTTATTTATTTAGAGAATGGATATACTTAAACCTTGCTACAACACTTATAGGTAGTGTACCTAATCGTACAGTAGTGTAGTTTTTAGTAAGTCCGGTTCGTTCCACAGGGAATCTTTTTAAACAAAGCTTAACGCTATATTAGTTTACTTTTATAAAAATACAAATATATATATATATAAGTAATATTATTATTATAAAGGGGGGTTTTTACCGTTTAATGACCGGTTTGTCGATTTTAAAACTTTAGTCGCAGTTAAAACCAAATGTAAAATATTAAAAATGAATACAAGACTTAAATTAAAGCATAAAGTAAATAACGATAATGAAATTGTGAATAATAAAAGTGCGATAAAATAAACTTGCGATAATTAAAAAGTACGATAATTAAAAGTGCAATTAAATACAATAACAATAAAAATGCGATAATTAGAAGTGCAATTAAATATAAAATAAAGGAAATTAAATATGAAATAAAAGAATTATGCTTATTTAAACTTCCGTAATCATGATGTTTGACGTGTTGATATTAGTTTTATGCCCATGGGTTAATTGTCCTTTGTCCTGGATTATTTAATATGTCCGTCTGGTTTTTGTCCATAACAGTCCATCAGTCATAAATATAAAGTGCGAGTGTCCTCATCAAATTATTCTTATACTCGAAGTTAAATATTCTAACTAATTGGGGACTTAAACTGTAACAAGATTTTAATACTTTGTTTAATAATTACACCAGGATGTCGACTGAGTGTAACCCAAGGTTTTAATATTTTGTTATCAATTATACCAAGTGTCCTTGTACATAATTTCACCCCTGTTTTAATTATTCTAGTGGCTATTAATCCATTCCCGTGTCCGGTTAGATGAACGATTATTCGTACATATAAATACTGAAATGTCCCGTTCTTATTGATTAAAAACGTTCCATATTAATTGATTTCGTTGCGAGGTTTTGACCTCTATATGAGACGTTTTTCAAAGACTGCATTCATTTTAAAACAAACCATAACCTTTATTTCATCAATAAAGGTTTAAAAAGCTTTTACGTAGATTATCAAATAATGATAATCTAAAATATCCTGTTTACACACGACCATTACATAATGGTTTACAATACAAATATGTTACAACAAAATAAGTTTCTTGAATGCAGTTTTTACACAATATCATACAAGCATGGACTCCAAATCTCGTCCTTATTTAAGTATGCGACAGCGGAAGCTCTTAATAATCACCTGAGAATAAACATGCTTAAAACGTCAACAAAAATGTTGGTGAGTTATAGGTTTAACCTATATATATCAAATCATAATAATAGACCACAAGATTTCATATTTCAATATACATCCCATACATAGAGATAAAAATCATTCATATGGTGAACAACTGGTAACCGACATTAACAAGATGCATATATAAGAATATCCCCATCATTCCGGGACACCCTTCGGATATGATATAAATTTCGAAGTACTAAAGCATCCGGTACTTTGGATGGGGTTTGTTAGGCCCAATAGATCTATCTTTAGGATTCGCGTCAATTAGGGTGTCTGTTCCCTAATTCTTAGATTACCAGACTTAATAAAAAGGGGCATATTCGATTTCGATAATTCAACCATAGAATGTAGTTTCACGTACTTGTGTCTATTTTGTAAATCATTTATAAAACCTGCATGTATTCTCATCCCAAAAATATTAGATTTTAAAAGTGGGACTATAACTCACTTTCACAGATTTTTACTTCGTCGAGAAGTAAGACTTGGCCACTGGTTGATTCACGAACCTATAACAATATATACATATATATCAAAGTATGTTCAAAATATATTTACAACACTTTTAATATATTTTGATGTTTTAAGTTTATTAAGTCAGCTGTCCTCGTTAGTAACCTACAACTAGTTGTCCACAGTTAGATGTACAGAAATAAATCGATAAATATTATCTTGAATCAATCCACGACCCAGTGTATACGTATCTCAGTATTGATCACAACTCAAACTATATATATTTTGGAATCAACCTCAACCCTGTATAGCTAACTCCAACATTCACATATAGAGTGTCTATGGTTGTTCCGAAATATATATAGATGTGTCGACATGATAGGTCGAAACATTGTATACGTGTCTATGGTATCTCAAGATTACATAATATACAATACAAGCTGATTAAGTTATGGTTGGAATAGATTTGTTACCAATTTTCACGTAGCTAAAATGAGAAAAATTATCCAATCTTGTTTTACCCATAACTTCTTCATTTTAAATCCGTTTTGAGTGAATCAAATTGCTATGGTTTCATATTGAACTCTATTTTATGAATCTAAACAGAAAAAGTATAGGTTTATAGTCGGAAAAATAAGTTACAAGTCGTTTTTGTAAAGGTAGTCATTTCAGTCGAAAGAACGACGTCTAGATGACCATTTTAGAAAACATACTTCCACTTTGAGTTTAACCATAATTTTTGGATATAGTTTCATGTTCATAATAAAAATCATTTTCTCAGAATAACAACTTTTAAATCAAAGTTTATCATAGTTTTTAATTAACTAACCCAAAACAGCCCGCGGTGTTACTACGACGGCGTAAATCCGGTTTTACGGTGTTTTTCGTGTTTCCAGGTTTTAAATCATTAAGTTAGCATATCATATAGATATATAACATGTGTTTAGTTGATTTTAAAAGTCAAGTTAGAAGGATTAACTTTTGTTTGCGAACAAGTTTAGAATTAACTAAACTATGTTCTAGTGATTACAAGTTTAAACCTTCGAATAAGATAGCTTTATATGTATGAATCGAATGATGTTATGAACATAATTACTACCTTAAGTTCCTTGGATAAACCTACTGGAGAAGAGAAAAATGGATCTAGCTTCAACGGATCCTTAGATGGCTCGAAGTTCTTGAAGCAGAATCATGACACGAAAACAAGTTCAAGTAAGATCATCACTTGAAATAAGATTGTTATAGTTATAGAAATTGAACCAAAGTTTGAATATGATTATTACCTTGTATTAGAATGATAACCTACTGTAAGAAACAAAGATTTCTTGAGGTTGGATGATCACCTTACAAGATTGGAAGTGAGCTAGCAAACTTGAAAGTATTCTTGATTTTATGTAACTAGAACTTGTAAAATATATGAAGAACACTTAGAACTTGAAGATAGAACTTGAGAGAGATCAATTAGATGAAGAAAATTGAAGCATTAAAGTGTTTGTAGGTGTTTTTGGTCATTGGAGTATGGATTAGATATAAAGGATATGTAATTTTGTTTTCATGTAAATAAGTCATGAATGATTACTCATATTTTTGTAATTTTATGAGATATTTCATGCTAGTTGCCAAATGATGGTTCCCACATGTGTTAGGTGACTCACATGGGCTGCTAAGAGCTGATCATTAGAGTGTATATACCAATAGTTCATACATCTAAAAGCTGTGTATTGTACGAGTACGAATACGGGTGCATACGAGTAGAATTGTTGATGAAACTGAACGAGGATGTAATTGTAAGCATTTTTGTTAAGTAGAATTATTTTGATAAGTGTCTTGAAGTCTTTCAAAAGTGTATGAATACATATTAAAACACTACATGTATATACATTTTAACTGAGTCGTTAAGTCATCGTTAGTCGTTACATGTAAATGTTGTTTTGAAACCTTTAGGTTAACGATCTTGTTGAATGTTGTTAACCCATTGTTTATTATAACAAATGAGATGTTAAATTGTTATATTATCATGATATTATGATATATAATATATCTTAGTATGATGTATATATAGTTAAATGTCGTTACAACGATAATCGTTACATATATGTCTCGTTTCGAAATCATTAAGTTAGTAGTCTTATTTTTACATATGTATTTCATTGTTAATACACTTAATAATATATTTACTTATCATTTAACATAATTAACCAAGTGTATCAATATCTTAATATGATTCATATGTACCTAGTAAGACGTTGTTATAACGATAATCGTTATATATATCGTTTTCGAATTTCTTAAATTAATAGTCTCATTTTTATGTATATAACTCATTGTTAAAATACCTAATGAGATACATACTTATAATAAAAACATGTTAACTATATATATAACCATATATATGTCATCGTATAGTTTTTACAAGTTTTAACGTTCGTGAATCACCGGTCAACTTGGGTGGTCAATTGTCTATATGAAACATATTTAAATTAATCAAGTCTTAACAAGTTTGATTGCTTAACATGTTGGAAACATATAATCATGTAAATATCAATCTCAATTAATATATATAAACATGGAAAAGTTCGGGTCACTACAGTACCTACCTGTTAAATAAATTTCGTCCCGAAATTTTAAGCTGTTGAAGGTGTTGACGAATCTTCAGAAAATAGATGCGGGTATTTCTTCTTCATCTGATCTTCACGCTCCCAGGTGAACTCAGGTCCCCTACGAGCATTCCATCTAACCTTAACAATTGGTATCGTGTTTTGCTTAAGTCTTTTAACCTCACGATCCATTATTTCGACGGGTTCTTCGATGAATTGAAGTTTTTCGTTGATTTGGATTTCATCTAATGGAATAGTGAGATCTTCTTTAGCAAAACATTTCTTCAAATTCGAGACGTGAAAAGTGTTATGTACAGCCGCGAGTTGTTGAGGTAACTCAAGTCGGTAAGCTACTGGTCCGACACGATCAATAATCTTGAATGGTCCAATATACCTTGGATTTAATTTCCCTCGTTTACCAAATCGAACAACGCCTTTCCAAGGTGCAACTTTAAGCATGACCATCTCTCCAATTTCAAATTCTATATCTTTTCTTTTAATGTCAGCGTAGCTCTTTTGTCGACTTTGGGCGGTTTTCAACCGTTGTTGAATTTGGATGATCTTCTCGGTAGTTTCTTGTATAATCTCCGGACCCGTAATCTGTCTATCCCCCACTTCACTCCAACAAATCGGAGACCTGCACTTTCTACCATAAAGTGCTTCAAACGGCGCCATCTCAATGCTTGAATGGTAGCTGTTGTTGTAGGAAAATTCTGCTAACGGTAGATGTCGATCCCAACTGTTTCTGAAATCAATAACACATGCTCGTAGCATGTCTTCAAGCGTTTGTATCGTCCTTTCGCTCTGCCCATCAGTTTGTGGATGATAGGCAGTACTCATGTCTAGACGAGTTCCTAATGCTTGCTGTAATGTCTGCCAGAATCTTGAAATAAATCTGCCATCCCTATCAGAGATAATAGAGATTGGTATTCCATGTCTGGAGACGACTTCCTTCAAATACAGTCGTGCTAACTTCTCCATCTTGTCATCTTCTCTTATTGGCAGGAAGTGTGCTGATTTGGTGAGACGATCAACTATTACCCAAATAGTATCAAAACCACTTGTAGTCCTTGGCAATTTAGTGATAAAATCCATGGTAATGTTTTCCCATTTCCATTCTGGGATTTCGGGTTGTTGAAGTAGACCTGATGGTTTCTGATGCTCAGCTTTGACCTTAGAACACGTCAAACATTCTCCTACGTATTTAGCAACATCGGCTTTCATACCCGGCCACCAAAAATGTTTCTTGAGATCCTTGTACATCTTCCCCGTTCCAGTCTGGTTTTATGAGATTCTCTAAGTACCATTTCTCTCATATCTCCAAATTTTGGTACCCAAATCCTTTCAGCCCTATACCGAGTCCCGTCTTCCTGAATATTAAGATGTTTCTCCGATCCTTTGGGTATTTCATCCTTTAAATTTCCCTCTTTTAAAACTCCTTGTTGTGCCTCCTTTATTTGAGTAGTAAGGTTATTATGAATCATTATATTCATAGATTTTACTCGAATGGGTTCTCTGTCCTTCCTGCTCAAGGCATCGGCTACCACATTTGCCTTCCCCGGGTGGTAACGAATCTCAAAGTCGTAATCATTCAATAATTCAATCCACCTACGCTGCCTCATATTCAGTTGTTTCTGATTAAATATGTGTTGAAGACTTTTGTGGTCGGTATATATAATACTTTTGACCCCATATAAGTAGTGCCTCCAAGCCTTTAATGCAAAAACAACCGCGCCTAATTCCAAATCATGCGTCGTATAATTTTGTTCGTGAATCTTCAATTGTCTAGACGCATAAGCAATCACCTTCGTTCGTTGCATTAATACACAACCGAGACCTTGCTTTGATACGTCACAATAAATCACAAAATCATCATTCCCTTCATGCAATGACAATATAGGTGCCGTAGTTAGCTTTTTCTTCAATAACTGAAACGCTTTCTCTTGTTCATCATTCCATTCAAATTTCTTCCCTTTATGCGTTAATGCAGTCAAGGGTTTTGCTATTCTGGAAAAGTCTTGGATGAACCTTCTGTAGTAACCAGCTAGTCCTAAAAACTGGCGTATGTGTTTCGGAGTTTTCGGGGTTTCCCACTTTTCAACAGTTTCTATCTTTGCCGGATCCACCTTAATACCTTCTTTGTTCACTATGTGACCGAGGAATTGAACTTCTTCCAACCAAAATGCACACTTTGAAAACTTAGCGTACAATTCTTCCTTCCTCAATACTTCTAACACCTTTCTCAAATGTTCACCGTGTTCTTGGTCATTCTTTGAGTAAATAAGTATGTCATCAATGAAAACAATGACAAACTTGTCAAGGTATGGTCCACACACTCTGTTCATAAGGTCCATGAACACAGCTGGTACATTATTTAAACCAAACGGCATGACCATAAACTCGTAATGACCGTAATGTGTTCTGAAAGCAGTCTTTGGAATATCATCTTCTTTCACCCGCATTTGATGATACCCGGAACGTAAGTCAATCTTTGAATAAACAGACGAGCCTTGTAGTTGATCAAATAAGTCGTCGATTCTTGGTAGTGGGTAGCGGTTCTTGATGGTAAGTTTGTTCAACTCTCGGTAGTTGATACACAACCTGAATGTACCATCTTTCTTCTTGACAAACAAAACAGGAGCTCCCCACGGTGATGTGCTTGGTCGAATGAAACCACGCTCTAAAAGTTCTTGTAATTGGCTTTGCAGTTCTTTCATCTCGCTGGGTGCGAGTCTGTAAGGAGCACGAGCTATTGGTGCAGCTCCTGGTACAAGATCTATTTGAAATTCAACGGATCGATGTGGGGGTAATCCCGGTAATTCTTTCGGAAATACATCGGGAAATTCTTTTGCAATGGGAACATCATTGATGCTCTTTTCTTCAGTTTGTACTTTCTCGACGTGTGCTAGAACAGCATAGCAACCTTTTCTTATTAGTTTTTGTGCCTTCAAATTACTAATAAGATGTAGCTTCGTGTTGCCCTTTTCTCAATACACCATTAAGGGTTTTCCTTTTTCTCGTATAATGCGAATTGCATTTTTGTAACAGACGATCTCTGCTTTCACTTCTTTCAACCAGTCCATACCGATTATCACATCAAAACTCCCTAACTCTACTGGTATCAAATCAATCTTAAATGTTTCGCTAACCAGTTTAATTTCTCGATTCCGACATATATTATCTGCTGAAATTAATTTACCATTTGCTAATTCGAGTAAAAATTTACTATCCAAAGGCGTCAATGGACAACTTAATTTAGCACAAAAATCTCTACTCATATAGCTTCTATCCGCACCCGAATCAAATAAAACGTAAGCAGATTTATTGTCAATAAGAAACGTACCCGTAACAAGCTCCGGGTCTTCCTGTGCCTCTGCCGCATTAATATTGAAAACTCTTCCGCGGCCTTGTCCATTCGTGTTCTCCTGGTTCGGGCAATTTCTAATAATGTGGCCCGGTTTTCCACATTTATAACAAACTACATTGGCATAACTTGCTCCGACACTACTTGCTCTGCCATTACTCGTTCCGACACCATTTGTTCCTTTCGTTCTATTAACCCCTGGTCCGTAGACCTCACACTTCGCCGCACTATGACCATTTCTTTTACACTTGTTGCAAAATTTGGTGCAGAACCCCGAGTGATACTTTTCACACCTTTGGCATAGCTGCTTCTGATTGTTGTTGTTGTTGCGGTTATTATTGTTGTTGGGATGATTGTTGTAGTTGCTGTTGCTGTTGTTGTTGTTGTGGTTGTTGTTGTTGGGCCGTTTGTTGTAGTTGCGATTGATGTTGCGATTGTTGGGATAATTGTTGCGATTATTGTTGTAATTGCTGTTGTTGTTGTATTGGTGATTCTTATCACCGTTTTCCTCCCACTTTCTTTTGACTTGCTTCACATTGGCCTCTTCAGCAGTCTGTTCTTTAATTCTTTCTTCAATCTGGTTCACTAGTTTGTGAGCCATTCTACATGCCTGTTGTATAGAGGCGGGCTCATGTGAACTTATATCTTCTTGGATTCTTTCCGGTAATCCTTTCACAAATGCGTCGATCTTCTCTTCCTCATCTTCGAATGCTCCCGGACACAATAGGCACAATTCTGTGAATCGTCTTTCGTACGTGGTAATATCAAATCCTTGGGTTCGTAACCCTATAAGTTCTGTCTTGAGCTTATTGACCTCGGTTCTGGGACGGTACTTCTCGTTCATCAAGTGCTTGAATGCTGACCACGGTAGTGCGTACGCATCGTCTTGTCCCACTTGCTCTAGATAGGTATTCCACCATGTTAACGCAGAACCTGTGAAGGTATGCGTAGCGTACTTCACTTTGTCCTCTTCAGTACACTTACTTATGGCAAACACCGATTCGACCTTCTCGGTCCACCGTTTCAATCCGATCGGTCCTTCGGTTCCATCAAATTCCAAAGGTTTGCAGGCAGTGAATTCTTTGTAGGTGCATCCTACACGATTTCCTGTACTGCTAGATCCAAGGTTATTGTTGGTATGTAGCGCAGCCTGTACTGCGGCTATGTTTGAAGCTAGAAAAGTACGGAATTCCTCTTCATTCGTATTCACGGTGTGTCGAGTAGTCGGTGCCATTTCCTTCAAAATAGTCAAATGGAACAAGTTAATCATACAGAATATTAAGAGTAGTTAATAGTATTTCGTAGCATAATATGAACTCATTTATAAAAGCTTTTTCTTCATATTAGCGTTTTATAAGTTTAAATTCGGGTAGTACCTACCCGTTAAGTTCATACTTAGTAGCTAATATACAATTCAACTACTACAATTCTATATGAAAAACTGATTATAATAATATTTCGCGTTCAAACTTTTATACAATATTTTACAAACTTACAATACCGCTTATTTTACATAAAGCATGAAATATAGCACACAATAACTTTGATACAAGATATTTGTGAAGATAATTCTAGCTAGTACACAAGTCGTTCAGCAAAGGCAATAAAGACACGTAATTCATACGTCCAGAAACAAGTCATGCATTCTGGTTTTACTAGGACTACTTCCCATCCTTGGTCTTGTGGAACATAACCGTTATGGCCGTTGATAAGACAGCGTGTTGTAACGTCGTCAAAGGGACGAGGGTTACGTAATGTCCAACAGTCCCGTAACAATCTAAAAACCTCATTTCTTACCCCAATTACCGACTCCGTCACTTGTGGAAACGTTTTGTTTAATAGTTGTAGCCCGATGTTCTTGTTCTCACTTTGGTGAGAAGCGAACATTACTAATCCGTAAGCATAACATGCTTCTTTATGTTGCATGTTAGCCGCTTTTTCTAAATCACGAAGTCCAATATTCGGATATATCGAGTCAAAATAATTTCTTAATCCGTTGCGTAAAATAGCATTTGGGTTCCCCGCAATATATGCGTCAAAGTAAACGCATCGTAACTTATGGGTTTCCCAATGTGATATCCCCCATCTTTCAAACGAAAGTCTCTTATAAACCAAGACATTCTTGGAACGTTCTTCGAATGTCTTACAAACTGATCTCGCCTTAAATAGTTGTGCCGAGGAATTCTGGCCGACTCTAGACAAGATTTCATCAATCATGTCTCCGGGTAGGTCTCTTAAAATATTGGGTTGTCTATCCATTTTGTGTTTTTAAACTGTAAAATAGACAAGAGTTAGATTCATAAAAAAAAATACTTATTAATACAAGCAATTTTTACATATATCATAAAGCATAAGAACACTATATTGCATATATTACACCACACGAATACAACTATCTTATTCCGACTCGCTCGTTTCTTCTTCTTCGGTTTTGGTTCGTTTTGCCAAGTTTCTAGGGATATATGATGTTCCCCTAATACGAGCCGTCGTTGTCCACATTGGTTTAGAAAAACCTGGTGGTTTAGAGGTTCCCGGGTCATTGTTACAACTTAAGGACTTCGGGGGTTGACGATACATATAAAGTTCATCGGGGTTGGAATTAGATTTCTCTATTTTTATGCCCTTTCCCTTATTATTTTCTTTTGCCTTTTTAAATTCAGTTGGGGTAATTTCTATAACATCATTGGAATTCTCGTCGGAATCCGATTCATCGGAGAATTTGTAATCCTCCCAATATTTTGCTTCCTTGGCGGAAACACCATTGACCATAATTAACCTTGGTCGGTTGGTTGAGGATTCTCTTTTACTTAACCGTTTTATTATTTCCCCCACCGGTTCCGATTCTTCTTCCGGTTCCGATTCTTCTTCCGGTTCCGAAGATGTTCATTTAGATCTTCCTTCGGCGCACCACTAAATTGGCATTGATTAGTTACCATGTGTAGAATTTGTCCTTTGATTTCATAATCTGGCGCATTAATGTCAGGTTGAGTAATTGCGTGACCTTGGCCAGTGCGTTTAGCTCTCATTCGGTCTTCCATACTTAGAGGTTCCAGATTTTCCATGATTTAATTTGTTGAATCTGAATCACTAGAGGATTCTGATTTAATGATTGGTTCCTCAACAATATCTGTTTGAATGATTGGTGGTTCCGGAGGAAAGATTAATGGTTCAGTATCTATGAATTGTCCCTGAATATTCTCCGGATTCTCAATTGTGAGGTCGGGTTCAAAAAATGGATTATCGGAAATTTGAATTGGAGTACTTGGTCGACTGGATGACGATTCTAAAGAAAAATCAACGGCGACAATATTTGCTAGATGTCTTGATCGAGTTACAGGTGGTGAACGTACAAAAGGTGGTGAACGTTTTGCTCGGTGCATTCACTGAATATCTTATTAGTTTTTAAAAAGAAAGAAAAATTATATAAGTTATCCAATTAATAGACTTTTCTGATTTTGCCCACGTTTCGAATAGCCAAAAGATGCAGCAGAGGGGCCAAAAATACTTGATGTTATGTGAGGTGTATATGAAATAGCTTATATTTTACTAGGAAATACTATTAAATATGATACAATTTTACACAAGATATTTATTTATTGATGTGGTAGCGGAGTGGTATAAAATAGTTATTAATTTTAGCAGAAAATACTATTAAATACGATACAATTTTAAACAAGATATTTATTTATTTAGAGAATGGATATACTTAAACCTTGCTACAACACTTATAGGTAGTGTACCTAATCGTACAGTAGTGTAGTTTTTAGTAAGTCCGGTTCGTTCCACAGGGAATCTTTTTAAACAAAGCTTAACGCTATATTAGTTTACTTTTATAAAAATACAAATATATATATATAAGTAATATTATTATTATAAAGGGGGGTTTTTACCGTTTAATGACCGGTTTGTCGATTTTAAAACTTTAGTCGCAGTTAAAACCAAATGTAAAATATTAAAAATGAATACAAGACTTAAATTAAAGCATAAAGTAAATAACGATAATGAAATTGCGAATAATAAAAGTGCGATAAAATAAACTTGCGATAATTAAAAAGTACGATAATTAAAAGTGCAATTAAATACAATAACAATAAAAATGCGATAATTAGAAGTGCAATTAAATATAAAATAAAGGAAATTAAATATGAAATAAAAGAATTATGCTTATTTAAACTTCCGTAATCATGATGTTTGACGTGTTGATTTTAGTTTTATGCCCATGGGTTAATTGTCCTTTGTCCTGGATTATTTAATATGTCCGTCTGGTTTTTGTCCATAACAGTCCATCAGTCATAAATATAAAGTGCGAGTGTCCTCATCAAATTATTCTTATACTCGAAGTTAAATATTCCAACTAATTGGGGACTTAAACTGTAACAAGATTTTAATACTTTGTTTAATAATTACACCAGGATGTCGACTGAGTGTAACCCAAGGTTTTAATATTTTGTTATCAATTATACCAAGTGTCCTTGTACATAATTTCACCCCTGTTTTAATTATTCTAGTGGCTATTAATCCATTCCCGTGTCCGGTTAGATGAACGATTATTCGTACATATAAATACTGAAATGTCCCGTTCTTATTGATTAAAAACGTTCCATATTAATTGATTTCGTTGCGAGGTTTTGACCTCTATATGAGACGTTTTTCAAAGACTGCATTCATTTTAAAACAAACCATAACCTTTATTTCATCAATAAAGGTTTAAAAAGCTTTTACGTAGATTATCAAATAATGATAATCTAAAATATCCTGTTTACACACGACCATTACATAATGGTTTACAATACAAATATGTTACAACAAAATAAGTTTCTTGAATGCAGTTTTTACACAATATCATACAAGCATGGACTCCAAATCTCGTCCTTATTTAAGTATGCGACAGCGGAAGCTCTTAATAATCACCTGAGAATAAACATGCTTAAAACGTCAACAAAAATGTTGGTGAGTTATAGGTTTAACCTATATATATCAAATCATAATAATAGACCACAAGATTTCATATTTCAATATACATCCCATACATAGAGATAAAAATCATTCATATGGTGAACACCTGGTAACCGACATTAACAAGATGCATATATAAGAATATCCCCATCATTCCGGGACACCCTTCGGATATGATATAAATTTCAAAGTACTAAAGCATCCGGTACTTTGGATGGGGTTTGTTAGGCCCAATAGATCTATCTTTAGGATTCGCGTCAATTAGGGTGTCTGTTCCCTAATTCTTAGATTACCAGACTTAATAAAAAGGGGCATATTCGATTTCGATAATTCAACCATAGAATGTAGTTTCACGTACTTGTGTCTATTTTGTAAATCATTTATAAAACCTGCATGTATTCTCATCCCAAAAATATTAGATTTTAAAAGTGGGACTATAACTCACTTTCACAGATTTTTACTTCGTCGGGAAGTAAGACTTGGCCACTGGTTGATTCACGAACCTATAACAATATATACATATATATCAAAGTATGTTCAAAATATATTTACAACACTTTTAATATATTTTGATGTTTTAAGTTTATTAAGTCAGCTGTCCTCGTTAGTAACCTACAACTAGTTGTCCACAGTTAGATGTACAGAAATAAATCGATAAATATTATCTTGAATCAATCCACGACCCAGTGTATACGTATCTCAGTATTGATCACAACTCAAACTATATATATTTTGGAATCAACCTCAACCCTGTATAGCTAACTCCAACATTCACATATAGAGTGTCTATGGTTGTTCCGAAATATATATAGATGTGTCGACATGATAGGTCGAAACATTGTATACGTGTCTATGGTATCTCAAGATTACATAATATACAATACAAGCTGATTAAGTTATGGTTGGAATAGATTTGTTACCAATTTTCACGTAGCTAAAATGAGAAAAATTATCCAATCTTGTTTTACCCATAACTTCTTCATTTTAAATCCGTTTTGAGTGAATCAAATTGCTATGGTTTCATATTGAACTCTATTTTATGAATCTAAACAGAAAAAGTATAGGTTTATAGTCGGAAAAATAAGTTACAAGTCATTTTTGTAAAGGTAGTCATTTCAGTTGAAAGAACGACGTCTAGATGACCATTTTAGAAAACATACTTCCACTTTGAGTTTAACCATAATTTTTGGATATAGTTTCATGTTCATAATAAAAATCATTTTCTCAGAATAACAACTTTTAAATCAAAGTTTATCATAGTTTTTAATTAACTAACCCAAAACAGCCCGCGGTGTTACTACGACGGCGTAAATCCGGTTTTACGGTGTTTTTCGTGTTTTCAGGTTTTAAATCATTAAGTTAGCATATCATATAGATATATAACATGTGTTTAGTTGATTTTAAAAGTCAAGTTAGAAGGATTAACTTTTGTTTGCGAACAAGTTTAGAATTAACTAAACTATGTTCTAGTGATTACAACTTTAAACCTTCGAATAAGATAGCTTTATATGTATGAATCGAATGATGTTATGAACATCATTACTACCTTAAGTTCCTTGGATAAACCTACTGGAGAAGAGAAAAATGGATCTAGCTTCAACGGATCCTTGGATGGCTCGAAGTTCTTGAAGCAGAATCATGACACGAAAACAAGTTCAAGTAAGATCATCACTTGAAATAAGATTGTTATAGTTATAGAAATTGAACCAAAGTTTGAATATGATTATTACCTTGTATTAGAATGATAACCTACTGTAAGAAACAAAGATTTCTTGAGGTTGGATGATCACCTTACAAGATTGGAAGTGAGCTAGCAAACTTGAAAGTATTCTTGATTTTATGTAACTAGAACTTGTAAAATATATGAAGAACACTTAGAACTTGAAGATAGAACTTGAGAGAGATCAATTAGATGAAGAAAATTGAAGCATGAAAGTGTTTGTAGGTGTTTTTGGTCGTTGGTGTATGGATTAGATATAAAGGATATGTAATTTTGTTTTCATGTAAATAAGTCATGAATGATTACTCATATTTTTGTAATTTTATGAGATATTTCATGCTAGTTGCCAAATGATGGTTCCCACATGTGTTAGGTGACTCACATGGGCTGCTAAGAGCTGATCATTGGAGTGTATATACCAATAGTTCATACATCTAAAAGCTGTGTATTGTACGAGTACGAATACGGGTGCATACGAGTAGAATTGTTGATGAAACTGAACGAGGATGTAATTGTAAGCATTTTTGTTAAGTAGAATTATTTTGATAAGTGTCTTGAAGTCTTTCAAAAGTGTATGAATACATATTAAAACACTACATGTATATACATTTTAACTGAGTCGTTAAGTCATCGTTAGTCGTTACATGTAAATGTTGTTTTGAAACCTTTAGGTTAACGATCTTGTTGAATGTTGTTAACCCATTGTTTATTATAACAAATGAGATGTTAAATTGTTATATTATCATGATATTATGATATATAATATATCTTAGTATGATGTATATACAGTTAAATGTCGTTACAACGATAATCGTTACATATATGTCTCGTTTCGAAATCATTAAGTTAGTAGTCTTATTTTTACATATGTATTTCATTGTTAATACACTTAATAATATATTTACTTATCATTTAACATAATTAACCAAGTGTATCAATATCTTAATATGATTCATATGTACCTAGTAAGACGTTGTTATAACGATAATCGTTATATATATCGTTTTCGAATTTCTTAAATTAATAGTCTCATTTTTATGTATATAACTCATTGTTAAAATACCTAATGAGATACATACTTATAATAAGAACATGTTAACTATATATATAACCATATATATGTCATCGTATAGTTTTTACAAGTTTTAACGTTCGTGAATCACCGGTCAACTTGGGTGGTCAATTGTCTATATGAAACATATTTCAATTAATCAAGTCTTAACAAGTTTGAATGCTTAACATGTTGGAAACATATAATCATGTAAATATCAATCTCAATTAATATATATAAACATGGAAAAGTTCGGGTCACTACAAATACCCCGCCCATCGTGTCCGATTGAGTGTATATGGTAATTTATAGGGACGCCCAATTGTAAATCTTTATATTAACATTAACAAACTATCATTTAGTTAAACAAATATAAAGCCCATTAATAGCCCATAGTCTAATTTCCACAAGTGTCGTTCTTTTGTCCAAACCCCAATTATGGTACAAAGCCCAATTACCCAATTTTAGTAATTAGCCCAACATCATGATTACTTCGTTTTAAATAAGCATAATAATAACTTAGCTACGAGACATTAATGTAAAAAGGTTGAACATAACTTACAATGATTAAAAATAGCGTAGCGTTACACGGACAGAATTTCGACTTACACCCTTACAACATTCGCTAACATACCCTTATTATTAGAATTATAATTAAAATATAAATTATAAATATATATATATATTTTACGTATGAGGAGAAGAATAAAAAAAAAGATGAAAGATTACGATCAGAATGCGCGAGCTTTATAGGGATTTTCTGAAATTGAGGCTCCGCGACTCGCGGCCTTTTTGGCCTTCAAACTCCACGAGTCGCGGAGTTTGAAATTACAGCTCAGATACTTTGGAGTCTTTCTTGCCGACGGATTTATAAATATATATAATATATTAAATAATTATAAGAATTATTTAAATATTATATTATATTTATGTGCATAGTTGATTTGTAATTTTTAGTCCGTTGCGTCGAGCGTTGAGACTTGACTCATGTCCCGGTTCCGGCTTTTCGAACGTCCTTGCGTACAATTTAATATCTTGTACTTTGCGTTTTGAATCTTGTACTCTTGTAATTTCGAGACGTTTCTTATCAATAATTGGAACCTTTTTTATTGTCTTTTGTAATTTTGAGCTTTTTGGTCGTTTGCGTCTTCAATTCGTCGAATCTGTCTTTTGTCTTCACCTTTTATTATTTAAACGAATATCACTTGTAAATAGAACAATTGCAACTAAAAGCTTGTCTTTCTTGAGGAATAATGCTATGAATTATATGTTCGTTTTTAGCATTATCAAATATTCCCACACTTGAGCGTTGCTTGTCCTCAAGCAATATCGTCTTGAAATACTAGAATCACTTCTTTATTCTTCACACTTTGTACATCAGTGATTTTCTATACGGCCGTATAAACAATGGTAGTAACGATATGGTTTACAGTCCCACATGACTATAAAAATTTAGATCCATTAAGGAAATTGGATCTTTATGAAAACATTTGATCTTTTGAAAATTAAATCTAGTTTTTACCCTAAATAAGTTTTTCGGGATAACCCTTTACTGGTGTTTGCAAAATATTTTTGTGGGTTTGGTGGGTTTCAGTTTTGAAAATTTTAGCTCAAAACTTATGGTTTTGTGTCACCCACTTGCTAACCTTGTATTTGGAAAGCAACACGTCCAGTTCACTTGTCCCGTATATTACCTTTCGGTAAACTACCGTCCGGTTGTAAAGGAAAGCGTTGAACAAGAAACTGTTAAGGCAATGTCCCCTGACATGCTTTTAATTATGGTCTATAACGTGTCGGACGCAATTACTATCCTTGGTAGGAGCAATAGTAAAGCTCACCCTTATAATTTTTCGGTATGGCACAAGGTCCTGTCTTTGACCACTATGCAACCACCGTTCTTACGGTTGACACCCGTTTTAGTTCAGGTGACCTAATGAATTCCAGGTGAATTCCTAGGATTTTACGTTCAATGGTAATGAACGCATTGAAAATAGGGTTTTCAGAAAACAAATCGGTTTGTAATTTTGATCAAAATATTTTCTCGTTCAAGCTCGAGTTTAGATATCATTGAATTCCATGAGTTTGAATTCTCAATCTTTAAGGTCAATCTCTAGGATTGAGAAATATCAGTCTTAAAAGATGATTTTTAATCTTTAAGGAGATTATCCTTTCTGGGGATCTGATTCATTAGTCTTATCCAGCTAATTTGCATGGTGCCCCCCCATTGTACGAGATAAATCCTTCTCATGGTTAGGATAAATCTGACCACTTGGCGATCCTGTTTAATGCTGAGGTCCGTGGATTTCCTGCTGATTTTAGTGATGACTTTTCTGGATTTTTCGTCAACCTACAGCTGGCCTGGACGACAACTTCATGACCTAAATCAAGAAGCGCGTTTCTTTTTCGGAAGACTTTACTTCCTTTTAATGATGGAATTGATTCATCGTGTAGATCCATCTCTTCTTTTCTGTCATCGGGTAAAACAGTTTAGTTTAGTCCAAAGCAAAAGTATTTTCAGTTATTTGTTACAGATATATGTGACATATGTTTAAGATAACTTGGTAAATTTTCCCACACTTGGCCTTTATTTTCCTTTTTATCGTCCTCTATTCCATTTTAAATGAATTTTAACATTTTGGTTTGTTTCTCAATTTATGTCCTTTCCGAGGTAACAATAATTTCGGTGTTAAAACCTAGTTTTATCGTTCATAAATATGTATAAACATGATTTTGAGTTCATTTAATTAAAAATTTTGAAAAATTTTACTAGAATTGGGTAGTCAGTATATAAGACTAGGGTTGTTCTTTATTATCAGAGAGCACTAGATTCTAATACAACTACTGCTTTACTAGTATTTTTAATGGTAACCAAGTGTATAAAGTAAAAAAATTTAAAATCCGAAAGAATTTAACCCCTTCCCACACTTAAGATCTTGCAATGCCCTCATTTGCAAGAAATCAGGAATAATTTAAATTATTGAGGGTGATTTGTGTGAAAATGATTAAATTTTTACCAAAGTTTCCAAATATATTGGCGTTTGTTTGCTGAATGATAAATGGTGCACATCATTTGTTCATTCCGTCTTGTTGTTATTTCACATATATTTTGCATCTTGTCGTCAAAATTAGTTGCTTTTGCTGAACTTAATGCCAGTCTTTGAAAATGCGTTGTTTTACCCTGTTGTGTACATAAGATAAACTGCAAACATATATACATATTTTTGAAGTTTGGTATATTACCCCACATTCAAAAATTATTAAAATCTAAGAATAAAAGTTAGACAATTATAAAAATGATTACAATATTAACAAAAGTATTAAACGTATCAATCATTACAAATTACAAAAAAAAAAAACTAAGTATACTATGGATGATACTGGTACCAATAGGGGTTCCAGGCATAACCATAGGTGCTATAGAATGCTTCGGCAGGGTTATATGTAGGATACGGTGGCTGCATCTCTATAGACCAGGGAGGGAAGATGGGTTTCGGTGTTGGAATATAGTTTCTACCTATATGTTGGCAATGAGCTATGATTTGGTTCTGATGAACTTGCCAATCTTCAAATGCTCTCTGTCTAGCATTTTCGTATTCCTGAGAAGCTATAAACCTTTGCATTTCCTGCATCTCATTTCCCCCTCCTACATTACCTTGCTGTTGGTTTCTCTCAACCTGTGGATGTCTACCATGGTATGGTACTGCGGCATTATTTCGCCTCTTCAAAACTTTCGCACCATGGTATACATTTAAACCTATAGTATCGCGGGGTTCTGGTTCTTCTACTAATAATCCCCCCGACTTATATCCACACCGAGATATTCACCAATCAAAGTAATAAAAATACCACCTCCTATTATGCTATGCGGTCTCATCCCCCGAACCATAGCTGATAAATAATAACCCACACAATACGGTATACTTACAGTGCTTTGTGGGTCTCGAATACACATATGGTAAAACAAATCCTGTTCATTTACCTTTTCCTTGTTCTTACCCCTTTGTGTAATCGAATTAGCTAAAAACCTATGAATCACTCTTAATTCGGCTCTATCTATATCCAAATAAGAGTAATTTCCCCCTTTAAAACGGTGATGGCTTGTCATTTGACTCCACACACCGTGTGTATCAAAATTTTCATCTATCTTTCTACCGTTTAGTATCAACCCTCTACAATCGGCAGATGCTAACTCCTCAGGCGTATATATACGTAAAGCCTGAGCCATGTCTAGTAAAGACATGTGGCGCATCGAACTGCCTAACAAAAATCTAATAAAAGAACGATCGGTTAAACTAGCTACCCGATCATTCAACTCTATACTACACAACAATTCTTCACACCATACTTTATATACAGGTCTACGCATGGTGAATAAACGTACCCAGTCATTAAAAGTAGAATTACCATACCTCTGTACAAGTAATTCCCTAATTGGCCCGGCTAATTCTACAGCTTCTAAGGGCCCCCATTCTATGACCCTCGGTACCTCAACAACCTTAGAATGAAGAGTATGCAAACCCCTTTGATATTTTGGATAATCTATCCAAAGTCTGTCAAATCTCAGGTTCGGGTGCAACTCTTCCAAGTGCATATCAGAAAAGGTCATGACTGGATGAGGTATATCCTGCTTGTAGTAGTTATCCACCTCCTGTTGTTCCGCATTCTCAGCAGGAGCATTGCGGGCTTGTGATGAAAACTCACCCCTTTCAGTCTGCAAAACACATCAAACACAATTTTGTGCATCCAAATATGCATTAGTGTCAGCAAAATCATCAATCAAAATAATTACAATGACATGATCAATTTATATCAAACTTAAGCTCATTTTCACATTTTTATCAAATCTACACTTTTTCAAATAAGCATATACGAAAATGTTCGCCAAGTTCATAAGCATTCAACTCAAATAACATGTCAAAATAATCATTACTAGCAATTAAACAAGTTTCAAATGGCATTATCTTTCAAAAATCAAGTTCATGAATTTTAGACTTGAAAAAGTCCACTTTAATTCTCAAAATCATGTTTAGGCTCAAAGTTTGGATCATTTAACTACCTAGACATGTTACACTACTTAATTTAGCAACAATTCATGACAAAAATCGGCCATAACCTGTTTATATCAAAAAGCCTCAAATTTGCTCAAGAACACAAACCCTAGATTACTCAAAATTTGAAGTTTAAGGCTTCTAATCATGTTAAACAGCATCAATCTAGGTTATACTAGCATAATACATAAACAATTTAAGCATAATTACACTAAAAAGCATCAAAATCAAATTGGGGGAAAAAATTGCTCAAGAACACCAAATTTCGGATTAAATGGTGTTTAGGTGTAGAAATTTACCGTTTTTCTTGAGTAATTCCTAGATAGCATCCTTCTCAACATGATTTTAGTAAAAGATTTGGTGATTAACGGTTAAAAATTGTGATTTTGGGGGTGTTTTTTCGTTTATTTTCGGCAGTATTTTCGCAGGTTTTTAGTTTTTGTGGGTTGGGGACTGATCTGTTCTGCGGTTATATTTTTTTCTGATTTTTAGTCCCTCCGCGACTCGCGGTGAATAACCCTTCAAACTCCGCGAGTCGCAGAGTTTGATATTTTTTTTTTATAATCATTAACTTATAAAACAATTAAGTACTTAATTTTAAAATTTTGTTTCCCTTGTTATTTAGGACGAGGTCGTTTCGGATCGATGTCCTAGTCCGTCCCTCGACAAAATTTTAAAATTTGTCTTTTTGTAGCAATTGTTTTAAAAGCTAAGATTTTTGGGTTTTTTCAATGTTTTTGGCATACTTTAATTCAATAAGATTAAAAATAATGATAATAAAAGTTCTCGTCCCTCCCTCGGGTAAAGCAATTTCGGTTTAAAGACCTAGTCTTCAACTCACGACGAATTTTAAAAATCATATTTTTAACTTAATGAGATTAAGTAAATTTTTGTTTTTAAATTCACACAATTTAAATATAAAATTCAAAATTAATATTAAAAATTCACACCAAACTTACAATTTAAAATGCATAAAATTAAAAATTCATATTTTAATAATTAAAAATTCACACCATTTTAATTTAAAAATTCATATTATAAATTCACACCAAACTTATATTAATTTTTCAAATATTTACAATTTGGAAAATATTGTTTTTACAAAGTTTACAATATTAATTTAAGATTTATATATTAATTTTAAAAACATGGTAAAAATAAAATTAAAAATCTTTTTGGCTTTTTATCCCACTTTAATCAATCAAATATTATCAAAAATATGCGCCCCTCTTTTCGGTAAAGTAATTTCAGTTCCAAGACCTAATTTAACTCATGACGAATTTTTGAAATATTTTGGGTTGATTGATTAAAGATATTTATACCTTAAGAATAAACGTTAAATTTCGCAGTGATGTAATAAATTTTTGAATGATATCAATAGTTTCGGTCGCCAAACCTAATTTTATTCAATACCAATTTAATACTTTTTAGCGAACAAATTAGCGTTTATTATCAAAAGGTTAAAAATAAAAATAAAAATAAAAACTGTACAGACATACCTGTGAAATAGATTTCTTAGTTATATGATCTATCCCATTCATAAGATAGTTGGTTTAATTGGTTTTCCATGGCTACATAGGCGTAACCTCGAGCATTCAGTATCTTTTCTTCTAAACATATGAACGGTCCGTCTCTGCATAAAGTAACAAATTCAGTGTTTGAATATGTTTGATTATTTGAACATTTACCTCCATGTGACCATTTTCCGCATTTGTGACATCGTTCTAGGTGTCGTACTCTTCTTTTCGCTGCGGATTTTGATTTTCCTTTACCAAATTGTAACTTATTATCTTCGCATCTGGATTCTTTTCTAACTCCGTCCATTCTTTCTCTGATTACTGATACTAATTCACTCGGTAGTATGTCATTATTACGTTTAGTGATCAAAGCGTGTAGCATTAGACCATGGTTTAGTTCACAGGCAGTCTTCATTTCGTAAAAACCTAAAAAAAATAAAAATTCAGAATGGGGGGAGAAGACTGTAGTGACCCGAACTTTTCCATGTTTATATATATTAATTGAGATTGATGTTTACATGATTAAATGTTTCCAACATGTTAAGCAATCAAACTTGTTAAGACTTGATTAATTGAAATAGGTTTCATATAGACAATTTACCACCCAAGTTGACCGGTGATTCACGAACGTTAAAACTTGTAAAAAAACTATATGATGACATATATATGGTTATATATATAGTTAACATGATATTATGATAAGTAAACATATCATTAATTATATTAACAATGAACTACATATGTAAAAACAAGACTACTAACTTAATGATTTTGAAACGAGACATATATGTAACGTTTATCGTTGTAACGACATTTAATGTATATATATCATATTAAGAGATATTCGTACATCATAATATCATGATAATATAATAATTTAAAATCTCTTTTGTTATTATAAACATTGGGTTAACAACATTTAACAAGATCGTTAACCTAAAGGTTTCAAAACAACACTTACATGTAACGACTAACGATGACTTAACGACTCAGTTAAAATGTATATACATGTAGTGTTTTAATATGTATTTATACACTTTTGAAAGACTTCAATACACTTATCAAAATACTTCTACTTAACAAAAATGCTTACAATTACATTCTCGTTCAGTTTCATCAACAATTCTACTCGTATGCACCCGTATTCGTACTCGTACAATACACAGCTTTTAGATGTATGTACTATTGGTATATACACTCCAATGATCAGCTCTTAGCAGCCCATGTGAGTCACCTAACACATGTGGGAACCATCATTTGGCAACTAGCATGAAATATCTCATAAGATTACAAAAATATGAGTAATCATTCATGACTTATTTACATGAAAACAAAATTACATATCCTTTATATCTAATCCATACACCAACGACCAAAAACACCTACAAACACTTTCATTCTTCAATTTTCTTCATCTAATTGAACTCTCTCAAGTTCTATCTTCAAGTTCTAAGTGTTCTTCATAAATTCCAAAAGTTCTAGTTTCATAAAATCAAGAATACTTTCAAGTTTGCTAGCTCACTTCCAATCTTGTAAGGTGATCATCCAACCTCAAGAAATCTTTGTTTCTTACAGTAGGTTATCATTCTAATACAAGGTAATAATCATATTCAAACTTTGGTTCAATTTCTATAACTATAACAATCTTATTTCAAGTGATGATCTTACTTGAACTTGTTTTCGTGTCATGATTTTGCTTCAAGAACTTTGAGCCATCCAAGGATCCATTGAAGCTAGATCCATTTTTCTCTTTTCCAGTAGGTTCATCCAAGGAACTTAAGGTAGTAATGATGTTCATAACATCATTCGATTCATACATATAAAGCTATCTTATTCGAAGGTTTAAACTTGTAATCACTAGAACATAGTTTAGTTAATTCTAAACTTGTTCGCAAACCAAAGTTAATCCTTCTAACTTGACTTTTAAAATCAACTAAACACATGTTCTATATCTATATGATATTCTAACTTAATGATTTAAAACCTGGAAACACGAAAAACACCGTAAAACCGGATTTACGCCGTCGTAGTAACACCGCGGGCTGTTTTGGGTTAGTTAATTAAAAACTATGATAAACTTTGATTTAAAAGTTGTTATTCTGAGAAAATGATTTTTATTATGAACATGAAACTATATCCAAAAATGATGGTTAAACTCAAAGTGGAAGTATGTTTTCTAAAATGGTCATCTAGACGTCGTTCTTTCGACTGAAATGACTACCTTTACAAAAACGACTTGTAACTTATTTTTCCGACTAAAAACCTATATTTTTTTTGTTTAGATTCATAAAATAGAGTTCAATATGAAACCATAGCAATTTGATTCACTCAAAACGGATTTAAAATGAAGAAGTTATGGGTAAAACAAGATTGGATAATTTTTCTCATTTTAGCTACGTGAAAATTAGTAACAAATCTATTCCAACCATAACTTAATCAACTTGTATTATATATTATGTAATCTTGAGATACCATAGACACGTATACAATGTTTCGACCTATCATGTCGACACATCTATATATATTTCGGAACAACCATAGACACTCTATATGTGAATGTTGGAGTTAGCTATACAGGGTTGAGGTTGATTCCAAAATATATATAGTTTGAGTTGTGATCAATACTGAGATACGTATACACTGGGTCGTGGATTGATTCAAGATAATATTTATCGATTTATTTCTGTACATCTAACTGTGGACAACTAGTTGTAGGTTACTAACGAGGACAGCTGACTTAATAAACTTAAAACATCAAAATATATTAAAAGTGTTGTAAATATATTTTGAACATACTTTGATATATATGTATATATTGTTATAGGTTCGTGAATCAACCAGTGACCAAGTCTTACTTCCCGACGAAGTAAAAATCTGTGAAAGTGAGTTATAGTCCCACTTTTAAAATCTAATATTTTTGGGATGAGAATACATGCAGGTTTTATAAATGATTTACAAAATAGACACAAGTACGTGAAACTACATTCTATGGTTGAATTATCGAAATCGAATATGCCCCTTTTTATTAAGTCTGGTAATCTAAGAATTAGGGAACAGACACCCTAATTGACGCGAATCCTAAAGATAGATCTATTGGGCCTAACAAACCCCATCCAAAGTACCGGATGCTTTAGTACTTCGAAATTTATATCATATCCGAAAGGTGTCCCGGAATGATGGGGATATTCTTATATATGCATCTTGTTATTGTCGGTTACCAGGTGTTCACCATATGAATGATTTTTATCTCTATGTATGGGATGTGTATTGAAATATGAAATCCTGTGGTCTATTGTTACGATTTGATATATATAGGTTAAACCTATAACTCACCAACATTTTTGTTGACGTTTTAAGCATGTTTATTCTCAGGTGATTATTAAGAGCTTCCGCTGTCGCATACTTAAATAAGGACAAGATTTGGAGTCCATGCTTGTATGATATTGTGTAAAAACTGCATTCAAGAAACTTATTTTGTTGTAACATATTTGTATTGTAAACCATTATGTAATGGTCGTGTGTAAACAGGATATATTAGATTATCATTATTTGATAATCTACGTAAAGCTTTTTAAACCTTTATTGATGAAATAAAGGTTATGGTTTGTTTAAAAATGAATGCAGTCTTTGAAAAACGTCTCATATAGAGGTCAAAACCTCGCAACGAAATCAATTAATATGGAACGTTTTTAATCAATAAGAACGGGACATTTCAGTTGGTATCCGAGCGTTGGTCTTAGAGAACCAGAAAATTTGCATTAGTGTGTCTTATCGAGTTTGTTAGGATGCATTAGTGAGTCTGGACTTCGACCGTGTTTTCTTTAAAAATGATTGCTTAACATTTTTGTTGGAAACTATATATTTTTAACATATGAATATTATGTGATATATTAATCTCTTAACGTGTTTGATATTATGTGATAGATGTCTACCTCTAGAACAAGTCCCATTGACTCACCTAATAATAATGAAGAGTCAAATGTAAATTGGAATGATTTGTGGACTGATTCACAAGTTCCCGAAGAGGAACCGGAAGAAGAGTCGGAACCGGAAGAAGAATCGGAACCGGAAGAAGAATCGGAACCGGATGAAGAAATAGAACCGGTGGGGGAAATAATAAAACGGTTAAGTAAAAGAAAATCCTCAACCAACCGACCAAAGTTAATTATGGTCAATGGTGTTTCCGCCAAGGAAGCAAAATATTGGGAGGATTACCAATTCTCCGATGAATCGGATTCCGACGAGAATTCCGATGATGTTATAGAAATTACCCCAACTGAATTTAAAAAGGCAAAAGAAAATAATAAGGGAAAGGGCATAAAAATAGAGAAATCTAATTCCAACCCCGATGAACTTTATATGTATCGTCAACCCCCGAAGTCCTTAAGTTGTAACAATGACCCGGGAACCTCTAAACCACCAGGTTTTTCTAAACCAATGTGGACAACGACGGCTCGTATTAGGGGAACATCATATATCCCTAAAAACTTGGCAAAACGAACCAAAACCGAAGAAGAAGAAACGAGCGAGTCGGAATAAGATAGTTGTATTCGTGTGGTGTAATATATGGAATATAGTGTTCTTATGCTTTATGATATATGTAAAAATTGCTTGTATTAATAAGTATTTTTTTTATGAATCTAACTCTTGTCTATTTTACAGTTTAAAAACACAAAATGGATAGACAACCCAATATTTTAAGAGACCTACCCGGAGACATGATTGATGAAATCTTGTCTAGAGTCGGCCAGAATTCTTCGGCACAACTATTTAAGGCGAGATCAGTTTGTAAGACATTCGAAGAACGTTCCAAGAATGTCTTGGTTTATAAGAGACTTTCGTTTGAAAGATGGGGGATATCACATTGGGAAACCCATAAGTTACGATGTGTTTACTTTGACGCATATATTGCGGGGAACCCAAATGCTATTTTACGCAACGGGTTAAGAAATTATTTTGACTCAATATATCCGAATATTGGGCTTCGTGATTTAGAAAAAGCGGCTAACATGCAACATAAAGAAGCATGTTATGCTTACGGATTAGTAATGTTCGCTTCTCACCAAAGTGAGAACAAGAACATCGGGCTACAACTATTAAACAAAACGTTTCCACAAGTGACGGAGTCGGTAATTGGGGTAAGAAATGAGGTTTTTAGATTATTACGGGACTGTTGGACATTACGTAACCCTCGTCCCTTTGATGACGTTACAACACGCTGTATTATCAACGGCCATAACGGTTATGTTGCACAAGACCAAGGATGGGAAGTAGTCCTAGTAAAACCAGAATGCATGACTTGTTTCTGGACGTATGAATTACGTGTATTTATTGCCTTTGCTGAACGACTTGTGTACTAGCTAGAATTGTCTTCACAACTATCTTGTATCAAAGTTATTGTGTGCTATATTTCATGCTTTATGTAAAATAAGCGGTATTGTAAGTTTGTAAAATATTGTATAAAAGTTTGAACGCGAAATATTATTATAATCAGTTTTTCATATAGAATTGTAGTAGTTGAATTGTATATTAGCTACTAAGTATGAACTTAACGGGTAGGTACTACCCGAATTTAAACTTATAAAACGCTAATATGAAGAAAAAGCTTTTATAAATGAGTTCATATTATGCTACGAAATACTATTAACTACTCTTAATATTCTGTATGATTAACTTGTTCCATTTAACTATTTTGAAGGAAATGGCACCGACTACTCGACACACCGTGAATATGAATGAAGAGGAATTCCGTACTTTTCTAGCTTCAAACATAGCCGCAGTACAGGCTGCGCTACATACCAACAATAACCTTGGATCTAGCAGTACAGGAAATCGTGTAGGATGCACCTACAAAGAATTCACTGCCTGCAAACCTTTGGAATTTGATGGAACCGAAGGACCGATCGGATTGAAACGGTGGACCGAGAAGGTTGAATCGGTGTTTGCCATAAGTAAGTGTACTGAAGAGGACAAAGTGAAGTACGCTACGCATACCTTCACAGGTTCTGCATTAACATGGTGGAATACCTATCTAGAGCAAGTGGGACAAGATGATGCGTACGCACTACCGTGGTCAGCATTCAAGCACTTGATGAACGAGAAGTACCGTCCCAGAACCGAGGTCAATAAGCTCAAGACAGAACTTAGAGGGTTACGAACCCAAGGATTTGATATTACCACGTACGAAAGACGATTCACAGAATTGTGCCTATTGTGTCCGGGAGCATTCGAAGATGAGGAAGAGAAGATCGACGCGTTTGTGAAAGGATTACCGGAAAGAATCCAAGAAGATATAAGTTCACACGAGCCCGCCTCCATACAACAGGCATGTAGAATGGCTCACAAACTAGTGAACCAGATTGAAGAAAGAATTAAAGAACAGACTGCTGAAGAGGCCAATGTGAAGCAAGTCAAAAGAAAGTGGGAGGAAAACGGTGATAAGAATCACCAATACAACAACAACAACAACAATTACAACAATAATCGCAACAATTATCCCAACAATCGCAACATCAATCGCAACTACAACAAACGGCCCAACAACAACAACAACAACAACAACAGCAACTACAACAATCATCCCAACAACAATAATAACCGCAACAACAACAACAATCAGAAGCAACTATGCCAAAGGTGTGAAAAGAATCACTCGGGGTTCTGCACCAAATTTTGCAACAAGTGTAAAAGAAATGGTCATAGCGCGGCGAAGTGTGAGGTCTACGGACCAGGGGTTAATAGAACGAAAGGAACAAATGGTGTCGGAACGAGTAATGGCGGAGCAAGTAGTGTCGGAGCAAGTTATGCCAATGTAGTTTGTTATAAATGTGGAAAACCAGGCCACATTATTAGAAATTGCCCGAACCAGGAGAACACGAATGGACAAGGCCGTGGAAGAGTTTTCAATATTAATGCGGTAGAGGCACAGGAAGACCCGGAGCTTGTTACGGGTACGTTTCTTATTGACAATAAATCTGCTTACGTTTTATTTGATTCGGGTGCGGATAGAAGCTATATGAGTAGAGATTTTTGTGCTAAATTAAGTTGTCCATTGACGCCTTTGGATAGTAAATTTTTACTCGAATTAGTAAATGGTAAATTAATTTCAGCAGATAATATATGTCGGAATCGAGAAATTAAACTGGTTAGCGAAACATTTAAGATTGATTTGATACCAGTAGAGTTAGGGAGTTTTGATGTGATAATCGGTATGGACTGGTTGAAAGAAGTGAAAGCGGAGATCGTTTGTTACAAAAATGCAATTCACATTATACGAGAAAAAGGAAAACCCTTAATGGTGTACGGAGAAAAGGGCAACACGAAGCTACATCTTATTAGTAATTTGAAGGCACAAAAACTAATAAGAAAAGGTTGCTATGCTGTTCTAGCACACGTCGAGAAAGTACAAACTGAAGAAAAGAGCATCAATGATGTTCCCATTGCAAAAGAATTTCCCGATGTATTTCCGAAAGAATTACCGGGATTACCCCCACATCGATCCGTTGAATTTCAAATAGATCTTGTACCAGGAGCTGCACC
This sequence comes from Rutidosis leptorrhynchoides, assembly GCF_046630445.1. Classification (NCBI taxonomy): domain Eukaryota; kingdom Viridiplantae; phylum Streptophyta; class Magnoliopsida; order Asterales; family Asteraceae; genus Rutidosis; species Rutidosis leptorrhynchoides. The sequence goes on along the minus strand of NC_092340.1, from coordinate 274,589,612 downwards.
AATAGCTCGTGCTCCTTACAGACTCGCACCCAGCGAGATGAAAGAACTGCAAAGCCAATTACAAGAACTTTTAGAGCGTGGTTTCATTCGACCAAGCACATCACCGTGGGGAGCTCCTGTTTTGTTTGTCAAGAAGAAAGATGGTACATTCAGGTTGTGTATCGACTACCGAGAGTTGAACAAACTTACCATCAAGAACCGCTACCCACTACCGAGAATCGACGACTTATTTGATCAACTACAAGGCTCGTCTGTTTATTCAAAGATTGACTTACGTTCCGGGTATCATCAAATGCGGGTGAAAGAAGATGATATTCCAAAGACTGCTTTCAGAACACGTTACGGTCATTACGAGTTTATGGTCATGCCGTTTGGTTTAACTAATGCACCAGCTGTGTTCATGGACCTTATGAACCGAGTGTGTGGACCATACCTTGACAAGTTTGTCATTGTTTTCATTGATGACATACTTATTTACTCAAAGAATGACCAAGAACACGGTGAACATTTGAGAAAAGTGTTAGAAGTATTGAGGAAGGAAGAATTGTACGCTAAGTTTTCAAAGTGTGCATTTTGGTTGGAAGAAGTTCAATTCCTCGGTCACATAGTGAACAAAGAAGGTATTAAGGTGGATCCGGCAAAGATAGAAACTGTTGAAAAGTGGGAAACCCCGAAAACTCCGAAACACATACGCCAGTTTTTAGGACTAGCTGGTTACTACAGAAGGTTCATCCAAGACTTTTCCAGAATAGCAAAACCCTTGACTGCATTAACGCATAAAGGGAAGAAATTTGAATGGAATGATGAACAAGAGAAAGCATTTCAGTTATTGAAGAAAAAGCTAACTACGGCACCTATATTGTCATTGCCTGAAGGGAATGATGATTTTGTGATTTATTGTGACGCATCAAAGCAAGGTCTCGGTTGTGTATTAATGCAACGAACGAAGGTGATTGCTTATGCGTCTAGACAATTGAAGATTCACGAACAAAATTATACGACGCATGATTTGGAATTAGGCGCGGTTGTTTTTGCATTAAAGACTTGGAGGCACTACTTATATGGGGTCAAAAGTATTATATATACCGACCACAAAAGTCTTCAACACATATTTAATCAGAAACAACTGAATATGAGGCAGCGTAGGTGGATTGAATTATTGAATGATTACGATTTTGAGATTCGTTACCACCCGGGGAAGGCAAATGTGGTAGCCGATGCCTTGAGCAGGAAGGATAGAGAACCCATTCGAGTAAAATCTATGAATATAATGATTCATAATAACATTACTACTCAAATAAAGGAGGCGCAACAAGGAGTTTTAAAAGAGGGAAATTTAAAGGATGAAATACCCAAAGGATCGGAGAAACATCTTAATATTCGGGAAGACGGAACCCGGTATAGGGCTGAAAGGATTTGGGTACCAAAATTTGGAGATATGAGAGAAATGGTACTTAGAGAAGCTCATAAAACCAGATACTCAATACATCCTGGAATGGGGAAGATGTACAAGGATCTCAAGAAACATTTTTGGTGGCCGGGTATGAAAGCCGATGTTGCTAAATACGTAGGAGAATGTTTGACGTGTTCTAAGGTCAAAGCTGAGCATCAGAAACCATCAGGTCTACTTCAACAACCCGAAATCCCGGAATGGAAATGGGAAAACATTACCATGGATTTCATCACTAAATTGCCAAGGACTGCAAGTGGTTTTGATACTATTTGGGTAATAGTTGATCGTCTCACCAAATCAGCACACTTCCTACCAATAAGAGAAGATGACAAGATGGAGAAGTTAGCACGACTGTATTTGAAGGAAGTCGTCTCCAGACATGGAATACCAATCTCTATTATCTCTGATAGGGATGGCAGATTTATTTCAAGATTCTGGCAGACATTACAGCAAGCATTAGGAACTCGTCTAGACATGAGTACTGCCTATCATCCACAAACTGATGGGTAGAGCGAAAGGACGATACAAACGCTTGAAGACATGCTACGAGCATGTGTTATTGATTTCGGAAACAGTTGGGATCGACATCTACCGTTAGCAGAATTTTCCTACAACAACAGCTACCATTCAAGCATTGAGATGGCGCCGTTTGAAGCACTTTATGGTAGAAAGTGCAGGTCTCCGATTTGTTGGAGTGAGGTGGGGGATATACAGATTACGGGTCCGGAGATTATACAAGAAACTACCGAGAAGATCATCCAAATTCAACAACGGTTGAAAACCGCCCAAAGTCGACAAAAGAGCTACGCTGACATTAAAAGAAAAGATATAGAATTTGAAATTGGAGAGATGGTCATGCTTAAAGTTTCACCTTGGAAAGGCGTTGTTCGATTTGGTAAACGAGGGAAATTAAATCCAAGGTATATTGGACCATTCAAGATTATTGATCGTGTCGGACCAGTAGCTTACCGACTTGAGTTACCTCAACAACTCGCGGCTGTACATAACACTTTCCACGTCTCGAATTTGAAGAAATGTTTTGCTAAAGAAGATCTCACTATTCCGTTAGATGAAATCCAAATCAACGAAAAACTCCAATTCATCGAAGAACCCGTCGAAATAATGGATCGTGAGGTTAAAAGACTTAAGCAAAACAAGATACCAATTGTTAAGGTTCGATGGAATGCTCGTAGAGGACCCGAGTTCACCTGGGAGCGTGAAGATCAGATGAAGAAGAAATACCCGCATCTATTTCCAGAAGATTCGTCAACACCTTCAACAGCTTAAAATTTCGGGACGAAATTTATTTAACGGGTAGGTACTGTAGTGACCCGAACTTTTCCATGTTTATATATATTAATTGAGATTGATGTTTACATGATTAAATGTTTCCAACATGTTAAGCAATCAAACTTGTTAAGACTTGATTAATTGAAATAGGTTTCATATAGACAATTTACCACCCAAGTTGACCGGTGATTCACGAACGTTAAAACTTGTAAAAAAACTATATGATGACATATATATGGTTATATATATAGTTAACATGATATTATGATAAGTAAACATATCATTAATTATATTAACAATGAACTACATATGTAAAAACAAGACTACTAACTTAATGATTTTGAAACGAGACATATATGTAACGTTTATCGTTGTAACGACATTTAATGTATATATATCATATTAAGAGATATTCGTACATCATAATATCATGATAATATAATAATTTAAAATCTCTTTTGTTATTATAAACATTGGGTTAACAACATTTAACAAGATCGTTAACCTAAAGGTTTCAAAACAACACTTACATGTAACGACTAACGATGACTTAACGACTCAGTTAAAATGTATATACATGTAGTGTTTTAATATGTATTTATACACTTTTGAAAGACTTCAATACACTTATCAAAATACTTCTACTTAACAAAAATGCTTACAATTACATTCTCGTTCAGTTTCATCAACAATTCTACTCGTATGCACCCGTATTCGTACTCGTACAATACACAGCTTTTAGATGTATGTACTATTGGTATATACACTCCAATGATCAGCTCTTAGCAGCCCATGTGAGTCACCTAACACATGTGGGAACCATCATTTGGCAACTAGCATGAAATATCTCATAAGATTACAAAAATATGAGTAATCATTCATGACTTATTTACATGAAAACAAAATTACATATCCTTTATATCTAATCCATACACCAACGACCAAAAACACCTACAAACACTTTCATTCTTCAATTTTCTTCATCTAATTGAACTCTCTCAAGTTCTATCTTCAAGTTCTAAGTGTTCTTCATAAATTCCAAAAGTTCTAGTTTCATAAAATCAAGAATACTTTCAAGTTTGCTAGCTCACTTCCAATCTTGTAAGGTGATCATCCAACCTCAAGAAATCTTTGTTTCTTACAGTAGGTTATCATTCTAATACAAGGTAATAATCATATTCAAACTTTGGTTCAATTTCTATAACTATAACAATCTTATTTCAAGTGATGATCTTACTTGAACTTGTTTTCGTGTCATGATTTTGCTTCAAGAACTTTGAGCCATCCAAGGATCCATTGAAGCTAGATCCATTTTTCTCTTTTCCAGTAGGTTCATCCAAGGAACTTAAGGTAGTAATGATGTTCATAACATCATTCGATTCATACATATAAAGCTATCTTATTCGAAGGTTTAAACTTGTAATCACTAGAACATAGTTTAGTTAATTCTAAACTTGTTCGCAAACCAAAGTTAATCCTTCTAACTTGACTTTTAAAATCAACTAAACACATGTTCTATATCTATATGATATTCTAACTTAATGATTTAAAACCTGGAAACACGAAAAACACCGTAAAACCGGATTTACGCCGTCGTAGTAACACCGCGGGCTGTTTTGGGTTAGTTAATTAAAAACTATGATAAACTTTGATTTAAAAGTTGTTATTCTGAGAAAATGATTTTTATTATGAACATGAAACTATATCCAAAAATGATGGTTAAACTCAAAGTGGAAGTATGTTTTCTAAAATGGTCATCTAGACGTCGTTCTTTCGACTGAAATGACTACCTTTACAAAAACGACTTGTAACTTATTTTTCCGACTAAAAACCTATATTTTTTTTGTTTAGATTCATAAAATAGAGTTCAATATGAAACCATAGCAATTTGATTCACTCAAAACGGATTTAAAATGAAGAAGTTATGGGTAAAACAAGATTGGATAATTTTTCTCATTTTAGCTACGTGAAAATTAGTAACAAATCTATTCCAACCATAACTTAATCAACTTGTATTATATATTATGTAATCTTGAGATACCATAGACACGTATACAATGTTTCGACCTATCATGTCGACACATCTATATATATTTCGGAACAACCATAGACACTCTATATGTGAATGTTGGAGTTAGCTATACAGGGTTGAGGTTGATTCCAAAATATATATAGTTTGAGTTGTGATCAATACTGAGATACGTATACACTGGGTCGTGGATTGATTCAAGATAATATTTATCGATTTATTTCTGTACATCTAACTGTGGACAACTAGTTGTAGGTTACTAACGAGGACAGCTGACTTAATAAACTTAAAACATCAAAATATATTAAAAGTGTTGTAAATATATTTTGAACATACTTTGATATATATGTATATATTGTTATAGGTTCGTGAATCAACCAGTGACCAAGTCTTACTTCCCGACGAAGTAAAAATCTGTGAAAGTGAGTTATAGTCCCACTTTTAAAATCTAATATTTTTGGGATGAGAATACATGCAGGTTTTATAAATGATTTACAAAATAGACACAAGTACGTGAAACTACATTCTATGGTTGAATTATCGAAATCGAATATGCCCCTTTTTATTAAGTCTGGTAATCTAAGAATTAGGGAACAGACACCCTAATTGACGCGAATCCTAAAGATAGATCTATTGGGCCTAACAAACCCCATCCAAAGTACCGGATGCTTTAGTACTTCGAAATTTATATCATATCCGAAAGGTGTCCCGGAATGATGGGGATATTCTTATATATGCATCTTGTTATTGTCGGTTACCAGGTGTTCACCATATGAATGATTTTTATCTCTATGTATGGGATGTGTATTGAAATATGAAATCATGTGGTCTATTGTTACGATTTGATATATATAGGTTAAACCTATAACTCACCAACATTTTTGTTGACGTTTTAAGCATGTTTATTCTCAGGTGATTATTAAGAGCTTCCGCTGTCGCATACTTAAATAAGGACAAGATTTGGAGTCCATGCTTGTATGATATTGTGTAAAAACTGCATTCAAGAAACTTATTTTGTTGTAACATATTTGTATTGTAAACCATTATGTAATGGTCGTGTGTAAACAGGATATATTAGATTATCATTATTTGATAATCTACGTAAAGCTTTTTAAACCTTTATTGATGAAATAAAGGTTATGGTTTGTTTAAAAATGAATGCAGTCTTTGAAAAACGTCTCATATAGAGGTCAAAACCTCGCAACGAAATCAATTAATATGGAACGTTTTTAATCAATAAGAACGGGACATTTCAAAGACTAGTTCTTTAGGGTCTGCTAGGGAAAGACCATTCGGGTTCCATTTTCGAGAACTACACGAAAACAGACAATCTAACTCTAATAGAAATACATATTATCCTTTAAAGACTTGATTCTCCCCACACTTAGTTAGCTGTGGTGTCGAAATTGTGATTAACTTCGTTGTTGACTTCCATCGGACCATGTATGTAATGTTTAACTCTGTGACCATTAACTTTAAATTCAATCCCATTTGAATTTATTAATTCTATCATTCCTTATGGGAAAACTCTTTTGACTATGAATGGTCCAGACCATCTTGATTTCAATTTTCCAGGAAATAGCTTGAATCATGAATTGAAAAGAAGAACTCTGTCTCCTTCTTTAAATTCTTTTGAACTTCTGATTCTTTTATCATGCCATTTCTTCGTTCTTTCTTTATAGATTAACGAATTTTCGTATGCTTCATGTCTTAATTCTTCTAATTCGTTTAGTTGACTTAATCGTAGACGTCCAGCTTCATGTAAATCAAGATTACATGATTTCAAAGCCCAAAATGCTTTGTGTTCAATTTCTACTGGAAGAAGACATGCTTTTCCATAAACAAGTCTAAAAGGTGTGGTTCCAATTGGAGTTTTGTAGGCTGTTCTAAAAGCCCAGAGTGCATCCTCCAATTTAATGGACCATTCCTTCGGATTTGATCCTACGGTTTTCTCTAGAATACGTTTTAAAGCTCGGTTGGTATTTTCAACTTGTCCACTTGTTTGTGGATGATATGCGGTGGAGATTTTATGAGTTACTCCATATCTTTTAAGAACTTTCTCAAGTTGATTATTACAGAAATGAGTACCCCGATCACTTATTAAAGCTTTCGGTGTTCCAAACCTTGCAAAAAAGACGTTTTAAAAAGTTGACTACAACTCGTGCATCGTTAGTTGGGAGAGCTTGTGCTTCCGCCCATTTAGATACATAATCAATGGCTACGAGTATATATAGATTATTATGAGATTTTGGAAATGGACCCATAAAGTCAATACCCCAAATGTCAAATACTTCACATACTTGGATGACATTTTGTGGCATTTCATCACGTTGACTTATTTTTCCGGCCCTTTGACAAGCATCACAGGATTTGCAAAGTAGGTGTGCATCTTTGTAAATTGTAGGCCAATAGAATCCAGCATCATAAACTTTTCTTGCTGTTAGTTGAGGCCCATAATGCCCTCCTGTTGGTCCTGTGTGACAATGGTTTAATATTTTACTAGCTTCATCTCCAAATACACATCGGCGTATTATTCCATCGGGACAACTTTTAAACAGATGTGGATCTTCCCAGAAATAGTGTTTTATATCACTGAAGAATTTCTTTCGTCTTTGGTACGATAATCCTTTTTCAAGGAATCCACAAACTAAGAAGTTTGCATAGTCTGCAAACCATGGGATTTCTTTATAATCTATCTTCAATAGATATTCATCAGGAAAGTTGTCTTGTATGGCCGATTCATTTAGAACTTCTAACTCAGGATTTTCAAGACGAGAAAGATGATCAGCGGCGAGATTTTCTGCTCCTCTTTTATCTCGGATTTCAATATCAAACTCTTGTAAGAGTAAGATCCAACGGATTAATCTTGGTTTAGCATCTTGTTTCGAAAATAGGTATCTAAGAGCAGAATGGTCGGTATAGACCACCGTTTTTGCTAGAACGAGATATGATCGAAATTTTTCAAAAGCAAAGACAATAGCAAGGAGTTCTTTTTCAGTAGTTGTATAGTTCGTTTGTGCTCCTTGTAACGTCTTACTAGCATAATATATAGGTTGAAATCGTTTTTCAATCCTTTGTCCTAAAACGGCTCCCATTGCAAAATCACTTGCATCGCACATTAGTTCAAATGGTAGATTCCAATTTGGTGTTATCATGATCGGCGCATTAGTTAGTTTCTCTTTAAGAATATTAAAAGATTTGATACACTCATCTGAAAAGATGAATGGAGCATCCTTTTCCAGGAGTTTATTCATAGGAGTGGCAATTTTAGAAAAATCTTTTATGAAACGTCGGTAAAAATCGGCATGCCCTAGAAAACTCCTAACTCCTCTAACATTGGTGGGATGTGGAAGTTTAGCAATTACATCTACTTTAGCTCTATCCACTTCAATTCCTTCTTTTAAAATTTTATGTCCAAGAACGATGCCTTCTTTAACCATGAAATGGCATTTCTCCCAATTAAGTACTAGATTGGATTGTTCGCATCTAAGAAGCATTCATTCCAGATTAACTAGACATGATTCAAATGTATCACCGAAGACTGAAAAGTCATCCATGAAAACTTCCATGCATTCTTCTATCATGTCGTGAAAAATCGCCATCATACACCTTTGAAAGGTTGCAGGGGCGTTACAAAGTCCAAATGGCATGCGTTTGTAAGCAAAAGTACCATAAGGGCACGTGAATGTGGTTTTCTCTTGATCTTCGGGTGCTATTGGAATTTGAAAATATCCGGAAAATCCATCTAGGAAACAATAGTAACTATTTCCGGCTAATCTTTCCAACATTTGATCAATGAAAGGTAAGGGAAAGTGATCTTTTCTGGTGGCGTCATTTAATTTTCTATAATCAATACATACACGCCATCCTGTTACAGTCCTAGTAGGAATAAGCTCATTTTTCTCATTTGTAATGACAGTCATGCCACCCTTCTTAGGCACGCATTGAACTGGGCTTACCCATGGACTATCAGAGATTGGATAAATTAGACCTGCATCTAGCAGTTTAATAATCTCTTTCTTAACTACATCTTGCATATTAGGATTTAGTCTTCGTTGGCGTTGCACATACGTTTTATGACCTTCTTCCATAAGGATTTTATGTGTGCAATACGAAGGACTTATTCCTTTAATATCATGAATCTTCCATGCAATGGCTGGTTTATGAGCTTTCAACACAGAAATGAGTTGTGATTTCTCATTTTCAGTAAGAGAAGACGATATTATTACAGGTAATTCAGATTCACCATGTAAATAAGCGTATTCCAAATGGTTTGGAAGTGGCTTTAACTCTAATTTCGGAGGTTCTTCTATCGATGATTTATATCGATATCTGTCTTCTTCTTTTAGCATTTGAATTTCTTCTGTTGTTGGTTCATATCCATTAGCTATAAGTGTAGCTAACATTTCAGCTTCATCAATTGGTTCATTACCTTCTCCTAAAGAACATTCTCCTGTTCCTTGTAATTCTGAAAATTCTTCTAATAATTCTGCATGTGGATCTATAGTTTGAATATAATAACATGTATCATCTGCAGATTGTGGTTGTTGCATTGCTCTATCAACTGAAAAGGTAACACTCTCATCCTCTATACTTAGGGTCAGTTTCTTACCGAACACGTCTATCATTGCTTTAGCTGTGTTTAAGAATGGTCTTCCTAATATGAGAGGAACTTGAGAATCTTCTTCCATGTCCAGAACAACAAAATCTACTGGAAATACTAAAGTACCAACTTTAACTAGCATGTTCTCCATTATCCCTCTAGGATATTTTATTGATCTATCGGCTAGTTGTATGCTTATTCTGGTTGGTTTCAATTCTCCAAGGTCTAGTTTAGCGTATAGTGAATATGGCATTAGATTTATACTAGCACCTAAGTCTGCCAATGCTTCTATTGAACTAAGACTACCCAGAAAACATGGAATTGTGAAACTTCCTGGATCAGATAGTTTTTCTGGTATCTTATTCAACAGCACTGCTGAACAATTATCATTCATAGTAATAGCCGAGAGTTCTTCCATTTTCTTTCTATTTGAGATTAGATCGTTCAAGAATTTAGCATATCTAGGCATTCCTGAAATCACATCAATGAAAGGAAGATTTACATTTATCTGTTTAAACATATCCAAGAATTTGGATTGCTCAGCTTCAAGTTTCTCTTTCTTCATTTTACTCGGGTAAGGAAGTGGTAGTTGGTATGGTTTAACATAAGGTTTAGCCTTAGCTGTGTTATCTTCATTAACCTTTTCAACTACCGGTTCTTTTTCCTTATCTTGATCAGGTTGTGGTTCTTGTGGAGTAGGAATGGCTTCATCAGAAGTTACAGGTATTTCAGGTGGTTTAAGTGTTGTACCACTTCTTGTGGTAATGGCTTTAGCTGTTTCATTCCGGGGGTTAGCATTTGTATCACTAGGTAGACTTCCCGGTTTTCTTTCACCTATTAACCTTGCTAGGTTAATTACTTCTTGTTCCAGATTTTGAATAGAAGCTTGTTGATTTCTAAATGCTTGAGCATTTTGTTCATTGGTTTGTTTTTGAGATGTGAAAAACTGCGTTTGAGTTTCAACTAGCTTCGTCATCATATCTTCTAAATTCGGATTTTTATCATCGGTTTGTTGTGGTGGTTTGTTTTGAAAATTTGGTCTTTGCTGATTGTAAGTATTATTGGATACTTGTTGATTGCTAGGACCTTGTTGGTTGTTGTATGGAATATTTCGGTTATAATTCTGGTTTTGATTGTAAATCGGTCTTGGCGGTTGATAATTATTCTGATAATTATTTCCAGGCCTTTGGTTTATGTATGAAATATTCTCTCTTTGTTCCATTGTTAATTCAATACTGAGACAATCTTTTGTCAAATGTGGTCCTCCACACTGCTCACAACTAATTCGTATTTAGTGAATATCCTTAGTCATCTTTTCCATTCGTCTCTCCACAGCATCTATCTTTGCAGAAATGGAATCTAAGTCATGGCTAGAATCGGCTCTAGCTGCTTTAGATGATCTAATGATATCTTTTTCTTGGTGCCACTCATGTGAGTGGGAAGCAGTGTTATCAATAATTTTGTAAGCATCAGTTTCGGTTTTCTTCATAATAGAACCACCAGCTGCTATATCTATGTCTTTCCTTGTAGTGATGTCGCATCCTTGGTAGAATATTTGTACTATTTGACAGGTGTCTAAACCATGTTGCGGACATCCTCTTAACAACTTTCCATATCTTTTCAATGCCTCATATAGAGTTTCATTTGGCTTCTGTGTAAACGTAACAATTTTTGCTTGAAGTCTTACGGCTTTAGATGCAGGAAAGAATTGTTTAAGAAATTTTTCAACTAAAACATCCCATGTATCAATCGCCCCTTCAGGTAACGATTCCAGCCAATCTTTGGCTTCTCCCTTTAAAGTCCAGGGAAATAACATAAGATATATCTGTTCATCCTCCACTTCTCGGATTTTAAATAGTGTGCAGATCCTATTAAAGGTACGTAGATGTTCATTTGGATCTTCCTTCGGCGCACCACTAAATTGGTATTGATTAGTCACCATGTGTAGAATTTGTCCTTTGATTTCATAATCTGGCGCATTAATGTCTGGATGAGTAATTGCGTGACCTTGGCCAGTACGTTTAGCTCTTATTCGGTCTTCCATACTTAAAGGTTCCAGATTTTCCATAATTGAATTTGTTGAATCGGAATCACTAGAGGATTCTGATTTAATGGTTCGTTCCTCAACAATCTCTGTTTGAATGATTGGTGGTTCCGGAGGAAAGTTTAGTGGTTCAGGATCTACGAACCGTTCCTGAATATTCTCCGGATTCTCAATTGTGAGGTTGGGTTCAAAAAATGGATTATCGGAAATTTGAACTGAAGTACTTGGTCGACTGGATGACGATTCTAAAGAAAAATCAACAGCGGTTATATTTGCTAAATGTCTTGATCTAGTTACAGGTGGTGAACATACAAAAGGTGGTGAACGTCTTGCTCGGTGCATTCACTGAATATCCTATTAGTTTTTAAAAGGAAAGAAAAATTATAATAAGTTATCCAACCAATAGACTTTTCTGATTTTGCCCACGTTTCGAATAGCCAAAAGATGCAGCAGAGGGGCAGGATTCGTTTGGTCTCAATATAATTGAGGACTGTTTGGCTCCAATAACCCGGTCCACGTACAAATCCAACTATTACTACGAACCAGAAAATTTTGATGTCTATTAATTTAACCACTTAAAATAAATTTTCGTAATTTTAAGAAATTTAGATAAGAAGTAGAATAAAAATCTATGTCCTAAAACTAGAATAGCGAGAAATAAGAAAGAAAAAGAGTTCGTCGGAAAAAAAATTGAAAAAGAAAAATGGTTGAAAAATAAAAGGTGACGGAAAAATAAAAGAAACTTATAAAAACTTAAAAATACTTGACTACAACTAACTTAAAATTATAATCGCAAATTGAGATTACTAATTGGAATGATAATTGATACATAGGTAAAAGTCGTCTAAAAATATTAAAGCTTACAAGAAAAACTAAATCCCAAATGGAATTAACTTAAAAAGAAACTAAAACTTAAAAAGGCGTCGCAAAATTCTAAAGTACCTAAATCTTAGTATAGAGAAAAAGCACTTAAGGAATTCTACGGCAAAGCCTAAAAATCTAGGAGTAAAAATGACTATGGCAAAAACTAAGTTTAAAATTAAATATGAGCGAAAAATACAAATATTACGTTAAAATGATTAAAAAGGGACAAAATATAAAAATATACAAAAAGTTGTAAAAAAAAAAAATACAATTTTTATAAATATTATTTTTATATTATTTATTTATTAAAACTACTAATTTTACAATTTAATAAAACTAATTAATACTAAATACATAAATTAAATAAAAAAGTAAAAGTTAAAATAAAACTAATAATAATAATAATAATAATAATAATAATAATAATTAGGGTTAAATAATAATAATAATAATTAATTACCCCGTAATAAATGCAGGATTAGGGCTTCTGTCGCGTGTCAGGTTTTCTCTGCGAGTTGCGGTATTCAAGGCAGTAAACCCCGCGAGTCGCGGGGTTCAGAAATTCAACTGACAGCTTTTAATTTCGACGCGTTTTTATTTATTTTTTTATTTATTTTATTTTCTATTTTCTGTTTTATAATCTAAAAGTTATATATAAAAACTTATATTTTTACAAACTAAAGATACTTTATAAAACTTAAATATTTAACAAAATCTTAAAAATATACAAATTTTCTGTTTTTTTTTTTTATATTTTCGAATATTTAAAACGTATTTTTACAAAAACGTACTAAAAGTAAAAATCCTTTTTTTTTTATATAGCGTTGCGCTTCCGGCTTTTAAGATAATCCCAGGCAGCGGCGCCAAAAATACTTGATGTGGTAGCGGAGTGGTATAAAATAGTTATTAATTTTAGCAGAAAATACTATTAAATACGATACAATTTTACACAAGATATTTATTTATTTAGAGAACGGATATACTTAAACCTTGCTACAACACTTATAGGCAGTGTACCTAATCGTACAGTAGTGTAGTTTTTAGTAAGTCTGGTTCGTTCCACAGGGAATCTTTTTAAACAAAGCTTAACGCTATATTAGTTTACTTTTATAAAAATACAAATATATATATATATATAAGTAATATTATTATTATAAAGGGGGGTTTTTACCGTTTAATGACCGGTTTGTCGATTTTAAAACTTTAGTCGCAGTTAAAACCAAATGTAAAATATTAAAAATGAATACAAGACTTAAATTAAAGCATAAAGTAAATAACGATAATGAAATTGCGAATAATAAAAGTGCGATAAAATAAACTTGCGATAATTAAAAAGTACGATAATTAAAAGTGCAATTAAATACAATAACAATAAAAATGCAATAATTAGAAGTGCAATTAAATATAAAATAAAGGAAATTAAATATGAAATAAAAGAATTATGCTTATTTAAACTTCCGTAATCATGATGTTTGACGTGTTGATTTTAGTTTTATGCCCATGGGTTAATTGTCCTTTGTCCTGGATTATTTAATATGTCCGTCTGGTTTTTGTCCATAACAGTCCATCAGTCATAAATATAAAGTGCGAGTGTCCTCGTCAAATTATTCTTATACCCGAAGTTAAATATTCCAACTAATTGGGGACTTAAACTGTAACAAGATTTTAATACTTTGTTTAATAATTACACTAGGATGTCGACTGAGTGTAACCCAAGGTTTTAATATTTTGTTATCAATTATACCAAGTGTCCTTGTACATAATTTCACCCCTGTTTTAATTATTCTAGTGGCTATTAATCCATTCCCGTGTCCGGTTAGATGAACGATTATTCGTACATATAAATACCCCGCCCATCGTGTCCGATTGAGTGTATATGGTAATTTATAGGGACGCCCAATTGTAAATCTTTATATTAACATTAACAAACTATCATTTAGTTAAACAAATATAAAGCCCATTAATAGCCCATAGTCTAATTTCCACAAGTGTCGTTCTTTTGTCCAAACCCCAATTATGGTACAAAGCCCAATTACCCAATTTTAGTAATTAGCCCAACATCTTGATTACTTCGTTTTAAATAAGCATAATAATAACTTAGCTACGAGACATTAATGTAAAAAGGTTGAACATAACTTACAATGATTAAAAATAGCGTAGCGTTACACGGACAGAATTTCGACTTACACCCTTACAACATTCGCTAACATACCCTTATTATTAGAATTATAATTAAAATATAAATTATAAATATATATATATATATATATATATATATATATATATTTTACGTATGAGGAGAAGAAGAAAAAAAAAAGATGAAAGATTACGATCAGAATGCGCGAGCTTTATAGGGATTTTCTGAAATTGGGGCTCCGCGACTCGCGGCCTTTTTGGCCTTCAAACTCCGCGAGTCGCGGAGTTTGAAATTACAGCTCAGATACTTTGGAGTCTTTCTTGCCGACGGATTTATAAATATATATAATATATTAAATAATTATAAGAATTATTTAAATATTATATTATATTTATGTGCATAGTTGATTTGTAATTTTTAGTCCGTTGCGTCGAGCGTTGAGAGTTGACTCATGTCCCTGTTCCAGCTTTTCGAACGTCCTTGCGTACAATTTAATATCTTGTACTTTGCGTTTTGAATCTTGTACTCTTGTAATTTCGAGACGTTTCTTATCAATAATTGGAACCTTTTTTATTGTCTTTTGTACTTTTGAGCTTTTTGGTCGTTTGCGTCTTCAATTCGTCGAATCTGTCTTTTGTCTTCACCTTTTATTATTTAAACGAATATCACTTGTAAATAGAACAATTGCAACTAAAAGCTTGTCTTTCTTGAGGAATAATGCTATGAATTATATGTTCGTTTTTAGCATTATCATTTATTTATAGAATGGATATACCTAAACCTTGCTACAACACTTATAGGCAGTGTACCTAATCGTACAATAGTGTAGTTTTTAGTAAGTCCGGTTCGTTTCACAGGGATACACTTAAACAAGCTTAACGCTATATTAGTTTATAAAAATACAAATATATATATAAAAGTAATATTATTATTATAAAAAGGGGGTTTTTACCATTTAATGACCGGTTTGTCAATTTTAAAACTTTAGTCACAGTTAAAACCTAATGTAAAATATTAAATAAATAAAACTTAATTTAAAGCGTAAAGTAAATAATGATAATGAAATTGCGATAAATAAAAGTGCGATAAAATAAAATTGCGATAATTAAAGAGTACGATAATTAAAAGTGCAATTAAATACGATGACAATAAATAAAAGTGCGATAATTAAAAGTGTAATTAAATATGAAAATAAAGGAATTATACTTATTTAAACTTCCGTAATCATGATGTTTGACGTGTTGATTTTTAGTTTTATGCCCATGGGTTAATTGTCCTTTGTCCTGGATTATTCAATATGTCCGTCTGGTTTTTGTCCATAACAGTCCATCAGTTATAAATATAATGTGCGAGTGTCCTCGTCAAATTATCCTTATTCCCGAAGTTAAATATTTCAACTAATTGGGGACTTAAACTGTAACAAGGTTTTAATACTTTGTTTAATAATTAAACCAGGATATCAACTACGTGTAACCCAAGGTTTTAATACTTTGTTAACAATTACACCAAGTGTCCTTGTATATAATTTCACCCCTGTTTTAATAATTCTAGTGACTATTAATCCATTCCCGTGTCAGGTTAAATGAACGATTATTTGTACATATAAATATCCCGCCCATCGTGTCCGATCGAGTGTATATGGTTATTTATAGGTACGTCCAATTATAAATTTTTATATTAAAATTAACAAACTAATATTTAGTTAAATAAATATAAAGCCCATTAATAGCCCATAGTCTAATTTCCACAAGTGTTGTTCTTTTGTCTAAACCCCAATTATGGTACAAAGCCCAATTACCCAATTTTAATATTTTTAGCCCAACATCATGATTACTTCGACTTAAATAAGCATAATAATAATTTAGCTACGAGACATTAATGTAAAAAGGTTGAACATAACTTACAATGATTAAAAATAGCGTAGCGTTACACGGACAGAATTTCGACTTACACCCTTACAACATTCGCTAACATACCCTTATTATTAGAATTAAAATTAAAATTAAAATTAAAATTAAAATTAAAATTATAATATAATATATATATATATATATATATATATATATATATATATATATATATATATATATATATATATATATATATATATATATATATATATATATATATATATATATATATCGTAAGGGTATATGAAATAGCTTATATTTTACTAGGAAATACTATTAAATATGATACAATTTTACACAAGATATTTATAAGGGTATGTTATGTGAATGTTATGCGAGGTGTATATGTTATGCGAGGTTTAAGAAATTTTTCAACTAAAACGTCCCATGTTTCAAGACAGATCCCCTCATGGTTAGGATAAGTCTGACCACTTGGCGACCCTGTTTGATTCTGAGGTCCGTGGATTTCCTGCTGATTTTAGAGATGACTTTTCTAGATTTTTCGTCAACCTACAGCTGGTCTGGACGACAACTTCATGACCTAAATCAAGAGGCGCGTTTCTTTTTCGAAAGACTTTACTTCATTTTAATTATGGAATTGATTCATCGTGTAGATCCATCTTTCTTTTAAATATATTATAGTAAATCGGGTAAAACTGATTAAAATCGTCCAAAACAAAAGTATCTTCAGTTATTTGTTACAAAAATATGTGACTTATGTTTTAAATAACTTGGTAAATTTTTCCACACTTGGTTTTTATTTTCTTTTATTTGCTTTTTTATTGTCCTCTATTCCATTTTAAATGAATTCTAACATTTTGGTTTGTTTCTCAATTTATGTCCTTTCCGAGGTAACAATAATTTCGATGTTAACACCTAGTTTTATCGTTCATAAATATGTATAAACATGATTTTGAGTTCATTTAATTGAAAATTTTGAAAAATTTTACTAGAATTGGGTAGTCAGTATATAAGACTAGGGCTGTTCTTTATTATCAGAGAGCACTAGATTCTTATACAACTACTGCGTTACTAGTATTTTTAATGGTAACCAAGTGTTTAAATCAAAAAAATTTTAAAATCCCGAAAGAATTTAACCTCTTCCCACACTTAAGATCTTGCAATGCCCTCGTTTGCAAGAAATCAGTAACAATTTAAATTATTGAGGGTGATTAGCGTAGAAAAATGATTAAATTTTACCAAAGTTTCCAAACATATTGGCGTTTGTTTGCTGAATGATAAATGGTGCATATCATTTGTTCATTCCGTCTTGTTATTACATCACATTTGTTTTTCGTTTTGTCGTCAAAAGTACTAGCTTTTGCTGAACTTAATACCAGTCTTTGAAAATGCGTTGTTTTACCCTGTTTTGTACAATTGATATATACATACATACAAATATAAACATGCATGACAATTTGAAATGGGACTTAATATCCCACTTTCAAATCCTAAATGTGAAATATTAGTACACAATAATAATAAAAATGATAAAAATTACATAAATATATCCAATAACATAAGTTTAAACATGAATAAGTAAAAAGATAAAAACATAAAAATCATAAAAATAACCAATGGAACTAAATCAGTCTGGATAGGGGTTCCAGTTCATCTCGTCAGGTGGGTTCCATTGTTAGTTATAGGTGTTCTGATAGGCTTGGTTATAGTCATACCGGTTAAAGGGTGGTCGGATGTCGGGGTTGTGTGGCGGAAAATGAGCAGGTTGAGTAGGCACGTAATTATTTGGTACCTGATATGATAGCTGGCTCATGATTTGGTGCTGATGAACTAACCAGCTATCGTGTTGGCGTCGCCTATAGTCCTCGTATACTCGCTCGGAGTTCCACTGCTCGTACATACTATGTCTGGCCGCGCTCGTCATTGCTTCCTCATCTATACGAACGTGGACGTCAAGAATAGCATCTCGAAAGACATCCCTAATGTCTTCCGCTTCCTCCATTTCCTCGTCTGAGCCTCTCTCTACCTGAGGATGATTACCTTCATAGGGCAATGCCTGGTTGCGTCTACTCTTCAATACCTTAGCACCCACATAAACCCGCAATCCTATGGTCTCATCCTGTTCTCTACAAACCTGTAATGGACCCCCTTGGTTCCTATCAACACCTAAATACTCTCCAATGGGAGTAACAAAAATATCTCCTCCTATTATACTCCCGTCCTGCATTCCTTCTACCATTTTAGATAAATAAAAACCAACACAGTAAGGGATATTAACAAAGCTTCTCGGGTCTCGAATACACTTTAGGTAAAATAAATCATGTAAGGTCATTTTCTCCTTACATGCGATCGCATGAGGCTGAAAAACAGGCCAGATAGAAAAGAACCAGCGAGTCTGCTTCTACACCACAACACACACACATACCCGAAAATACTCCCAAATATTCACCAAATTTCACCAAAAGTCACCGTAATTCATCAAATTTTTCGCTCTAATCATGAAATAGTTCAGAAGCTTTTCAAAGAAGGTAAAAATTACACCCCTAAACTCATAAATTTTCTAGTTTTTGTGATAATTACCAATATTTTATCAAATGCAATTTTGTTAATTTCTAGTGTAATTAGTGTTAAATTGGTAGTATTTTATGCATGTATAACCTAGATTGATGCTATTTAACATGATTTGAAGCCAAAAACTTCAAAATTTTTAGAAATCTAGGGTTTGTGTTCTTGAGCAATTTGGGGCTTTTTGATATAAACAGGTTATGGCTGATTTTTGTCATGAATTATTGCTAAATTGAGTAGTATAACATGTTTAGGTAGTTAAATGATCCAAATATTGATCCTAAACATGATTTTTGGAAATTAAAGTGGACTTTTTAAGTCCAAAATTCATGAACTTGATTAATTTGATATATTTGCCATTTTAGACTTGTTTAATTGTTAGTAATGACTATTTTGACATGTTATTTGAGTTAAATGCTTATGAACTTTGTCTACATTTTCATATGTGCTTATTTGAAAAAGTGTAGAATTGTAAAAATTGTGAAAATGCGTATAAGTTTAAGTTTGATTTAACATGTTATTGTGGTTAATTTAAGTTGTTATTTTGCTAACACTAATGCATATTTGGATGCACAAATTTTATGTTTAATGTGTTTTGCAGAGAGCCGATACTGGAGGTTCAGGATCATCATCATCTAGACGACCTGCTCCAGCACCAGAACCAGAACCAGAAATGCAATACGAGCCAGAACCCGAACAAGTACCACAACAGGAACAACAACATCAGCCTGATCAACATGTACCTTATTATGATCCACTACAGTTACCTAATGAATTCATAGTATTTCCGCCACATCCACATGTAGAATACCCAACGATTCCTGAACACACATTGCATCCTAATTTGAGATTCGATAGACGATGGAGAGATTACCCATCATATCAAAGTAATAAATTCAAATTAGTAACAAAAGAGGTAGAGGTGCCGAGGGTAATTGATTGGAATCCTTTAGAAACGGTCCATCTAGGTGACCGTGTTAGACAGCATTTGATTCAAAGGTATGGCAGTTCTTCTTTTACAGATTGGGAACGTCTTTTCACCATTCGTAGACCTGTATATAAGGAATGGTGTGTTGAGCTGATGAGTACTATAACGTTAAATGTAGATGTAGATAGGTTAGATGATAGAAGTTTTCTTAGATTTATCCTTGGCGGTAGGATGTACAGAATGTCCACGATGGACATGGCCAGGGCATTACAGATTTACACTCCTAGTGAATTGCTACTACCCGATTGTATAAGTTTGATTTATCGTGGTGAAAGGGTAGATAGGAACTTTGACGCGAACGCCTTTTGGAGGCGTATGTCAAACTATAATGTTTTTACACTAGGAGGAAAACACTCCTACTTACATATTAACAAAGCCGAGCTCCGTGTAATTCATAGATTTTTGGCTAACTCGATTACACAGAGAGGTCACAATAAGGAGAAAATGACCTTACATGATTTATTTTACCTAAAGTGTATTCGAGACCCGAGAAGCTTTGTTAATATCCCTTACTGTGTTGGTTTTTATTTATCTAAAATGGTAGAAGGAATGCAGGACGGGAGTATAATAGGAGGAGGTATTTTTGTTACTCTCATTGGAGAGTATTTAGGTGTTGATAGGAACCAAGGGGGTCCATTACAGGTTTGTAGAGAACAGGATGAGACCATAGGATTGCGAGTTTATGTGGGTGCTAAGGTATTGAAGAGTAGACGTAACCAGGCATTGCCCTATGAAGGTAATCATCCTCAGGTAGAGAGAGGCTCAGACGTGGAAATGGAGGAAGCGGAAGACATTAGGGATGTCTTTCGAGATGCTATTCTTGACGTCCATGTTCGTATAGATGAGGAAGCAATGACGAGCGCGGCCAGACATAGTATGTACGAGCAGTGGAACTCCGAGCGAGTATACAAGGACTATAGGTGACGCCAACACGATAGCTGGTTAGTTCATCAGCACCAAATCATGAGCCAGCTATCATATCAGGTACCAAATAATTACGTGCCTACTCGACCTGCTCATTTTCCGCCACACAACCCCGACATCCGACCACCCTTTAACCGGTATGACTATAACCAAGCCTATCAGAACACCTATAACTAACAATGGAACCCACCTGACGAGATGAACTGGAAACCCTATCCAGACTGATTTAGTTCCATTGGTTATTTTTATGATTTTTATGTTTTTATCTTTTTACTTATTCATGTTTAAACTTATGTTATTGGATATATTTATGTAATTTTTATCATTTTTATTATTATTGTGTACTAATATTTCACATTTAGGATTTGAAAGTGGGATATTAATTCCCATTTCAAATTGTCATGCATGTTTATATTTGTATGTATGTATATTGTCAATTGTACAAAACAGGGTAAAACAACGCATTTTCAAAGACTGGCATTAAGTTCAGCAAAAGCTAGTACTTTTGACGACAAAACGAAAAACAAATGTAATGTAACAACAAGACGGAATGAACAAATGATATGCACCATTTATCATTCATCAAACAAACGCCAATATGTTTGGAAACTTTGGTAAAATTTAATCATTTTTCTACGCTAATCACCCTCAATAATTTAAATTGTTACTGATTTCTGGCAAATGAGAGCATTGCAAGATCTTAAGTGTGGGAAGAGGTTATATTCTTTCGGGATTTTAAAATTTTCTTGATTTAAACACTTGGTTACCATTAAAAATACTAGTAATGCAGTAGTTGTATTAGAATCTAGTGCTCTCTGATAATAAAGAACATCCCTAGTCTTATATACTGACTACCCAATTCTAGTAAAAATTTTCAAAATTTTCAATTAAATGAACTCAAAATCATGTTTATACATATTTATGAACGATAAAACTAGGTGTTAACACCGAAATTATTGTTACCTCGGAAAGGACATAAATTGAAAAACAAACCAAAATGTTAGAATTCATTTAAAATGGAATAGAGGACAATAAAAAGGCAAATAAAAGAAAATAAAAACCAAGTGTGGAAAAATTTACCAAGTTATTTAAAACATAAGTCACATATTTTTGTATCAAATAACTGAAGATACTTTTGTTTTGGACGATTTTAATCAGTTTTACCCGATTTACTGTAATATATTTGAAAGAAAGATGGATCTACACGATGAATCAATTCCATCATTAAAAGGAAGTAAAGTCTTTCGAAAAAGAAACGCGCCTCTTGATTTAGGTCATGAAGTTGTCGTCCAGACCAGCTGTAGGTTGACGAAAAATTTAGAAAAGTCATCTCTAAAATCAGCAGAAAATCCACGGACCTCAGAATCAAACAGGGTCGCCAAGTGGTCAGACTTATCCTAACCATTAGAGGATCTGTCTTGTAAAATGGGGAGGACGCCGTGCAAATTAGCTGGATAAGACTAATGAATCAGATCCCCAGAAAGGATAATCTCCTTTAAAGATCAAAAATCAGCTTTTAAGACTGATATTACTCAATCCTAGAGATTGACCTTAAAGATTGAGAATTACAAACTCATGGAATTCAATGATATCTAAACTCGAGCTTGAACGAGAAAGTATTTTGATCAAATTAAAACCGATTTGTTTTCTGAAAACCCATTTTCAATGCGTTCATTACCATTGAACGTAAAATCCTAGGAATTCATCTGGAATTCATTAGGTCACCTGAACCAAATCGAGTGTCAACCGTAAGAACGGTGGTTGCATAGTATGATCAAAGACAGGACCTTGTGCCAGACCGGAAAATTATAAGGGTGAGCTTTACTATTGCTCATACCAAGGATAGTAATTGCGTCCGACACGTTATAGACCATAATTAAAAGCATGTCAGGGGACATTGCCTTAACTGTTGCTTGTTCAACGCTTTCCTTTACAACCGGACGGTAGTTTATCGAAAGGTAATATACGGAGCAAGTATACTGGACGTGTTGCTTTCTCAATACAAGGTTAGCAAGTGGGTGACACAAAACCGCAAGTTTTGAACTAAAATTTTCAAATATGAAACCCACCAAACCCACAAAAACAATTTGCAAACACCGAAAAAGGGTTATTCCGGAAAACTTATCTAGGGAAAAAGCTAGATTTAATTTTCAAAAGATCAAATGTTTTCATAAAGATCCTATTTCTTAAAGGATCTAAATTTTCATAGTCATGTGGGACTGTAAACCACATCGTTACTACCATTGTTTATACAGCCGTAAAGAAATCACTGATGTACAAAGTGTGAAGAATAAAGAAGTGATTCTAGTATATTTCAAGACTATATTACTTGAGGACAAGCAACGCTCAAGTGTGGGAATATTTGATAATGCTAAAAACAAACATATATTTCATAGCATTATCCCTCAAGAAAGACAAGCTTTTAGTTGCAATTGTTTTATTTACAAGTGATATTCGTTTAAATAATAAAAGGTGAAGACAAAGGACAGATTCGACAAATTGAAGACGCAAACGACCAAAAAGCTCAAAAGTACAAAGTACAATCAAAGAGGTTCCAATTATTGATAAGAAACGTCTCAAAATTACAAGAGTACAAGACGCGAAACGCAAAGTACAAGATATTAAATTGTACGCAAGGACGTTCAAAAATTCGGAACCGGGACCAGAGTCAACTCTCAACGCTCGACGCAACGGACTAAAAATTACAAGTCAACTATGCACATGAATATAATATAAAATATAATTAATTCTTAAAATTAATATATATATTATATTATATTATATAAACCGTCGGCAGAAGAAAACAACAACATGTGAGCCTCCCCAGCTGGCCATGCGATCGCATGAGCTGGAGGAGCAAAACTCATGCGATCGCATGAGCTCCTTTTCCAGCTCACAGGCCTATAAATTCGCGTGTTTGGTTCAGTTTAAAATATCAATCCATCTCTCTATCTCACATACGATATATATATATATATATATATATATATATATATATATATATATATATATATATATTATAATTTTAATTTTAATTTCTAATAATAAGGGTATGTTAGCGAATGTTGTAAGGGTGTAAGTCGAAATTCTGTCCGTGTAACGCTACGCTATTTTTAATCATTGTAAGTTATATTCAACCTTTTTAATTTAATGTCTCGTAGCTAAGTTATTATTATGCTTATTTAATACCGAAGTAATCATGATGTTGGACTAAATTAAAATTGGGTAATTGGGCTTTGTACCATAATTGGGGTTTGGACAAAAGAACGACACTTGTGGAAATTAGACTATGGGCTATTAATGGGCTTTATATTTGTTTAACTAAATGATAGTTTGTTAATTTTAATATAAAGATTACAATTGGACATACCTATAAATAACCATATACAATCAATCGGACACGATGGGCGGGATATTTATATGTACGAATAATCGTTCATTTAACCGGACACGGGAATGGATTAATCTATGGAATTATTAAAACAGGGGTGAAATTATGTACAAGGACAATTGGCATAATTGATAACAAAGTATTAAAACCTTGTTACAGTTTAAGTCCCCAATTAGTTGGAATATTTGACTTCGGGTATAAGGATAATTTGACGAGGACACTCGCACTTTATATTTATGACTGATGGACTGTTATGGACAAAAACCAGATGGATACATATACAGTAGTGTTAAGCTATTTCATAAAGTTAATCTTTAGTAAAACTACACTACTATTTCATACAGTAGTGTTAAGCTATTTCATAGCGTTAAGCTATTTCATATACACCTCGCATAACATCAGTAAAACATAAAAGGCGCATGTATTCTCAGTCCCAAATAGTTAAAGCAAAAAGGAATGCTATAACTCGCAGTGTAAAAGTAGTGGTAAAGTCGAGTCGGGAATAAGCGAGTACGTAGGTCCGAAAAGTCCTCAACCTAAGTCAAATAGTACTAAGTCAGTAAGTCGTCCCAATAGGTTTAAATGTATGTAAATTAGGTCTTAAAGGTCATCATCATTCATCATCAAACAAAAGGTGTAAAGTAAGTTTCGTTTATGAAAGAAGTTTAAAACAAAGACTGACTTTGATCAGTCACCACGGCCTCTATACCTACTGAAATAAGGTGAGACCAGTGGCCATGGCTCTGTATATGATTCCTTTAGTTGTGGTAAAAATTCCAGAAGCAAAATCGTCTTCATTTGACCGTGGCGACGGTTTAAGTGCGAGTAGGTCAGAATTTTCTGCACAACATTAAAAGGACCTAGTGACGATCGGAGGGCCATAAATCCTAAACCGTAACTCGGATTAGGAAGAGTCTTAAATGAAAAGTTATCTACTCGAACAGGGATATCTGAATATCACAGTTACAGTAGCCCAGGTCGTGCTGATCAGACCCAGAATACAGAAAACAGAAGGGTTAGTAGGTTCCGGTGGTTCTTGGTGCTCGATGCTTATCACGGTTCTCATCCTTGATGCATATAGCTTCAAGTGTACAACTCGTTGATGTGTTTACATAATTTTCACCAAGTTTTGACCATCATAACACTTGTGTAAGTCTAAGACATGTAGCACAACTCATTTAAGTGTTGCAAGTGTTTTGATGAACCAAAGTTACACCAAAGTCTTAGATTTATCACATGCATGAAATATAAAAGTATTATTGAACTACAAACTTGAAAGTAAACTAACTAATCAAGATCTTAAGTTGTAGAACATAATTCTTAGTTTGATCTTAAAGATCCAAGACCCAAAAGTCTTGATCTAAAGTTATTAAGTTAATTCTATGTTCTTGAACTTTTTAAAGTTAATCTTTAGTTCAAGAAAAATGAGATCAAAGTTAACTTGTAACACTTGACCATCTACAACCAAAATCACGATTTTTAAAAGATGAACAAATGAGGAAATAAACTAATTACACAAGTAGTAAGTTCATGGGTTTCATACTTTTAAAGATTCGAGCCTAAGTCTTGATCTTTAGAAAGTAAACTTTTAAGTTTACTTCATGAACACAAGTATGACTCGCAACACATGGACTTTCATTCTTGTAGCATATAATATGTAGAACATAAACTAGAGAGTTTTGTCCTTGCATGTTCTTGTAAATACAAGATAAAATGAAGAATAAACTAAAGCGTTTGATTATAAACTAAAGAGTTTGATTCTTAATAACTAATGAGTAATAACTAACAAAGGCATGTAACAAAATAACAACAATGAACAAGTAACTAGTCAACAACATAAAACAAGTGATGATGATGATTTTGTGTGTGTGTGTGTTTGGTTTTTATAAGAGAAAAGAAGGAGAAAAAGCTCAAGTTACTTACAAGAAATAGAGAGAAAAAGGAGAGAAAATAAAATGCAAGTTTGAAGTGTGTGTTTAGGATGAGAGAATGCTAGTAATATGTAATCAAAAATTAAAACCAAACCCCCCCTCCCAAGACCCCTTTGGCCGACGGTTTTGGCCACCCAATGGGGGTGGTCAACATGCAATATTCTTGTGTTGGGGAGTGGTGTTTGTGTGGAATGGAAAAAGTTAAATGCATGAGGGAATGTTTACTAGCATGCTTGTAAGTAATTGTCTTCCACCTAAGTTAATTATTCCAAGTATTATTAACTAGTAATATGCATAAAATGGGCTCCTAGTAGTCCAACAAGAGGAGTAGGGTGGGCTCTTAAGTCCACTAACATTAATCAAGGTCCAAGTTCAAGTAACTAACAAGTTAATCCAATTATAGCCCAAGTAATTAACTAGTAGTCATAATTAATTAAAAATGATTAATAGAAATTAATCATGAATGTAAATAATATTTGAAAGTATTATTCGTGTAATGTACGCGTGTCACAAAGACGTTTCGGGCATTCAAAGTCAAGTACGGTTAATCATGGCACAAGTAAATGTAATAACATACATTCGTTAAATCATAAGTATTAATAATAATAATTATTAATTAACGTTGGAAAAACCAGGGTCGTTACATCCTTCCCCCTTCCCTTGAGTGAACCGTCGGCCTAGGGAGGATAATGGGAGAGTTTTTTTTTTCAATTTTCCTTATTACTTTATTCACTAGATCACTTCACTTCACACACACAAAAATACTTGCACTTTTCTCTCATTTTTCTCTCAAGTTTTCTCTCCAAATTGTGAGTTTCTTTCAAGACTTTCCTCCTTCTTTTCTTGTCTTAAAACCGTGGCCTAAACACTCATCATCATTATTCTTTGATTGTTGTTTTGTTACTTGTTCTTGTTTGTTGATTTCTTACTTGTTGTTGTAGTTGTTACTTACTAGTTATTAAGAATCAAACTCTTTAGTTTGTTCTTCATATTCTCTTGTTTATTCAAGAACATACAAGAACAAAACTTTCTAGTTTATGTTCTACACTTAATGTTTTAAAAGATTGTAAGTTCATGAGTTGTAAAATCATTACTTGTGCTCATGTTTGTAAACTTAAAGTTTACTTTCTTAAGGATCAAAGCTTTGGCTTGAATCTTTCCAAGTATGAACAACCATGAACATAATACTTGTAGATGTAACTTATTTCTTCATTTTGTACATGTTTGAATTCGTGGTTGTTGGTTAAATGGTCAAGTATTACAAGTTAATCTTGATCTCATACTTTCTTGAACTAAAGTTAACTTGATAATTTCAAGAACATAGAAGTATAACTTTCTAGTTATAACTTCATATACTTATGAAAGATCTAAGTTTCTATAGCTTATGGTCTACTTATTTTGTTATAAACAAAAGCTTGTAAGCTTACATACACTTTACAATATGAAAATCTAAGTTTTATAACTTATGGTTGCATTAAAGTAAACATTCATGTGTTATAACTTAGGATTTAACTTAATAACTTTAAATCTAGACTTTTTGGTCTTGGATCTTCAAGATCTAACTAATAAATATGTTCTACAACTTAAGATCATGATTAGTTAGTTTACTTTCAAGTTTGTAGTTCAATATTACTTTTATAGTTCATGTAAGTGTCAAATCTAAGGTCTTGATGTAACTTTGGTTCATCAAACTACATACAACACTTGATTGAGTTGTGCTACATATCTTAGACTTGCACTATTGTTATGATGGTAAAAACTTGATAAAGATGATGTAAACCCATCAACGAGTTGTACACTTGAAGCTACAAGCATCAAGGATGAGAACCGTAATGAACATCAAGCACCAAGAACCCACCGGAACACTTTTAGCTACTGTTTCTGGGTCTGCCCTGACCACCTGGGCTACTGTAAATAGGATTTTCAGTTATATCTGTTCGAATAGATAACTTTTCATTTAAGACTCGTCTTAATCCGAGTTACGGTTTAGGATCTATGGCCTTCCGAATGTCACTATGTCCTTTAACGTTGTGCTGAAAAATTCTGACCTACTCGCACTTAAACCGTCACCACGGTCAAACGAAGATGAGTTCGGTCCTGGAAATTTGTCAGCCTCTAGGGGACTCATATACGGATCCATGGCCACTAGTCTCACCTTATTTCAGTTTGTATAGAGTCCTTGGTGACTGATCGAAGTCAGCCTTTGTTTTAAACTCTTTTCTAGAATGAAACTTACTTTACACCTTTTGTTTAATGATGAATGATGATGACCCTTAAGACCTAATTTACATACTTTTAAACCTATTGGGACGATTTACTGACTTAGTAATATTTGACTTAGGTTGAGGACTTTCCGGACCTACATACTTGCTTACTTTTCCCGAGTCAACTTTACTACTACTTTACCACTGTGAGTTATAGCATCCCTTTTTACTTTAACTATTTTGGGAACTGAGAATACATGCGCATTTTACGTTTTACATACTAGGCACGAGTACTTAAACTTTATATATGTGTGGGTTATACAACGGCATAAACTTTCCCCTTAGCTCGGTAACGTTTAGTCATCGATCTTTGAACCGGTGAACGCGAATCTTAGATATGGATCCATAGGGTTTGACATCCCCACTCGGGCTAGTAGCGCTAGCATTTAATGGGTGTTTAATACTTCGTAAACATACGCACTCGCCAAGTGTACTTTCAGGGGGTTATAAACGTTAAGTTAGTTACCAAGTGCCCACGGTTAAACATATACTTTACATACTGTTTTGAAACGCTCTTTGTAGCACTGAAATCTCGTGGCCTACCTTACATACTGTTATACTTAAACTATAGCTCACCAACCTTTGTGTTGACATTTTTAAGCATGTTTTTCTCAGGTGCTTAAGGTTGCTTGCTTCCGCTGTTGTACTAGTCTTCCTGTTGACACCCGCTGCTTTAGAGATGTCACCGCATGAACGTTTATCATGCATTCATAAACATTATTACTTTTGAAACTATGATTTTGTAACGACCTAAGGGTCACGCACTATTATCTTTGCTTCTATTTATAGAAGCATACTTTTGATGTAAAACATTCGACGTTAGTTATAACATCACCTTTTACCATGAATGCAAACGTATTTTGAAATAGCATATAGTGTTTGACCTTGTAATGATCCTGTTGTTGATGGTCCGTACATGATGATTTAGTACGGGGCACCACACCCTGCAATGAGTTAGTAACATGAACCATAACACCACTATTAACCCACCAAGTATTAGAGGGAATATTAATTGAAAAACATTCATGGTAAGTAATATAGGATATATACAGACCTTTCTTGTCTAACCATTCTAGAAACTTTGGGCATTCTCTTTGAATGTGTCCATGTTTCTTACAAAACTTACAATTTGGACAAGTTTCCTTGCCCTTACTTGCACTTGCCTTTAAGGAACTTTCTTTTACGGAACTTCCTTTCTCCCATTTCGAGCCTTTGTTATTTTTGAAAACTTTCTTACGAGTAGTTTTAGCGGTGGTGAGGTGAGCAACATCAGGTTTTTCAATTTTCAACCTTTCCTCTTCTTGGACACACATGGCAATCAACTTGCTCATTTTCCATTTCTCCCTTTGAGTGTTGTAATTGATCTTAAAAGGACCAAACTGAGAAGGGAGAGATGTCATAATGAAGTGAACGAGAAAACCCTAAGATATTTCCATGTCCATGCCCTTTAGTTTTGAGGCCATGTCATTCATCATCATGATGTGCTCACGTACTCCACTAACACCATCATACTTCGTGGTAAGCATCTTAAGAATAAGGGTACTCACATGAGATTTTGATGAGCCCTTAAATTGTTCCTCGACTGATGTTAAGAATTCTTTAGCATTCTCGAAGTCAGGAATGGCTCCTCGAATAGCAGGTGTTATACAATTATTCATTATCATTAGGGACATGCGATTTGATCTTTCCCATATATCATATGTCCTCTTTTGTTCAACCGTAGGTACTGGTTGATCAAATCTTAAAGCATAGTCGAAATCAATTATGCCGAGAGAAATCTTAATTTGATCTTTCCACGATTCAAAATTAGTTCCGTTCAAATGTTCTATGCGAGGAATACAGTTTGCAATAACAGTGGGTGTCAAAGCTGAAATAAAATGCTCATTATTACGCTCATTAAGGACTACAATAATTTCCATGGTACATAAAAAAAAATTATAAAATAAGACAATATTAGTGACTTAATAATAATAACACCAACTATAGGGCAAAAGTTGGTATATATAAATTTAACCACAACACAAAATTAAATTTATCAAAGAAGTTCGGTGAAATTATTGACTTCTCGTTGGTTCCATCAACAATACACTAATAACATCTTAATTAAATAATGCAAAAATTAGTCTACAAATACATCACCGTTTGGCAGAAATATTAGTAAACCAATTATAAGTTATTTGCTAAATACCGTATGATGTCTAAAAATTATGGTTCACCGTTGGACTATCCCACAATCCCTAAACAACAAACGTACCTTAATATGACTTTTCGTTCACCATAACTATTTCAACTAGTAGCCTTCCGTTGAGCCGACGACTAATCTTAATAATTAGGTAGTCATGAAACATAAATAATACAAACATGTTTTGTAATGCCCCATTTTATTAAAAGTTATAAAACCAACAACTTTTGTTTTATATCGATGGTTTAATATTTGAACCATATAATGTCCAAAACAAAGTTAATACCAAAAATAACATGATGAAACAATTAATTTGGAAGTAAAGTGAGATTAATAAATTAGGACAGAAGTGATTGCAAGTTCATAATACAAAATTAATATTTATCCGTCCATAAATTCTCTTTAGATCAAAACAAGTAACAGACATTCAATTAATTGATAAACTATACCAATAGTCACACTTATTAAGCATATAAAGGTGTGCTATTATTAAATTCATATTAAAATGCTACTTCACATGCATAATTTAGTGACGTTTCAACATCAGTTTTTTATATCATAAATAATTCAGAACGTCAAATAAAATTGATTTCTAGAAACATAAAGCATCGGTACTAAAAAACTTACGTGCAGACTATGAATTTGAGTCTTGCATATATTCATACTTGTCTCGGTATTTATATTTTACATGACATTAATCAATCCAAATTTCAAATAATAATAATAATGTAAGAGTAATACATGGTAATAAAATAATAGATGGTTTTTATGTCACAAAGAAACTGAGAACATTAATCATAAGCGAGAGTAGTGAATTACAATATTACAATAATATGAATCAATCTTCATATGCTCCAAATTCTTATCACTTTACTAAAATTTAGAAAACATATAATATAAATCTATATGATCTATTTAGATTTCAAACATAAAAAAATGGATTCTAATGCGTATGAAAACTTTTCGCTCTGATACCATATGTTAAACATAACATAATTATCATGTAATTCATTAACATAAAACATCAAAGCATAAATATGAAAGACTTACTTGAATGGAAAATGAAGTAGCCATAATCACAAACTAAGAATGTTGATCTTCTCCTTGATACTCTTCTTTAGTGATGGATTTAAAGTAATTGTAATGTGTTGTTATTGTGTGTCTAGAGGTGAATAATGTACCTCTATTTATAGGGAGAGTTCAAGTAGGGATCAACTTCAAACATTAAGGAGTGGTCATTCAAGAGTCTCCTATCAAGACTACATTGAAGACCATTCATTATGGTTAGTAACTATAACTCATGTCAAGAGTCTCATAGCATTAAGATTTAAAAGTAAGTAGATGATTAGATGAATCGTTAAAGTCTTATAACATAAGGTGTATGTATAATCATAATATTAATAGGTTAGGACAACATTATGTAGGAATTAAATAAATATCTAACATGGATAGTGTAATTTTTTGTGTGTGACATCACTGGATAGTGTAAATTTTTTTGAACTTTTAACTAGTGACACCAGTGATTATGAAACCTAGATCCGCCACTGATTGTGTGTGCATGTTGCTTAAGTCTATTATTTACTGAGTATGTACTTGTGTATGCATGTTGTTTACATGTAAATATTATTTTTAGTTTTGATATTTTTGTGATAGAAAGTAAAATGAAATGCTACTATATGTATATGCCGATCGTTATATTTCATTTATTATTAAATATATAGCTACGAATAAGAGAAACAAAATCAATGGAAATACGATGTAATTTATTGCGTATGAAGACATGATTACGGTTATTGGGTAAGATTAATTATTAGATCTTGACCATGGCCGACCAACTTTGCCTTTAGAAAAATTTACATTCTTAATCAATAATTACTGTACGGAGTATCAATATAGAAGAACAAGCAAACATAGTTTAATTAGTCGAAATATATAACTCTTGGTGCAAAAGTGTAGTCACAAACAAGTGTCATCTACTGCTAATAGTGGGTCCTTGATAAAACCCACGAGTCCCAAGCATGACCAAGACCAATATATGTAGGCCCGGACCGATTCTACGTGAATTGTTCAAAACTAGTTATGTAGGTGCGTGCTTCATCGAGAATTACAAAACTTTTTGTTTGTTATTTCATACTGTTTCTACACTTTAAAATAATGTAGGTAATTTCATATAACAATGCAAATTTAAATAAACTATACAATTCTATAAATAACGATGGAATTTCAGTGACTATGAAACTTCAAGTCATTATTCGAAATTAAACAATAAAAATAATAATAATAATAGAAGTTTTCCAAAAAAATTATATATTTACATGTTCGGTCCTCACATTATTTATTATTTTACACTTTAGCCCCTAAAAAAAGAAAAAAATTATTTCGATAGTACTTGCCAACCCAAATGAGCCAATCACCTTGTTAGTTAACATACAACATTTAGAGTATGTATTATAAATATAAATTTAAAGTCATTATTTGCAATTGCATATTATTTGCATAGTCATTATTCGAAATTAAACAATAAAAATAATAGTAATAGTAATAGAGGTTTTCCAAAAAAAAAATATGTGTTTACATGTTTAATCTTCGCGATATTGATTGTTGTACACTTTAGTCCCTAGGAAAGGGCAAAAAAATTTTCAATAGTATTTGCCACCAAAGGAGCCAATCAGGGTGTGAGGTAAGGTACGACGGTTAGAGTGTGTATATAAATATAAATATAAATGCCTCTAAAGAGTACCCGCATGTTCCATGCACAGTGCGTGGTACTTTGGTCGTTGACTTATTTCATAAAACTTATATGAATAAAATAATTTTTAAATGCGTTTTCATTAATACAACTTTCATAAAAAATTATATAACAAAAATAAATAAAATTAAAGTCAAAATTGAAGAAAAAATACTTCATAAGTTAAACTGAGTCAATTAATTTGGGACGGAGGGATGTCATTAATTTTCTTTGTTAAATGCTAATGTGGCATTGTTGAGAGTGCGAATCGAGTTAAACAAGGAATCAAAATTGAAACGAGGAGCTGCTGTTGTATATCTTCCGCTACTAGTGGACTGTTGCACATTGTTGATGCATATTTTATATGGTCGTCGTTGGGCGAATAACGTTTATTATTACATTGTACACCTAGTTTATGTATAACCTCGTTATATTATCTTGTTTTTTATTATTCATGCTAGTTTCTTCGTGCTCATCACATATTTTTCGCTTATTGTAAGTAGGTTTGATAATTTAGGGTTATTAAGTCCTGTTAGGGCTCACATAATCGTTCCTAACAAGTGGTATCAGAGCTTAGGCTCGGTTTATTACGGGAACAATGGCGGAAAAGAGTGATGTGAAGATTGATCGGTTTGATAGTACCGACTTTACCTTTTAGAATATGCAAATTGAAGATCTACTCTATCAACAAAAGCTTTACCAACCGTTAACCAGTGTTAAACCAGAAGAGATGGCTCAAGGCGAGTGGGAGTTGTTGGATAGGCAAGCCCTAGGAGTTGTTCGACTTTCTCAGGCCAAGAATGTTGCTTACAACATCGTGGGTGAAACCACAACGGTGTGAATGCTTGCGGTTTTATCTAACATGTATGAAAAGTCATCCGCTTTGAACAAGATTTTCTTGATAAGGCAATTGGTGAATGCTATGATGAAGGAGGGTTCTTCGGCGGTGGATCATGTGAACGAATTTAATTTGATTTTGACTCGTTTGAAATCACTTGATATTAAATTCAATGATGTGACCGTGTACAATGATTTCGGGATAGTTTGACAAGTTGATATTATTAACTTGACGATTGTGACTATGGGATATATGACTATTAATGTTTGATAGTTGTGATGTGACTGGTAGTAACTTGTGACCTATGTTATAAATTTCCATTGCTGATGCATAATTGGAGATAGTGGACCTCGATGGATGTGTTGACCAACTAGCACTTTCCTTATCGGATGAACCAGAATGAGGGTATTGTATGAAATACTATATTTGTGTCTGGCCAACAGAAGTATATTATGAAAAGCTGTACCGGAAATTCTGGAGAACCGAGGAAAATTTAGATGACATGAGACATACCTGGACCGTGAATTCAAAAGTAAACAGTGAGATAGCTGGATATGAGACTGATTAGCCATGTCTTTGTGGATGAGTCTACGACGTATTTTGTTGGACATGAATACAAATCATGGTGGAATAGGCGAAAACCAGTTGCCTGTGCTTGTAAATTTGAGGGGATTTAAATACGTGAAGAGTTAAACTTGCTGATGAATCGATAAATTTGACTTACCAAGTGACAAATTAACCTGGGATAGATATTAATTCACAAGTGGACCGATGTTAAACAAAAGGTTATTTTGTGGTTTTAAGATGATAAAGCGGATTATGATGACTCGAAAGACCCTTAATCCTGAAAGAGATCGGTGGCTCGAACGGATAAGTAGGAAAAAGTTGACATTTTGGAAATAATCGGTATGGAAAATTCGGTGGACTGCATGAACTTTGGGAATGAGAGTTATTGCTCACATTTATATTTGTACTAGTTGACCAAGTTTTAATGATCATGTGTGACTCTTGTGATCGGGTTTGATCAGATTTCGAGGATGGAATCTCTTTAAGGGGGTAGATTTGTAACATCTGGAGACTGGGTCTGGTAGGAAATGACCCACTTATCCTTGTGTGACGTAATTAGTGGTTTTAATAATTAAATATTTATGATTATTTGATTGTTTAGTTGAGACCATTTTGTGACAAGGGTCACATAACATGTTCGTTTGTTAAATTTGGACGCCGTTAGGGCCGCCTAACGAAGTACGAAAAATATCAGATAACTAATAAATACCCGTGTGTTGTGGGGTATGGAATTTTAACCCATTTTATGTGTTGAAACATCTTTTTTCTTCATTTCATTTCCAAAAACTTCATCTCATTCTCTCTCACAACTAACCTTCAACCTCTTGAAACCCTAGAATCTCCAAATCTTGTTCGTGATCCTTGATTGTGTTTGAAATCAGTAACTAGTGTTTTTAGTGTGTCAAACAAGGTAAGAATCGTTCGTTTTCTTGTCAAAATATGTGTTAAATTTGGGTTTATTTTAGGTTTTGTCAAAAAGTGGGGTTTGATGTCAATTTGTCCAAATTTGATGTTGTTTGCGAGTAAATCTTGTGGGTTTATGTTCCAAATCATTTAGTGTACAAGATGTATTCGGTTTTGAGGTCAAAACGAGTCCAGGATCAAGATTTGGTGGATTTTGGTTGAAACCCGTCACTTTGCTGCTGCTGCAGCTGATGAACTACAGTCGGCCGATAGTCTCTGACCATCGACCGATGGTGGGTACGATCGATGGACAAGACCATCGACCGATGGTGTAAGTCCTTCAACCAATGGATGTTAATTTAGGTGATCCACCGACAGACTAGACCATCGACCAATGGTGTATTGACTGTCGGCCGACTGTCTCTGACAGTCGACCGATGGTCGTTGATAGTTGTAATTCATACTAAGTGTTGTGTACTAGCCTTTTTGCTGTCTGTGTGTCTAATTTTGATTAGAGCACTATACTAACTTGTTTTATACTGTTCTCAGGCAATAAGAACAAAGAAGAAGCTCAGAATTAGATAGCTGAGTCGTTGCTGGTATTCGGTGAGTGGGATATCTCCGGGTGAAGTTTATAGTAGCAAGTTGTGCTACTAGGTTATATTTTTGTTAGTTGCTTATGCATTTTTAGTATTGCATGATTAACTATATAATGTAGAGTTGCCATCTGTTAGTTATAGTAGTTGAGTTACTGGTTGTCTGTTACCTAGTTGTACCCTTTGTTGTTAGAACCTCGATTAGTCTGGTTTCGCTCAAGAGGTGAATCTCGATTGGTTGGTTTCATCTTAAGGAGGACAACCTCGAATGGATGGGTTGGGTCCTGTGGACTACTGTCTGTTGAGTATAGTTTGAAATGACACATTCGTTGCGTGAGGATGGCTATACTGGAGATTTAGTAGTTAGGACTATCGGTAGACTCTAGCCTGATCAGCTAGTGGTAAATGGCCTGTACTAGCCGTCGGTCCTCTAGTTAGAGCATTGTTGTTGTTGCCGGTTATATGCTGATGCTAGTTGCCGTTAGGTACAAGTTGGTATTGTATGTAAGATCTGTTAGATAGTTCCATTCAGGTTTTGGTTCTTTCGCATGTTGGGTTGATGGGAGGAGGTTTCGTGAAGATATGTTTGACTAAGCCAACTC
Organism: Rutidosis leptorrhynchoides; assembly: GCF_046630445.1. Lineage (NCBI taxonomy): Eukaryota > Viridiplantae > Streptophyta > Magnoliopsida > Asterales > Asteraceae > Rutidosis > Rutidosis leptorrhynchoides. The sequence goes on along the minus strand of NC_092340.1, from coordinate 274,552,842 downwards.
TGATGTCTAGTATTTTATAATTGTAATCGGATATTAACGTAACACCTGATGTTTTAGTAATGATGTAATTAAGAACGTATTTGTAAATATTATGTTTATATGAATGTAAGGGCACGTTTTGTAAATATGTCTTTCGCTGTGTCTTTTAAAAATAATGGCATGTGTTTCACCATCTGTGAAAGATGCTAAAGTAGTTATCGATGCCAATACTGGATGCTCGAAAGGTTATGGTTTTGTTAGGTTTGGTGATGATAGTGAGAGGACTGAAGCTATGACTGAAATGAATGGAACTTATTGTTCGAGCCGACCTATGCATATTGGTGCTACTACTTTACGTAAATCGTCTGGTTACCAACAACAATATGGTTCACAAGGTCCATGTTTATTCAATTTAGTTATAAAATGCAGCCTGCATAAAATTAATTTTTTTTGCTTTCAATCTAGTATGTGGTTACATATCAAATGGTGGATCTCATTCTGATGGAGATTCTAATAATACTGCGGTTAGGATTCATATGTGCTTATCGATACATGTACTGATTTGATATTGTTTCATTCATAATTATAGTTGAGCTTATAATATTTTTACATATATCCCCTTAATGAATTAATGTTATTTGTTACTTTATTCAAGTAGCAAAGCAACCAAAAGTGTTGGCCTTTATCCTATACATATCTACACAAATTGAAATACAATATCATAACTCATTATTCGTTACCATACTTTGTACAGCAAATAGAACTGCACTTGAAACTTCGACTTTGCTGAAGATCTTGACACAAAATTGTATCACTCAGATTTTGATTATTTCCGTTTTGAATTACTATCAATAACTCATTGTTGCATTTTAAAGCCATTAATTCATATCGTTTGCGAAACTCATTTTTAACTTTTCTTTAGTTTCAATACATATACTACTCAAGTGTTTCATCATTAAACTGCTATCATACACTCTTTCTATGAAATTGCGGGTTTCATTGTAAGACTTGAGCATAAACTTCCATGATAATGCAATTAGGTACCATTAAAGTGGATGATACATGTAATTTTTTAATATTATTAGGTTATGATCATCATGTCCAATCAGTTGAATTATCTATCTTTTATGTTTATGAAAAAAAAAATTTGTTACGTCCTTTTTTGTTGCAGGTTATAAAACTTGGGGTTTGATACTTTAAATTGTTTTAGCGGAAGATCACACAACACAACAAGGTACTTTAAGTTGTTGAGAAGATCTTGAAGAAATAAGGGAAAATGGGCATGCTAATGTTGGTACCATAACTTAGTAGGCTAAGTTAAGGCCTTGGTTAAAACAAGGTAGTTTCATTAACGGTTGTTTCATTAGTATAACTATATAATGCAAGAAATTTGTACCAATGTTAACGCATTCGAATACTATATTTTTGAGTTGACGTACAATGCACGGGGTTCTTAAAAGCCAGTAAACTATATATAACAATAGACTCATAAACAAGGGACCTTTTTCATAAATAATTTTCAAAGGTCACATTATAAAGGTTGCAACTAGCAAGAAAACTCTATCTTAATACTAACTCAAGTTGTTACCATGTCTTTGCTTAAGAAAATGAACAGCAACATCGCTGATATTATAACTCAAGTTGTTACGGTATTCAACCGGGAGTTGAATCAAGACACCGATGCCAAGGAAAACAAGGAATGGGTGAAAGTCGGTGCACCGTATTTGATAGCCAGTAGCGGAGCTATATGGAGAGTAATGGGGTCAGTTGACCCCAACGAAAAATCGTTCTATATAAGAAATTTTTATAGATATAGATCTAAGTACAACGTTAGTTCATTGGTTGATTGTATTTTATTTCAAGTTTCACACCCAGATTCAAACCTTGTATCTACATATATTTCTTTTTCTAGTTTTCAGTCTACATTTAATATAGACTTATCAAAACTTTTACCCATTTAGTTAGACTCCACCCATTGACCCAATATATAAGTAGACTTATGGATTCAAAAGCGTTATTTTATAATTTATTCAAGGTAATTATATATAATCACATATTTATAAACGAGAAAAATATCGTACATGACATCGATGACTTAAATTTTTTTTATGTTTGTACTTAATCCTACTTCTTAGTTTATCAATTAAGTTTTTGTAACTTGGTAGATTTCGTTATTATTTTATGACACCAACCTTCTTAAATCCTAACTCTGCCGCTGTTGATAGCTGCCTTAATTGGGATCATGTTGATGTGCTGCTGCAGAAGTGGATCAGCCGGAAAGATGATGAAAGCACCGGGTCAACCACATAGGAAGATCTCAAGGAGTACATTTGAGAAAAACCCTGGAAAATATTTTCGTGATAATCGTGGTTAAACTAATAACTTTGTTTATTAGGTTAAAGCTTCTCAATTAAATCAGTTGTTTCGTTATCGTGTATCCATCCATCATATGATAAAATTACGCTGTATTTTGATTTAATGTTTAATTTGTGATATATTGTAGTCTTTTCGTATTGTTAAGAGGTTTGGTTGTGACTTCATCAAGACTTGTCTTAAGGGCTGTTTCTTTTTGACTTATTGAACTTAATTGAGGCAACGGATTATTCGGTAATATCATAGGCTGTTTACTTGCAGCTTAAAAAAATAAATTAACTTCCTGGAGAGATCAATCGGTATGTTGGAAATTTGTAGAATTCGAAAGGTAACACATGGTAGATGCTATGTACAGATGGTGGGAACTTATATTATTATTATTAATTATTATTATTATTATTATTATTATTATTATTATTATTATTATTATTATTATTATTATTATTATTATTATTATTATTATTATTATTATAATAAACTTAAAAGTATTAAAACTTACAAAAAATTAGTGGGAAGCCTAGAGACAATCTGAGCCCCCACACCTCTAGCAATAGCAAAACCTATCCTAGTAAAAATATGAGCAGTAGCACCGGCACCAATATCTTGCGCCATCGAACTCTTCTGAACCCGCTTTAGCAAAGAAACAGCATCCTTTTCTAATTCCCCAAGGGAAGAAAATGAGAAAGGAATGAAACCATAACCAATCGCCTGACTGCTAGATTCGTACTTGACCCGCTTCCGACGAACCGCATCAACCACAGCACGTCCAGGGACAAAGTCAGAAAGCCCAGACTGTGTCAAAGGAGAAGACCCTGTCAAGTCAACACAAACATCGCGACCACAATCTCAGGAATAAAGTAACACATCTGCAGGTCTGAGTGCCCTGTCGTTCCCTCCAGACAACCCAATGTCAACCTCCTTTCTCGCTGAAATCCCAGATCGATAACAAACATCAACAAGGGAATCCCGAACAACATTATGTTGATGCTTAATACCCACCATACCAGCACAAGACACCGCGTGATCCCCGAAAATATCCCTAGTAGAAACCTTTGAACAGGCAGAGCATGCCGTCGAGATAGAGAACAATGGAACACCCAACCGGTAGCACAACACACATCGGTAAGTCTTTGCGTTCATCGTCTGACCCAACCCCAAAATAGGGATTGCCCTTAGCCAAGCAGAGGTGTGATCACCCTGCTGCGATTTCCATAAGGCCGATTGTCGGGGAGATAATGAAAAAGTGGATTCTGCAGAAGCGGTAACCTTTGTGAAATAAACATCTGCTAATTTCTTCATGAGTATGGGGGCAGCGACCTCACTCTGATTACCTAAAATATCAAACCTAACCGTTTTATTAAACAGACCCAATGCATCTTCAAAAGCACGACCAAGACCAACAATACCCGCATGACGTAGGAGCTTGGTCTGCAACCCAGCAGACTGTAATCGAGAAGCCAGAAAAGCATAATGACGAACATCTCCCGCAGAATAAACATCAAGCCCTCCAAATGCAAATGGTAAGGTGGCAAGCCGCCACTGCCAATCACCAAACCCAGGCTCTGAAGCAGTAACAATACGCTCCAAGGAAGATCGAAGGGCTCCATCAAAAGCGCGTTGAGCCGCCTCAAATATACTAGGAGGACAAGTACGCAAGGTAAAGTAGAGTTTAGAAACTCCCGTACATGCCCTAAGCAACAACAATTCACACTGAGGATCATCAAGCTTAGCAACCTTATCCATAAGCTTAGCAACCTCAAATATAAAAATTTTGTTATTATTGTTATTATTATTATTATTATTATTATCATCTTACTATATATATATATATGCAGGATCAATGGGGAAGTAACCAATCGGGGGGAAGCAAATTTTTTTTTTTTTTCGTTTTTTTTGATTTTTTTTTTCCGGCATCAAGATCACACAAAAATATGAACATTTAGAAGAGACTTCGTGATGAATGTTATTATTTAGGCGGGAAAACGATCGACAAAAATAACATTCAAGATAATATTGTTCGTGAAGAATATGAACGGTTTTTTTCCATGTTTTGTGAAGTAAAATTTAGCCCGATTTAGAGTTTAGGGTTTAGGGTTTAGGGTTTGGTGTTTTGGGTTTATTCCATAAACCCAAAACACCAAACCCTAAACCCTAAACTCTAAACCGTTCGTGTTAAAAACTCAATCTAAATCCTAAATCTAAACCCTAAATCTAAACCCTAAACCCTAAATTTCTAAACCCTAATATCTAAACCCTATAAACCTTAATATCTAAACCCTAATATCTAAACCCCAATAGCTAAAACCTCAAAATACGCTCGAAAAACACGATAATTGTTATATATTACTTCTTCGAGCGTTTTCTCGCCAAAATAAAAACATTTATCACAAAGTGTCTCTACTAAATGTTCATATTTTCATCTCATCTATAATGTTCGTGAACAAAGTTTTTTCAAAAAACGAAAAAAAAAAGTTTTTGCTTCCCCCCGCTTCCCCCCGAATGGTTACTTCCCTCTTGATCCTACCACTATATATATATATATATATATATATATATATATATATATATATATATATATATATATATATATATATATATATATATATATATATATAAAATATTAATAGAGCAATAATGAAAAAATAAAACTATTATCAACCGTTAGATATGATATTTACATAGATTAACCTTTTAATCAGGGTCGTGCCTGAAAATTTGGATACCCGGTACGAGATGGTCGATTATATGCCCCTATCAAAAATTTAAATAGCACAACACAATTCTTTTAATGTTCGGAACTTAGTTAAGCTAGACGATCCATCTCTACACCAATTTTTTTCAATAAACACAATATAGTTTTCTTTCTACAGAGGCTCATAGTCACATGCCCAACTCTATGCCTCTCTTAATGGCACACAAAAAAAGTAATGAAAATACAATTGTCTTTAGAGCACTCGGTGTCCACTACAAAATCGACCGTCCCCCCCTAAATCGACGCCGGGATCGACGGTCGGTCGACACCGGCACGACGTCGATCCCGCCGTCGATTCCCAACCTCCAAAATTCGACGGTGGTCCAAATGAGCCGTTGGAAGATTTTTTTTAAAATCTAGCCGTTGCAAACGGCTCCTTTCCTTTTTTTTTTTTCTTTTCTTTTTTGCTGTTTCTTATTATTTGTAAGGGTGTTTTGGTGGTTTTTTGCAGGTGCAAAAGAAGGAAGAAGATAAAGATGTAAATGGGAGAGGTAAAAATGTACAACTTTTCAGGCTCTATGTACAACTATTGATATTTAATGATTTTCTATATGTATTTCGTACGTTATTGTTATATATATTTATTTATTTTTTTTATTTTTTTTATTTTTACATAATTAATTAAGTTATGAAATTTATTATAAATTTTATTTTGTTTAGTTATTTCTTTTTAATAATTTATAAAGAAACTATTAATGATAAAAAAATATATATTAAAATATAATAAAATAAGAAATGCACACTGAAATGGACACTGTGGACACCACCACCCATGACATAGTCAGTCAATTTCAGCTTCTAAAAATGGACACTAAGAAATGGACATTGAAATGGACACGGACATCTCGTGCTCTTATTTGTTCTTTAATCTTGAGTTTTTGTGTCTTGATTCTTAAAGAATGAAGATGAGTAGATGATGAATGGCCGCAAAAAAAGAAAAAATCTAGTGAATACTTTGATCTAGGGAATCCACGAGTTTAGAGGCTTTTAGATGCTCAAAAGGTAGAATCAAGAATCAATCGTTTTTGGATGCCCAACCTTAGTTGCTTTAAATTATCTATTATTATTTTTTTAAATCCATTTATTAATTATGGGCTTTTTTTTTTCCTAATTTTGTATAAAGGATATATGTGAGCTAAAATTATGGATCAAAATGAGTCTAGTAGAGATGAAATTGAACTTATAAATTGTTGACCCTTATATTTTGTTGTCCGGTGCGGTCGCCCACCCCGCACGGCCTAATGCCCGGCCCTGCTTTTAATCCAACCATTAAAATCATGTTTAAAAACCAATAGAGCTATTATTAAACGTTATATTTTTGTTCCCTAATTGTCCTTTCAGGAGAAAACACAGGTATTCATCTTAAACAAAATATGTCAGAGACCACATAACCACATCGATTTTTGAATTCAAAAATTTCTCTGAATCTTGCAGCGACGATCGAGTTGATTTTTGGTAATAAACATAAATTGTTTATCCACGGGGTCCCAAGCATCTTGTGGTTTTGTTTAAGTTGAATTTATGTATTTTCTATTCAATATTGGTGTAATTTGGTGGATGAATCATATTTTAGTATCCTATTGTGAAACTGAATACATTGATGCGTTTGTGTTAATTATAAAATATGTTGTTAGAATCACATTATGGTGTGTATCTTTGCCTATTCAATTTTAGGGTGATATATATATATATATATATATATATATATATATATATATATATATATATATATATATATATATATATATATATATATATATATATATATATATAATGCTCACACTTAAAAGCGTGTATATGTTAAAATATTAGTTTTCAAATCCACACGCTTAGATATGTTATTAATGTATTCTCTCAAATCCTCATACCTTCAAGTGTTAGTGGTATATTATAGTACTTAGGCTTAAAGTGTGACAATTCATTAAGTTCCTCACACTTTGAAGTATGAAATATGAATTCATAATAGCACACACTTAAAGGTGTATAGATGCTATTAAAATTTGTTACGGCCGAAATTCACACACCTACTTCAAGCGTGTACTGTACAATTCTATACACTTCTAAGTGTGTATATCTACTAAAAAAATGTGATTAATCAAGCATTTTGTTGTAGTGACAACTTGTCATTAGCTTAGTGATATCGATGTACCTCACGAGTGGATCATATTTATATATTCACATAAAAAATTCATATTGTGGTGTGTAAATCTTCTTTCTTAAAAACCTAATAACTTCGTTTACTAGGTTTAAGTTTAATTAGGTGTTTTGTTGTCGATCGTATGATATAAATATGCTATCTTAATTTATGATATATATATATATATATATATATATATATATATATATATATATATATATATATATATATATATATATATATATATATATATATGTGTGTGTGTGTGTGTGTGTGTGTTGGTTAATGAACTAAAAGACAAAATTAAGTATGAGGATTAACCAAGGAATAGGTTTTGATGATGACACATACATATGCATAAGTGATGACTGACACCTTAACATAAAACACACAAGGTCACTAATTCATACTTTATCTTGCAAATGACCAAGTCAAACATAGCTTAAAGAATGAAATTAAAGATCAGCTAAATACACGGTCAAGGTACGGTCGACCGTATATCCAGCCGTGAAACCCCAAACTGAATTGCAACGCAGTTTTATGAAAACAAGTTGCACGGTCGCCACCACGGTCAACCGCAGTGCGACCGCAGTTTTCTCTGTTACCAATTTTGACCAAATAAAGTTTGACTAGTTCCCGACATCTATAATTCATGAAACCTTTCTCAACATGCTTAGAATAGATGCCCTCTCCATACTCAATCGAGTTTTGGTCATAAAAACTCTAATTGTGGTTAATTACACCTAATGACGTATTAATGACAATTTAACCAAGATTAGGCTTAACACATAAGTGTTAAACAATAACTTGTGATCTTAAATCTTATCTAGACATCCTTAGTATGATCATCAAGTACCAACACACTTAAGCCAATATCACTTGAATGATAATTGTTATTAAAAATGACTTAGTGATTAATTAAGGCTAATTGAGGAACATTGCTCTCAAGTGTAACTAGTAAAGACTTGTAATCCTAAAATACACTTAGATACATTTAGGATGGTCACCAAGTCCCAACTAGAGATTGCTCTTCTCTTGTGCATGTGTTGGACATTAATGTGTGCTTACACATTAATCAAGCAATATGTTATATTGCAATTAAACTTGTTAAAAGCTTGATTTATAAGTTGTGCAACTATCTATATGATTGATCCTAGAATAACTATCTCTTGCTATGCGTGAGTATTACTTGCTACTTGTCAATATGCTTAATACTCATAAATTTGTCAACTTGATTAATATGTTTGCTATGTGCTTACTAGTTAGGATTCAAGTAACTAACCTACTTCAATAAATTAAGTGTAAAATGGTTCACAATGGAATTATAATCAATTGTCTATTTGGTCTAGTCTAAGTAACTAAGTGTGATTGCTTATTCAAGTATGACTTAACTTTGATGTCTCTACATACTTAATGATTATCTTAGAAAGACATCACTCAATTAATCTCTACCTAAACTCAAATGGAACATGACTTGTGATTAATTGATACTTGGAAGTTAATGACATAGTAACTAGTCTTTAGAATTGAACTAAAAGCATTAATGTGACTAACTAAGTCTTGACCAAACTGAGATTTCTCAAAATATCAATCAAGAAACTTCTCCAAGAATGTTGGATTTACCACTTTTAGAATGTTAAGTCACTTTCACACAATAAGACAAAATCTCACACACTTAATGCATATAGTACTTGCATAGGATGTTTGGTTTCTTTTGCATGTGCTAAAAGAAGTAAAGGTGCCAAAATATGGTGTTCAAATTTGAGTCAAACGGCTATACAACAGATGTAACGACCCTGGATTTTCCAACATTTAATTAATAATTATTATTATTAATACTTGTGATTTAACGAATGTATTGCTATACATTTACTTGCTACCATACATGATTCTTGAATGCCCGAAACGTCTTTGTGACACACGAAACTTTCACGAATAATATTTTTAGAATATTATTTACATTCATGATTAAGTTTATTAATCATTTTGATTAACTATGGTTATTAGTTAATCACTTGGGCTTTTATTGGACGGACTTGTTAATTACTTGAACATGAGCTTTTATTAATGGTTATTGGACTTAAGAGCCCACTCTACTTCTTTAATGGACTTGTTAGCCCATTTATTTTTTTTATGTAAGTATTACTCTTAAGATGAAACTAGATGGTTAAGTGCATGGAAGACTAGTTACTATGTAGTTGCACCTTATCCCCATTAACACACCCTTATTAACCATCTTTTTTGACAATTACATGAGATTAACTTGTGGATATTTCCTTCCCTTTTGATTCCCTTCAAGCCGTTGGCCAAGGGGCCTTTTGGTGGAGTTTTTGATTTACTTTTTGTATTACTTACTCTTGCTTTTATTTCACTTAAAACACACATTCACTTGCTTGCATATTTTCTCTCCTTTTTTCTCTCAAATACTTGTAAGTATTATGAACAAATCCTCTCTTTTTCTTTATCTTAAAACCGAACCAACAACCCTTAAATCATCATCATCTTTGTTCTTTGTTGTTAATTGTTTGTAGTTGTTAGTTGTTACTTGTTATCATTTACTTACTTACTTGGTTTCAAGAATCAAACTTACTAGTTTCATTCTTCTTTTATCTTGTTTTTACAAGAACACTCAAGAACATAAACTTACTAGTTTATGTTCTACACTTAATGTATCAAAAGATTGTAAGTTCATAGTTGTTAAACTCATACTTGTAATTCATGTTAGTAAACTTTAAAGTTTACTTTCTTAAAGATCAAACTTTGGTTTGAATCTTTAAAGTATGAACAACAATGAACTAGTTACTTGTTTACTTAGTTTATATCTTCATTTTATGCACTTTTATTTCATGTTTGTTGGTTGTTATTGGTCAAATGTTACTAGTTAACTTTGATCTCATTAATCTTGAACTAAAATTAACTTTAAAAGTTCAAGAACATGTAAGTAAGTTTCTTTAATTATAACTTGGTACACTTATGTTAGATCTAGACTTTTGAGTCTTGGATCTTCAAGACCAAACTAAAGAACTATGTTCTACAACTCAAGGTCTTGATTTCATGAGTTTACTTTCAAAGTTTGTAACTTATTATTAGTTTTAAAGTTCATGTATGTGTTAGATCTAAGACTTTGATGTAACTTTCGTTCATCAAACTTTATACAACTCTTAAGTGAGTTGTGCTACATGTCTTAGACCTACACTTGTGTCATAATAGTCAAAACTTTGTTAATATTACTTTTACATTTCATGTATGTGTTGCATCTAAGACTTTGATGTAACTTTGGTTCATCAAAACACTTGCAACACTTAAGTGAGTTGTGCTTCATGTTTTAGACATACACTTGGGTTATGATGGTCAAACCTTGGTGAAAATGATGCAAACACATCAACGAGTTGTACACTTGAAGCTATATGCATCAAGGATGAGAACCATGATAAGCATCGAGCACCAAGAACCACCGGAACCTACTGACCCTATTGTTTTGCCCTTTTTGGGTCTGATCAGTAAGACCTGGGCTGTTTTAATGTTTATTTTCAGATAGCTCTGTTCGAGTAGATAACTTTTCATATAGGACTCGTCTAAATCCGAGTTACGGTTTAGGATTTATGGCCCTCCGATCGTCACTATGTCCTTTTAACGTTGTGCAGAAATTTCTGACCTACTCGCACTTAGACCGTCGCCACGGTCAAACGAAGACGAGTTTCCTTCTGTAAATTTTACCACACTTAAAGGACTCATATACGGAGCCAAGACCACTAGTCTCACCTTATTTCAGTAAGGGTAGAGGCCGTGGTGACTGACTGAAGTCAGCCTTTGTTTTAAACTACTTTCATAAACGAAACTTACTTTACACCTTTTGTTAAATGATGAACGATGATGACCCCTAAGACCTTATTTACATACTTTTAAACCAATTCGGATGATTTACTGACTTAGTACTATTTAACTTAGGTTGAGGACCCGTTTGGACGACCTTCATCACTTGCACACTTTTCCCGACTCGACTTTACCGCTACTTTATCATTGTGAGTTATTGCATTCCCTTTTTACTTTAACTTATTTTGGGAACTGAGAATATATGCGGATTTTATGTTTTACATACTAGGCACGAGTACTTAAACTATATATATGTGTGGGATATACAACGGCATAAACATTCCCTTTAGCTCGGTAACGTTTAATCATTGGTTTTTGAATCGTGAACGCGAATCTTAGATATGGATCCATAGGGTTTGACATCCCCACTCGGGCTAGTCGCGCTAGCATTTAACGAGTGTTTAATACTTCTTAAACATACGCACTTGCCAAGTGTACTTTCAGGGGGTGATATATTATTTAAACGTTAAGTTAGTTACCGAGTGCCCACGGTTGAGCATATACTTAAACATACTGATTTGGATTACTATTTTGAAACGCTCGTTGTAGCACTGAAATCTCGTGGCCTACTTACATTACTGTTATACTTAAACTATAGCTCACCAACCTTTGTGTTGACGTTTTTAAGCATGTTTTTCTCAGGTGCTTAAGGTTGCTTCCGCTGTTGTACTAGTCTTGCTGTAGACAACCCGCTGCTTTAGAGATGTCCCGCATGAACGTTTACTTTTGCATACAAACTTTATTACAATTATTATTTGCTTCTACTTAGTGAAGCATGCTTTTGGGCTGTAAAACATTCGATGTTGGTTATGCCATCACTATTTATATGAATGCAAACTTCTTTTGAAATCGCATATAGTACTTAACCTTGTAATGATCCTGTTATTGATGGTCCGTACATGATGATTTAGTACGGGGCATCACATTTGGTATCAGAGCATTGGTTGTAGGGAATTAGGTTGCATTAGTGAGTCTAAGACCGACCCGAGTAGGATTCACTAATAGGACTAATCTACAACTTGTTAGTTTACTTGTTTCCGCTGAACTTACTGCATGCTGCTGCTTACTTTTACTGCTATATGCCGTATGCTACTACCTGTTTTCACTACTGCATGCTATTATCTGCTTTCGATTCCATGAAACTGTGTTATATTACTGCATGTTATCGTTTACTACTACTGCCTGTCACTGCTTACTTCTACTGCTGTATGAACTTACTGCATGCTACCGTTTCCTTTTACTGCTATGTAAACTCGCTGTATGCCTTTGTTTACTCTCGCTACTGCAAACTACTATCTGCTTTTAACATGTTACCTCGGTATGATACTGTTACTATTTCCATGTTACGTGCTGTCGTAAACGATCTAGGCTGCTGTAGTTGATATGCCTGATTACACTCTTGCTACATGCCTATTGTTCGCTATACCGACTTGGAGAACTCATCCTTCCGAGTTCAGATGTTTTCCCGAACTACTTTCCCACTTGTCTAACCATAAGAACTAATAGTGTAATCGACCTGTTACTACTGCTCCACCGTTCCAGAGATCGAAACATTACTTCACGCGATCTAGAAGATTGTACAGTTGACACATACCCTGTACGCTTTTGTGACCGTCACTTAACTCTTTCATTCCTTACCACAGCTCGACGGTCTAACGACACTTCTGAACTTAGGTCCCTAACACTTCTATATTTAGGCATTGAAGAAGTCGGGAAGGCATTCCCTTTAACGAGGTCATAGTGTCTTCTACTGATGCTCAGCCATACCCACGGACTTGGGAGTCGCCTCGAGACATATCGTATCACTACTTGCTACACGTACAACTCGGCACGAGACCCAGATTGAATTTCTAGAAAGGAATCTAACGATGTTACTTGAACCCGAATATTTTGAAGAAATTTCGGAGCACTTAGGCATTGATGCATGACCTATGGAGCTTACGCATCCACACCGAGAAACCGTGAGATTGATTATGTAGATTTTATTTTAAGACAACACAGGTAAAGCACCTTTAGATGAAATTGAGTAGAACTTGAAGTGATCACGTCACATTGACAATATGAAGTGATATTGGAATGAACGTACGATTTAGTACAATATAATAACGCCAGGCCAGCGTGATTATATTGAAGTAAATCATGCAGAAGTTCCAATGTTACTACATGAGGAATATGAGGTGGTCCAGGGAAAATTTTGGCAGGGATCACTTGAGCATACACATTATAGTCTGTTAAGGGTAGGGAAGGAATAACCACGTAGCCCAGATACTGTACAAGAGGGGCCTTGATTACAGAATTGATAACCCGAAAATTTGTTATAGATATCGATACCCTGGGCATTTAATGAAAAAGTTCTCATATAGGAAAAACTTTAAACTTACCTGCGGTAAAGAAATCATTATGGAAACTTGCATGGATCTTGATTCTTGTTAGGGTACGTTTCGGCACAACGTTTTATTATTTCGGAGTTGTTTAATACTAGAATGATAGAAACCTTACATCTAAGAACCTTAGCATTATCATGAATAGTAAACCATCAACAACAATGGGAATTAAGTATTCTATAGGACACAAGCAAATGGTAAACTGAGGAAGATAGAGAAATAATTTAAGGTAGTACTTTAAGATTAACAGGTGGGTCATTGGAGATGACCTCGTATTAACCAAACTTGGAAGTTTTAATGTAGTAGTTGAAAAGGGATTAGTTACCTACGTACAGGCATACGCTATTCGAAAAGATTGATAGAATTTTTCACAGTAGTACAGTAAGATTTGATTTGGGATGAACTTTAAGATTAACCTAATACTCATCGAGCCAGGAAGCTTTGATGAAATAGTTGGAACGAACTGACTTTCAAGGAGGAAAGCGGAATTTATTTATAATGGGAAAAATTTATTTGTATACCTCGCAAGAATGGTGAAACTATTATGGGGAGAGATGTAGCCCAAAAACGGAACCTTATTAGTTACATGACAACACCCCGAAATCCCACAATGGAAATGGGAAGAAATTCATCATTAACTACCAGAGACGGTATGCGGATAGGACATCATCTGGGTTATTATTGACCATCTCGCCAAAACTGCTCACTTTCTAGCCATGAAAGAAACCGATACAATGGACAAACTTACACAGCGATACTTAAAGGAAATTGTATTCCGTCACTTCAGCAATTCAAATTTTATATTGAGGATTACCCAAGAATCTCATTTGATACTCATTCTTACGCAACTCTAAATCCTAATTTATTACGAGGAATTTCTTATTCGATGATAACCACAACCTCATCCTTCTCACTTCAATATTATCAGTTCGAAATTTTCCTAAAATCAATGAGTGGTTAACCCTCATCCTCATACTGTCCCATTCGTACCTCACTCATAAGCAACAGCTTCACACTTAGGCATTTTTGGTCAAGGGACTTATGCCCTACTAATAGTTGTCAATCTTATCTAAATTTAATGGTTTTTATTACCTCAAATATCACTCGAAATTTTCAAAAGTCTTTTACTCGATTCTCATCAATCTTTTCCAACTTGTAACCCCCGAAATATGAAAAATTTTGTTTGCCAAAATTTTACACACATTATTTTACTGTGCTATCCTCTCAAAGCTTTATAATAATAAATTTATTTTATCTGCCATTCATGCAAATTTTTGAAATCGTATCCGTTATGTAAAATAAAGTAAATGATTACTTATTTTTGACAAATACATATGAAACTTTACTTTCACTTTTACAAATCAAATCTTTTATTCAGAAGATATTATACTTTGAACGGTACGTGTTGTACATAACCCTAATTTACTAAGAACTTCGTTTCTTCTCTTGCATTGTCACCATAAACAATTTCTATAAAACTTTCGTTGCGTATTATACAAAACTTTTCGTGTTATTCGTATCCAAGTCATCCTAAAAGCTTTATAACCGTCGAAATCGAAAGATTCATGTGTATGTGATAAAGGCACTGACTACCACGTCATGCAAGGCCTTCGGGCATCCGCTAACACTTAAACCATTCAAAACTATTACGTTACCCCATGTATTTATTTCACCACACGTGTTGGAACAATGCTCTTTCTTACATGGCTCTAAGTCCTGACTCATTCCAAGGAATTCTCATTTAGTGGTATTAATACCATCATTATTCCGGCTTTAATACTAGTCATAACCTGTTTGGCACTTTGCAAATTCAAGAAGCAATTAACTTCTCATCCTCGTGCTTTATCCTTCGTACCTCACTTTTAGCAACGGCTTCGCACGTAAATATTTTTGGCCCAAAGACTTGTGTCCTGATAATTACCAAAACTACATTTATGTCATTAGTTTTCATTACCTAGTAACTGGTCACCCGAGGATTCCAAGCTTTTTTTTTTTTTCACTCAATCTTTTTCAACTCGTAACTTTTGAAATACGAAAAACTATGTTTATCAATTTTTTTATTACACGTTGTTTATTTGTGCTAAAAACTTTTCGGTCACAAGATTTACAGACAATGAAAGTACTAAAAACTTTTCGGTCACTTAAACGATTTATAAAATCATATATGTATAAATTTATACTTACTTATTTTGATACTAAGTTATATCTTCAAAATATTTAAAAACCGCTCCTTTACAGAGTTATTCAACTTAAGTCAAATAGTTTTAAGCAAAATGGTACATGTTGTACCTACTCCTAAATTTACTAGGAACTTCGTTCCGTCTACGTTGTCACAACAAGCGTTTAAAGGTTTTGTTTTTCAAAACCCCCTTAGTTGATTTTATTAAAGGTTTTCATATTAGACTACACCATGTATGGATCACACTTTTCTCGCCCTCCGTTAGAGATGAAACTTACTATTAAGATCTTTGTTAAAAAAAAAAACCCTTGAGCCACTTTGGATGGCGGTTTTATAAAATTTGTGAAAAAATCTTTGCACCCATAAAATGCTCTTTTAAAAGCTAAACATGACAAAAATGCGGGCCGATAAATCAATTTTTTTAGGTACACTCATTGGCCACCCTATTGTAGGAAAGGTACTAGGTGGGTTACTGTTCTCAATACTTCACGGCAAATCACAACGCCCTCTTAAACCTCATCTCTATGAATCAGTATGTTGAGACACAAGAATCATATTTGGAGATTCTTTTCTCTCGGAGTAAACTATTCGTTAGAACCAAGGGTTCACGTATCTTCCCATCCGCACAACCCCTTAGGTACACGGATAAATTCGGAACAAACCACTCGAAGAGTTCACTCTCGATTCAAAGACCACACCTTTCGTGCGACTTTCCTTCGGAAATGTAATATAAGATACTTTGAGAACCTATGAATCTTGTTATCCCTTGGGAGGGGACTTCTTAAAACATTTACGACACTGATGTGGATACTCTATATGTTCCTTCCTTCATTGGTTGCAACTGTATGTTGCTCTAGTTAACGTTAACCCTACTTCAACATGTAACTGAAAGGATGAAGTTACATTACAGAACTGTGCTTTCATTTCATCCAAGGGTAGGTTCACCTGCAGTATGGTAAACTAGGTGATATTCCTCATTGTTCGTTCAGACCGTTCTGAAGGCACTATGAATAATTATGGCTTGCAAGTCCAATTGATCACTTTTAGCTAAAATCTCAATTCACTTATTCAAATGAAATGTTCTTAAATATCGAGTTCCTATGCCTATGGCCTCCTTCCGAAACCAAGAGATTGGTAAAATCCGTGGCTAACGCTATCCAGACATCAAATCGCATGGTTGTAATCACTATGTTTTCCATTCTACCGTCAGCTTATATTACGACATTCACGCTCAATGTTTTAGATGAGCTTAGAATCATTCATGATGCATTTCACGCATCCAACTTACCGAAGATGCCTGTAAGGCTAGACACACCATCTTTCTTTTTGTAGATATACATTCAGATGACATACTCAGGTTAATCGGAAACGGAATCGATTTGTTGATCTCTTAGGATAACAGACTTAATTAATGGCATGTACCCATTCTTACTTTCATACACCGAAATACCTTTCAGGGTAAATAACTTACTTCTGAGCCCACGGGTCTCACGGAACTTTGATACACCCCTCTTAATCGATTACGGTACCATTGTTGGTCACTCCTTAAAATTTCGGGACGAAATTTCTTTAACATGTGGGTAATGTAACGACCCTGGATTTTCCAACGTTTAATTAATAATTATTATTATTAATACTTGTGATTTAACGAATGTATTGCTATACATTTACTTGCTACCATACATGATTCTTGAATGCCCGAAACGTCTTTGTGACACACGAAACTTTCACGAATAATATTTTTAGAATATTATTTACATTCATGATTAAGTTTATTAATCATTTTGATTAACTATGGTTATTAGTTAATCACTTGGGCTTTTATTGGACGGACTTGTTAATTACTTGAACATGGACTTTTATTAATGGTTATTGGACTTAAGAGCCCACTCTACTTCTTTAATGGACTTGTTAGCCCATTTATTTTTTTTATGTAAGTATTACTCTTAAGATGAAACTAGATGGTTAAGTGCATGGAAGACTAGTTACTATGTAGTTGCACCTTATCCCCATTAACACACCCTTATTAACCATCTTTTTTGACAATTACATGAGATTAACTTGTGGATATTTCCTTCCCTTTTGATTCCCTTCAAGCCGTTGGCCAAGGGGCCTTTTGGTGGAGTTTTTGATTTACTTTTTGTATTACTTACTCTTGCTTTTATTTCACTTAAAACACACATTCACTTGCTTGCATATTTTCTCTCCTTTTTTCTCTCAAATACTTGTAAGTATTATGAACAAATCCTCTCTTTTTCTTTATCTTAAAACCGAACCAACAACCCTTAAATCATCATCATCTTTGTTCTTTGTTGTTAATTGTTTGTAGTTGTTAGTTGTTACTTGTTATCATTTACTTACTTACTTGGTTTCAAGAATCAAACTTACTAGTTTCATTCTTCTTTTATCTTGTTTTTACAAGAACACTCAAGAATATAAACTTACTAGTTTATGTTCTACACTTAATGTATCAAAAGATTGTAAGTTCATAGTTGTTAAACTCATACTTGTAATTCATGTTAGTAAACTTTAAAGTTTACTTTCTTAAAGATCAAACTTTGGTTTGAATCTTTAAAGTATGAACAACAATGAACTAGTTACTTGTTTACTTAGTTTATATCTTCATTTTATGCACTTTTATTTCATGTTTGTTGGTTGTTATTGGTCAAATGTTACTAGTTAACTTTGATCTCATTAATCTTGAACTAAAATTAACTTTAAAAGTTCAAGAACATGTAAGTAAGTTTCTTTAATTATAACTTGGTACACTTATGTTAGATCTAGACTTTTGAGTCTTTGATCTTCAAGACCAAACTAAAGAAGTATGTTCTACAACTCAAGGTCTTGATTTCATGAGTTTACTTTCAAGTTTGTAACTTATTATTAGTTTTAAAGTTCATGTATGTGTTAGATCTAAGACTTTGATGTAACTTTGGTTCATCAAACTTCATACAACTCTTAAGTGAGTTGTGCTACATGTCTTAGACCTACACTTGTGTCATAATAGTCAAAACTTTGTTAATATTACTTTTACATTTCATGTATGTGTTGCATCTAAGACTTTGATGTAACTTTGGTTCATCAAAACACTTGCAACACTTAAGTGAGTTGTGCTTCATGTCTTAGACTTACACTTGGGTTATGATGGTCAAACCTTGGTGAAAATGATGCAAACACATCAACGAGTTGTACACTTGAAGCTATATGCATCAAGGATGAGAACCATGATAAGCATCGAGCAACAAGAACCACCGGAACCTACTGACCCTACTGTTTTGCGCTTTTTGGGTCTGATCAGTAAGACCTGGGCTGTTTTAATGTTGATTTTCAGATAGCTCTGTTCGAGTAGATAACTTTTCATATAGGACTCGTCTAAATCCGAGTTACGGTTTAGGATTTATGGCCCTCCGATCGTCACTATGTCCTTTTAACGTTGTGCAGAAATTTCTGACCTACTCGCACTAAGACCGTCGCCACGGTCAAACGAAGACGAGTTTGCTTCTGTAAATTTTACCACACTTAAAGGACTCATATACAGAGCCATGACCACTGGTCTCACCTTATTTCAGTAAGGGTAGAGGCCGTGGTGACTGACTGAATTCAGCCTTTGTTTTAAACTACTTTCATAAACGAAACTTACTTTACACTTTTTGTTAAATGATGAATGATGATGACCCTTAAGACCTTATTTACATACTTTTAAACCAATTCGGACGATTTACTGACTTAGTACTATTTGACTTAGGTTGAGGACCCGTTTGGACGACCTTCATCACTTGCACACTTTTCCCGACTCGACTTTACCGCTACTTTATCATTGTGAGTTATAGCATTCCCTTTTTACTTTAACTTATTTTGGGAACTGAGAATACATGCGGATTTTATGTTTTACATACTAGGCACGAGTACTTAAACTATATATATGTGTGGGTTATACAACGGCATAAACATTCCCTTTAGCTCGGTAACGTTTAATCATTGGTTTTTGAACCGTGAACGCGAATCTTAGATATGGATCCATAGGGTTTGACATCCCCACTCGGGCTAGTCGCGCTAGCATTTAACGAGTGTTTAATACTTCGTAAACATACGCACTTGCCAAGTGTACTTTCAGGTGGTGATATATTATTTAAACGTTAAGTTAGTTACCGAGTGCCCACGGTTGAGCATATACTTAAACATACTGATTTGGATTACTATTTTGAAACGCTCGTTGTAGCACTGAAATCTCGTGGCCTACTTACATTACTGTTATACTTAAACTATAGCTCACCAACCTTTGTGTTGACGTTTTTAAGCATGTTTTTCTCAGGTGCTTAAGGCTGCTTCCGCTGTTGTACTAGTCTTGCTGTAGACAACCTGCTGCTTTAGAGATGTCCCGCATGAACGTTTACTTTTGCATAAAAACTTTATTACAATTATTATTTGCTTCTACTTAGTGAAGCATGCTTTTGGGTTGTAAAACATTCGATGTTGGTTATGCCATCACTATTTATATGAATGCAAACTTCTTTTGAAATCGCATATAGTACTTAACCTTGTAATGATCCTGTTGTTGATGGTCCGTACATGATGATTTAGTACGGGGCATCACAACAGATACTAAATTTGGACTGGAGCACTCACGGTCGAACCACGATCGACCGTTGTAACACCCCGTTTTTCTAAACATGGTGCTTGTGGCGTCATACAGAGTTCAAGAATGAGTATTTGATAGTTTGAATGTGATGAATTGACCACGTTTGACTTTGGGATGTTTTAAAAGTGAAATTGAAGTACATCAGGTAAACTGTCGAGTTTGAAGGGGGTATGTCGCGTCATGGTGTGTCGCGATCCGGGACAAACACGATCAAAACACGACAACTTCTGATGATTACTTCTGTCCTTTTATCGAGTTTAAAACAGGGATGTCGCGTATTGGTGTCACGAAATGCGACATAGTGTCGCGAAACGCGACAAAAGTCGTTGTAATGTCA
The DNA here is from genome assembly GCF_046630445.1 of Rutidosis leptorrhynchoides. Lineage (NCBI taxonomy): Eukaryota > Viridiplantae > Streptophyta > Magnoliopsida > Asterales > Asteraceae > Rutidosis > Rutidosis leptorrhynchoides. The sequence continues at coordinate 274,532,189 of NC_092340.1, read as the reverse complement.
TTTTTAACCCATTTTAATGGAATCTTTTGAGGGTGTTTTGGTAATTTCACTTATGGACGGGTTTTATACCCCAAATCAGTTCCAAGGCTTATCTTATCTTCATTTTCACCTACCACACTCTCACCTTCAAACCCTAGAGAGAGAGAGAGAGAGAGGAGAGAGTTTAGAGAGAGAGCTCCATTTGGAGAAGAAGAAGGGTGTTTTGGGTCAAACCTTAAGTGTTAAAGTTGTTCCACTCGTCAACGACATCATTTTGGTGGTATTGGTAAGTTCTAACTCCGAGTTTCATTGTTTGATTTGAGATTCAATGTTAGGGTTTTGAGATTGTCAGTTGTAAAACCCATTTAGATGATGAAGAGGGTTTATGGAAACTAGTTATTTTTGATATTTGGCGGGTTTTAGGTTGGCTGATGATTTAACCATGTTTAAGGCTTGTAAGTGGTGTATAATCACTAGTGTTAGTGATTATAGAAGTGTTGGAACCACTTTGGGTGTATTTGGGTTGACTAATTTTGAAATGGGTCAAAATTAGCGTTTAGGTGTCAAATTGGGCAAGATTGGTGTTTAACACTTATGATTGGGTTTAATTGGCGTATTAGGACCATTCTCACTTGTGTTAGTGATTATTGGTTAGTTTGGGCGCGGTTTGAACTTGGAAGTGCAATTGGGTCGAAATTGCCCTAGTTATCGAAATGGGTTGGTTTGTAATCCTCCCTAATTGTGTTATTTGTTATGTGATAATGGAATAGGTACGTTCCATTGGCGTTTGCGGATTTTGGTTTGGCATCCATCAAGACTTCAAGGTGAGTGTTAATATACTATGTGCATATGTATGTATAGGATGGGTGCGGGTCGAGTGAAGTAATTCTCGGCAATAGAGCTCACTTCACATATATGTGGATTTGATGGACTTGTGTATAGGTCCAATGGGCACGGTTGTGCATTTTGGTTGACCACCTTTGGCCAGGTGCACACTTCGTGTGTACGTTATCACATGGACTTGTGATGTAGGGTTATATAATCCCGATGTAGTGGGATTGGTATTGAGTTGCGGTTGTGTAACCCTGATGATGTGGGTTTTGATTTGGTAAGTGAATCACGTGTGGATGCAGATTCACGATGACGCGTGTAGTTTCGGTCATCTTATTGAGGTAGTGATCTCGTGTGGATGCGGATTCACTAAGGCTCGTGTAGTTCAGCCAACCTCGATGTTGTTGTGGTATTGAAGATAGTAGTCTCGTGTAGATGCGGATTTACTAAGGCTCGTGTAGTTCGACCAATCTTCATTTTGGTAATTGACTTTCGGTATTGGGTTAAGGGGTTAACCTTGTATGACAACCCGGAAATTTCCGACTAAATTTAAACCTAACTTCGACTAGTTTCGACGACTCACGAACAATTATTTATAAATAATTACGCATTAATTTGATATATTAATATTATTATTATTTTTAATATCCTTTTTAAACAATATATCAATAATTAGTATCATTATTATCAGTATTATTATTATGATTAAAAACAATATTATTATTATTATTATTATTATTATTATTATTATTATTATTATTATTATTATTATTATTATTATTATTATTATTATTATTATTATTATTATTATTATTATTATTAAGAGTATTATCATTACTAATATTATTATTATTAGTGTTATTATTGTTGTTAAATTAATACAACTTATTATTAATAATATTTTTATTATTATTATAGATAATTATCATTAACCTTGTTATTAATATTATTATTATTATTATCATTAATAATATTATTATTATCATTTTATTATTATCATCATCATTATTTCTATTATTATTATCATTATTAATACTTTTATTATTATTAATAATATTATCAAATTATTATTATTAATATATTTGTTAATTAGTTATTAATATATTTATTAATATATATTTTATAATAATATCAAATAAAAAAATAAAAGTAAAAAACAATGAACTAATTATATAAATCTGTTTAATTTTTTTATTTATTTATTTTCCCTCTGTTCTTGACTTCTGCGTTTTTATTTTTATTATTTATCTGCTTTTATTTTTTATATAATCGTGATTTTTTTTTCTTCTGCTTCTTTTCCAAAACAGTGAGCGAGTTTTATTTCTTTTTTTTACTGAATCCATGTCGACTTCAATTACTCCGTAATATACAAAACAAATTTATGTTAGTTGATCAATCACTCACACATTATATAAATTTATCTACTGTAATTGAGAAATTAAAAATAGAAAATAAAGAAGTCGATGTTCTGTTCTTGTTCCATTTTTCAAAAGCTTCAAAAATGAAATCCATTTCAAAATCCTTAAATGAAATCTTGTTAGTAATCTATTACTCAAACTCTCTACAAATTTACAAACCTCAATTCGCGATATCAAGTTCGAATTTTGGAGTCAAAGGTATATTTTAAAAAGTCAAAGGTATATTTTAAAAAGTCAAAGCTTTTGTTCTTCATGAAATTCATAATCGTTGTAATGTTTCTGGTACAATTAAGGATTCAGAAAGATTATAGGATAGATTTGAAACCTAATTCGTGTTGTAAGTATTATCTAAAACGATCTTAATATCAAAATCAAATATTGAGTTTGTTTTTATTTTCACGAACAGTTACAGGTCTATATTTTCATTTTTTTTTTCGTTTTCTGATAAGTCCAAAAATCCCAATGAATCGTTTCTGTTTTGGTTACTAAATCCTAAAACCAATTCATTAATTCACTAATTTAATTGGGGGTTTGGATTCTGTCGATTTAAGTTTGGGATGAAGAAGAAGATGGATACAGAATATTAGATATATAGATATTGGTTGGGAATATATTCAGAAAAACAGAAGTGGTTCCATGGTTTAGGGTGTTGATGTGTAGCGAGAGGTCGCGGGTTCGAGCCCCGTTTTGGGCATTTTTTTTTAGAAAAGCTATTCAAGGTAGTTTTCTTTATCAAAGTTTTTATTTTAATTATTATTGTTATTGTTATTATTATTAGCATTATAATTATTATCATTATTATTATTATTATGATTTTAACTATTATTATTACTAATAAAAGTTACCAAGTATTATGAACATAATTAAAATTAAAATTAAAATTACTATTATTATTATTATTATTATTATTATTATTATTATTGTTAATACAAAAATTATTATTATTACTAGTATTATTAGTAAGTAATATTAATATTAATATTATCATTGGTATTATTAAAAGTATTACAAATTTTATCATTTTAAATATTATTATCATTTTTACAAAAATTATCATTTTTACTATCATTAAAACTATATCATTATTACTATTAACATTTTTATTACTAGTATCATTATCATTATGAATATTATTATTATTATTACAAAATAATACAATTCTTTATTCATTATCATTATTAATATCATTTTATCAAACAAATACTTATACATAGAATATATATAAGTGTATATATATATATATATATATATATATATATATATATATATATATATATATATATATATATATATATAGAAATATATAAAAAGTGAAATAATATATGTAAACTTATTCGATTACAAGTATATGTGTTAATATATATACTTGATATAGGTTCGTGAATCCGAGGTCAACTCTGTACTTGTTCAGTGCCATCCTACGCATAATTACTACAAACTATCGTATCGTATCGTGTGTTTTCATAGCTCCCTTTTTATATGTATTTTTGGGCTGAGAATGCATGCGCAACTTATATAACTGTTTTACACGTTAGACACAAGTACCAACTATTAAACTGTGCTATATCTGGTTATGTCCTGCAAGTCCCCACTGTGATATTTTTAATTGCTTTTACATAACGCATTCTTAATTATTGGGGGTATGCCTATCGGGAGTAACGTCCCCGATACATTTGACCAAGTCATTGTATTACTCAATAATGATTCAAATCGACAAGGACAGTACAACTTGTCACGGGGCAAACTTTGAAACTGTTTAGTCTAAATATCACAAACTTGACACTACTTTTAGATCCCTGCGAGATCTAGTTTTATAAATAAAAATCTTGTGGTCTATATCTATTACTGAAATCATTATTTATGATAAACCTTTGAACTCACTCAACCTCGTGTTGAATTTTTAAGCAAGTTTATTCTCAGGTCCTACATAATGCTTCCGCTATGTATTTACTAATTGAAAGCAACATTTCAACGAGTCATTCATGGATAATTTGAAAGACTTTCATTTGCTAATTTGATGATGATTGCTTGCTATGCTTGGAGTCTTCATTACATATCATATCAATTAAAGACATTTACTGCGTTGTTCATTAAATACAATGTAATCTATTTATCTTCCGCTGCAAAACTCAATAAAACGTCTTATATAGAGTCGTTCTCGTTTATACAACTGTGATTTGATTTAATTAGTCACAAATACCCCAGACCCTATTTAGGGGTGTGACAGATTGGTATCAGAGCAGTATTATTGTAGAAAACCAGGATTGTATTTTAAGTGTGCCTTATACAATTAGGTACCTTAGCAATGTAGGACTACAACTTTCCTTGACCATAGTGCCTTTAATTGTTGCCTTTAATTGTTAAATGCTACACTATACCTTAGAAACTATGCTTATTAAATTCTTTAATCTTCCTTAGAATGCCAAGCCAATCTAAGAACTCTGCTCACTTTCCTAAGTACTATCCAATTCCGCCACCACATTTAAATGCGACACCATGATTTCTGAAATTCTCGACATTCCTTTGTTATCTATCATGGTTTTGTGTATTACATATGTATTACATGAAATACTATCCATGATTCTTGAAATCTCTACTATTCATATTCATTACTTTCAAATCCTTGCTTTCTCGTTATTTTTTATCATTGAATTTTTTTTGACGGATGACGTTTACGAAACTCTAGAATGGAAGGGTTTGGATTACAGATTTAAAGGATCCTATAGCTCAAGCCCCTAGACCTGAATAGGCCATTATGAATTGAAGGTCTTTAATCGAAAATATATCTATCAATCTTTGTTGAAAATCATTTGCTTAATAATTAAAGTCTCGACACGTCATACTGCAATTATTGCATAGATGATCTAACGACCCGTCATAATCCATCAGGACAAATACATTACATTTGGTTACATCGCGAGGTACTTGACCTCTATATGATACAATTTTACAAACATTGCATTCGTTTTTAAAAGACAAACTTTCATTACATCGAAAGTTGACGGCATGCATACCATTTCATAATATATCCAACTATAATTGACTTAATAATAATCTTGATGAACTCAATGACTCGAATGCAACGTCTTTTGAAATATGTCATGAATGACTCCAAATAATATCTCTAAGATGAGCAAATGCACAGCGGAAGATTTCTTTCGTACCTGAGAATAAACATGCTTTCAAGTGTCAACCAAAAGGTTGGTGAGTTCATTAGTTTATCATAACAATCACTTCCATTATTTTAATAGACCACAAGATTTCTATTTCCATTTCTCATAAATATACGTCCCATGCATAGAGACAAAAATAATCATTCATATGGTGAACACCTGGTAACCGACCTTAACAAGATGCATATAGAATATCCCCATCATTCCGGAACTCCCTTCGGACATGATAAATTCGAAGTACTAAAGCATCCGGTACTTTGGATGGGGCTTGTTGGGCCCGATATATCTATCTTTAGGATTCGCGTCAATTAGGGTGTCTGTTCCCTAATTCTTAGATTACCAGACTAAAAGGGGCATATTCGATTTCGATCATTCAACCATATAATGTAGTTTCGATTACTTGTGTCTATTTCGTAAAACAGTTATAAAAATTTCGCATGTATTCTCAGCCCAAAAATATAAAGGGTAAAAAGGCAAATGAAACTCACTCTACTGTATTTCGTAGTAAAAATACATATATCGTCATTGAACAAATGCAAGGTTGGCCTCGGATTCACGAAAATATATCATTTATTTATATATTAACACATATGATTGCATTCGAACAAGAACAAATATATATATATATATATATATATATATATATATATATATATATATATATATATATATATATATATATATATATATATAGTTATAACACTTTTATATTAATAACTTATAGGTTTTATTATTTAATTAAATATATTCATTTATCTATTTTAAATAAGTAAAGATATTAATATAGTTAAGTTTTGGTTATTAAATATATTTTTATATAAAGATCATTTATTTGTTAAGTTAATAATTGAAATAATACTAGATTAGGGATAATAATAGTAATGATAATAGTAATAGTAATAATAAAAATGTTAATTTTTAAAATGATAATTTTAATAATAACTTTAATAAAAATGATAATTTTACTAAAAATGATTCTTTTAATAATAATATAGTTGTAATAATAATAATAATGATACTAGTAGTAAAAATGATAATAATAATAATAATAATAATAATAATAATAATAATAATAATAATAATAATAATAGTAATAATAATAATAGTAATAATAATTGTTTTATACCATAATCATAAATAATTTTAATGAGGATAATAATAATAATCATAATCGTGTTAAAGTTTTATATTATATTCATGTTATCCCTTCATAAACCTAATTGTTATATTATCTATATATCATAATAATCTTCATAATAAACTTATCTTAACCATCCTTATAATACTTAGAAATTTTTAATCGTCAATAATATACTTTTAATGATAATAATAATAATTGGATAATAATAATAATAAGAATGATAAAAATCATAATAATAATAATAAAAATGAGTAAAATGAGTAAACTACCTTCTAGCTTTTCCTAACAATAAAATTCCTCAGATCGGGCTCGAACCCAAGACCTCGCGCTTAACCAACAACACCCTTAACCATCAACTCTGTTCCGTTTTTCTAGTTATTTCCTAACTAAATTTATTTATCTTTATTCCTGTTTCCATCTTTCATCATTGTACAATATTATTCACCATTCTAACTATTCATAATCATCATCGTTCACCCCGTAACCATCATCACCATTCCTTGCGGTTTCAACATCATTATCTAAGTTATTCATTCATACATCATTCTCCTTTTATCTAACATAATCACCTCATCATATTCAATTTTGTCACTCATTATATGGTTCATAAAATACTTTCAACGGGTCTGTTTCTCAAGTGAAGTATAATGGGCTGCCATCTTTTTCAGCCCACCTATATTTAAAGGAGTCTACCATGTTGCAAGTTCATTTAAAAATCCAAATGGCCCAAGTATCATCAACAACAAGAAGGGTTTTGGTTATATGCATAAAGAAAAGATCTCGAGCAGTATCAAAACTAATAGAGGTTTCGGTTAGCAGTAAATCACGTAGCAGCAACAAATGTAATAGGTTTGTGTTGACATTGATTAAGAACTAGGAATAACAACTGATGGTTTTGCAAGTAGTGGCCCAACATAAAATAAGATCTCGGCCCAAAATCAACGGTTCAACCCAACAACTTAAATGTTTAAGATTTTGATTACCGCAGCCCAAGCAACTGATGGCCCGATTCATATATTAAAGGCCTGCAGCCCGAATACAAAGTAATAGATTCATTGATATATTTCCAGCTGTGTTGCATATTGTAACAATGTTTGGCACGTGAAAAAGGATCACTTTGGTCCACCATAATATCTATCTAACAAGTAGGAAATATAAAACAAAAATTTATTCGATGGTGATTGAGTCTAATCGAACCAAGTCAGAGAACAAAAACTACCATATTACTTCCTTTTCATGGGTGTTTGAAAGTGATGGTTGTACAAAACAAAAAACCAGTAAGTTGCAGCAGCAGGTTAAATCACGTTGGCTTAGTAAGAAGAAGAAATGGTGACTAGTTTTCATGTCCTACTTCGATCAGCTCAAAGACAAGAATAATAGTTAAATGTTTTTAAAACTATCTAGTGGGTGAGTGGGTTTTCAAAGAAGATGAAGTGGGTCGGTTTTAACGTGGCGAATAGGCTGTACATCAGCAATTATTTCGGTGATGGTGATAGTTGTTTTTGTTGTTGCTCAAACGATAACAGAAATAGAATAGAAGCTCGATTATGGTGATTTTAATTTAAGAGAGAGATGAGAGAGAGGGGTTATCAATGGTGGTTTATGACAGTGAAATATGAAAAAGAAATTAGAAACTAGTATGTAGCAGTAGGGATAGGTTGTGTTCAAATTATAAATAGAACATATAGATGCAGCAAAATAGAAAGATTAAACGTGAAGGGGGATTTGTATTCATAATGATGTAGGTGGTTTAGTGATTGTGGTTATGGTGGAGGTGAGGCTTGCACTCATACGGTGGTGGTGAGGGTTGTATCTTTTACTAAACGGCAGTAAGTGGTGGCGGGAATGGTGATGGAAAGGTGAAGGTGGTTAATAGTGATCTCCGGTGGTGATGGTTATCCTTGAGCAAGAATAGGAGATAAAGATTGAGAGATTGAGATGGTTATCTGTGAATGGATAGATGCAAAGAAAAATAGAAAGAAGCAATAAGTGTAGTTCAATCATATAAGTGTAGTTCAATCATATACATTAATCTTATTAATTAATATATTGATTCACGGGTTTTCAACAGAATTCTATATAATATAGATTTAAGTACTCACATGCATTTAATCATAACATAATATACATAAAGTAGCAGCCTTACTTTATACCGACACCAATTCGCTGAGTATTAAGTCGTGCTTCTTTGCTAAACAGTTTACACACAAAAGTTTTCCGAAGAATCCCTAATTTTAAATTAAGTCCATTTATTTATTCTAGTCATTAACTGTTTGAAACCTGATCAAAAAGGTTCGTCTATAAGAAACTTAAGTTATGTTTGATATATTGCCTCTTGATGAAATAGATCGGCACTTAATGTTGTCCAATATTTAAGAATGTTAATTTGTAAGTTTGTAACCAATGGCTTAAAAGTGATCGATGTTAAGAAAAATAAAAGTATGTGCTTAAAACTTCATAGTTGAATTTAAGGTGTTAAGTCTTAATTATTATAAGCCCCTTCATTTCCTACTATTACTCCTAAACTAATACTCCCTATTTAGACTAAAATAATGATGATGAAAACAGTGTTACTGTCGTTTACTAAATAGATTCGAAATCACAATATATTTATTTAATATACATTATTTTTATATAGATATGTTTTAAATAATAATTATCATAATATCCTATTTTTATTTTTTATTTTATTTTACATCATTAGTTTTACTAACAAGAACATATAATATTAATATTGTATTTCCAATTATTATTTATATATATATATATATATACATATATACACATATCAAATTATAATTAATTGTTCGTGAATCGCCGAGAACAGTCTAAGGTCAATTGAATATATGAATCAGTTCAAAATATTTGAGACTCAACATTACAGACTTTGCTTATCGTGTCGAAAACATATAAAGATTAGGTTTAAATTTGATCGGAAATTTCCGGGTCATCACAGTACCTACCCGTTAAAGAAATTTCGTCCCGAAATTTGAGTGAGGTCGTCATGGCTAACGATAAGAATGTTTTCATGACGAATATGAGTTGATAAATAAAGTTTTTCTCATCAGTTAGTAATATGGATGAAACAATCGGTTTATGTGAAGAGTAGGAGTGAAGCTATCACAAAAGAGTGAAATAAGAAAGACAAGTTTCATCATAAATTTTAACTTGTCATGGTTGAATTTAGAAAATAAGTTGCGTCTTAACTTTTGACGTTGTGTTGGTTGAATTCCGGAATTCAAGGGAAAAGATAGAACTATCAAGAAATTATGTTCTTGATATGTTTATAGATTAAATAGAGTGTGAGAGTTGTGTAACATGGCACATGATGACGTAGATCTGTGAATCATCACGTTCCATTTAGAAACTCAGCATGACTTACTGTAATATAATCACGTTGATCAAGTGTCATTATATTATACTAACTCATGCATCAGTTCCCAACACTACTTCAAAAGCATTCATAGTTTAAACTTGAAAGTTTGCAGAATATAGAAACTAACAGTTTCTTATATGATGTAACACAGGTAGCGCGAAGAGATAAATGATTTCAGACAAGAATATTTATGAAAATATCCTCAGAAATATCGAAGATATTTATGATGATATTTTGGAATTTCTAAGATCGAAGGTTGATGATGAAAAATTTTCCACAAGATTTTAACATGACTTCGGAGCAAGTTATTCTCTAAAGATTTCAACGGATCCAGAATTACCTGGATTCTTTAATTATAGGGTTTGGTCCTTATATTTGTCCTTGGCCTCCTTCGTGGTTAGCTCAATCCGTTTTCCAGTTCCAACTTTTCTGAGCTTCTCCAACATACTATTTTTTATTATCAACTTCTGGCTGTTAAGATCGTTTGCAGTTTTTACTGCTTCATTCAGCTTTTTCAACATTTCGAGTATTGATTCGTAGACTGGGTGCTTTTCAAAATTTCAGAATGGAAGGTTATAATTCTAAGAGATAAAGGTTATATGTATACCTATAACTGTTGTTGTAGAATTGTTGTGAGATTCAAAATACTGATTGCTGATTTCCGATAAATGGTATGGCAATACTCGTTACAAGATGCAGACGAATATATGATAAGGTTTTAATGAACAAATATAATGGTTCTTCGAAGAGACTTAAGCCAATGAGTAATGAAGTTGCTGGTAAGTTTACTACTAATGTGGCGGAATATAAAAGGTTCCCCGACAACGATGACGAAAGGCAGACTTATATATCAAGGCTATAATAAGGCTAATCCGAATGAAAGTTGAAGTTGACTTGCTGGAGCTGTGACAAAATTTGCTAATTTGGAAAGAGATTGCAAAGTTATTTTCGGTAATAACAACGTTAAAGGTATTAGCACAGCTACATGTTAAACGTTTACTCAGTTTTCGAGAGTTTTTTTTTCCAGGTGCATAACTATATGCATCAATCTTTTCTTCCGTAGATAAAGTGCGGTTGGTTCATCCTTTTGATTGAGGTGTTTTCAAGAATCATGAAAGGTTTGAACGCAGATTGTAATCGTCAAGATACAAATGAGGTTTAAGATGAGATCAAGTGGTAAACTTGAAGAAATGTTTAGTTTCATATGTTATAATCAATATTTTAATTCATTTTAATTGTCCAATATTATTAGTCCACAGTCGATAGTCCACAGTAACAGTCCAATAATTCATATATAGTTTAATATATAATATTCGAATTAGTTAATATGTATCGTGACCCGTGTACATGTCTCAGACTCGATCACAACTCAAAGTATATATATTATTGTAGAATCAACCTCAATCCCTGTATAGCTAACTCGATCATTACTGCATATAGAGTGTCTATGGTTATTCTAAATAATATATATAGATGCGTCGATATGATATGTCAAAACATTGTATACGTGTCCCGATATTTAAAATGCGTAAATAACAGTATTTAAATGACGATAAATAAAGTGCGTAAAATAAATAACAGAAATTAAATGACAATAAATAAAATTGCGAGAATTAAATTACGATAAAATAAATTGCGATAAATAAAATGCAATCAGTTAGCTAGGAACTGTTAGCTGGAAACAGTTAGCGTGGATTCTTAACAAAATTTCTCATAGTTAATTTGTTTGTTTCTAACAAATTTTATTTTGTCCAATGTTTTCTTCATTATGCCACTTGTTGGATTCTGATAGGTCAAAATCCAAATATGAAATTGAATGAAAATGGTTATTCTGTGGTGAACGAATTCGTATATCTGTAGAAAAGTAAATGACTGTTGAATCAGCTTCGAAGAATGTACAGTGTAACTTATTAAGGTGAAATCTAAATATTCCTCGGGTATTATCTACCCGTTAAAATATTTTTACCATTAACAGTTTGTACGAAAGAATTTTTAATTACCATCTTTATGAAAACATATATACATATATATTTTCTTCAGATGTTATCATGGATTTAATGAGTTAATATGATATTAAGCTCATTTGATTTTCAGTTAGAACTAGAATACATAATCTCAAAAATTAGAGATTACATAATCGTCATGACGAACGAAGATAAATGAGGTATAACGATACGTAGAACGAAGATAATCGATGTAGGATGTCATGTAGTACGATGATTATGCTGGAGGTACAGAATGAGATGTTGAGGCATGGATTATTGATGGTACAGGTGCTGTTACTGATGGTACTGTTGGTGTCGGTGATGTTGCTGAAGTTGGTAAATTTTGCACCATATTCTCCAAATTGATTACTCGAGCGCGAAGTTCGTTGACTTCTTTTATTATTCCGGGATGATTGTCGGTCGGAATGAGCGGATGAATAAGATCTAGAATTCGAGATATTATATAATCATGACGAGGTACTCTGGAAACGAAAGAGAAAATGGTATTACGAGCAGGTTCGTCGGTAAGTGCTTCAGGTTCTTCGTCAAGAGGGAAATTTGGTTGGTGGAAAGTATCGCCTTCTTCTCGTCTTCATTGATTGAGTCGACTATGAACTCAGCCCCAATTCATCCAGAATTGATGATGGCTGATTGGTTTATTCATTTCGGTGATGCTATTTTCGGAGCTTAGGTGAATATCCATGTCAGAATAGCTGTCGGAATAACTATCGGAATAGCTATCGGAATCTGAGGACTCGAACTGGTTAAGGGATTCATCTCGTATGATCAGATGAAGGATTTTTGATAAGAAATAGATTATGGGATGTAGATTAGTACCCTGCAATACATAATTTACATATGCATATATAATACTAAAATCCCATAAGTTACGGAAGAATCTACGGAAGCTGTCAGGCAAAGGGAACAATAACAGATACGCTAAGATATGAATTTATCTATATACTGTCTATGCAATAGAGGCAGTAAAACATGTCTAGAATAAGAATGATAAGCAAATAATTTTCGACACTAAATGATAAGCAAAACTTTTGACATGCAGACACGGTCGAAGTCCAGACTCACTAATGAATCCTAACGACTTATTAGTTAGACACACTAATGTAGACCTGGTTCGCTAAGACCACCGCTCTGATACCAACTCTAACGCCCCGTCCTAATCCATCATGACGAATACATTACATTTGGTTACATCGCGAAGTACTTGACCTCTATATGATACAATTTTACAAAATTGCATTCGTTTTTAAAAGACAAACTTTCATTACATCGAAAGTTGATGGCATGTATACCATTTAATAATATATCCAACTATAATTGACTTAATAATAATCTTGATGAACTCAACGACTCGAATGCAATGTCTTTTGAAATATGTCATGAATGACTCCAAATAATATATCTAAGATGAGCAAATGCACAGCGGAAGATTTCTTTCGTGCCTGAGAATAAACATGCTTTCAAGTGTCAACCAAAAGGTTGGTGAGTTCATTAGTTTATCATAATAATCATTTCCATTATTTTAATAGACCACAAGATTTTTATTTCTATTTCTCATAAATATACGTCCCATGCATAGAGACAAAAATAATCATTCATATGGTGAACACCTAGTAATCGACATTAACAAGATGCATATAAAATATCCCCATCATTCCGGGACTCCCTTCAGACATGATAAATTCGAAGTACTAAAGCATCCGGTACTTTGGATGGGGCTTGTTGGGCCCGATATATCTATCTTTAGGATTCCCGTTAATTAGGGTGTCTGTTCCCTAATTCTTAGATTACCAGACTAAAAGGGGCATATTTGATTTCGATCATTCAACCATATAATGTAGTTTCGATTACTTGTGTCTATTTCGTAAAACAGTTATAAAAATTTCGCATGTATTCTCAGCCCAAAAATATAAAGGGTAAAAAGGCAAATGAAACTCACTCTACTGTATTTCGTAGTAAAAATACATATATCGTCATTGAACAAATGCAAGGTTGGCCTCGGATTCACGAACCTATATCATTTATATATTTATTAACACATATGATTGTATTCGAACAAATTTATATATATATAAATATATATATATATATATATATATATATATATATATATATATATATATATATATATATATATATATATATATATATACATACATACATACATACACATATCAAATTATAATTAATTGTTCGTGAATCGCCGAGAACAGTCGAAGGTCAATTGAATATATGAATCAGTTCAAAATATTTGAGACTCAACATTACAGACTTTGCTTATCGTGTCGAAAACATATAAAGATTAGGTTTAAATTTGATCGGAAATTTCCGGGTCATCACAGATGATGTACAGATAAATTCATATGTTATCATATCTATCCCTGTAAACTTTGTCTACCACTTTTCCTAAATTTCCTCCCTAAATTACAGAAATCTTTTTGCTATATATACGTATTCAACGAAACGAATATATCAATCAGTATCCAACACCCATTTCATATCAAACCCTAATTCCAATCACATAATATGGATTACTCACTTGATTCCTCGAGCTCCAATGGCAGCGTAACCGGGATAAACAAACCAATTAGCCGTCATCTATTTTGGATGAATTGGGGGTGGGTTCGTAGTCGACTCAATCAATGGAGAAGTGAAGAAGGTGATCCTTTTCATCCACCACATTGCCCTATTGGCGAAGAACCTGAAGCACTTACCGGCGAACCGGTCCGAAACACCATTTTCACCCTCATTTCCAGAACAGCTCGCCACGAATATATAATATCTAGAATTCTAGATCTTATTCATCCACTCGTCCGAACTGCCAATCATCCCGGAATAGTAGAAGAAGTCAACGAGCTTCGCGCTCGAGTAGTGGCTCTAGAGAATATGGTGCAAAATCTAAGAGCATCAGCAGCATAACCAGCACCAATAGCATCACCACCAACAGCACCAGTACCACCAACAACAACATCCGCATCTCACACCTCAACATCGCACTCGGTAACTCGGATATCAACATCATACACCCCATAGATACCAAGGAATATTAGTAATAATGAGTTAAGATGTATTGACTCATTCTTCCTGAAGAATTATATATGTACACTTTATATATATATATATATATATATATATATATATATATATATATATATATATATATATATATATATATATATATATATATATATATATATATATATGGATTGGAACAATAATAAATCTTTTCGTACTAAGCTATTACGTGTGAATCTTAACTAGCATGTACTACTTGGTTAATTCATATCACAATATGCTATGATGTACATCCTTTGTTAATGAATTAACAATCGTTAATCACTACTTCAACACAATAAACTCCATTTCATAATAAACCAAGTGTATTATTCAAATACATGTTTGGTTTTACACTTTCATTTTCGACATACTCGAAGCTTTCTAGAAAACATTATTCATGTCTTGTGAATTTCACAAGGATTTCACGAGGACCAACATCATATACCAAGGTATATCAATAACAATGAACAATGAAGCATTGATTCATAACTTCATTAGAGAAATATTTCGCGACAATTATGAAATCTCTAAGGTTTTGGAGATTATTTATTCTCGTTTCAACCGCAAATCAAATGAGTTTAATATTATATTAACTCATTAAATCCATGATTACATCTGAAGAATATATATATGAATATATATATCTTCATAAAGATTGTAATTAAAAAATCTTTTGTACAAACTGTTAATTGTAAAAATATTTTAACGGGCAGGTAATACCCGAGAAATATTTATATTTCACATTAATATGTTACATTGTACATTCTTCAATTATAATTCAATAATCAGTAACTATCCTACTTACATTCACAAGATATATGTATCCGTTCACCAAAGAACAATCAATTTCATACAAATTCAATTACATATTCTGATTTAACAGTGACATCACTCCTAAATCCTTACATCTTTCAAAGCTATACTTTGACTTCAAAACTGTGCTAGACCATCACTTCTATTCATAAAACCCAGAAAAAATATTCATGTCGTTCAAAATTCTAGAACATCATATGTATGTTGACGCTTACATCCTGCGTTCAACACTCAAATTCAAAATTCTTGAAAACATCCTTTGTATCTTGACGATCACAATCAGCGTTTAATCATCTAAAAATGAAATTTCTTGAAACCATCTTGGATTGATAACCGATGATTCAAATATGGCTGCATTAAATGCAGAGAAAACAGTAAAATTATAGATGGCCTAAATGGCCAAGAGTTTGATGAAAAAGAATGGGGTATTGGAAACGCTCAATGAAAAATTTGGAACTAAAAAACGGATTGAGCTAACCATGAAGGAGACCAAGGACAAATACAAGGAACAAACCCTATATTCAAAGAATCCAGGTAATTCTGGATCCGATGAAATCTTCAACGAATATCTTGCTCCGTACTCATATTAAAATCTTGTGGAAAATTTTTCTTCGTCAACCTTCAAACTTAGAAATTCCAAAATATCATCATAAATATCTTCGATATTTCTGAGGATATTTTCATAAATATTCTTGTCCGAAATTATATACCTCTTCGTGCTTTCTGTATTTCATTATATAGGAAACTCCTGTAAAATCTAAGTTTAAATTATAAATGTTTTGAAGAAGTGTTGGGAATTGAAGTATGAGTTAATATAATATAATGACGTTAGGCCAACGTGATTATATTACAGTAAGTCATGCTAAATTTTTAATGGAAGATGATGATTCATAAACTTTATAATCATCATTTGCCATGTTACACGACTCTTACATTCTATTTAATCTCTGAACATATCAAGAAAATATATTCTTGATAGTTCTATCCTCAGTGATTCTGGTAATTTAACAAATCAAATCATGATATTATGTTCATTTCTACTTAAAACCTTATGATCATTCGAAACTTCATACCTACGAATTCTGGACCATTACTTACTTTATAAAAGCATGAAGCTTCGACATATAAGGGAAAATAAAGCCCGATAACAACACTAAAATTACAAACCGTGTATATCAATGCGTATAGCAATATAAAGACACGGGAGAACTAAAAATACTATAAAACCAAGAGCATAGTAGAAGTAAACAGATTCCTCTGGTGGTAAATGAAAAAGAAGAATGACTGCATATATGGTCAATATAATAACAAGTATCAATACGGGATTGAGCATATTAACAACTCTTTTGGAATATGAATTGAGGAAGAAAGTATAGAAGTGGTGAAGATAATGAAACGGAAGAAGCTAATTTATAGCAAAATTCCAGACACAACAATCGAGGCAATTCACTGCACTTAATTAAAGGAAATCCTAATTTCCTTAATTACCGGAGAATCAAATCTTATAGAGATTATGAAGATTTCTTTAAATCCCTTGAATTCCGGAAATCAATCGTGACTACGTCAAAAGTTAAGGCGAACATTTAGTTTCCTCATTATAATCTTTTATGATAGCTTCATTTATACTCTTTCTATAATCGAATCGTTTCATCCATATTATTCCAAGGTGATAAAACTCTATTTTTCAACTCATATTCATCATTAAAATATTCTTGTTGTCAACAATGATGATCCCTATCAAATTTCATGACTATGATTTTCATGAACTCCTCTCTATTTTGTTTGTCCTAATATTGTGGCATAAATGCTCAAGGTTTAAATAAGCTCAATATTATTCATAACACATTTCATGTATCTAATTTACTGAAATGCTTGTATAGCGTCATCATCTCTTCTGAGGAAACCTAATCAATGATACTCTTGTAATCCTTTAGATAACCTCGGCATTAATGATAAAATACACTTCATAGAAGAACCTGTAGAAATTATGGATCGTATGATTTAAACTCTAGAAACAAAACAATATTCTATCCGTTGGAATTCACGCAAGGCCCCGAGCATACCTGGGAACGTGAAGACCAAATAAAATGAAAATATCCTCATCTATTTACGAACAACGCTGACTGATGGCAACAACTAAATTTCGGGACGAAATTTCTTTTAACAGGTAGGTACTATGACAACCCGGAAATTTCCGACTAAATTTAAACCAAACTTCGACTAGTTTCGACGACTCTCGAACAATTATTTATAAATAATTACGCATTAATTTGATATATTAATATTATTATTATTAATAATATCCTTTTTAAACAATATATCAATAATTAATATCATTATTATCAGTATTATTATTATGATTAAAAACAATATTATTATTATTATTATTATTATTATTATTATTATTATCATCATCATTATTATTATTATTATTATTATTATTATTATTATTATTATTATTATTATTATTATTATTATTATTATTAAGAGTATTATCATTACTAATATTATTATTATTAGTGTTATTATTGTTGTTAAATTAATACAACTAATTATTAATAATATTTTTATTATTATTATTATAGATAATTATCATTAACCTTGTTATTAATATTAATATTATTATTATTATTATTATCATTTTATTATTATCATCATCATTATTTCTATTATTATTATTATTATCATTATTAATACTTTTATTATTCTTATTATTAATATTATCAAATTATTATTATTAATATATTTATTAGTTAGCTATTAATATATTTATTAATATATATTTTTTAATAATATCAAATAAAAAAAAATAAAAGTTAAAAACAATGAACTAATTATATAAATCTGTTTAATTTTTTTATTTATTTATTTTCCCTCTATTCTTGACTTCTGCGTTTTTATTTTTATTATTTATCTGCTTTTATTTTTTTATATAATCGTGATATTTTTTTTCTTCTACTTCTTTTCTAAAACAGTGAGCAAGTTTTATTTCTTTTTACTTACTGAATCCATGTCGACTTCAATTATTATACAAAACAAATTTATGTTAGTTGATCAATCACTCACACATTATATAAATTTATCTACTGTAATTGAGAAATTAAAAACAAAAAATAAAGAAGTCGATGTTCTGTTCTTGTTCCATTTTTCAAAAGCTTCAAAAACGAAATCCATTTCAAAATCATTAAATGCAATCTTGTTAGTAATCTATTACTCAAATTCTCTGCAAATTTTCAAACCACAATTCGCGATATCAAGTTCGGATTTTGGAGTCAAAGGTATATTTTAAAAAGTTAAAGCTTTTGTTCTTTGTGAAATTCATAATCGTTGTAATGTTTCTGGTGCAATTAAGGATTTAGAAAGATTATAGGATAGATTTGAAACCTAATTCGTGTTGTAAGTATTATCTAAAACGATCTTAATATCAAAATCAAATATTGAGTTTGTTTTTATTTTCGCGAACAGTTACAGGTCTACATTTCCATTTTTTTTTCGTTTTCTGATAAGTTCAAAAATCCAAATGAATCGTTTCTGTTTTAGTTACTAAATCCTCAAACCAATTCATTAATTCACTAATTTAATTGGGGGTTTGGATTCTGTCGATTTAAGTTTGGGATGAAGAAGAAGATGGATACAGAATATTAGATATATAGATATTGGTTGGGAATATATTCAGAAAAACAGAAGTGGTTCCATGGTTTAGGGTGTTGATGTGTAGCGAGAGGTGGCGGGTTCGAGCCCCGTCTTGGGCATTTTTTTAGAAAAGCTATTCAAGGTAGTTTTCTTTATCAAAGTTTTTATTTTAATTATTATTGTTATTATTATTAGCATTATAATTATTATCATTATTATTATTATTATAATTTTAACTATTATTATTACTAATAAAAGTTACCAAGTATTATGAACATAATTAAAATTATAATTATAATTACTATTATTATTATTATTGTTACTACAAAAATTATTATTATTACTAGTATTATTAGTAAGTAATATTAATATTAATATTATCATTAGTATTATTAAAAGTATTACAAATTTTATCATTTTAAATATTATTATCATTTTTACAAAAATTATCATTTTTACTATCATTAAAACTATATCATTATTACTATTAACATTTTTATTACTAGTATCATTATCATTATGAATATTATTATTATTATTACAAAATAATAAAATTCTTTATTCATTATCATTATTAATATCATTTTATCAAACAAATACTTATACATAGAATATATATATAAGTGTGTGTGTGTATATATATATATATATATATATATATATATATATATATATATATATAAATATATAAAAAGTGAAATAATATATATAAACTTATTCGATTACAAGTATATGTGTTAATATATATACTTGATATAGGTTCTTGAATCCGAGGTCAACTCTGTACTTGTTCAGTGCCATCCTACGCATAATTACTACAAACTATCGTATCGTATCGTGAGTTTTCATAGCTCCCTTTTTATATGTATTTTTGGGCTGAGAATGCATGCGCAACTTTTATAACTGTTTTACAAGTTAGACACAAGTACCAACTATTAAACTGTGTTATATCTGGCTATGTCCTGCAAGTCCCCACTGTGATATTTTTAATTGCTTTTACATAACGCATTCTTAATTATTGGGGGTAGGCCTATCGGGAGTAACGTCCCCGATACATTTGACCAAGTCATTGTATTACTTAATAATGATTCAAACCGACCAGGACGGTACAACTTGTCACGGGGCAAACTTTGAAACTGTTTAGTTTAAATATCACAAACTTGACACTACTTTTAGATCCCTGCGAGATCTACTTTTATAAATAAAAATCTTGTGGTCTATATCTATTACTGAAATCATTATTTATGACAAACCTATGAACTCACTCAACCTCGTGTTCACTTTTTAAGCATGTTTATTCTCAGGTCCTACATAATGCTTTCGCTGTGTATTTGCTAATTGAAAGCAACATTCAACGAGTCATTCATGGATAATTTGAAAGACTTGCATTTTCTAATTTGATGATGATTTCTTGCTATGCTTGGAGTCTTCATTACATATCATATCAATTAAAGACATTCAATGCGTTATTCATTAAATACAATGTAATTGTTATAAAAGTCAGAAAAAGTGTCTGCCAATTTTCAATACCTACCTCGTAACCATTTTACATTCACATGGATTTGATGTAGACACCATACCAAACTTCTCATTGTTATTTGCTATAAATAAGCATACTACTAGCAGATGAATGTATCCGAAATATACTAAGTTTTAATATATTACTTCATCTCATTATTCTTAGAGTATGAGAAGATATGATAAATAATAACTACTAAAGGTAGTTGCAAAACCACGATATTATAACACGTTATCAGCACGAAGTGCTCCGAATAATCAAGGTTTATCTAAGCAAGCACAAGTCACTAATCAAGGTAAGAAATTCTTTAACGATATCTTCTATTATTTATTAGTAAGGTAAATATTATTATCATCATAAGTAAAATTATATTTCTGTAATCTAACTTTTATTAACTTCACTAACATTTATATTTATGTTATTTAAGTTATATATGGTCAGTTATACCACCTGAATTATATTTCTGTAATCTAACTTTTATTAACTTCACTAACATTTATATTTATGTTATTTAAGTTATATATGGTCGGTTATACCGCCTGAATTATATTTCTATAATCTAACTCTTA
The DNA here is from genome assembly GCF_046630445.1 of Rutidosis leptorrhynchoides. Taxonomy (NCBI): domain Eukaryota; kingdom Viridiplantae; phylum Streptophyta; class Magnoliopsida; order Asterales; family Asteraceae; genus Rutidosis; species Rutidosis leptorrhynchoides. Next base: position 274,510,677 of record NC_092340.1, on the reverse strand, counting down.
TTAACTTCACTAACATTTATATTTATGTTATCTAACATTTATGATTATTTATGCAATTAATCATTATTTATTTCATGCATACTAATGTTTATTCTTAAAATTTATTATTTATGCATAATATGTTTATTCTCTTAATCTTCGTATTTATATGTAACAACCCAACCCATATGCAATCGAAAGATGCAAAATAAAAAAAAAAAATTTGTACAGCATAGTGGAGCGGCGCGCCAAAACGGCCTGTCCAACTTTTCCTTTTTTGTGAAAAAGATATTCGACTTCCCGAAACATTTAGATCAAACGGTTTTCACAACATATTACAATAGTTAAAACTAACACGTTTCAATAATAAAATGGGTCTTACGAGACCGGGCCCACATCGGCTGTTTTACGACTTTCGTACGAAAATTCAAGTTTTCAACCACATGATTTTTAACACAAAATAAAGTCGAGCATGGCGATTGGGGATACGCTACCCAATCCTAATCAAATCCAAAAGCAAGCCTTCTAAAGCAACTACGCGAGTCCACTAGTTCCCACGCTTACCCGAGCCACCTCATCCAAGCAAATCTATAAAAAGTAAACAACGAGAGGGTAAGCTAACGCTTAGTGAGTGAGAATATACTACATACATATATATGCATAAAATGGACACGCTACACAAATAATCAAATACCGCATACCGGAGCATCCAAGCATAAAAGCAAGCTAAGCTAAGCATACTGTATAATCACTAAGCAACAAGCTAAAGATATCAACAAAATATATGTTCACCAACGACGATGTGAACAACGCCAAATAAGCTACACCCGGAGGGTTAGCTACATCACAACAATATGTCAATATATATATATATATATATATATATATATATATATATATATATATATATATATATATGTATATATATATATACAACAATATATAAACGCCCAAGGTTAACCATTCGTAAAAAGGAATGGTACTCGAATTTCCCATCGGTGTTCATAACAACCGTTATTGTAAACACATATATCACTAACCCTTGGACAACACATATTCGTTTATAAAATCGTTAGTGTACAACACATATAACACTAAATTGGACAACACATATCCATTCATAAATTATTAGTGTACAACACATAAAACACTAAATTGGACAACATATATCCATTCATAAAACCGTTAGTGTACAATGCATATATCACTAACTTGGACAACACATATCCATACAATAAACCGTTAGCATACAACACATATATCGCTAATTCGGACCACATACATCCGTTCATAAAGGCCGTTAGTGTACTGTAATGACCCGTCCTTATCCCCCTGGATGAAGTCATCAACATCTGGTCCCATTGCGATGATCAACTCCAAGTAATGTCCTTAAAATGAGCAAATGCACAGCGGAAGACTTAATTCGTACCTGAGAATAAACATGCTTAAAAGTGTCAACCAAAAGTTTGGTGAGTTCATAGGTTTATCGTAATAATCATTTCAATATGTTAATAGACCACAATATTTCATAATCATAAACATAATACACTCGCAAGTGTATGTAAAGCATTCTAAGTGGTTGAGCACTTGGTCACCATACTTAACATTTAATCAACGTCGCATATTCCCTTTATTATGAAATCTCCCTACACTGTACCAAGTGTAGTAACAAAACGAAGTACTGTGCAACCGTTGAATACTGGTCGTCCAGTCCGGTTGGGGTTGTCAGGCCCGATAGATCTATCAACAGGATTCGCGTTTACAATACCACATGTAAATAGTAGTTACCAAGCTATTAGGGAAGATATGCAGGGTGGTACAACTCAACGTAGAATATATTTTAAGTACTTGTGTCTATCTCGTAAACATTTATAAAAGCAGCGCATGTATTCTCAGCCCAAAAATATATATTGCAAAAGCAATTAAAAAGGGAGCAAATGAAACTCACCATACTGTATTTTGTAGTAAAAATACATATAACGACATTGAACAAGTATAGGGTTGGCCTCGGATTCACGAACCTATATCAATTATATATATTAACTCATAGAATCGTAATCAAATAAGTTTATATATTAATATTAGTAATGTATTTTATATTTTCATTTTCTATTTTGTTAATAAATAATTAATATCTATCTTTAATCTTTAACTTTAGTAAGTTCTTAATATTAATATATCAAATACTTATTAAACTACTTTATTAATAATTGATATATATAATAAATATAATACATATAACTTAATATTTGTTTGGTAGAAATAATAATAATAATAAAAAGTTGTATTATTTTTACAATAAAACAATAATAGTGATAATAATACTTAAAAATAATATTTGATAATAATAATACTGATAATTATAATAACTATAAAACTAATAATTTTTCTGCTAATGCTAATTATGATACTAGTTTAGTTATAATAATAATCTTAATAATAATAATCCTAACATTAATAATAATAATAATAATAATAATAGTAATAATAATAATAATAATAATAATAATAATAATAATAATAATAATAATAATAATAATAATAATAATAATAATAATAATAATAATAATAATAATAGAAGTGTATACCCTTTAAAGCTTTTTCTAAAAAGAATTGCACCAGACCAGGCTCGAACCTAAGACCTCTCGCTAACCACACACCACACCAAACCATTCAGCCATTTCGAATTTTTTGTTTAAATGCCCGCATAAAAATGTATAACCCGTATTATCTGTTAGTCTGTTTCTTTTTCCTCCTCTAAAACCCAAACGGCCAATATTTAGTTCATTACAGGCCCATTTATCAAAGTCCAAGCGAAAGCCCAAGTTACAACTATATCAAAATACTAAAGCCCAATCTCATTTGATTAACAAAACAGAATTCGGTTTTTTTTTAAAACGCGAAAAGGAATAGCTGTAACAACCGTTGGGTCCCTGTGGTTGTATTGTTGCTGCAACAACACCATTGCAGCTTCCTTCTTAGGTTCTTATCAACAAATAGCATATGAAGCTTTTATTCATGGATTCAACAGGCTGCAACAATAGCAGATGCAAGGGTAACGATTGTTGGTGATCTTTTCGAAAGGAATAGAAAAAGCGAATTGTAGCAGCATAGCATCAACCTGTGTGGTCTCGGTGGTAGGGTGGTTGTGAGGTGTTTACGACATAAAAAGAAAAAGAATATTTATGCGTTCGATTAGTGATTAAAATGGAAAACCGAATAGTAATGGGTGTTCGAAGGTATTTGCAGTTTTGATGATGGTGGTGTCGATTAGAGACAGAAAACAAGAAAAAGAAAGAAAGGTGGTATGGGTTGTGATGATATCCGATGGTTTAAGGAGGAGAGGTGGTGATCGTTAACAGAGAAGAAGATATCACCCGATGTTTGTTGGTTTTGCATCGACCCAAAACAGAAATTGGTCAGCATAAAGGGTGCGTTTATGGTGTTGCAGATGGCGGGTGTTGGTGCTCACAAAGAATAGATGGAAGTGGAGAGAGAGAGGATGAAAGAGAAACCGTGGTGGTTTGATGGTGAGAGTGGCAACGGTGAATGATGGTGAATCATGAAGGTGGTAGCTAGTGGTTCGTGATGGTGGAGATTAGTGACCGGTGGTGGCAGTGAAAGAAGAAGGAAAGAAAGACAAGGAAGATGGTATGATAGAGTTCCTCTAACTATATGTTTATATGTATGTTATATATAAACTGGAAAAAGGATACACAGTAATATAATAGTTCATATTGTGTTATAACAATAAAATAATATAAATATTATAATAAATATAACAGTAAAGCAGCCAGAGTTTTTGTTTTTATTTAAAAATTCATGTAAGTTTATGTATATAGATAAGGACTAGGATAGTAATCATATAATTTAATAATAATTATGAATTAAAAACATGTTATAAAATGAAAAGCATCCTAGATTCTGAAATTTAGTGCCGACAGTTTTAACACGAAGTGCTATATCGTGTCCGTTGCTAAACAGTTGTCGTATAAAAGTGTTCCTAAAAATCCCAAACTTTTAGATTAAATATAATTAATTATTTCACTCATTACCTGTTTGAAACCTGATCAAAAAGGTTCAAAAATTATTTATTTTCTGTTCCGATTTATATGTACGGAGTACGAATATCTAAACTTAAAAGGATAAAAATATTTTTAACAAATCTAGAATCTTCGTAATCAATTTACACTCCAACTTTTATTTTAATCTTTCATAAATATGTATAATATCTATATCAAAACTAAAGAAACGTCAACCGAGTGCTACTGACGTTTACTAATTTAGCTCGAAATCAATTATTCTTAATATATTCTCTTTCTATATATAAACAGCTTTTAAAATAGCAAACAAATATATTATATATTTTTAAACAAATAGATTTAATATAACTTTATATATTTACAAGTAATATTTATTTACTTAATTATATATATATATATATATATATATATATATATATATATATATATATATATATATATATATATATATATATATATATATATTTATAAATATAGTTCTCATTACATCGCATATTATTTTACATATTTAATTCTAATAATTTAATCATATAATATTTCAAATTATATTTCCAAATATTATTTATATATATACACACATATCTGTTTACAAATAGTTGTTCGTGAATCGTCGGAAATGGTCAAGGTCAAATGAATATATGAAACACTTCCAAAATTTTTAGACTCAACCTAACAGATTTCTCTTATCGTGTCAAGAATATTAAATCGTATCGAGAGTTTCGATAAAATTAGTCGAAATTTTCTGGGTCGTGACAGTACCTACCCGTTAAATAAATTTCGTCCCCGAAATTTGGAAGAGATCATCATGGTTGACAATAAGTATGTTTTCAAGACGAATATGAGTGGATAAATAGAGTTTTATCATCATTGAGTAATATAGATAAAACGATTTGATTATGTGAGGCGTACGAGTGAAGCTATCACAAAAGAGTGAAAAATTTCTTTTTAACTTTTGACATAGTCATGGTGGATTTCCGAAATTCAAGGAATTTAAGGAAATCTTCTAATCAGAAAGGGAATGTAATAGCACGATTTATTAGCAGCTGTTGGAGTTACGGAAGAACAGAAATATTAAGGAAATAATTTCGTGATATGCTTAGAGATTAAGTAGAATGAAAGAGTCGTGTAACATGGCACATGATGAGGGTAAGATATGTGAACCATCATCACATTCCATTAGAAATTTAGCATGACTTACTGTAATATAACCACGTAGGCCTGACGTCATTATATTATACTAACTCATGATTCAATTCCCAACACTTCTCTAGGAAATCATTCATATTTTAAATTCGAAGGTTCGCAGAATATAGAAACTAATAGTTTCTCATATGATGTAACACTGATAGCTTAAAGAGATAAATGATTCCAGATAAGATAAGTTATGAAAATATATTCAGAAATATCGAGGATATTTATAATGAAAGATACGATAATATCTTTGAATATCTAAGATCAGAGGATGATGGAGACTATTGTTCGCAAAGGTTTAGAGTAAGGAGTAAGATATTCGCAAAAGGTTTCGGCGGTTCCAGAATTACCTGGATTCTTTGAATATAGGGTTTAGTCCTTGTATTTATCCTTGGTCTCCTTCATGGTGTGCTCAATCCGATTTTCAGTACTAAATTTTCTATCGAGCGTTCCTAACACTTCCTTCTTTTATCATCAACTTTTGGCCATTAAGACCATCTACAACATGCTGCTTCGTCAGCATTTTCAAAGTTAACGGATCTGGGTCATCGGTAATCAAACCGAGGTGGTTTCAGGAGAATTGTGTTTTTAAATGATTAAATGTTGATGGTAGTAGGGTGGAATATAAAGGATTTTCTGGTAACGAAGGTGAAAAGACAACGTATATATCAAGGTTATAATAAAGTTAGTCTGACTGAAAAGTCGAAGTTGACTTGCTGAAGCTGTGAGAAAATTGGCTACTTTGGAAAGGGATTACAAAGTGATTTTCAGTAGTAACATCGCCAAAGGAGCTAGTGCAGATATGTGTTAAACCTTTACTCAGGTTCCAAGAGTTTTTCAGGTGCATAACTATATGCATCAATCTTTTCTTCCGTAGATGAAGTGCGACTGGTTCATCCTCTCGATCGAGGTGCTTTCAAGAATCATGAAAGATTTGAACATGGATTGGAATCGTCAAGATTCAAATGAGGTTTAAGATGAAATCAAGTGTCAAACTTGAAGAATTGTTTAGTTTCATTTGTTATAATCAATATTTTAATTTGTTTTAATTGTCCAATGTTAGCAGTTCACAGTTAGTAGTCCACAGTTAGTAGTACGTATATAGTTTAATATATAATTCGACGTATCGTGACCCATTGTACAACGTATTGTCTCAGAAATAATCCGACGTATTGTGTACATGTGTCCCGACGGTATGTAAAGTGCATAAAATAAATAACAGAAATTAAATGACGATAAATAAAATTGCGAGAATGTAAATTGCGATAAATAAAATGTAACCAGTTAGCTAGGAACAGTTAGCTAGGAACAGTTAGCGTGGATTCTTAACAAAATTTCAATTAGTTAATTCGTTTGTTTCTAACAAATTTTATTTTGTCCAATATTTTCTTCATTATGCTACTTGTTGGATTCTGATAGATCAAAATCCAAATATGAAATTGAATGAAAATAGTTATTCTTGGTGAACGGATACGTATATCGGGGGTTGTAAATAGGATCGTAAATGCCTATTGAATTAGATTTGAAAGAATGTACAATATACTTATTAATGTGAAATCTGAATATTCCTCGGGTATTACCTACCCGTTAAAATATTTTCAACATTAACAGTTTGTACTAAAGAATTTTTAATTACAATCTTTATGAAAATATACTTACATATATATTTTCTTCAGATTTAATCATGGATTTAATGAATTAATATGATATTAATCTCATTTGGTTTTTGGTTTAAGCTAGAATAAATAATCTCTAAGACTTGAGAGATTACATAATCGCCATGTTCTGTGAAGATAACTGATATAGAACGATTCGTAGAACGAAAATTAATCGATGTAGAACAATGTGTAAAACGAAGATTATGCTCGAGGTACGGAATGAGATGTTAAGGCATGGATTGTTGATGGTACTGGTGTTATTACGAATGGTACTGTTGGTGCCGGTGATGTTGTTGAAGCTGGTAAATTTTGCACCATATTCTCCCAATTGATTACTCGAACGCGAAATTCGTTGACTTCTTCTATTATTCCGGGATGATTGTCGGTTGAAAAGAGCGGATGAATAAGGTTCAGAATTGTGGATAGAATATAATCGTATCGAACTACTCTGGAACTGAGGCTGAAAATGGTGTTACGAACAGGTTCGCCGGTAAGTGCTTCAGGTTCTTCATCAAAAGGTGAATTCGGTTAGTGGAAGGGATCGCCTTCTGCGCGTCTCCATTGATTAAGTTGACAACGAACCCATCAGATGAAGTGGGGATGGATGATTGGTTGATTCATTCTGGTGACACTACTTTCGGAGCTTAGGTGAAACTCCATATTAGAATAGCTGTCGGAATCTAAAGAATTCGAACTAGTTGAGGGATTCATCTCGTACGATCAGATGAAGGATTTTCGATAAGAAATAGATTATAGGATGTTGATTAGTACCCTGCAATACATAATTTACATATGCATATATAATACTAAAATTCCATAAGTTACGGAGGAATCTACGGAATATGTTAGGCAAAGTTTACAGTAACAGATATGCTAAGATATGAATTAGCAGATACGCTAAGATATGAATTTTTCTATACACTGTCTATGCAATAGAGGCAGTAAGACGTGTCTAGACTTAGGAATGCTAAGCAGAAATTTTCCACTAGGAATGATAAACAATACGTATAATATGCAGCTAAGGTCGAAGTCCAGACTCGCTAATGCATCCTAACAACTATCAGTTAGACACACTAATGCAAGACCTGGTTCACTAGGACCAACGCTCTGATACCACCTGTAACGACCCGTCCTTATCCCCCTGGATGAAGTCATCAACATCTGGTCCCATTGCGATGATCGACTCTAAGTAATGTCCTTAAAATGAGCAAATGCACAGCGGAAGACTTAATTCGTACCTGAGAATAAACATGCTTAAAAGTGTCAACCAAAAGGTTGGTGAGTTCATAGGTTTATCGTAATAATCATTTCAATATGTTAATAGACCACAAGATTTCATAATCATAAACATAATACACTCGCAAGTGTATGTAAAGCATTCTAAGTGGTTGAGCACTTGGTAACCATACTTAACATTTAATCAACATCGCATATTCCCTTTATTATAAAATCTCCCTACACTGTACCAAGTGTAGTAACAAAACGAAGTACTGTGCAACCGTTGAATACTGGTCGTCCAGTTCGGTTGGGGTTGTCATACCCGATAGATCTATCAACAGGATTCGCGTTTACAATACCATATGTAAATAGTAGTTACCAAGCTATTAGGGAAGATATGCAGGGTGGTACAACTCAACATAGAATATATTTTAAGTACTTGTATCTATCTCGTAAACATTTATAAAAGCAGCGCATGTATTCTCAGCCCAAAAATATATATTGCAAAAGCAATTAAAAAGGAAGCAAATTAAACTCACCATACTGTATTTTGTAGTAAAAATACATATAACGACATTGAACAAGTATAGGGTTGGCCTCGGATTCACGAACCTATATCAATTATATATATTAACTCATAGAATCGTAATCAAATAAGTTTATATATTAATATTAGTAATGTATTTTATATTTTCATTTTCTATTTGTTAATAAATAATTAATATCTATCTTTAATCTTTAACTTTAGTAAGTTCTTAATATTAATATATCAAATACTTATTAAACTACTTTATTGATAATTGATATATATAATAAATATAATACATATAACTTAATATTTGTTTGGTAGAAATAATAATAATAATAAAAAGTTGTATTATTTTTACAATAAAACAATAATAGTGATAATAATACTTAAAAATAATATTTGATAATAATAATACTGATAATTATAATAACTATAAAACTAATAATTTTTCTACTAATGCTAATTATGATACTAGTTTAGTTATAATAATAATCTTAATAATAATAATCCTAACATTAATAATAATAATAATAATAATAATAATAATAGTAATAATAATAATAATAATAATAATAATAATAATAATAATAGTAATAATAATAATAATAATAATAATAATAATAATAATAATAATAATAATAATAATAATAATAATAATAATAATAATAATAATAGAAGTGTATACCCTTTAAAGCTTTTTCTAAAAAGAATTGCACCAGACCAGGCTCGAACCTAAGACCTCTCGCTAACCACACACCACACCAAACCATTCAGCCATTTCTAATTTTCTGTTTAAATGCCCGCATAAAAATGTATAACCCGTATTATCTGTTAGTCTGTTTCTTTTTCCTCCTCTAAAACCCAAACGGCCAATATTTAGTTCATTACAGGCCCATTTATCAAAGTCCAAGCGAAAGCCCAAGTTACAACTAGATCAAAATACTAAAGCCCAATCTCATTTGATTAACAAAACAGAATTCGGTTTCTTTTCTTTTTTTTTTTTAAAAACGCGAAAAGGAGTAGCTATAACAACCGTTGGGTCCCTGTGGTTGTATTGTAGCTGCAACAACACCATTGCAGCTTCCTTCGTAGGTTCTTATCAACAAATAGCATATGAAGATTTTATTCATGGATTCAACAGGCTGCAATAGTAGCAGATGCAAGGGTAACGATTGTTGGTGATCTTTTCGAAAGGAATAGAAACAGCGAATTGTAGCAGCATAGCATCAACCTGTGTGGTCTCGGTGGTAGGGTGGTTGTGGGGTGTTTACGACATAAAAAGAAAAAGAATATTTATGCGTTCGATTAGTGATTAAAATAGAAAACCGAATAGTAATGTGTGTTCGAAGGTATTTGCAGTTTTGATGATGGTGGTGTCAGAAAACAGGAAAAAGAAAGAAAGGTGGTATGGGTTGTGATGATATCCGATGGTTTAAGGAGGAGAGGTGGTGATCATTAACAGAGAAGAAGATATCACCCGATGTTTGTTGGTTTTACATCGACCCAAAACAGAAATTGGTCAGCATAAAGGGTGCGTTTATGGTGTTGCAGATGGCGGGTGTTGGTGCTCACAAAGAATAGATGGAAGTGGAGAGAGAGAGGATGAAAGAGAAACCGTGGTGGTTTGATGGTGAGAGTGGCAACGGTGAATGATGGTGAATCATGAAGGTGGTAGCTAGTGGTTCGTGATGGTGGAGATTAGTGACCGGTGGTGGCAGTGAAAGAAGAAGGAAAGAAAGACAAGGAAGATGGTATGATAGAGTTCCTCTAACTATATGTTTATATGTATGTTATATATAAACTGGAAAAAGGATACACAGTAATATAATATTTCATATTGTGTTATAACAATAAAATAATATAAATATTATAATAAATATAACAGTAAAGCAGCCAGAGTTTTTGTTTTTATTTAAAAATTCATGTAAGTTTTTGTATATAGATAAGGACTAGGATAGTAATCATATAATTTAATAATAATTATGAATTAAAAACGTGTTATAAAATGAAAAGCATCCTAGATTCTGAAATTTAGTGCCGACAGTTTTAACACGAAGTGCTATATCGTATCCGTTGCTAAACAGTTGTCGTATAAAAGTGTTCCTAAAAATCCCAAACTTTTAGATTAAATATAATTAATTATTTCACTCATTACCTGTTTGAAACCTGATCAAAAAGGTTCAAAAATTATTTATTTTCTGTTCCAATTTATATGTACGGAGTACGAATATCTAAACTTAAAAGGATAAAAATATTTTTAACAAATCTAGAATCTTCATAATCAATTTACACTCCAACTTTTATTTTAATCTTTCATAAATATGTATAATATCTATATCAAAACTAACGAAACGTCAACCGAGTGCTACTAACGTTTACTAATTTAGCTCGAAATCAATTATTCTTAATATATTCTCTTTCTATATATAAACAGCTTTTAAAATAGCAAACAAATATATTATATATTTTTAAACAAATAGATTTAATATAACTTTATATATTTACAAGTAATATTTATTTACTTAATTATATATATATATCTATATATTTATAAATATAGTTCTCATTACATCGCATATTATTTTACATATTCAATTCTAACAATTTAATCATATAATATTTCAAATTATATTTCCAAATATTATTTATATATATACACACATATCTGTTTACAAATAGTTGTTTGTGAATCATCGGAAATGGTCAAGGTCAAATGAATATATGAAACACTTAAAAAATTTTTAGACTCAACCTAACAGATTTCTCTTATCGTGTCAAGAATATTAAATCGTATCGAGAGTTTCGTTTAAAATTAGTCGAAATTTTTCGGGTCGTGACATGTAAAACGACATATATCACTAACTTGGACAACACATATCCGTTCCTACAAATAAATACATTATATACATACATGTATACTTATTCCACTCACAACCACGTGTGATAACGTACACCCAAAGAGTGTACTTCGCCAAAGGTGGTCAACTAAAACGCACAACCGTGCCAATTGGACCCATACACAAGTCCATCAAATCCACCTATATGTGAAGTGAGCTCTTTAGCCGAGGATCACTTCACCCGACCCGCACCCATCCTACACATACATATGCACATAGGATATTAACACTCACCTTGTCGCCTTGATGAATGCTTCCAAGTAATCCGCGACTCGTCAATGGATAGTACCTATTCCATTATCACGAAACAAGCAACACAATTAGGGTTGACTTACAAACCAACCCAATTCGACACTTAGTGCCATTTTGACCCAAACTAACCAATAATCACTAACACAAGTGAGAATGGTCCTAATATGCCAATTAAACCCAATCATAGGTGTTAAACACCTATCTTTCCCATAATGACACTTAAACCCTAATTTTGACCCAAAGGAGTCAACATCGCGCCGTTAGCGAGTTTTGACACCAAAACATATTTAACTCGGTTTTATACTTCAACTTAATCCATTTTAAGTTTATAAACCTCATTAAATCAACAATTGGGTCATAATCATCACCAAACCCTAATTTTGACTCTAGTCAAAATTAGTCAACCCAAATTCACCTAAAGTGGTTCCAACACTTCCACAATCACTAAACCTAGTGATTAAACTCAAGATTAAAGCCTAATCAAGGCCAAATCGTCAACCAACCCAAAACCCGCCAAGTGACAAGAATAACTAGTCACCATACACCCATCTAAGGGGGTTTCACAACAAATCAAACTCAAACCCTAACTTGAATATCAAATCTAACAAATATAATTCGGAGTTTGAACTTACCAATACCACCAAAATGATGTCGTTGACGAGTAGAACAACTTTAAAACCCGAGCTTTGGTGAGAATCCAACTCCTTCTTCTCCAATTCAAGCTCTCTCACTCTAGAACCCTTCCTCTCTCTAGATATGGATGAGAGTGGTTGTGTGGGTGAGAAATGAGCTCCAATGGAGTTCTAGATCAGTTTTTGTGACCCTAAACCAACCTTAAATGAAAAGACCAAAGTACCCCTCATTTAAACCTTTTAAAAAAGCTAAAAATTGCATCAGACTGGATCGGAGCGCCGTTCCAAATGGTGGGGCGCCGCTCCAACCTACAGGTCAGTTTTCAGAAACTTGTTTTGGCCATAACTTTTTGACCGTAGCTCCGTTTTCGATGAATCAAATATCATTGGAAATGTAATAGGATTTTCTTTCCAATGGTAAGGCTTTAAAACATCAACACAAACTTTATTTGGGGTTGAAAAGATACGTACACACCTTGTCACTTCAGACAACGTCCAGTTTCCTTCGACGTTCGAGCAAGCAACACGTACATGCTTCGTACACCTCATACACGCATCGTACACCATAAATACATTATGTACCATAAATATTTGGGTCTTACATTATACTAAATGTATTTATAGTAATCGTATTTGTACTAATAAAATTCTTTTATTAAAGTTATTATTAATACAACGAGTACATAACAGTCGTTAACGTCAACTAACGACGTTACAACGGTCATGTATACATAACGGTTGTTAACGTCAACTGACGACGTTACAACGACTATATTTTTCAAATATAAAATAAACATCTCCGTTTTCACATTTTCACAAATCAATCTTCATTTTCTCAGATTACCACTCTAAAATAAAAAGTTTTTTGTAAAGATGATTCACACAAGGATGGTTTTTCCTATTGTATTGGTCATACTAACTATCATCATTGTTGCTAATATACCACCGGGTGAACCTATATTCTATCCTGCTCTTGTGGTTTTATCATTTGTAACCATGCTGTAGTGACCCAAAATTTTTTGACTAATTTTAAAACAAACTCTCGATACGATTTAATATCTTTGACACGATAAGCAAAGTCTGTTAGGTTGAATCTCAAAAATTTTGAACTGTTTCATATATTCAATTGACCTTCGACCATTTCCGACGATTCACGAACAACTATTTGTAAATAGATATGTGTGTATGTATATAAATAATAATTGGAATTATAATTTGAAATATTAAATGTTGTTGTTATGAAATATGATATTATTATAATTATTATTTAAAAGCATATCTATATATAAATAAAGTATATTAAAAATAAATATTAACTGATTGTAATACTCGTTTGATGTTCCGATTGTTATTAACCATGTTAAATTTGAACTTATATGATTTTAAAATATACGGTGATCCAAAAATGAGTTCTATAAATTTTAGGCTTACTAAAAATGTATTTAGGATCTAGTTATTTAATTTTAACACTTTTTATATTTTACCCAGAATTGAGAGGGACAGTTGATGTAATTTTTATTTATTAAATTAATGATTGAATTTTATACCATAATGACCAAAATAAATAAATATATTTAATTTAGAAATATGGGATTTTTCGGAAGACTTTTATCCGCCACTGATTTCAAATAGTGCACGATACACAGTCCATGAAAACTGTCGGCACATAAATTTAAGAAATATGGCTGCTGTACTATTTGTTAAACACGTTTGTGATTTTTAATTATTATTTTATTATTATCAAATTATTGAGTATTACTTTCTGTTAAGTATATAATCTATATATATTATAGAGATATGATGAGAAAGGAAACCACTTGCATCATTTTCTATTTCGGTTTTCTATTTCTGTTGTCTTCTGTGAACAACCAAATACATCTACTACTACTATATGTTTCATGTTCAAAGACCCAAGAATAACAACCACCATGAAACACTTGCATCATTTTCTCCAAACCATCATAACCGTAAACAACCATCAAACCTTCTTAGTCAATCGTCACCTACAAACCTCCTTGGCTCACCACTACAACACCATTATAACCGCCACCTCAATCTCCACCATCTAAACCCATTTAGAAAACAACCATGAACCACCTTTACCATTTTTTGAAACCCACTAATATATATATTATTTTCTTCTTTTTCTGTGTTAGTTCTAACCACAAAACAAGCTCGATCACCAATCTTTTCCTTTGAATTTGTCGACCAACAGCCATAACCATTTTCATCTTCAACCGTAGAACACTACCCGTCACCACAATTAAGAACAACCCACAACACCACCCTATCACCATTTTCATTTCATCATTGCTATTTCTGTAATTTCTTTCTCGATCAGACTAAACGAACCAGGTTATTGCAGCTGCTACTACGCTACTGCTATTACGTTTCTGTTTTCATTCACCATCGACAACCATAATATACCGTCACCAAAAAACGACCCAAAACACCACCGGTTATTTATCGTTACTACTGCACAACCTGTCATGTTTATGTTTTAAACCAAACCTAAACCACAAACCCACTCTTACTTCTATTTTCTGTCGACAAAACAACCAAACCCACTTCCACCATAAACCACCCAACGAAAACCCACTTGAACCAAAACCCGCTTCTATATTTTTCTTTCTTCTATGAAATACCACGACTATCACCTGCAGCCTTCACCTCATGTTTCTGAGCAACCTCAAACCACCATCTCTCTATCCTCTCTTTCTCCCTCTTATGCAACTAACGTTATTACCTTGTTCTCTTCTGTTTCTACTACTCTTTGATCGAAGGACAACCAACCACCAACACCCTCACACGTCTAGTGTTAGCAGCCTTTTACAATCAAATCACCATCATCACATAAACTATTGCTGTTACTACCACTTGCGTAATTTTTCTGTTTCTATTCTATTTTCTTTAAGTGCTATGCTAAACCAAAATATCATAGCTATTTAATTCGGTTTTCCTTCCATGAGAATCACGAACGAACTACTACTCCCACTGTGCCTGTTGTCTATCGAATCTCAAACCAAGAAACCAACATTCTTTTTCGATATTACCTTGTTCTATTTCCATTAAACAGAAAATGAAGCTAGAACCGTTCGATAAAGAAATTTGTGATGATGGTAACGGAGGAAATTTTATGATGTTAGTTACCGCGTTTCTTTCTTTTCCTGTTGTGCTTACCGAATGAAGAGATGATGATATTGAGATTAGAAGATTATGATTTTATGTGATCATAATGATTTAAATGGCGATGATGATATCGGGGTATATAACGATGACTGGAAGATGAGGTTAGGGTTAATAGGGATCATATTTCTTCATAGTATCGATCAATTTATCAGTTTACAAAGTTAAGGGACTTTTTATGTTGTTGGGCGAAGACCCCATGATACGCTTTATAGATTGGGCCATTATTTGCTTGTTGGGCCGAATTACATCTGGGCCGAAATTATAGGATAAAAAAATTTAAGTGTAGAAATTAAAACAGAAAAATAGAAATAATGGGATGGTTATGGGTATTTGTGTTTAGCGAGAGGTCTCGGGTTCGAGCTCGGTCTGAGGCATTTTTTTTTTTGGGGAAAATCTTTAAAGGTAGTCTTCCATTATTAAGATGATGATGATGATTATTATTATTATTATTATTATTATTATTATTATTATTATTATTATTATTATTATTATTATTATTATTATTATTATTATTATTATTATTATTATTATTATTATTATTATTAATCCAAGTATTATTAAATTATCATTTATTATTATTATGATTATTAGTATTATGATTATCATTTATATTATTATTATAAGTGTTATTATTGTAATTAGTATCATTATTAATATTAATATTAAGATTATTATTACTATTATTATTATAAGTATTATTATTAGTATTATTATTAAAATTATTAATATCAGTAATATTTACTAAATCTAATTATTTTTAGTGTTATTATCATCATAAAAATATACAAATTTTTAGTTATTATTATTAATATTATTTTACCAAATAAATAGCTATATAAGAATATATTTAATACATATCACATAACAACATAAAAATTTTTCATGATAAATACTAAATTATTTATCTAAAGTATATCAAATAAATATAATTAATTTAATGAAACATACAAGTTACTAAAATAACAATTACTAATAATACATAAACTTGTTCGATTACGATTATATGTTTTAATATACACACTTGATATAGGTTCGTGAATCCGAGGCCAACCCCGCATTGTTCAGTTCTGTCGTATGCATATTTTTACTACAAAATACAGTATAGTGAGTTCATTTGATTCCCTTTTACTCTTTACATTTTTGGGACTGAGAATACATGCGCTGTTTTTATAACTGTTTTCTAAATGCTTTTGAGATATATTTTTGAACGGAGAATACATGAACTGCTTTTATAAATGATTGACGAAATAGACACAAATATTCAAAACTACATTCTATGATAGAATTATTTGGATTCAGAGGTTCGATTTAGTAGTTAACGGAGATATAATTTTGCATTGCGTACGCGTTAGCACCCGTTTTAACTACCATCGGCGGGATGATTTTGCATTGCATGCACGCACTAGCCCCCGATGTATTGTATTGTATTATAGTTGACTTTGTAGTTGGTAACGGAGGGATGATTTTGCATTGCATACGTATTAGCCCCCGTTTCAGCTACCCTCGGAGGGATGATTTTGCATTGCGTAAGCATTAGCCCCCGTTGTAAGAATTATATTGTATTAACTACCACGGTGAGATGATTTTGTCATTGCACTACGCATTAGATACCGTTGGTGAGTTGTTTGAAAGGTTCTGGTGTTCTTCATATGAATGATTTTACAGCAGGAATAGACCTGCACAGATTGTTTTCTAATTATGAGTATCTTGTGGTCTATTATATTATTGAAAATGATTGATTATGAAAAACTAATGAACTCACCAGCCTTTTGATTGACACTTGAAAGCATGTTTATTCTCAGGTATTAAAGAAATCTCCCGCTGTGCATTAGCTCATTTTAAGGATATTACTTGGAGTCATTCATGACATATTTCAAAAGACGTTGCATTCGAGTCGTTGAGTTCAACAAGACTATTGTTAAGTCATTTATAGTTTGGATATTTTATGAAATGGTATGCATGCCGTCAACTTTCCATGTAATGAAAGTTTATCTTTTAAAAACGAATGCAATGTTTGTAAAATGTATCATATATAGGTCAAGTACCTCGCGATGTAACCAAATGTAATGTATTCGTCCAGATGGATTAGGACGGGTCATTAGAGTTGGTATCCGAGCGGTGGTCTTAGCGAACCAGGTCTTGCATTAGTGTGTCTAACTGATAGTTGATTAGATGCATTAGTGGGTCTTGACTTCGACCGTGTCTGCATGTCAAAAGTTTTGCTTATCATTTAGTGTCGAAAATTATTTGCTTATCATCCTTAAAGTCTAGACACGTCTTACTGCCTCTATTGCATAGACAATGTATAGCTAAATTCAGATCTTAGCGTATCTATTACTGTAGACTTTATCTGACACGTTTCCTTAATTTTCTCCGTAATCTACGGGATCTTCTGTACTATACATAGATATTCTATGTAATTAGAATATCATCCGATATTCGAAAATCATTTCATAAAATCCTTTACCTAACCGTGCAAGATGAATTCTGCAACCAGTTCAAGTTCGTCGAATTCTGATAACTATTCCGATATGGATTTTCACTCGAGCTCCGAAAGCAGTGTAACCGGAATAGATCAACCGATTAGCCATCATCTATTCTGGATGAATTGGGGCTGGGTTCATAGCCTCCTCAATCATTGGAGACAAGAAGAAGGTGATCCTTTTCATACACCACATTGCCCTCTTGGCGAAGAAACTGAAGCACTTACCGGCGAACCTGTCCGAAACACCATTTTTTCTCTCATTTCCAGAGTATCTCGTCACGATTATATACTATACCAAATTCTGGATCATATTTATCCGCTCGTCCGAACCGACAATCACCCCGGTGTAATAGAAGAAGTCAACGAGCTTCGTGCTCGGGTAGTGGCTTTGGAGAATATGGTGCAAAGGTTACAAACACCAGCAGCAGCACCAGCAGCATAACCAGTACCACCATCATCAACGCCAACAGTACCATTACCACCACCAACAACAACCACATCGCAAACCTCAACTTCATAATCTGTCACATGAACATCAACGTCATACGCACCATAGATACCAAGGAGTACCAACAACAATGAACGATGAAGTATTAATTCATAACTTCATTGAAGAAATATTCTGCGAAGAATATGTGGTTTCTAAAAGTTTTAGAGATTATTTATTCTAGCTCAAACCGAAAATCAAATGAGTTTAATATCATATTGACTCATTAAATCCATAATTACCTCTGAAGAAAATATATATGTATATATATTTTCATAAAGATTGTAATTGAAAATTCTTTCGTACAAACTGTTAATGATGAAAATATTTTAACGGGTAGGTAATACCCGAGGAATATTTAGATTTCACATTAATAAGTTACACTGTACATTCTTCGTATCTGATTCAACAGTCATTTACTATCCTACTTACATCCACAGATATACATATCCGTTCACCGCAGAATAATCATTTTCACTCAATTTCATATTGGATTTTGACTTATCAGAATCCAACAAGTGGCATAATGAAGAAAACACTGGACAAAATAAAATTTGTTAGAAACAAACAAATTAACTACGAGAAAAAAAAATTTGTTAAGAATCCACGCTAACTGTTCCTAGCTAATTGTTCCTAGCTAACTGATTACATTTTATTTATCGCAATTTTAATTCTCGCAATTTTATTTATCGTCATTTAATTTCTATTATTTATTTTACGCACTTTATTTATCGTCATTTAAATACTGTTATTTACACATTTTAAATATCTGGACACGTATACAAAGTTTTGACATATCATATCGACGCATCTATATATATTATTTGGAATAACCATAGAAACTCTATACGCGGTAATGATCGAGTTAGCTATACAGGGTTGAGGTTGATTCTACAATAATATATATACTTTGAGTTGTGATCGAGTCTGAGACATGTATACGGGTCACGATATGTATTAATTAATTCGAATATTATATATTAAACTGTATATGAATTATTGAATTACTAACTGTAGACTACAAACTGTGGACTACCAACATTGGACAATTAAAATGAATTAAAATATTGATTTTAACATATGAAACTAAACAATTCTTCAAGTTTGCCACTTGATTTTATCTTAAACCTCATTTGTATCTCGACGATTACAATCTGCGTTCAAACCTTTCATGATTCTTGAAAACACCTCAATCTCCGGGATGTATTGAGTATCTGGTTTTATGTGCTTCCTTAAGTACCATTTCTCTCACATCTCCAAACTTTGGTACCCAAATTCTTTCAGCCCTATACCGGGTTTCGTCTTCCCGAATATTAAGATGCTTCTCCGATCCTTTGGGTATTTCATCCTTTAAATTTCCCTCTTTTAAAACTCCTTGTTGTGCCTCCTTTATTTGAGTAGTAAGGTTATTGTGAATCATTGTATTCATAGATTTTACTCGAATGGGTTCTCTGTCCTTCCTGCTCAAAGCGTCGACTACCACATTTGCCTTCCCCGGGTGGTAACGAATCTCAAAGTCATAATCATTCAACAATTCAATCCACCTACGCTGCCTCATATTCAGTTGTTTCTGATTAAATATGTGTTGAAGACTTTTGTGGTCGGTATATATAATACTTTTGACCCCATATAAGTAGTGCGTCCAAGTCTTTAATGCAAAAACAACCGCGCCTAATTCCAAATCATGCGTCGTATAATTTTGTTCGTGAATCTTCAATTGTCTAGACGCATAAGCAATTACTTTCGTTCGTTGCATTAATACACAATCGAGACCTTGCTTTGAGGCGTCACAATATATCACAAAATCATCATTCCCTTCAGGTAATGACAATATAGGTGCCGTAGTTAACTTTTTCTTCAATAACTGAAACGCTTTCTCTTGTTCATCCTTCCATTCAAATTTCTTCCCTTTATGCGTTAATGCAGTCAAGGGTTTTGCTATTCTGGAAAAGTCTTAGATGAACCTTCTGTAGTAACCAGCTAGTCCTAAAAACTGGCGTATGTGTTTCGGAGCTTTCGGGGTTTCCCACTTTTCAACAGTTTCTATCTTTGCCGGATCCACCTTAATACCTTCTTTGTTCACTATGTGACCGAGGAATTGAACTTCTTCCAACCAAAATGCACACTTTGAAAACTTAGCGTACAATTCTTCCTTCCTCAATACTTCTAACACCTTTATCAAATATTCACCGTGTTCTTGGTCATTCTTTGAGTAAATAAGTATGTCATCAATGAAAACAATGACAAACTTGTCAAGGTATGGTCCACACACTCGGTTCATAAGGTCCATGAACACAGCTGGTGCATTAGTTAAACCAAACGGCATGACCATAAACTCGTAATGACCGTAACGTGTTCTAAAAGCAGTCTTTGGAATATCATCTTCTTTCACCCGCATTTGATGATACCCGAAATGTAAGTCAATCTTTGAATAAACAGACGAGCCTTGTAGTTGATCAAATAAGTCATCGATTCTCGGTAGTGGGTAGCGGTTCTTGATGGTAAGTTTGTTCAACTCTCGGTAGTCGATACACAACCTGAATGTACCATCTTTCTTCTTGACAAACAAAACAGGAGCTCCCCACGGTGATGTGCTTGGTCGAATGAAACCACGCTCTAAAAGTTCTTGTAATTGGCTCTGAAGTTCCTTCATTTCACTAGGTGCGAGTCTGTATGGAGTACGAGCTATTGGTGCAGCTTCCGGTACAAGGTCTATTTGAAATTCAACGGATCGGTGTGGAGGTAGTCCCGGTAATTCTTTCGGAAATACATCGGGAAATTCTTTTGCGACGGGAATATCATTGATGTTCTTTTCTTCGGAATTGAATTTCTCGACGTGTGCTAGCACAGCATAGCAACCTTTTCTTATTAGTTTTTGTGCCTTCAGGTTACTAATAAGATTTAACTTTGCGTTGCTCTTTTCTCCGTACACCATTAAGGGTTTTCCTTTTTCTCGTATAATGCGAATTGCATTTTTGTAACAAACGATCTCTGCTTTCACTTCTTTCAACCAGTCCATACCGATTATCACATCAAAACTCCCTAACTCTACTGGTATCAAGTCAATCTTAAATGTTTCGCTAACCAGTTTAATTTCTCGATTCCGACATATATTATCTGCTGAAATTAATTTACCATTTACTAATTCGAGTAAAAATTTACTATCCAAAGGCGTCAATGGGCAACTTAATTTAGCACAAAATTCTCTACTCATATAGCTTCTATCCGCACCCGAATCAAATAAAACATAAGCAGATTTATCGTCAATAAGAAACGTACCTGTAACAAGCTCCGGGTCTTCCTGTGCTTCTACCGTATTAATATTGAAAACTCTTCCATGGCCCTGCCCATTAGTATTCCCCTGATTCAGGCAATTTCTAATAATGTGGCCCGGTTTTCCACATTTATAACAAACAGCGTTGGTATTACTTGCTCCGACAATAATTCGTTTCGGCATTACTTATTTCGGCATTATTTGCTCCCTTAGTTCTGTTAAACTTTGGTCCGTAGACCTCACACTTTGTCGCGCTATGACCATTTCTTTTACACCTGTTGCAAAATGTCGTGCAAAACCCCTGGTGATTTTCTTCACACCTATGACATGGCTGTTTTTGGTTTTTGTTGCCGTTGTTGTTATTGAGGTTGTTGTTGGGATTGTTATTGTTGTTGAAATGGTTGTTGTAGTTGTTGTTGTTATTGGGGTGTTTGTTGTAGTTATTGTTAGGATTGCGGTTATTGTTGCGATTGTTGTTGCGGTTGTTGGGATAGTTGTTGCGATTGTGGTTGTAATTGTTATTGTTGTTGTACTGGTGACTCTTGTCACCGTTTTCCTCCCACTTCCTCTTGAGTTGTTTCGTGTTAGTTTCTTTGGCCACCTGCTCTTTAATTCTTCCCTCAATCTGATTTATGAGTTTATGAGCCATTCAACTTGCCTTCTGTATAGAAGCGGGCTTATGTGAACTTACATCTTCTTGAATCCTTACTGGTAACCCTTTTACAAACGCGTCGATCTTCTCTTCTTCATCTTCGAATGCTCCCGGGCACAATAGGCACAACTCTGTGAATCAACGTTCATATGTGGTAACGTTGAACCCTTGTGTTCGTAACTCTCTAAATTCTGCCTTGAGTTTATTGACTTCGTTTCTAGGACGGTACTGCTCGTTCATCAATTGCTTGAATGCCGACCACGGTAGCGCGTAAGCAGCATTTTGTCCTACCTGTTCAAGATAGGTATTCCACCACGTTAACGCAGTACCTGTGAAGGTATGCGTAGCGTACTTAACTTTGTCCTCTTCAATACATTTACTTATGGCAAACACCGATTCGACTTTCTCGGTCCACCGTTTCAATCCAATTGGTCCTTCGGTTCCATCAAATTCCAAAGGTTTGCAGGCAGTGAATTCTTTGTAGGTTCATCCTACACGATTTCTTACGCCGTTAGCTGCATTGCTAGATTCAGCGTTATTGTTGGTATGTAGCGCAGCCTGTACTGCGGCTATGTTTGCAGCAAGAAAGGTACGAAACTCCTCTTCGTTCATACTCACGGTATGTCGAGTAGTTGGTGCCATTTCCTTCAAAAATAGCCAAAAGAAACGAGTTAATCATATAGAATATCAAGAGTAGTCAATAGTATTTCGTAGCGTAATATGAACTTATTTATAAAAGCTCTTTCTTCATATTAGCGTTTTATACTCTTTAATTCGGGTAGTACCTACCCGTTAAGTTCATACTTAGTAGCTAACATACCATTTCAACTACTACAATTCTATATGAAAAACTAATCACAAAAAAAATATATATCATATTCAAACCTTTATACAATAACTTGCAAACTTACAATACCGCTATTTTACATATAGCATGAAATATAGCACATAAAACTTTGATACAAAGTAGTTGCGAAGATAATTCTAGTTAATAAATAAGGCGTTCAGCAAAGGCAATAAAGACACGTAATTCATACGTTCAGAAACAAGTCATGCTTTCTGGTTGTACTAATATCACTTCCCATCCTTGGTTTTGTGGAACATAACCGTTGTGACCGATAGTAAGACAATGTGTTGTAACGTCGTCAAAAGGATGAAGGTTACGTAATGACCAACAGTCTCGTAATAACCTAAAAACCTCATTTCTTACCCCAATTACTGACTCCGTCACTTGTGGGAATGTTTTGTTTAATAGTTGTAGCCCGATGTTCTTGTTCTCACTTTGGTGAGAAGCGAACATTACTAACCCGTAAGCATAACAAGCTTCTTTATGTTGCATGTTACCCGCTTTTTCTAAATCACGAAGTCCTATATTCGGATGTATTGAGTCAAAATAATTTCTTAACCCGTTGCGTAAAATAGCATTTGGGTTCCCCGAAATATATGCGTCAAAGTAAACACATCGTAACTTATGGATTTCCCAATGTGATATCCCCCATCTTTCGAACGAAAGCCTTTTATAAATCAAGGCATTCTTGGAACGTTCTTCGAATGTCTTACAAACTGATCTCGCCTTAAATAGTTGTGCCGAGGAATTCTGACCGACTCTAGACAAGATTTCATCAATCATGTCTCCGGGTAGGTCTCTTAAAATATTGGATTGTCTATCCATTTTGTGTTTTTATACTGTAAAATAGACAAGAGTTAGATTCATAAAAAAAATACTTATTAATACAAGCAATTTTTACATATATCATAAAGCATAAGCACACTATATTACATATATTACACCACACGAATACAACTATCTTATTCCGACTCGCTCGTTTCTTCTTCTTCGGTTTTGGTTCATTTTGCCAAGTTTCTAGGGATATATGATGTTCCCCTAATACGAGACGTCGTTTTCCACATTGGTTTAGAAAAACCTGGTGGTTTAGATGTTTCCGGGTTATTGTCACAACTTAAGAAATACGGGTGTTGACGATACATATAAAGTTCATCAGGTTTGGAATCAAATTTCTCTATTTTTATGCCCTTTCCCTTATTGTTCTCTTTTGCCCTAATCAAATTGTGTTGGGGTAATTTCTATAACATCATCGGAATCCTTGTCGGGATCCGATTCATCGGAGAATTGGTAATCCTCCCAATACTTTGCTTCCTTGGCGAAAACACCATTGACCATAATTAACTTTGGTCGTTTGGTTGAGGATTTTCTTTACTTAACCGTTTTATTATTTCCCCCACTGGTTCTATTTCTTCTTCCGGTTCCGATTCTTCTTCCGGTTCCGACTCTTCTTCCGGTTCCTCTTCGGGAACTTGTGAATCAGTCCACGAATCATTCCAATTTACATTTGACTCTTCATTATTATTAGGTGAGTCAATGGGACTTGTTCTAGAGGTAGACATCTATCACATAATATCAAACAAGTTAAGAGAGTAATATATCACATAATATTCACATGTTAAAAATATATAGTTTCCAACAAAATTTGTTAAGCAATCATTTTTCAAGTAAACACGGTCGAAGTCCAGACTCACTAATGCATCCTAACAAACTCGATAAGACACACTAATGCAAAATTCTAGTTCTCTAAGACCAACGCTCGGATACCAACTGAAATGTCCCGTTCTTATTGATTAAAAACGTTCCATATTAATTGATTTCGTTGCGAGGTTTTGACCTCTATATGAGACGTTTTTCAAAGACTGCATTCATTTTAAAACAAACCATAACCTTTATTTCATCAATAAAGGTTTAAAGAGCTTTACGTAGATTATCAAATAATGATAATCTAAAATATCCTGTTTACATACGACCATTACATAATGGTTTACAATACAAATATGTTACAACGAAATAAGTTTCTTGAATGCAGTTTTTACACAATATCATACAAGCATTGACTCCAAATCTCGTCCTTATTTAAGTATACGACAGCGGAAGCTCTTAATAATCACCTGAGAATAAACATGCTTAAAAAGTCAACAAAAATGTTGGTGAGTTATAGGTTTAACCTATATATTATCAAATCATAATAATAGACCACAAGATTTCATATTTCAATATACATCCCATACATAGAGATAAAATTCATTCATATGGTGAACACCTGGTAACCGACATTAACAAGATGCATATAAGAATATCCCCTATCATTCCGGGAAATCCTTCGGACATGATAAAAACGAATTCGAAGTACTAAAGCATCCGGTACTTTAGATGGGGTTCGTTAGGCCCAATAGATCTATTTTTAGGATTCACGTCAATTAGTAGATCGGTTTACTAATTCTTAGGCTACCAAGCAAAAGGGGCATATTCAGCTTCGATCATTCACCCATATAATATAGTTTCAATTACTTGTGTCTATTTCGTAAAACATTTATAAAACTGCATGTATTCTCATCCCAAAATATTAGATTTTAAAAGTGGGACTATAACTCACTTTCACAGATTTTTACTTCGTCGGGAAGTAAGACTTGTCCACTGGTCGATTCACGAACCTATAACAAATATGTACATATATATCAAAGTATGTTCAAAATATATTTACAACACTTTTAATACATTTTGATGTTTTAAGTTTATTAAGTCAGCTGTCCTCGTTAGTAACCTACAACTAGTTGTCCACAGTTAGATTTACAGAAATAAATCGATATATATTATCTTGATTCAATCCACAACCCAGTGTATACACATCTTAGGCTAGATCACAACTCAAAGT
The DNA here is from genome assembly GCF_046630445.1 of Rutidosis leptorrhynchoides. NCBI lineage: Eukaryota > Viridiplantae > Streptophyta > Magnoliopsida > Asterales > Asteraceae > Rutidosis > Rutidosis leptorrhynchoides. The sequence goes on along the minus strand of NC_092340.1, from coordinate 274,484,469 downwards.
ATATATATTTTTGGAATCAACCTCAACCCTGTATAGCTAACTCCAACATTACTGCATATAGAGTGTCTATGGTTGTTCCAAATAATATATATACATGGGTCGATATGATATGTCAAAACATTTGCATACGTGTCTATGGTATCCCAAGATTACATAATATATTAGAATACATGTATAATACAATATAAGTTAGCTAGGATATGATTTGTAGAGAATTGTTAATATTTCCCGTAGCTACAAAAATCAAAAAATATCCAATCTTGTTTTACCCATAACTTCTTCATTTTAAATCCGTTTTGAGTGAATCAAATTGCTATGGTTTCATATTGAACTCTATTTTATGAATCTAAACAGAAAAAGTATAGGTTTATAGTAGGAAATATAAGTTACAAGTCTTTTTTGTAAGAGGTAGTCATTTCAGTCGAAAGAACGACGTCTTGATGACCATTTTGAAAAACATACTTCCACTTTGAGTTTAACCATGATTTTTGGATATAGTTTCATGTTCATAAGAAAAATAATTTTCCCAGAAGAACAACTTTTAAATCAAAGTTTATCATAGTTTTTAATTATCAAACCCAAAACAGCCCGCGGTGTTACTACGACGGCGTATGTCCAATTTTACGGTGTTTTTCGTGTTTTCAGGTTTTAAATCATTAAGTTAGCATATCATATAGATATAGAACATGTGTTTAGTTGATTTTAAAAGTCAAGTTAGAAGGATTAACTTTTTTTGCGAACAAGTTTAGAATTAACTAAACTATGTTCTAGTGATTTCAAGTTTAAACCTTCGAATAAGATAGCTTTATATGTATGAATCGAATGATGTTATGAACATCATTACTACCTCAAGTTTTTTGGATAAACCTACTGTAAAAGAAACAAATGGATCTAGTTTCAAAGAATCTTGGATGGCTTGAAAGTTCTTGAAGTAGAATCATGACACGAAAACGAGTTCAAGTAAGATTTCCACTCGAAATAAGATTGTTATAGTTATAGAAATTGAATCAAAGTTTGAATATGAGTATTACCTTATATTAGAAAGATATCTTACTGTAAATAAGAAAGATTTCTTGAGGTTGGATGATCACTCTACAAGACTGGAAGTAAGCTAGCAAACTTGGAAGTATTCTTGATTTTATGAAACTAGAACTTGTAGAATTTATGAAAAACACTTAGAACTTGAAGATAGAACTTGAGAGAGATCAATTAGATGAAGAAAATTGAAAAATGAAAGTGTTTGTAGGTGTTTTTGGTCGTTGGTGTATGGATTAGATATAAAGGATATGTAATTTTGTTTTCATGTAAATAAGTCATGAATGATTACTCATATTTTTGTAATTTTATGAGATATTTCATGCTAGTTGCCAAATGATGGTTCCCATATGTGTTAGGTGACTCACATGGGCTGCTAGGAGCTGATCATTGGAGTGTATATACCAATAGTACTTACATCTAAAAGCTGTGTATTGTACGAGTACGAATACGGGTGCATACGAGTAGAATTGTTGATGAAACTGAACGAGGATGTAATTGTAAGCATTTTTGTTAAGTAAAAGTATTTTGATAAGTGTCTTGAAGTCTTTCAAAAGTGTATGAATAAATATTAAAACACTACTTGTATATACATTTTAACTGAGTCGTTAAGTCATCGTTAGTCGTTACATGTAAGTGTTGTTTTGAAACCTTTAGGTTAACGATCTTGTTAAATGTTGTTAACCCAATGTTTATAATATCAAATGAGATTTTAAATTATTATATTATCATGATAATATGATGTATGAATATCTCTTAATATGATATATATACATTAAATGTCGTTACAACGATAATCGTTACATATATGTCTCGTTTCAAAATCATTAAGTTATTAGTCTTGCTTTTACATATGTAGTTCATTGTTAATATACTTAATGATATGTTTACTTATCATAATATCATGTTAACTATATATATATATATATATATATATATATATATATATATATATATATATATATATATATATATATATATATATATATATATATATATATATATATATATATATCCATATATATGTCATCATATAGTTTTTACAAGATTTAACGTTCGTGAATCACCGGTCAACTTGGGTGGTCAATTGTCTATATGAAACCTATTTCAATTAATCAAGTCTTAACAAGTTTGATTTCTTAAAATGTTGGAAACACTTAATCATGTAAATAACAATTTCATTTAATATATATATAAACATGGAAAAGTTCGGGTCACTACAGTACCTACCCGTTAAATAAATTTCGTCCTAAAATTTTAAGCAGTTGGAGGTGTTGACGTATCTTCTGGAAATAAATGCGGGTATTTCTTCTTCATCTGATCTTCTCGTTCCCAGGTGAACTCGGGACCTCTACGAGCATTCCATCGAACCTTAACAATTGGTATCTTGTTTTGCTTAAGTCTTTTAACCTCACGATCCATTATTTCGACGGGTTCTTCGATGAATTGAAGTTTTTTGTTGATTTGGATTTCATCTAATGGAATAGTGAGATCTTCTTTAGCAAAACATTTCTTCAAATTCGAGACGTGGAAAGTGTTATGTACAGTCACGAGTTGTTGAGGTAACTCAAGTCGGTAAGCTACTGGTCCTACACGATCAATAATCTTGAATGGTCCAATATACCTTGGATTTAATTTCCCTCGTTTACCAAATCGAACAATGCCTTTCCAAGGTGCAACTTTAAGCATGACCATCTCTCCAATTTCAAATTCTATATCTTTTCTTTTAATGTCAGCGTAGCTCTTTTGTCGACTTTGGGCGGTTTTCAATCGTTGTTGAATTTGGATGATCTTCTCGGTAGTTTCTTGTATTATCTTCGAACCCGTAATCTGTCTATCCCCCACTTCACTCCAACAAATCGGAGACCTACACTTTCTACCATAAAGTGCTTCAAACGGTGTCATCTCAATGCTTGAATGGTAGCTGTTGTTGTAGGAAAATTCTGCTAACGGTAGATGTCGATCCCAACTGTTTCCGAAATCAATAACGCATGCTCGTAGCATGTCCTCAAGTGTTTGTATCATCCTTTCGCTCTGCCCATCAGTTTGTGGATGATAGGTAGTACTCATGTCTAGACGAGTTCCTATTGCTTGCTGTAATGTTTGCCAGATTCTTGAAATAAATCTGCCATCCCTATCAGAGATAATAGAGATTGGTATACCATGTCTTGAGACGACTTCCTTCAAATACAGTCGTGCTAACTTCTCCATCTTGTCATCTTCTCTTATTGGCAGGAAGTGTGTTGATTTGGTGAGACGATCAACTATTACCCAAATAGTATCAAAACCACTTGCAGTCCTTGGAAATTTAGTAATGAAATCCATGGTAATGTTTTCCCATTTCCATTCTGGGATTTCGGGTTGTTGAAGTAGACCTGATGGTAGACCTGATGGTTTTTGATGCTCAGCTTTGACCTTAGAACACGTCAAACATTCTCCTACATATTTAGCAACATCGGCTTTCATACCCATCCACCAAAAATGTTTCTTGAGATCCTTATACATCTTCCTCGTCCCAGGATGTATTGAGTATCTGGTTTTATGAGCTTCTCTAAGTACCATTTCTCTCATATCTCCAAATTTTGGTACCCAAATCCTTTCAGCCCTATACCGGGTTCCGTCTTCCCGAATATTAAGATGCTTCTCCGATCCTTTGGGTATTTCATCCTTTAAATTTCCCTCTTTTAAAACTCCTTTTTGCGCCTCCTTTGTTTGAGTAGTAAGGTTATTGTGAATCATTGTATTCATAGATTTTACTCGAATGGGTTCTCTGTCCTTCCTGCTCAAGGCGTCGGCTACCACATTTGCCTTCCCCGGGTGGTAACGAATCTCAAAGTCGTAATCATTCAACAATTCAATCCACCTACGCTGCCTCATATTCAGTTGTTTCTGATTAAATATGTGTTGAAGACTTTTGTGGTCGGTATATATAATACTTTTGACCCCATATAAGTAGTGCCTCCAAGTCTTTAATGCAAAAACAACCGCGCCTAATTCCAAATCATGCATCGTATAATTTTGTTCGTGAATCTTCAATTCTCTAGACGCATAAGCAATTACTTTCGTTCGTTGCATTAATACATAACCGAGACCTTGCTTTGAGGCGTCACAATATATCACAAAATCATCATTCCCTTCAGGTAATGACAATATAGGTGCCGTAGTTAACTTTTTCGTCAATAACTGAAACGCTTTCTCTTGTTCATCCTTCCATTCAAATTTCTTCCCTTTATGCGTTAATGCAGTCAAGGGTTTTGCTATTCTGGAAAAGTCTTAGATGAACCTTCTGTAGTAACCAGCTAGTCCTAAAAACTGGCGTATGTGTTTCGGAGTTTTCGGGGTTTCCCACTTTTCAACAGTTTCTATCTTTGCCGGATCCACCTTAATACCTTCTTTGTTCACTATGTGACCGAGGAATTGAACTTCTTCCAACCAAAATGCACACTTTGAAAACTTAGCGTACAATTCTTCCTTCCTCAATACTTCTAACACCTTTCTCAAATGTTCACCGTGTTCTTGGTCATTCTTTGAGTAAATAAGTATGTCATCAATGAAAACAATGACAAACTTGTCATTGTATGGTCCACACACTCGGTTCATAAGGTCCATGAACACAGTTGGTGCATTAGTTAAACCAAACGGCATGACCGTAAACTCGTAATGACCGTAACGTGTTCTGAAAGCAGTCTTTGGAATATCATCTTCTTTCACCCACATTTGATGATACCCGGAACGTAAGTCAATCTTTGAATAAACAGACGAGCCTTGTAGTTGATCAAATAAGTCGTCGATTCTCGGTAATGGGTAGCGGTTCTTGATGGTAATTTTGTTCAACTCTCGGTAGTCGATACACAACCTGAATGTACCATCTTTCTTTTTGACAAACAAAACAGGAGCTCCCCACGGTGATGTGTTTGGTCGAATGAAACCACGCTCTAAAAGTTCTTGTAATTGGCTCTGAAGTTCCTTCATTTCTCTAGGTGCGAGTCTATATGGAGCACGAGCTATTGGTGCAGCTCCCGGTACAAGGTCTATTTGAAATTTAACGGATCGGTGTGGAGGTAGTCCCGGTAATTCTTTCGGAAATACATCGGGAAATTCTTTTGGAACGGGAATATCATTGATGTTCTTTTCTTCGGAATTAACTTTATCGACGTGTGCTAGCACAGCATAGCAACCTTTTCTTATTAGTTTTTGTGCCTTCAGGTTTCTAATAAGATTTAACTTTGCGTTGCTCTTTTCTCCGTACACCATTAAGGGTTTTCCTTTTTCTCGTATAATGCGAATTGCATTTTTGTAACAAACGATCTCTGCTTTCACTTCTTTCAACCAGTCCATACCGATTATTACATCAAAACTCCCTAACTCTACTGGTATCAAGTCAATCTTAAATGTTTCCCTAACCAGTTTAATTTCTCGATTCCGACATATATTATCTGCTGAAATTAATTTACCATTTGCTAATTTGAGTAAAAATTTACTATCCAAAGGCGTCAATGGGCAACTTAATTTAGCACAAAATTCTCTACTCATATAGCTTCTATCCGCACCCGAATCAAATAAAACATAAGCAGATTTATCGTCAATAAGAAACGTACCCGTAACAAGCTCCAGGTCTTCCTGTGCTTTTGCCGCATTAATATTGAAAACTCTTTCACGGTCCTGACCATTAGTATTCCCCTGATTCGGGCAATTTCTAATAATGTGGCCCGGTTTTCCACATTTATAACAAACAGCATTGTTATTACTTGCTCCGACACTATTCATTTCGGCATTACTTGTTCCGGCATTATTTGCTCCCTTAGTTCTGTTAAACTTTGCTCCGTATACCTCACACTTTGTCGCGCTATGACCATTTCTTTTACACCTGTTGCAAAATGTCGTGCAAAATCCCTGGTGATTTTCTTCACAACTATGACATGGCTGTTTTTGGTTTTTGTTGCCGTTGTTGTTATTGAGGTTGTTGTTGGGATTGTTATTGTTGTTGAAACGGTTATTGTAGTTGTTGTTGTTGTTGGGGTGTTTGTTGTAGTTATTGTTAGGATTGAGGTTATTGTTGCGATTGTTGTTGCGGTTTTTGGGATAGTTGTTGCGATTGTGGTTGTAATTGTTATTGTTGTTGTACTGGTGACTCTTGTCACCGTTTTCCTCCCACTTCCTCTTGAGTTGTTTCGTGTTGGTTTCTTCGGTTGCCTGCTCTTTAATTCTTCCCTCAATCTGATTTATGAGTTTATGAGCCATTCGACTTGCCTTCTGTATAGAAGCGGGCTCGTGTGAACTTACATCTTCTTGAATCCTTACTGGTAACCCTTTTACAAACGCGTTGATCTTCTCTTCTTCATCTTCGAATGCTCCCGGGCACAATAGGCACAACTCTGTGAATCGTCGTTCATATGTGGTAACGTTGAACCCTTGTGTTCGTAACTCTCTAAGTTCTGCCTTGAGTTTATTGACTTCGTTTCTAGGACGGTACTGCTCGTTCATCAATTGCTTGAATGCCGACCACGGTAGTGCGTAAGCAGCATTTTGTCCTACCTGTTCAAGATAGGTGTTCCACCACGTTAACGCGGTACCTGTGAAGGTATGCGTAGCGTACTTAACTTTGTCCTCTTCAGTACACTTACTTATGGCAAACACCGATTCGACTTTCTCGGTCCACCGTTTCAATCCAATTGGTCCTTCGGTTCCATCAAATTCCAAAGGTTTGCAGGCAGTGAATTCTTTGTAGGTGCATCCTACACGATTTCTTGCACCGTTAGCTGCATTGCTAGATTCAGCGTTATTGTTGGTATGTAGCGCAGCCTGTACTGCGGCTATGTTTGTAGCAAGAAAGGTACGAAACTCCTCTTCGTTCATACTCACGGTATGTCGAGTAGTTGGTGCCATTTCCTTCAAAAATAGCCAAAAGAAACGAGTTAATCATATAGAATATCAAGATTAGTCAATAGTATTTCGTAGCGTAATATGAACTTATTTATAAAAGCTCTTTCTTCATATTAGCATTTTATACTCTTTAATTCGGGTAGTACCTACCCGTTAAGTTCATACTTAGTAGCTAACATACCATTTCAACTACTACAATTCTATATGAAAAACTAATCACAAAAAAAAATATATCATATTCAAACCTTTATACAATAACTTGCAAACTTACAATACCGCTATTTTACATATAGCATGAAATATAGCACATAAAACTTTGATACAAAGTAGTTGCGAAGATAATTCTAGTTAATAAATAAGGCGTTCAGCAAAGGCAATAAAGACACGTAATTCATACGTCCAGAAACGAGTCATGCATTCTGGTTTTACTAATACCACTTCCTATCCTTGGTTTTGTGGAACATAACCGTTGTGACCGATAGTAAGACAATGTGTTGTAACGTCGTCAAAAGGATGAAGGTTACGTAATGACCAACAGTCTCGTAATAACCTAAAAACCTCATTTCTTACCCCAATTACCGACTCCGCCACTTGTGGGAACATTTTGTTTAATAGTTGTAGCCCGATGTTCTTGTTCTCACTTTGGTGAGAAGCGAACATTACTAACCCGTAAGCATAACATGCTTCTTTATGTTGCATGTTAGCCGCTTTTTCTAAATCACGAAGTCCTATATTCGGATATATTGAGTCAAAATAATTTCTTAACCCGTTGCGTAAAATAGCGTTTGGGTTCCCCGCAATATATGCGTCAAAGTAAACACATCGTAACTTATGGATTTCCCAATGTGATATCCCCCATCTTTCGAACGAAAGCCTTTTATAAATAAAGGCATTCTTGGAACGTTCTTCGAATGTCTTACAAACTGATCTCGCCTTAAATAGTTGTGCCGAGGAATTCTGACCGACTCTAGACAAGATTTCATCAATCATGTCTTCGGGTAGGTCTCTTAAAATATTGGGTTGTCTATCCATTTTGTGTTTTTATACTATAAAATAGACAAGAGTTAGATTCATAAAAAAAAAATACTTATTAATACAAGCAATTTTTACATATATCATAAAGCATAATCACAATATATTACATATATTACACCACACGAATACAACTATCTTATTCCAACTCGCTCGTTTCTTCTTCTTCGGTTTTGGTTCGTTTTGCCAAGTTTCTAGGGATATATGATGTTCCCCTAATACGAGCCATCGTTTTCCACATTGGTTTAGAAAAACCTGGTGGTTTAGAGGTTTCCGGGTTATTGTCACAACTTAAGAAATACGGGTGTTGACGATACATATAAAGTTCATCGGGTTTGGAATCTAATTTCTCTATTTTTATGCCCTTTCCCTTATTGTTCTCTTTTGCCTTATTAAATTGTGTTGGGGTAATTTCTATAACATCATCGGAATCCTTGTCGGGATCCGATTCATCGGAGAATTGGTAATCCTCCCAATACTTTACTTCCTTGGCGGAAACACCATTGACCATAATTAACTTTGGTCGGTTGGTTGAGGATTTTCTTCTAGTTAACCGTTTTATTATTTCCCCCACTGGTTCTATTTCTTCTTCCGGTTCCGATTCTTCTTCCGGTTCCGACTCTTCTTCCGGTTCCTCTTCGAAAACTTGTGAATCAGTCCACGAATTATTCCAATTTACATTTGACTCTTCATTATTATTAGGTGAGTTAATGGGACTTGTTCTAGAGGTAGACATCTATCACATAATATCAAACACGTTAAGAGATTAATATATCACATAATATTCACATGTTAAAAATATATAGTTTCCAACAAAATTTTTTAAGCAATCATTTTTCAAGTAAACACGGTCGAAGTCCAGACTCACTAATGCATCCTAACAAACTCGATAAGACACACTAATGCAAAATTCTGGTTCTCTAAGACTAACGCTCGGATACCAACTGAAATGTCCCATTCTTATTGATTAAAAACGTTCCATATTAATTGATTTCGTTGCGAGGTTTTGACCTCTATATGAGACGTTTTTCAAAGACTGCATTCATTTTAAAAAAACCATAACCTTTATTTCATCAATAAAGGTTTAAAAAGCTTTACGTAGATTATCAAATAATGATAATCTAAAATATCCAGTTTACATACGACCATTACATAATGGTTTACAATACAAATATGTTACAACGAAATAAGTTTCTTGAATGCAGTTTTTACACAATATCATATAAGCATGGACTCCAAATCTCGTCCTTATTTAAGTATGCGGCAGCGAAAGCTCTTAATAATCACCTGAGAATAAACATGCTTAAAATGTCAACAAAAATGTTGGTGAGTTATAGGTTTAACCTATATATTATCAAATCATAATAAGAGACCACAAGATTTCATATTTCAATATACATCCCATACATAGAGATAAAATTCATTCATATGGTGAACACCTGGTAACCGACATTAACAATATGCATATAAGAATATCCCCTATCATTTCGGGAAATCCTTCAGACATGATAAAAACGAATTCGAAGTACTAAAGCATCCGGTACTTTGGATGGGGTTCGTTAGGCCCAATAGATCTGTCTTTAGGATTCGCGTCAATTAGTAGATCGGTTTACTAATTCTTAGGCTACCAAGAAAAAGGGGCATATTCGGCTTCGATCATTCACCCATATAATGTAGTTTCAATTACTTGTGTCTATTTCGTAAAACATTTATAAAACTGCATGTATTCTCATCCCAAAATATTAGATTTTAAAAGTGGGACTATAACTCACTTTCACAGATTTTTACTTCGTTGGGAAGTAAGACTTGGCCACTGGTCGATTCACAAACCTATAACAAATATGTACATATATATCAAAGTATGTTCAAAATATATTTACAACACTTTTAATAAATTTTGATATTTTAAGTTTATTAAGTCAGCTGTCCTCGTTAGTAACCTACAACTAGTTGTCCACAGTTAGATTTACAAAAATAAATTGATATATATTATCTTGATTCAATCCAGGACCCAGTGTATACACGTCTCAGGCTAGATCACAATTCAAAGTATATATATTTTTGAAATCAACCTCAACCCTGTATAGCTAACTCCAACATTACTGCATATAGAGTGTCTATGGTTGTTCTAAATAATATATATACATGGGTCGATATGATATGTCAAAACATTTTCATACGTGTCTATGGTATCCCAAGATTACATAATATATTAGAATACATGTATAATACAATATAAGTTAGCTAGGATATGATTTGTATAGAATTGTTAATATTTCCCGTAGCTACAAAAATCAAAAAATATCTAATCTTGTTTTACCCATAACTTCTTCATTTTAAATCCGTTTTGAGTGAATCAAATTGCTATGGTTTTATATTGAACTTTATTTTATGAATCTAAACAGAAAAAGTATAGGTTTATAGTCGGAAATATAAGTTACAAGTCGTTTTTGTAAGAGGTAGTCATTTCAGTCGAAAGAACGACGTCTTGATGACCATTTTGAAAAACATACTTCCACTTTGAGTTTAACCATGATTTTTGGATATAGTTTCATGTTCATAAGAAAAATCATTTTCCCAGAAGAACAACTTTTAAATCAAAGTTAATCATAGTTTTTAATTATCAAACTCAAAACAGCCTGCGGTGTTACTACGACGGCGTATGTCCAGTTTTACGGTGTTTTTCGTGTTTCTAGGTTTTAAATAATTAAGTTAGCATATCATATAGATATAGAACATGTGTTTAGTTGATTTTAAAATTCAAGTTAGAAGGATTAACTTTTGTTTGCGAACAAGTTTAGAATTAACTAAACTATGTTCTAGTGATTTCAAGTTTAAACCTTCGAATAAGATAGCTTTATATGTATGAATCGAATGATGTTATGAACATCATTACTACCTCAAGTTTTGTGGATAAACCTATTGGAAAAGAGACAAATGGATCTAGCTTCAAAGGATCTTGGATGGCTTGAAAGTTCTTGAAGTAGAATCATGATACGAAAACATGTTCAAGTAAGATTTCCAATAAAAATAAGATTGTTATAGTTATAGAAATTGAATCAAAGTTTGAATATGAGTATTACCTTATATTAGAAAGATATCTTACTGTAAATAAGAAAGATTTCTTGAGGTTGGATGATCAATCTACAATATTGGAAGTAAGCTAGCAAACTTGAAAATATTCTTGATTTTATGAAACTAGAACTTGTAGAATTTATGAAGAACACTTAGAACTTGAAGATAGAACTTGAGAGAGACCAATTAGATGAAGAAAATTGAAGAATGAAAGTGTTTGTAGGTGTTTTTGGTCGTTGGTGTATGGATTAGATATAAAGGATATGTAATTTTGTTTTCATGTAAATAAGTCATGAATGATTACTCATATTTTTGTAATTTTATGAGATATTTGATGCTAGTTGCCAAATGATGGTTCCTACATGTGTTAGGTGACTCACATGGGCTGCTAAGAGCTGATCATTGGAGTGTATATACCAATAGTACATACATCTAAAAGCTGTGTATTGTATGAGTACGAATACGGGTGCATACGAGTAGAATTGTTGATGAAACTGAACGAGGATGTAATTGTAAGCATTTTTGTGAAGTAGAAGTATTTTGATAAGTATCTTGAAGTCTTTAAAAAGTGTATGAATACATATTAAAACACTAAATGTATATACATTTTAACTGAGTCATCGTTAGTCGTTACATGTAAGTGTTGTTTTGAAACCTTTAGGTTAACGATCTTGTTAAATGTTGTTAACCCAATGTTTATAATATCAAATGAGATTTTAAATTATTATATTATCATGATAATATGATGTATGAATATCTCTTAATATGATATATATACATTAAATGTCGTTACAACGATAATCGTTACATATATGTCTCGTTTCAAAATCATTAAGTTAGTAGTCTTGCTTTTACATATGTAGTTCATTGTTAATATACTTAATGATATGTTTACTTATCATAATATCATGTTAACTATATATATATCCATATATATGTCATCATATAGTTTTTACAAGTTTTAACGTTCGTGAATCACCGGTCAACTTGGGTGGTCAATTGTCTATATGAAACCTATTTCAATTAATCAAGTCTTAACAAGTTTAATTACTTAACATGTTGGAAACACTTAATCATGTAAATAATAATTTCATTTAATATATATATATATATATATATATATATATATATATATATATATATATATATATGTACAAGGAAAAGTTCGGGTCACTACAATCGTTTTATTTATATTAATCAATAATGATAAAACTCTAACTCATATTCGTCATGAAAACATTTTTATTGTTAGCCATGACGACCTCACTCAAATTTCGGGACGAAATTTCTTTAACGGGTAGGTACTGTAGTGACCCGAAAATTTTTGACTAATTTTAAAACAAACTCTCAATACGATTTAATATCTTTGACACGATAAGCAAAGTCTGTTATGTTGAATCTCAAAAATTTTGAACTGTTTCATATATTCAATTGACCTTCGACCATTTCCGACGATTCACGAACAACTATTTGTAAATAGATATGTGTGTATATATATAAATAATAATTGGAAGTATAATTTGAAATATTAAATGTTGTTGTTATGAAATATGATATTATTATAATTATTATTTAAAAGCATATCTATATATAAATAAGGTATATTAAAAATAAATATTAACTGATTGTAATACTCTTTTGATGTTCCGATTGTTATTAAGCAAGTTAAATTTAAACTTATATGATTTTAAAATATACGGTGATCCAAAAATGAGTTCTATAAATTTTAGGCTTACTAAAAATGTATTTAGGATCTAGTTATTTAATTTTAACACTTTTTATATTTTACCCAGAATTAAGAGGGACAGTTGATGTAATTTTTATTTATTAAATTAATGATTGAATTTTATACTATAATGATCAAAATAAATAAATATAGTTAATTTAGAAATATGGGATTTTTCTGAAGACTTTTATCCGCCACTGATTTCAAATAGTGCACGATACACAGTCCATGAAAACTGTTGGCACATAAATTTAAGAAATATGGATGCTGTACTATTTGTTAAACACGTTTATGTTTTTTAATTATTATTTTATTATTATCAAATTAATGAGTATTAGTTTCTGTTAAGTATCTAATCTATATATATTATAGAGATATGATGAGAAAGGAAACCACTTGCTCCATTTTCTATTTCGGTTTTCTATTTCTGTTGTTTTCTGTGAGCAACCAAATATATCTACTACTACTATATGTTTCATGTTCAAAGACCCAAGAATAACAACCACCATGAAACACTTGCATCATTTTCTCCAAACCATCATAACCGTAAACAACCATCAAACCTTCTTAGTCAATCGTCACCTACAAACCTCCTTGGCTCACCACTACAACACCATTATAACCGCCACCTCAATCTCCACCATCTAAACCCGTTTAGAAAACAACCATGAACCACCTTTACCATTTTTCGAAACCCACTTATATATATATATATATATATATATATATATATATATATATATATATATATATATATATATATATATATATATATATATATATATATATATATATATATATATATATATATATTCTTTTCTTCTCTTTCTGTGTTCGTTCTAACCACAAAACAAGCTCGATCACCAATCTTTTCCTTTGAATCTGTCGACCAACAGCCATAATCATTTTCATCTTGAACCGTAGAACACTACCTGTCACCAAAAACAAGAACAACCAACAACACCACCCTATCACCATTTTCATTTCATCATTGCTGCTTCTGTAATTTCTTTCTCGATCAGACCAAACAAACCAGGTTATTGCAGCTGCTACTATGCTACTGCTATTACATTTCTGTTTTCATTCACCATCGACAACCATAATATACCGCCACCAAAAAACGACCCAAAACACCACCGGTTATTTATCTTTACTGCTGCACTACTGATGTTAAAGCGAAGGGGTACAAAATACTATTAATTTTTGCTACGAAATACTAATAAATATGATACAATTTTACACAAGTTATTTATTTATTTATAGAGTGGATATACCTAAACCTTGCTACAACACTTATAGGCAGTGTGCCTAATCGTACAGTAGTGTAGTTTTTAGTAAGTCCAGTTCGTCCACAGGGAACTAGCAAGTTTAACGCTATATTTTTAAAACTATATTTGTATAAATATAAATATATAAATAAGTAGTATTGTTATTATAAAAGGGGGTTTTTATCGTTTAATGACCGGTTTGTCGATTTTAAAACTTTAGTCGCAGTTAAAACCTAATGTAAAATACTAAAAATAAAAATAACTTAATTTAAAGCTTAAAGTAAATGACAAAAATTAAAGTGCGATAAATTAAAGTGAGATAAATAAAATGATAATAAATAAAATTGCGATAATTAAAAAGTACGATAATTAAAAGTGCAATTAAATAAAATGGCAGTAAATAAAAGTGCGATGAAATATGAAATAAAGGAATTATGATTATTTAAACTTCCATAATCATGATGTTTGACGTGTTGATTTTAATTTATTACCATGGGTTAATTGTCCTTTGTCATGGATTATTCAATATGTCCATCTGATTTTTGTCCATAACAGTCCATCAGTCATAAAGATAAAGTGCGAGTGTCCTCGTCAATTTATCCTTATATCCGAAGTCAAATATTCCAACTAATTGGGGACTTAAACTTTAATAAGGTTTTAATACTTTATTATTAATTACACCAAGTGTCCTTGCATATAATCCATCCTTGTTTTAATGAGTCCATTGACTATTAATCCATTCTCGTGTCCGGTCAAATGAACGATTATTAGTACTTATAAATATCCCGCCCATCGTGTCCGATCGAGTGTATATAGTTATTTATAATTAAGTCCAATTGTAAATCTTTATATTAAATTAACGAACTATCATTCAATTAAACAAATATAAAGCTCATTAATAGCCCATAGTCTAATTTTCACAAGTGTCATTCTTTTGTCCAAACCCCAATTATGGTACAAAGCCCAATTACCCCATCTTTAATATTTTAGCCCAACATCACGATTACTTCAATTTAAATAAGCATAATAATAACTTAGCTACGAGACATTAATTTAGAAAGGTTGAACATAACTTACAATGACTAATAATAGCGTAGCTTGATACGGACAGAATTTCGACTTACACACTTACAACATTCACTAACATACCCTTATTATTATTAATCTTAAATTAAAATTAAAATTAAAATTAAAATTATATATATATATATATATATATATATATATATATATATATATATATATATATATATATATATATATATATATATATATATATATATATATATATATATATATATATATATATGAGAGAGAGAGAGATTGAATTAGGATAGAAAAAGATGTGTGAAATTCGGCCAAAACACATTAAATTTATAGGACCTGACCCAACTTTTGGGGCCATGCGATCGCATGGGTTTTGTTCTTCCAGGCCATGCGATTGCATGGCCAGCTGGATCCAGCCCAATTGCTTTTATTTTCTTATTTGCCGACGGTTTTAATATATTATATAATATATATATAATTTTAAGAATTAATTATATATTATATTATATTCATGTGCATAGTTGACTTGTAATTTTTAGTCCTTGCGTCTTGCGTTGAGAGTTGACTCTGGTCCCGGTTTCGGATTTTCGAACGTCTTTTCGTACTATTTAATATCTTGTACTCTGCGTTTCGCGGCTCGTACTCTTGTAATTTCTAGACGTTTCTTATCAACAATTGGAACCACTTTGATTGTACTTTGTACTTTTTTTCTTTTTGGTCATTTGCGGCTTCAAATCGTCGAATCTGTCTTTTATCTTCACCTTTTATTATTTAAACGAATATCACTTGTAAATAGAACAATTGCAACTAAAAGCTTGTCTTTCTTCAGGGATAATGCTATGAAATATATGTTCATTTTTAGCATTATCAAATATTCCCACACTTGAGCGTTGCTTCCTCAAGCAATATAGTCTTGAAATAAAAATACTAGAATCACTTCTTTATTCTTCACACTTTGTACATCAGTGATTTCTATACGGCGGTATGAACAATGATAGTAACGTTGTGGTTTACAGTCCACATGACTATGAAAATTTAGATCCTTAAGGAAATTGGATCTTTATGAAAACATTTGATCTTTTGAAAATTAAATCTAGCTTTTACCCTAGATAAGTTTTTCGGAATAAACCTTCACCGGTGTTTGCAAATTGTTTTTGTGGGTTTGGTGGGTTTCAGATTTGAAAATTTTAGCTTAAAACTTGCAGTTTTGTGTCACCCACTTGCTAACCATGTATTAGGAAAGCAACACGTCCAGTATACTTGCTCCGTATATTACCTTTCGGTAAACTACCATCCGGTTGTAAAGGAAAGCGTTGAACAAGCAACTGTTAAGGCAATGTCCCATGACATGCTTTTGATTATGGTCTATAACGTGTCGGATGCAATTACTATCCTTTGTAGGAGCAATAGTAAAGATCACCCTATAGTTTTTCTGTCTGGCACAAGGTCCTGTCTTTGACCATGCTATGCAACCACCGTTCTTACGGTTGACACCCGATTTGGTTCAGGTGACCTAATGAATTCCAGGTGAATTCCTAGGATTTTACGTTCAATGGTAATGAACGCATTAAAAATGGGTTTTCAGAAAACAAATCGGTTTGTAATTTTGATCAAAATATTTTCTCGTTCAAGCTCGAGTTTAGATATCATTGAATTCCATGAGTTTGAATTCTCAATCTTTAAGGTCAATCTCAAGGATTGAGTAATATCAGTCTTAAAAGCTGATTTTTGATCTTTAAGGAGATTATCCTTTTTGGGGATCTGATTCATTAGTCTTATAAGCTAATTTGTATGGTGCCCCCATTGTACGAGACAGATCCTCTCATGGTTAGGATAAGTCTGACCACTTGACAACCCTGTTTGATGCTGAGGTCCGTGGATTTCTAGCTGATTTTCGAGAAAACTTTTCAAGGTTTTTCGTAGACTCTACAACTGGTCTGGACGACAACTTCCTGACCTAAATCAAGAAGCGCGTGTATTTTTCTCTCGGAAGACTTTATTTCCTTTTATATTATAATAAACTGGGTAAAACTGATAAATATCGTCCAAAACTAAAGTATCTTCAATTATTTGTACAAAAATATGTGATATATGTTCTAAATAATTTGGTAAATTTTTCCCACACTTGGTTTTTATTTTCCTTTCTTTGCCTTTTTATTTTCCTCTATTCCATTTTAAATGAATTCTAACATTTTGGGTTGTTTCTCAATTTATGTCCTTTCCGAGGTAACAATAATTTCGGTGTTAACACCTAGTTTTATCGTTCATAAATATGTATAAACATGATTTTGAATTCATTTATTTGAAAATTTTGAAAAAATTTACTAGAATTGGGTAGTCATTATATAAGACTAGGGCTGTTCTTTATTATCAGAGAGCACTAGATTCTAATACAACTACTGCGTTACTAGTATTTTTAATGGTAACCAAGTGTTTAAATTTAAAATTTTAAAAATCCGAAAGAATTTAACCCCTTCCCACACTTAAGATCTTGTAATGCCCTCATTTGCAAGAAATCAGTACAATTTATATTATTGAGGGTGATTAGCGTACAAAAATGATTAAATTTTACCAAAGTTTCCAAACATATTGGCGTTTGTTTGTTGAATGATAAATGGTGCACATCATTTGTTCATTCTGTCTTGTTGTTACATCACATTTGTTTTTCACTTTTGCTAAACTTAATGCCAGTCTTTAAAAGTGTGATGTTTTACCCTGTTGTGTACATAAGATAAACTACAAACATACATATTATTATTATTATTATTTTTTTTATAAAATCTTTATTTATTAAAACAATTTAAATGAATAATTTTTTTAAAATTTTGTTTCCTTTTACTTTAGGTAGTTTCGGTATGTTTACCTAGTCCGTCCCTCGACAAAATTCAGATTTTGTCGTTTTTAAAGCGATTGTTTTAAAAGCAAAGATTTTTGAGTTTTTTTTTTTTTTTTTTTTTTTTTTATGTTTTTGGCATACTTTAAATCAAATAAGATTAAAAATAATGATAGGGAAAATTTCTCGTCCCGCCCTCGGTAAAGCAATTTCGGTTCAACGACCTAGTCTTCAACTCACGACGAATTTTAAATATCAAATTTTTAACTTAATGAAATAAAGTAAATTTTTTTTAAATTCACACCAAACTTAAATTTAAAATGCATAAAATTAAAAATTAATTAATATTAATTTTACAAACTTATATTAAAAATATTAATTTTTAAAATATTTAAAAACTTAAATATATTGATTTTAAAATTTTACATTATTAATTTAATATTAATATAAAAACAAGGTAAAAATAAAATTAAAAATCTTTTTGGTCTTTTATTCCACTTTAATCAATCAAATATTATCAAAAATATACGCCCCTCTTTTGGGTAAAGTAATTTCGGCTATTTTATCTAGTTTTACGCCTGACGAATTTTTGAAATATTTTTAGATTGGTTGATTAAAGATATTTATACCTTAAGAATAAACGGTAAATTTCGCAGTGATGTAATAAATTTTTGTATGATATAAATATTTTCAGTTTCGCATACCTAATTTTATTGAATACCAATTTAATACTTTATAGCAAACGATTCACCGTTTATTATCAAAAAGTTAAAAGCAAAAAAAACAAAAACAAAAACTGTACATACTTACCTGTGAGATAGAATTCTCAGAGACCTGCTTTAGCCGACTCATAGGAGAGTCATGTGATTTGGTTTTCCATAGCTACATAAGCGTAACCTCGATTCTTCAATATCTTTTCTTCTAAACATATAAACGGTCCTTCTCTGCATAGAGTAACAAATTCGGTATTTGAATATGTTTGATTATTTGAACATTTACCTTCGTGTGACCATTTTCCACATTTATGACATCTTTCAAGGTGTCGTGCTCTTCTTTTTGTTGCAGATTTTTATTTTCCTTTACCAAAATGTGTCTTATGATGATCTTTCCTGAGTTCTTTCCTTACTTCGTCACATCTGCCTCTTATTACTGACACCAGGTCACTCGGGAGTGTGTCATTATTACGTTTAGTAATCAAAGCGTGTAGTAGTAGACCATGGTTCAGATCAAAGGAATTCTTCATCTCGTAAAACCTAAAAAAATAAAAATTCAGAATGGAGGGAGAAGACTAGTTCTTTAGGGTCTGCTAGGGAAAGACCATTCGGATTCCATTCTCGAGAACTACACAAAAACAGAATATCTAACTCTAACAAAAATAAATATTACCCTTAAAAGACTTGATTCTCCCCACACTTAGATAGCTGTGGTGTCGAAATTGTGATTAACTTCATTGTCAACTTCCATTGGATCATGTATGTAATGTTTAACTCTGTGACCATTAACTTTAAATTCAATCCCATTTGAATTTATTAACTCTATTGTTCCGTATGGGAAAACTCTTTTGACTATGAATGGTCCAGAACATCTTGATTTCAATTTTTCAGGAAATAGCTTGAATCGTGAATTGAAAAGAAGAACTCGGTCTCCTTCTTTAAATTCTTTTGAACTTCTGATTCTTTTATCATGCAATTTCTTCGTTCTTTCTTTATAGATTAACAAATTTTCATATGTTTCATGTCTTAATTCTTCTAATTCATTTAGTTGACTTAACCGTAGACGTCCGGCTTCATGTAAATCAAGATTACATGTCTTCAAAGCCCAAAATGCTTTATGTTTAATTTCTACTGGAAGATGACATGCTTTTCCGTAAACGAGTCTAAAAGGTGTGGTTCCAATTGGAGTTTTGTACGCTGTTCTAAAAGCCCAGAGTGCATCCTCCAATTTCATGGACCATTCCTTATGATTTGATCCTACAGTTTTCTCTAGAATACGTTTTAAAGCTCGGTTGGTATTTTCAACTTGTCCACTTATTTGTGGATGATAAGCGGTTGAGATTTTATGAGTTACTCCATATCTTTTGAGAACTTTCTCAAGTTGATTATTACAAAAATGAGTGCCCCGATCACTTATTAAAGCTTTCGGTGTTTCAAACCTTGCAAAAAGACATTTTAAAAAGTTGACTATAACTCGTGCATCGTTAGTTGGGAGAGCTTGTGCTTCCGCCCATTTAGATACATAATCAATGGCAACGAGAATGTAGAGATTATTATGAGATTTTGGAAATGGACCCATAAAGTCAATACCCCAAACGTCAAATACTTCACATACTTGAATGACATTTTGCGGCATTTCATCACGTTGACTTATTTTTCCGGCCCTTTGACAAGCATCCAGTCAAGTTAAGTTAACTTATTTTTCCGGCCCTTTGACAAGCTTTTAGTCAAGTTAACTTATTTTTCCGGCCCTTTGACAAGCATTACAGGATTTGCAAAGAAGGTGTGCATCTTTGAAAATTGTAGGCCAATAGAATCCAGCATCGTAAACTTTTCTTGTTGTAAGCTGAGGCCAATAATGCCCTCTTGTTGGTCCTGTGTGACAATGGTTTAAGATTTGACTAGCTTCATCTCCGAATACACATCGGCGTATTATTCCATCGGGACAATTTTTAAACAAATGTGGATCTTCCCAGAAATAGTGTTTTATATCACTAAAGAATTCCTTTCGTTTTTGGTACGACAACCCTTTTTCAAGGAATCCACATACTAAGTAGTTCGAATAGTCTGCAAACCATGAAATTTCATTATAATCTATCTTCAATAGATATTCATCAGGAAAGTTATCTTGTATGGCCGATTCATTTAGAACTTCTAATTCAGGATTTTCAAGGCGAGAAAGATGATCAGCGGCGAGATTTTCTGCTCCCTTTTTGTCTCGGATTTCAATATCGAACTCTTGTAAGAGTAAGATCCAACGGATTAATCGTGGTTTGGTATCTTGTTTCGAAAATAGGTATCTAAGAGCAGAATGGTCGGTATAGACCACCGTTTTAGCTAGAACGAGATATGAACGAAATTTGTCAAAAGCAAAGACAATAGCAAGGAGTTCTTTTTAGTAGTTGTGTAATTTGTTTGTGCTCCTTGTAACGTCTTACTAGCATAATAAATAGGTTGAAATCGTTTTCAATCTTTTGTCCTAAAATGGCTCCCATTGCAAAATCACTTGCATAGCACATGAGTTCAAATGGTAGATTCTAATTTGGAGTTATCATGATCGGCGCATTAGTGAGTTTTTCTTTAAGAATATTAAAAGATTTGATGCATTCATCTGAAAATATGAATGGAGCATCATTTTTTAGGAGTTTATTCATAGGAGTGGCAATTTTAGAAAAATCTTTTATGAAACGTCGGTAAAAACCGGCATGCCCTAGAAAACTCCTAAATCCTCTAACATTGGTGTGATGTGGAAGTTTAGCAATTACATCTACTTTAGCTCTATCCACTTCAATTCCTTCCTTTAAAATTTTATGACCAAGAACGATGCCTTCTCTAACCATGAAATGGCATTTCTCCCAATTAAGTACTAGATTTGATTGCTCGCATCTAATAAGCATTCGTTCAAGATTAACAAGACATGATTCAAATGTATCACCGAAGACAGAAAAGTTATCCATGAAAACTTCCATGCATTCTTCTATCATGTCGTGAAAAATCGCCATCATGCATCTTTGAAAGGTTGCAGGGGCGTTGCAAAGTCCAAATGGCATGCGTTTGTAAGCAAAAGTACCATAAGGGCACGTGAATGTGGTTTTTTCTTGGTCCTCGGGTGCTATTGGAATTTGAAAGTATCCGGAAAAACCGTCAAGAAAACAATAGTAACTATTTTCGGCTAATCTTTCCAACATTTGATCAATGAAAGGTAAGGAAAAGTGATCTTTTCTGGTGGCGTCATTTAATTTTCTATAATCAATACAAACACGCCATCCTGTTACAGTTCTAGTAGGAATAAGCTCATTTTTTTCATTTGAGATGACAGTCATGCCACCCTTCTTAGGTACACATTGAACTGGGCTTACCCATGGACTATCATAGATTGGATAAATTAAACCTGCATCTAGCAATTTAATAATTTCTTTCTTAACAACATCTTGCATATTAGGATTTAGTCTTCGTTGGCGTTGCACATACGTTTTATGACCTTCTTCCATAAGGATTTTATGTGTGCAATACGAAGGTCTTATGCCTTTAATGTCATGAATCTTCCATGCAATAGCTGGTTTATGAGCTTTTAGCACAGAAATGAGTTGAGATTTTTCATTTTTCATAAGAGAAGACGATATTATTACAGGTAATTCAGATTCACCATGTAAATAAGCATATTCCAAATGGTTTGGAAGTGGCTTTAACTCTAATGTCAGTGGTTTTCTATCGATGATTTGTATCGATATCTGTCTTCCTCTTTTAGCATTTGAATTTCTTCTGTTGTTGGTTCATAATCATTAGCCATGAGTGTGGCTAACATTTCAGCTTCATCAATTGATTCAGTTCCTTCTCCTAAAGAACATTCTCCTGTTCCTTGTAATTCTGGAAATTCTTCTAACAATTCTGCATGTGAATCTATAGTTTGAATGTAATAACATGTATCATCTGCAGATTGTGGTTGTTGCGTGGCTCTATCAACAGAAAAAGTAACACTCTCGTCCTCTATACTTAGGGTCAGTTTCTTACTGAACACGTCTATTATTGCTTTAGCCGTGTTTAAGAATGGTCTTCCTAATATGAGAGGAACTCGAGAATCTTCTTCCATGTCCAGAATAACAAAATCTACTGGAAATACTAAAGTACCAACTTTAACTAGCATGTTTTCCATTATGCCTCTAGGATATTTTACTGATCAATCTGCTAGTTGTATGCTTATTCGTGTTGGTTTCAATTCTCCAAGGTCTAGTTTAGCGTATAGTGAATATGGCATTAAATTTATACTAGCACCTAAATCTGCCAATGCTTCTATTGAACTAAGACTACCCAGAAAACATAGAATTGTGAAACTTCCTGGATCAGAGAGTTTTTCTGGTATCTTATTCAACAGCACTGCAGAACAATTAGCATTCATAGTAACAGCCGAAAGTTCTTCAATTTTCTTTCTATTTGTGATTAGATCTTTCAGAAATTTAGCATATCTGGGCATTCCTGAAATTACATCAATGAAAGGAAGATTTACATTTATTTGTTTAAACATATCCAAAAATTTGGATTGCTCGGCTTCAAGTCTTTCTTTTCTCATTTTACTCGGGTAAGGAAGTGGTGGTTGATATGGTTTAACATAAGGTTTAGCCTTAACTGTGTTATCTTCATTAACCTTTTCAACTACCGATTATGTTTCCTTATCTTGTTCAGATTGTGGTGCCTTCGGAGTGGGAATAGCGTCATCAGAAATTACAGGTATTTCAGGTGGTTTAAGTGTAATACCACTTCTTGTGGTAATGGCTTTAGCTATTTCATTCCGGGGGTTAGCATTTGTATCGCTAGGTAGACTCCCTGGTTTTCTTTCACCTATCAACCTTGTTAGGTTACTCACTTCTTGTTCCAGATTTTGGATAGAAGCTTGTTGATTTCTGAATACTTGAGCATTTTGTTCATTGGTTTGTTTCTGAGATGTAAAAAATTGAGTTTGAGATTCAACTAGCTTCGACATCATGTCTTCTAAATTTGCTTTTTATCATCGGTTTGTGGTGGTTTATTTTGAAAAATAGGTCTTTGCTGATTGTAAGTATTATTAGATACTTGTTGATTGCTAGGACCTTGTTGGTTATTGTATGGAACATTTCGGTTATAATTCTGATTTTGATTGTAGATTGGTCTTGGCGGTTGATAATTATTTTGATAATTATTTCCAGGCCTTTGGTTTATATATGAAACATTCTCTCTTTGTTCCATTGTTTGTTCAATACTGAGACAATCTTTTGTCAAATGTTGTCCTCCACACTGCTCACAACTAATTCGTATTGAGTGAATATCTTTAGTCATCTTTTCCATTCGTCTCTCGACAGCATCTATCTTTGCGGACATGGAATCAAAGTCATGGCTAGAATCGGCTCTAGCTGCTTTAGATGATCTAACGATATCTTTTTCTTGATGCCACTCATATGAGTGGGAAGCAGTGTTATCAATAATTTTATAAGCTTCAGTTGCGGTTTTCTTCATAATGGAACCACTAGCTGCTATATCGATATCTTTTCGTGTAGTGATGTCGCATCCTTGGTAGAATATTTGTACTATTTGGTAAGTGTCTAAACCATGTTGCGGACATCCTCTTAACAACTTTCCAAATCTTGTCCACGCCTCATATAGAGTTTCATTTGGCTTTTGTGTGAACGTAACAATTTCTCCTTGAAGTCTTACAGCTTTAGATGCCGGAAAGAATTGTTTAAGAAATTTTTCAACTAAAACGTCCCATGTATCAATCGCCCCTTCAGGTAACGATTCTAACCGATCTTTGGCTTCTCCCTTTAAAGTCCAGGGAAATAACATGAGATAGATCTGTTCATCCTCCACTTCTCGGATTTTAAATAGAGTACATATCCTATTAAAGGTACGAAGATGTTCGTTTGGATCTTCCTTTTGCAAACCACTAAATTGGCATTGATTAGTTACCATGTGTAGGATTTGTCCTTTGATTTCATAATCTGGCGTATTAATATCTAGTTGAGTAATTGCATGACCTTGGCCAGTGCGTTTAGCTCTCATTCGGTCTTCCATACTTAGAGGTTCCAGATTTTCCATGATTGAGTTTGTTGAATCTGAATCACTAGAGGATTCTGACTTAATGGTTTGTTCCTCGACAATCTCTGGATGAGTGATTTGTGGTTCAGGAGGAATGATTAGTGGTTCAGGATCTCTGAATTGTCCCTGAATATCCTCCGGATTCTCAATTGAAAGGTCGGGTTCAAAAAATGAATTATCGAAAATTTGAATTGGAGTACTTGGTCGACTAGATGACGATTCTAAAGAAAAATCAATGGCGACAATGTTGGCTAGATGTCTTGATCGAGTTACAGGAGGTGAACGTATGAAAGGTGGTGAACGTTTTGCTCGGTGCATTCACTGAATATCCTATTAGTTATAAAAGATAAAAATTATATAAGTTATCAAATTAATAGACTTTTCTGATTTCGCCCACGTTTCGAATAGCCAATAGATGCAGCAGGTAGCCAGGACCCTTTAAATCGGAAGCCCAAAACTCGCCACTAACAAATCCAACTATTACTACGAACCAGAAAATTTTGGATGTCTATCAATTTAACCGCTTAAAATAATTTTTCGTTTTGAAATTTTAGAGAAGAAATAGAAAATTCTATGTCCTAAAAACTAGAGCGGCGAGAAATAAGAAAGAAAAAGAGCGCGTCGGAAAAACGTCAAAAAAATAAAAGATCGAAAAATAATAAAAAGAACGTAGCGCGTCGAAACTTAAAAGTCTAAAAACTAAGAATTAAAAGTTACGTCTAAAGGTATTAAAGCTTAAAAGAATTCTATATCCAAAATGGCAATTATTTAAAAAGTACTAAAATCTTAAATACGAAAACAATAAGTGACGTCGTAAAATTCTAAGGCGCCTAAATCTTAATCTAAAGAAAAAGCACTTAAGGGATTTTACGACAAAGCCCAAAAATCTAGAAATAAAAGTAAACTACGGCAAAAACTATATCTTAAAACTAATTACGAACGAAAAATACAAATTACGAATTAAACTAATAAAAGATACGAAAATATAAAAATAAAACTAAAGTTATAAAAACACAATTTTTTATAAAAATATTATTTTTATATTATTTATTTTATAAAAGTATTAATTTATTAATTATTAAAACTAATTATAACTTAAAAGTACAACTTAAATAAAACTAAATCTAATTATTATTAAAATAAACCCTAATTAGGTTTAATAATAATAATAATTATTAATACTCCGTAATTATTGCTGTACCAGGTCTGGCGTGTTAGGGGTTATCATGCGGTCGCATGGTTTTAAAACACTGCAGCTATGCGATCGCATGGATTGCAATTTTAGAAATGGTGCAGGCCAAAAAATTACAGGTTCAGCGTTTTATATATTTTTTTTTTACTTTTTTTACTTTGATTTTTTTACAAAATTTAAAATAAGTAATTAAAATACACTTATATTTTAAATATCTAAAAAAATACTTTTATACTTTATAAAATATATATTTTCGTTTTACACTCTCTTTTTTTATATGTTTTAAATTTTTATTTTTAATATTTAAAACGTATTTTTACAAAAGTAAGTTAAATTTTTTTATATATATATATAACATTTCGCTTCCGGCGTTTAAGTAGTCCCCGGCAGCGGTGCCAAAAATACTTGATGTGTGTAGAGGTGTATACGAAATACTTATATATTTATTGCAAAATATTATTAAATACGATACAATTTTACACAAGTTATTTATTTATTTATAGAGTTGATATACCTAAACCTTGCTACAACACTTATAGGCAGTGTACCTAATTGTACAGTAGTGTAGTTTTTAGTAAGTCCGGTTCGTCCACAGGGAACTAGCCAAGTTTAACGCTATATTTTTAAAACTATATTTGTATAAATATAAATATATAAATAAGTAGTATTGTTATTATAAAAGGGAGTTTTTACCGTTTAATGACCGGTTTGTCGATTTTAAAACTTTAGTCGCAGTTAAAACCTAATGTAAAATATTAAAAATAAAAATAACTTAATTTAAAGCGTAAAGTAAATGACAATAATTAAAGTGCGATAAATTAAAGTGCGATAAATAAAATGATAATAAATAAAATTGCGATAATTAAAAAGTACGATAATTAAAAAGTACGATAATTAAAAGTGCAATTAAATAAAATGACAGTAAATAAAAGTGCGATGAAATATGAAATAAAGGAATTATGATTATTTAAACTTCCATAATCATGATGTTTGACGTGTTGATTTTAATTTATTACCATGGGTTAATTGTCCTTTGTCATGGATTATTCAATATGTCCATCTGATTTTTGTCCATAACAGTCCATCAGTCATAAAGATAAAGTGCGAGTGTCCTCGTCAATTTATCCTTATATCCGAAGTCAAATATTCCAACTAATTGGGGACTTAAACTTTAATAAGGTTTTAATACTTTATTATTAATTACACCAAGTGTCCTTGCATATAATCCATCCTTGTTTTAATGAGTCCATTGACTATTAATCCATTCCCGTGTCCGGTCAAATGAACGATTATTAGTACTTATAAATATCCCGCCCATCGTGTCCGATCGAGTGTATATAGTTATTTATAATTACGTCCAATTGTAAATCTTTATATTAAATTAACGAACTATCATTCAATTAAACAAATATAAAGCTCATTAATAGCCCATAGTCTAATTTCCACAAGTGTCATTCTTTTGTCCAAACCCCAATTATGGTACAAAGCCCAATTACCCCATCTTTAATATTTTAGCCCAACATCACGATTACTTCAATTTAAATAAGCATAATAATAACTTAGCTACGAGACATTAATTTAGAAAGGTTGAACATAACTTACAATGACTAATAATAGCGTAGCTTGATACGGACAGAATTTCGACTTACACACTTACAACATTCACTAACATAACCTTATTATTATTAATCTTAAATTAAAATTAAAATTATAATTTTATATATATATATATATATATATATATATATATATATATATATATATATATATATATATATATATATATATATATATATATATATATATATATATATATATATATATATATATCTGTGAGAGAGAGAGAGATTGAATTAGGATAGAAAAAGATGTGTGAAATATAAGAGATTGAATTAGGATTGAATTTTGGGGCCATGCGATCGCATGGGTTTTGTTCTTCCAGGCCATGCGATCGCATGGCCAGCTGGATCCAGCCCAATTGCTTTTGTTTTCTTGTTTGCCGAAGGTTTTAATATATAATATATATATATATATATATATATATATATATATATATATATATATATATATATATATATATATATATATATATATATATTTTAAGAATTAATTATATATTATATTATATTCATGTGCATAGTTGACTTGTAATTTTTAGTCCGTTGCGTCGCGCGTTGAGAGTTGACTCTGGTCCCGGTTTCAGATTTTCGAACGTCTTTTCGTACTATTTAATATCTTGTACTTTGCATTTCGCGGCTCGTACTCTTGTAATTTCTAGACGTTTCTTATCAACAATTGGAACCACTTTGATTGTACTTTGTACTTTTTAGCTTTTTGGTCATTTGCGTCTTTAATTCGTCGAATATATCTTTTGTCTTCACCTTTTATTATTTAAACGAATATCACTTGTAAATAGAACAATTTCAACTAAAAGCTTGTCTTTCTTGAGGGATAATGCTATGAAATATATGTTCGTTTTTAGCATTATCAACTACCTGTCATGTTTATGTTTTAAACCAAACCTAAACCGCAAACCCACTCTTACTTCTATTTTCTGTCGACAAAACAACCAAACCCACTTCCACCATAAACCACCCAACGAAAACCCACTTGAACCAAAACCCGCTTCTATATTTTTCTGTCTTTTGTGAAATACCACAACTATCACCTGCAGCCTTCACCTCATGTTTCTGAGAAACCTCGAACTACCATCTCTTTATCCTCTCTTTCTCCCTCTTATGCAATTAACGTTATTACCTTGTTCTCTTCTGTTTCTACTACTCTTTGATCAAAGGACAACCAACCACCAACACCCTCACACGTCTAGTGTTAACAACCCTTTACAATCAAATCACCATCATCACATAAACTATTGCTGTTACTACCACTTGCGTAATTTTTCTGTTTCTATTCTATTTTCTTTAAGTGCTATGCTAAACCAAAATATCATAGCTATTTAATTCGGTTTTCCTTCCATGAGAATCACGAACGAACTAATACTCCCACTGAGCCTGTTGTCTATCGAATCTCAAACCAAGAAACCAACGTTCTTTTTCGATATTACCTTGTTCTATTTCCATTAAACAGAAAATGAAGCTGGAACTGTTCGATAAAGAAATTTGTGATGATGGTAACGGAGGAAATTTTATGATGTTAGTTACCGCGTTTCTTTCTTTTCCTGTTGTGCTTACCGAATGAAGAGATGATGATATTGAGATTAGAAGATTATGATTTTATGTGAACATAATGATTTAAATGGCGATGATGATATCGGGGTATATAACGATGACTGGAAGATGAGGTTAGGGTTAATAGGGATCGTATTTCTTCATAGTATCGATCGATTTATCAGTTTACAAAGTTAAGGGACTTTTTGTGTTGCTGGGCCAAGACCCCATGATACGTTTTATAGATTGGGCCATTATTTGCTTGTTGGGCCGACACCTATTTTCTTGGTTGGGCTGAATTACATCTAGGCCGAAATTATAGGATAAAAAAATTTAAGTGTAGAAATTAAAACAGAAAAATAGAAACAGTGGGACGGTTATGGGTATTTGTGTTTAGCGAGAGGTCACGGGTTCGAGCTCGGTCTGAGGCATTTTTTTTTTTTTTTTGGGAAAAGCTTTAAAGGTAGTCTTCCATTATTAATATTATTATTATTATTATTATTATTATTATTATTATTATTATTATTATTATTATTATTATTATTATTATTATTATTATTAATCTAAGTATTATTAAATTATCATTTATTATTATTATGATTATTAGTATTATGATTATCATTTATATTATTATCATAAGTGTTATTATTGTAATTAGTATCATTATTAATATTATTATTATGAGCATTATTATTAGTATTATTATTAAAATTATTAATATCAGTAATCTTTACTAAATCTAATTATTTTTAGTATTATTATCATCAGAAAAATATACAAATTTTTAGTTATTATTATTAATATTATTTTACCAAATAAATAGCTATATAAGAATATATTTAATACATATCACATAACAACATTATAATTTTTCATGATAAATACTAAATTATTTATCTAAAGTATATCAAATAAATATAACTAATTTAATGAAACATACAAGTTACTAAAATAACAATTACTAATAATACATAAACTTGTTCGATTACGATTATATGTTTTAATATACATACTTTATATAGGTTCGTGAATCCGAGGCCAACCCCGCATTGTTCAGTTCTGTCGTATGCATATTTTTACTACAAAATACAGTATAGTGAGTTCATTTGATTCCCTTTTACTCTTTACATTTTTGGGACTGAGAATACATGCGCTGTTTTTATAACCGTTTCCTAAATGCTTTTGAGATATATTTTTGAACGGAGAATACATGAACTGCTTTTATAAATGATTAACAAAATAGACACAAATATTCAAAATTACTTTCTATGATAGAATTATTTGGATTTAGAGGTTCGATTTAGTAGTTAACGGAGAAATGATTTTGCATTGCGTACGCATTAGCTCCCGTTTTAACTGCCATCGGTGGGATGATTTTGCATTGCATGCACACACTAGCCCCCGATGTATTGTATTGTATTATAGTCGACTTTGTAGTTGGTAACGGAGGGATGATTTTGCATTGCGTACGCATTAGCCCCCATTTCAGCTACCCTCGAAGTTGTTTGAAAGGTTCCGGTGTTCTTCATATGAATGATTTTACAGCAGGAATAGACCTGCACATATTGTATTCTAATTATGAGTATCTTGTGGTCTATTATATTATTGAAAATGATTGATTATGAAAAACTAATGAACTCACCAGCCTTTTGGTTGACACTTGAAAGCATTTTATGTAGTGACCCGTCCTAATCCATCTGGACGAAGTCTTTAACAGTTGGTCCCATTGCGAGGTTCTGACCTCTATATGCCATGAACGACTCCATGTAATATGAGAAAATGCATAGCGGAAGATTTCTTTCATACCTGAGAATAAACATGCTTTAAAATGTCAACCAAAAGGTTGGTGAGTTCATAAGTTTATCATAAAATAATAAAATTCATCATTTTGATATACCACAAGATTTAAATGCTGCATGGTACAAATGGGCCCGAATCCTATACCCACATGTAATGTACATGCGATATCTTTTAAATACAGTGCACCTTTCTCGTGTACGAAATCATCTTTCATAAATCTTAGTAACCGTACACATATCTCGTGCACAAAAATAACATACACATAACCTGTGTATAAAATCATTCTCTCGATACATAACATTCACTTTTCATTTCTTTCATAGCTTGGCTTGGTAGCCGACCTTAACATATAATGCGCATAACAATATCCCCAAAACAGAACATCTCGTCTGTATAATAATCATATAAACTTCGAAGTACTAAACACCACGCCCACTAGCCCTTCCGTCTAGTGAACATTCTGGGTGGGGGTGTTAAACCCGGTAGCTACCTTTAGGATTCGCGTCAATTAGGCGTGCACTAATTCTCAAAATTAGTGATGTTCCCTAATTCTTAGGTTACCAAGCAATAATAATCAGGGGATAAATATTCATATCAATTGTGGTAATTATCACGTCCACATAATTCAATGGTGGCAATTATCACGTCCACATAATTCATTCGAGGAATGTTTTGCTTGTGTCTATCTCGTCAAACATTTATAAAAGCATTTCATGTATTCGCAGTTCAAAATGTATTTCAAAAGCATTTAATAAAGCAGTTGTAAAAATAGCGCATGTATTCTCAGTCCTAAAAATGTAAAGAGTAAAAGGGAATCAAATGAACTCACCATACTGTATTTTGTAGTAAAAATACATATGACGACATTTAACGAGTGTAGGGTTGACCTCGGATTCACGAATCTATATCATGTATATATTTATTAATATATATAATGGAAATCACATAATTTCCTTCTATATAATATTTATATATATTTTTTAAATGTTGTAGTTATATACATATATATACTTTATATCTTCGGTTATATTTTACGTATAGTTTTAATAATAATAATTTTACTAATGAGGGTAACAATAATAATAAATATAATGATAATAATAATAATAATAATGTTAATAATGATAATATGAATGATAATACTTAAAATGATAATTTTAATAAAAATACTTTTGTTAATAGTAATAATTTGAAAAATGATAATTTTTAAATAAGAATATTAATAAAACTACGAATAATAATACTACTACCTACGATAATAATAATAAAAATAGTAATAAGTATGGAAAGGATGGCTACCTCACAAAATAGGCTTTTAAGAAAAATAATGCCCATGCTCGGGTTCGAACCCAGGACCTCTTGCTTAACAGACACACCCTCAACCATTGCTCTACTGATTACTTTCTTGTAATACTTTGCAAGTTTAAATCTTTAACCTATACTAACTGTCATCTTCCTGGCATCCCCATCATCCATAACCATAATCAAATCATTACATCATCCTTAATATGTTTTATTGGAACGCAACTGGTTCTTGGCCAAACAGAAATTATATATACGACCCAAATAAGAAATAGACTATCGTGGCCCAACAAACAAATGACTTTCTCGGCCCAATCCCATATCCAAATTGCAGCATAATTACGGGTTACATAGGGATCTAGGAATTAATCAGGAGGTTTTCGTTTCTTCCTTGTTTAACATAGATCATCATCTCATCTATTGTTTCTTGTAATTATCATAATCATATTCTTAGTTCTAATTATATTCATGATCATTTTCTCCATCTTTATTAATCGACCCCCGTTCGTAATCCACTCATCATCATCATAATCTAGAATGCAATCAAATAATCGAAGGCTTGATGATTTCATCCGATATCAGTAGGATAAAAAAAAAATTCTATAATACTACCCGTAGTATTAGAAGGAAATGGGTTTTCAATTCTTTAAAATTCGAAGTGGCTCATTAAAGCTTCCCAAGTCAAATAACCGTCCCACTTTCCTTACTTTAACAACAAAAATAAAAAAAAAATAAACCTTCGCTGTATGAAAACAGCTGGATTTGTCATCAGCACCGTCCCACTTTCATTATGCTAAAATAATTGGAGTTGGTTTTCAAACACCTTTACCCTACATATAGTTGGCCACCTAATGGTATCTAACTCCACATGCATCGAAAATTTACTGCCCAATAAGATTATCCTATTATTAACTCAAGTGGGGGGTCATCTTTGTTCATTGCTTGTTGGCCATAATAGAAAAGCACTCCACTTTGCCTATATAATACTTAATAACGTCTTATTATTTATACTCATTGAAATAGGAACATTGTTATAGCAGTAGCAGAATCACAGCAGGAGCAATGGTATGGACAGTTTGCAGGCGATGGGTTGGGACTGAACAACAACAGCAATTGTGCAGCTTCTTTATAAGTTGATGAATCGTTTAGAAACATAAAAATATTGAGCGAAGTAGCAGCTCAAATAGGCTGTTAGAAGCTGAGTCTGTTGGTTCGAATAATTAATAAAAGGGAATGCAGAAACAGGTATAGCAGCATCAACAAGTGAGTTTCGGTTGTTATGGTGATTCAAGTGAAAACATAAAAAAGAAAAGGGTTGTTTTGGTTCAAGATTGAATAGGAAAAGAAATAGAAGAAAGAAAGAAAAAAATATATGGTATGAGTAATGGAATGATTCATGTAGCTATTATAATTAAATTCAAGTTGTTTCGTAGTGTAGCTGGTCGACAGTTTCTCATTCGCAAGGACAGAAGAAAATTATAAAACTAAAAAGATGAAAATGATATCAAACAGATTTTGTTGTATCTGTGATAAAGTTTTCCTGATTGGTACGATCCTGATGTCATGAAAATCAATTTCACAATAGCTTGACAATGATATAAAACTGGATACAGACTTCTGTTTGTTATACCAAGTATATATATCTGTATAACCGTATGTATCTGTATGATGTACATATACGGAGTATATATCTGTATAATGCATGTATATATAATGCTTATATGTCTGTATTTATAATAACCAAATTCCTATTTTTGATATTTGACTAATATAATTGTATTAATATAATACTATTAATACTAATAATACTAATACTAATATTATTAATAATAATAATATTCTTATTAAAGACTAATAATAATAATTGACAAATAATAATATGATAATGTTAATGTTAACAATAAATGATAATTTTAACTATTTTAGTTACTAGTAATGATAATAATATAAATAATAGTAATAATCTCATTAATTATAATAATAATATTATTATTAATGATAATAATAGTTATTAATAATAATATCATCATTTATATATAATTTTTTTTTATATATACATATAGGTAGTTTGTATTAGATATAATATTATTAATAATAAAAATGTTACTATTATTAATAATACTGAAAGTATTGATCATACTATTACTATAACATTTATATTTTATCTTGATATTACATATATAGTAATTTTTGTTGAATATTTATTATTTAGAGATTTTATATATTATAATATACATATAATAATATTCATATATAAAAATCATATTTATAGATTTATTTTATTAACAACCTTATTATATTATATATACACATATATTTTTATTTATATATATAATTATATATATATATATATATATATATATATATATATATATATATATATATATATATATATATATATATATATACACATTTATTTATAACCAATTGTTCGTGAATCTTAGGGCACAGTCAAAGGGTAATTGATTATATGAATATAGTTCCAACATTCTTGGGACTTAATATTACAGAATTTGCTTATCGTGTCGAAGTCGTGTGAAGATTGAGTTTAAATTTGGTCGAAAATTTTCGGGTCGTCACAGTTTATTCTCAGGTAATAAAGAAATCTTCCGCTGTGCATTAGCTCATTTTAAGGATATTACTTGGAGTCATTCATGACATATTTCAAAAGACGTTGCATTCTAGTCGTTGAGTTCAACAAGACTATTGTTAAGTCATTTATAGTTTGGATATATTATGAAATGGTATGCATGCCGTCAACTTTCCATGTAATGAAAGTTTGTCTTTTAAAAATGAATGCAATGTTTGTAAAATGTATCATATAGTGGTCAAGTACCTCGCGATGTAACCAAATGTAATGTATTCGTCCAGATGGATTAGGACGGGTCATTAGACATGCCATTATTCTGTTGTTTGCTACTTATGAATTTAAAATGATTCTAATTTCATTTTATTATTTGTCTATGAATAGAAGTTGATTATGATTTATGTTGTTCATCTTTTTGATAATAGAAAATGTTGAATTTGAAAAGGCTTAAATTTGCTCCTTTAGAATCAAGTGGGAACAACTACTTAACATGGGTTATGAATGTAGAAAAACATCTTGAATCAATCGGTATTTTAGAAACCCTGAATGAAAATAACAATTGTTCCGAACAAGAGAAAGCAATAGCAAGTATTTTTCTTTGCAAACATATTGATGAGTCCTTAGAATCTACATATTATATGATCGAAGATCCAAGTGTATTATAGAAAATACTCAAAGATAGATACGATATTAATTATCAAGAAATAACGGTGATTCATGAAAGAATAAAATTGAAGATGTTAGTAGACGCTCTTATAAGAATCCCGGAGATTCTTATTAATGATCTAGTAACGTGGATCATCAGTTTAGTATTTCTTAAATACATGAACATCTTGTTTATCTCTACAAATAAGTTCCAAAAGAAAAGAAAACGAGAGTGAATCTGTTGAAAAATCTTAATTAAATAAACCATGAGCTACCTTGAGACTTGAATGGTTTGAATTTTCTAAGATACCTAGCTTGTTATGTATCACTCATAAATAGATGGTTTTAGACCATAACGCATATGTTTATTAAGTGTTATCTTTTATGTACTTCAGATTGTAACTTGTTTGCAGGTAATATAATTTGATTATCTTGCTGAAATATAACTCATTATTTGCTTATCTTATTTGAAGTTTTAGTATGAATCTTGCTGAAA
Source organism: Rutidosis leptorrhynchoides (assembly GCF_046630445.1). Taxonomy (NCBI): domain Eukaryota; kingdom Viridiplantae; phylum Streptophyta; class Magnoliopsida; order Asterales; family Asteraceae; genus Rutidosis; species Rutidosis leptorrhynchoides. The sequence continues at coordinate 274,448,602 of NC_092340.1, read as the reverse complement.
TACAACATCAATTAAATGGTAAAGACCTATGTATTGCAGATAGTGGTAACATACACACTATGATCAAATCTAAGAAATATTTCATTGATTTAAATCAAATGAAGGAATTATAAATACTATATCAGGTCTTGCAAACTTGATATAAGGAACAAAAAATGCAAAAATTCATATTACCAAATGGTACGAATTTTCTGATAAACATTGCTTTGTTTTCTCCCAAATCAAAGAGAAATTTGTTAAGTTTCTCTAATATATATCATAATGGATATGATTATCAGTCAATGATAACCTGAAATGAGAAATACCTATGTAGCACCGAAAAGCGCATATGATTAAAAGCGCAGCGCATATGACTAAAAGCGCATATGATAAAAAGCGCATATGATGAAAAGCACAGCGCATATGATTAAAAGCGCATATGATAAAAAGCGCATATTATGAAAAGCGCATATGATGAAAAGCGCAGCGCATATGATTAAAAGCGCATATGATAAAAAGCGCATATGATGAAAAGCGTATATGATGAAAAGCGTAGCGCATATGATTAAAAGCGCATATGATAAAAAGCGCATATGATGAAAAGCGCAGCGCATATGATTAAAAGAGCATATGATAAAAAGCGCATATGATGAAAAGCGCATATGATGAAAAGCGCAACACATATGATTAAAAGCGCATATGATAAAAAGCGCATATGATGAAAAGCGCAGCGCATATGATTAAAAGCGCATATGATGAAAAGCGCAGCGCATATGATTAAAAGCGCATATGGTGAAAAGGATATATGATGAAAAGCGCATATGGTGATTAATGAAAAGGCACATATGGTGATTAATGAAAAGCACATATGGTGATTAATGAAAAGCACATATGGTGATTAATGAAAAGAATATTGAGAAAGAATCACCAATGTTTCTAAAGAATCACCAATATTTCTTGAAAGAATTCAAGGTTATATATATGGACCAATTCATCCATCATGTGGACCATTTTGATATTTCATGATTCTAATAGACGCATATAGCGGATGGTCTCGTGTTTGTGTGTTATCAAGCCGTAATATGACATTTGCAAAGTTTCTTGCACCAATTATTAAATTGAGAACACATTATTCTGATTACACCATTAAAAGGATGGGACTTGATAATGCTGGTGAGTTAACATCTCAAGCATTTAATGATTATTATATGTCTACAGGGATTGTTGTTGAACATCCAGTTGCTCATGTGCATACACAAAATTGGTTTAGCTGAATCAATAGTTAAACGCTTGCAGCTAATAACTAGACAATTGGTAATGAGTATAAAACTCTCAATATTTATATGGGGACATGTAAATTTACATGATGCGACATTAATTCGCATTAAACCAAGTGCAAGTCATAAAAATTCTCCATTACCAACTTAATTTTGATCGAGAGCCAAATATTTTCCATCTTAGAACATTTGGTTGTGTAGTATATTTTTAATTGCACCACCACAACAAATGGTTCCTTAAAGAAGGATTGAAATATATGTTGTATATGAAACATCTTCAATTATAAGATATATCGAATACATGACGGGTGATGTTTTTACACCACGTTTTTGCTGATTGTCATTTTAATGAAAAATTGTTCTCTAGATTAGGGGGAGAAATGAAAAAATAAATAAAATGATGTTTCATGATGTGAACATCAATTAAGGTATCTTGATCCTCGTACAAAAGAATATGAAACGAAAGTTCAAAAATAATGCATATGCAAGAACTTGCAAATCGATTACGTGATGCATTTAAAGATACAAAAAGAGTGACTAAATCATATATAATAGTAGTAAATGCTCCAGCTCGAATTGAAATTTCAAAAGAAGGCAATAATTTCACTCTTGAGTCTTTGCCACGCATGAAACGTGGAAGATCAACTGGTTCCGAAGATAAAAATTCTCGAAAATAAAATCAGCTGATAATGAGGTAAAATAAAGTGTTTAAGAAGAATCACAAATCAATATTCCTTCTGCAGAGGATATTGATAAATGTAAATACTAAAATTGCGATAAATTATGCAATATTATGAAACCGAAACAAAATGACAAATATTGATTTTTCATATAATCTTACAATGACATCATGAATAAAGATGATGATCTGGAATCAAAATCTATCATTGAATATCAAAATAGACATGATTGAGCTCAATGGAAAGGAACAATATGAGCTGAATTAGAATCACTCAGTAAAAGAAAAGTTTTCGAATTAATCGTTATCACTTTTAAAGATGTGAAACGTATGGGATACAAATGAATTTTTATCCGAAAAAGAAATGTGCAAATGAAGTTACAAAGTAAAACTAAACTTGTAACTCAAGATTTCCCACAAAGACCAGAAATGAATTATCAGAAAAACTTATTCTCCTGTAATGGATACAATTACTTATTAGATACTTAATCAACCTGGTAGTTACTTAATTGCATCTCATGGATGTTGTAACTACTTATCTGTATGGATCACTTGATAGTGATATATATGAATATACCTGAAGGGTTTAAGGTATCATAAGTATCTAATGCAAAACCCAAAGAAATGTATTTCATTGAATCACAAAGATTTTTATATGGGTTGATACAATAGTATAACTGATTAAGTGATTACTTGATAAGAAAAGGGTATACAAATAATCTTATTTGAACATGTGTTCTTATTAAAAAAACAATGTCCGGATATGTGATTGTAAGTTGTTTATGTCAATGATCATAACATCATATGAACAAAGAAAGAGATCTATGAAATCATTCAACTTCTAAAAAAATTAAATGAAAGATCTTGAAAAGAAAAAAAACCAAGTATTGCCTTTGGATTACAAATTGATCATATGCATAATGGTTTACTTGTATATCAAACAAACTATACCGAAAAGATTTTAAAACATTTTTAAAGACAAAACCATTGGTTGATATATCACTCAATATTGACACTGTTCCATTTCATCCCCGTGAAGATCGTGAAGATCTTTACAGATCAGAAGTTCCATATCTTAGTACAATTGGGGTTATTATGTATTTTACAAATCGTACAAGACCTGACATTTCTTTTGCAGTTAATTTGTTGACAAGGTTCAACTCAACCCCTACAAAAAGACATTGAAATGGGATCAAGCAGATATTTTGATACCCTTGAGGAACTGCTGATTTAAAATTATTTTATTCTAATGCTTCAAAACAAGATTTTGTTGATTATGTATATGCAGGTCATTCATCAAATCCTCATAAAGATAAATCTCAAACTCGATATGTATTCCTAGATGGAGGTACCACAAAATCATGGCGTTCTTAAAACAAACACTTGTTGCAACATCATCAAATCATGACGAAGTGATTGCATTATATGAAACTACTCGAAAATGTGTTTGGTTGAGATCAATGACACAAATCATTATTGATTCTTGTTGACTAGAATGCTATAAAAGACCAACAACTATCTTCACCAACAACTATATATGAAGATAATGCAGCTTGCATAATACAAATGAAAGAAGAGTATCAAAAGTGACAGAACAAAATATAAATGCTAACGAGGCGCCAAAGCCATAGACGGTCTTAACGGTCATAAGTTTGATGGAAAAGAATGGTATGTTGGTAAGGTTCAGAAAAGACTAAAAGGGAATAGGAATTGAAACAAGAGTTTGACCAAATCATGAAGGAGACTGTAGACAAATCACAGGGGCTAAACTTGTACATAAAAGATTTAGATGATACAGTTTCAGATGAACAAGATCTCGTAAAAGACAACCAGATTAAAGTGAGATACGTTCAATCAACAACTCTGCTGATCTTTATACCAAAGCACTGTCAACTGCTATTTTCAGAACACACGTTCACAATATTGGCATGAGGCAAGTTCAAAAGATGTGACGACTCAACGATGTCTACTTGAGGGGGAGTCAACTCTATACTGCACTCTTTTTCCCTTGACTAAAGTTTTTATCCCACTGGATTTTTCTTTAGCAAGGTTTTTAACGAGGCAGTACTAGTTGCTCTATAATGAACTAAAATTGTCATTCAAGGGGGAGTGTTATAAAAGTCAGAAAAAGTGTCTGCCAATTTTCAATACCTACCTCGTGACCATTTTACATTCACATGGATTTGATGTAGACACCATACCAAACTTCTCATTGTTATTTGCTATAAATAAGCATACTACTAGCAGATGAATGTATCCGAAATATACTAAGTTTTAATATATTACTCCATCTCATTATTCTTAGAGTATGAGAAGATATGATAAATAATAGACTACTAAAGGTAGTTGCAAAACCACGATATTATAACAGCAATCTATTTATCTTCCACTACAAAACTCAATAAAACATCTCATATAGAGTCGTTCTCGTTTATACAACTGTGATTTGATTTAATTAGTCACAAATACCCCAGACCCTATTTGGGGGTGTGACACCTTGGGCGGTTTACGCTTTATTAGATATATATTATTGTATTGTTGTGATGTAGCTAACCCTCTGGGTGTAGCTTATTAGCGTTGTACACATCGTCGTTGGTGTACTTATATTGTTGATGTTATTAGCTTGTTGTATAGCGATCGTATGATATGCTTAGATTTAGCTTGCCTTTATGCTTGGATGCTCCGGTAGGTGCTATTTTGTTTATTATCGTGTGGCGTGTCCATTTTATGCATATATATGCATGTAGTATACTTTCACTCACTAAGCGTTCGCTTACCCTCTCGTTGTTTACATTTTTATAGATTTGCAAGGCGGACGTGGCAAGGGTAAGCGTGGGGACTAGTGAGCTAGCTTGTGATGCTTAGAAGACTTGGCTTTTGAGTTATATAGGATTGGGTAGTTCGTTCCCAATCACCATGCTCGGTTTTGTTGGAATTTAAAATAGTCGGGTCGTGTATGCCGTTTGGATATTTAAAACTTATGTATTAAATGTTTTAAACTTTATTAAACTTACTATTGTATTAAAGATGTTTTTGGAAAAATAATTGGGACCTAAATGTTAATGATATTAATGAATTATAAAGAAAATTTTTTATGGGCCGGTTTAAATACGGGTTGGGTTATTTCAACCGTGCTGGAAACCGTGTGTCAACGGCTATTTTTTGAATCCCACTATAAAAGGCAAACATTAAAGAGCATTTGAAGCTGACCCTCTTGCATATTTTAAAAGCTTATTTCCAGAGATCACAAGAGCTCTAATTACTACTCAAATGTGATCAAGCAAGAGAAGATTCTATAATCATATGGATATAGAATTTGGTTGTTGTAAACTTACTAATCAAAATCATTAATCTTGTGAGTTTACTTAGTGTAATGTATGTCCTAGTATTGTATTAGTATCATCATTGCAAAGTGTATAAGTCTTGTAACTTCAATTAGTGGAAGCATAGGCTAACTTAGTGATCTACTTCCTTAAAGGTGTAGTGACCCGAACTTTTCCATGTTATATATTAAATGAAAACTATATTTGTATGATTAAATATTTCCAACATATTAAGCAATCAAACTTGTTAAGACTTGATTATTTGAAATGTGCTTCATATAGACAATTGACCACCCAAGTTGACCGACGATTCACGAACGTTAAAAATTTGTAAAAAAACTACATGATGATATATATATGGATATATATATATGGTTAACATGAGACTATGATAAGTAAGTATCTCACTAAGTATATTAACAATGAGTGATATACATAAAAATGAGTTTATTGAATTAAGAAACTCGAAATGATATATATAACGATTATCGTTATAACAACGTCTTACTAAATACATATGAATCATATTAAGATATTGATACACTATGTTTAACATGATAAAATGATAATTAAGTATATCATTAAGTGTGTTAACAATGAACTACATATGTAAAACAAGACTACTAACTTAAGAATTTCGAAACGAGGCATATATGTAACGATTATCATTGTAACGACATTTTAATGTATATATATTATATTAAGATATATTCATACATTATAATATCATTATAATGTAATAATTTAACATCTCATTTAAGTATAATAACAATGAATTAATTACATTTAACAAGATCGTTAACTTAAAGGTCTTAAAACAACACTTACATGTAATGACTAACGGTGACTTAACGACTCAGTTAAAATGTATATACATGTAGTGTATTAAGATGTATTAATACACTTTTGAAAGAATTCAAGACATATATCAAAGTATTTCTACTTAGTAAAAATGCTCAAAATTACATTCTCATTCGTTTCCATCAACAATTCCACTCGTGTACACCCGTATTTGTACTCGTACAATACACAGCTTCTAGATGTATTTACTATTGGTATATACACCTTTAATCATTCATTCTTAGCAGCCAACTTAGAGTCAAAAATATGTGGAACCATTATTTAACAACTTGTATGACTAATGAGATAAAAACAAACTTAAGGATCTTTTTTTTTCTTTATAACAAGTAATTTCGTTTTTATGATTTCACCCCATTTTTCCATTCCATTTTCTCATATTTACACTCCAAATTCTCTCTCAAAATACTCCTAACATCATACTTGATCATCTCCAAGCATTTTCACCATCCTTTAGCTTCAATTACAAGCTTTAATCATCATAAAAACAACCATTCAAGAACACTTCAAGAAATCTTGCTAGCTTACTTCCAATCTTGCAAATCCATTTCAAGTGGTCATCCAATCTCAAGAAATCTTTCTTATTTACAGTAAGATATCTTTATAATTCAAGGTAATACTCATATTCAAACTTTGATTCAATTTCTATAACTATAACAATCTTATTTCGAGTGGAAACCTTACTTGAACTTGTTTTCGTGTCATGATTCTGCTTCAAGAACTTTCAAGCCATCCAAGGATCTTTGAAGCTAGATCCATTTTTCTATTTTCCAGTAGGTTTATCCACAAAACTTGAGGTAGTAATGATGTTCATAACATCATTCGATTCATACATATAAAGCTATCTTATTTAAAGGTTTAAACTTGTAATCACTAGAACATAGTTTAGTTAATTCTAAACTTGTTCGCAAACAGAAGTTAATCCTTCTAACTTGACTTTTAAAATCAACTAAACACATGTTCTATATCTATATTATATGCTAACTTAATGATTTAAAACCTGGAAACACGATGAACACCGTAAAACTGGACATACGCCGTCGTAGTAACACCGCGGGATGTTTTGGGTTTGATAATTAAAAACTATGATAAACATTGATTTAAAATTTGTTCTTCTGGGAAAATGATTTTTCTTATGAACATGAAACTATATCCAAAAATCATGGTTAAACTCAAAGTGGAAGTGTGTTTTTCAAAATGGTCATCAAGACGCCGTTCTTTCGACTGAAATGACTACCTCTTACAAAAACGACTTGTAACATATATTTCCGACTATAAACCTATACTTTTTCTGTTTAGATTCATAAAATAGAGTTTAATATGAAACCATAGCAATTTGATTCACTCAAAACGGATTTAAAACGAAGAAGTTATGGGTAAAACAAGATTGGATATTTTTTGATTGCTGTAGCTACGGGATATATTGTAACAAATCTATATTAATCATATCCTAGCTAAATCATATTGTATTATACATGTATTATAATATATTATGTAATTTTGGGATACCATAGACACGTATGCAAATGTTTTGACATATCATATCGACCCATGTATATATATTATTTGGAACAACCATAGACACTCTATATGCAGTAATGTTGGAGTTAGCTATACAGGGTTGAGGTTGATTCCAAACATATATATACTTTGAGTTGTGATCTAGCCTGAGACGTGTATACACTGGGTCGTGGATTGTTTCAAGATAATATATATCGATTTATTTCTGTACATCTAACTTTGGACAACTAGTTGTAGGTTACTAACGAGGACAGCTGACTTAATAAACTTAAAACAATAAAACGTATTAAAAATATTGTAAATATATTTTGAATATACTTTGATATATATGTACATATTTGTTATAGGTTCGTGAATCGACCAGTGGCCAAGTCTTACTTCCCGACGAAGTAAAAATCTGTGAAAGTGAGTTATAGTCCCACTTTTAAAATCTAATATTTTGGGATGAGAATACATGCAGCTTTATAAATGTTTTACAAAATAGACACAAGTACGCAAAACTACATTCTATGGTTGGATTATTAAACCGAATATGGCCCAGTCTGGTAGCCTAAGAATTAGGGAAATGGCCCCTAATTGACGCGAATCCTAAAGATAGATCTATTGGGCTTAACAACCCCCATTCAGGTTATGGATGGTTTAGTACTTTGAGATTATTATACAGACGAGGTTCTGTTTTGGGGATATTCTATGCATTAAGTTAACGTCAGTTACCAGGTGTTCAACATATGAATGATTTTTATGCACTTGCGAGTGTAATGATATTTATGAAAAATGAGAAATCTTGTGGTCTATTATTATGATTTGATAATATATAGGTTAAACCTATAACTCACCAACATTTTTGTTGACGTTTTAAGCATGTTTATTCTCAGGTGATTATTAAAAGCTTCCGCTGTTGCATACTAAAATAAGGATAAGATTTGGAGTCCATGCTTGTATGATATTGTGTAAAAACTGCATTCAAGAAACTTACTTTGATGTAATATATTTTTATTGTAAACCGTTATGTAATGGTCGTGTGTAAACGGTATATTTTAGATTATCATTATTTGATAATCTACGTAATGCTTTTTAAACCTTTATCGATAAAATAAAGGTTATGGTTGTTATAAAAATGAATGCAGTCTTTGAAAAACATCTCATGTAGAGGTCAAAACCTCGCGACCAAATCAATTAATATGGAACGTTTATAATCAATATGAACGGGACATTTCAGTTGGTATCCGAGCGTTGGTCTTAGAGAACCAGAAAATTTAGTGTGTCTTATCAAGTTTGTTAGGATGCACTAGTGAGTCTGGACTTCGACCGTGTTTTCTTTAAAAATGATTGCTTAACATTTTTATTGGAAACTATATATTATTAACATGTAAATATTATGTGATATTTTAATCTCTTAACGTGTTTGATATTGTGTGATAGATGTCTACCTCTAGCACGAATCCCATTGACTCACCTAATAATAATGAAGAGTCGAATATATATTGGGAAGATTCACAAATTCTCGAAGAACCGGAAGAAGAAGAAGAACCGGAAGAAGAAGAACCGGAAGAAGAAGAACCGGAAGAAGAGGAACCAGAAGAAGAGGAACCGGAAGAAGAAGAGGTTCCGGAGGGGGAAATATTAGGAACCACAGAAAAACGGTCAAATAAAAGAAAATCCTCAACCAATGGACCAAAGTTAATAATGGTCAATGGTGTTTCCGCTAAGGAAGAAAAATATTGGGAAGATTACCAATTCTCCGATGAATCAGATCCCGATGAGGATTCCGATGATGTTATAGAAATTACCCCGACCCAATTTAAAGAGGCAAAAGAAAATAATAAGGGAAAAGGTATAAAAATAGAGAAACCCGATTCCAACCCTGGTGAACTTTATATGTATCGGCAACATCCGTATTTTCTAAATTGTAACAATAACCCGGGAACCTCTAAACCACCAGGTTTTTCTAAACCATTGTGGAAAACGACAGCTCGTATTAGGGGAGCACCATATATCCCTAGAAAATTAGCGAAACGAACTAAGTCCGAAGAAGAAGAAACAAGCGAGTAGGAATAAAGGGTTGTAATCATGTGGTGTAATATATGTAATATAAGTGTGCTTGTACTTTTATGTTGTATGTAAAAAAAAAATTGCTTGTATTATTTGATAATTATCTTTTACAAATCTAATCCTCCTCTGTTTTACAGTATAAAAACACAATGGACGTTAAGGATAGACAACCAAAAATTTTAGAAGACCTACCCGGGGACATGATTGATGAAATCTTGTCTAAAGTTGGTCAGAATTCGTCGGCACAATTATTTACGGCGAAATTAGTTTGTAGAACATTTGATGAAAATTCCAAGAATGCCTTAGTTTATAAAAGGTTTTCCTTTGAAAGTTAGGGTATATCACATTGGGGAGACCATAAGCTACGCTGTATTTGTAGCGACCCGACCAAATCATGTTTGACCGCGCCGACTACTTAGGTCCCGTTACGTGGTCATAAGTCTTTAACATGACGTTTGACCAAAATATGTCGCATTCATTTCATAAGTAAAAGGATGTTTCAAGTTTACAAATGTAGTTCAAAAGGCTAGTTACATTACATTGTTTAACGTACGAATGAAACCTATGCGACACAATTTAAAGTAGTCAAAAGACGCTCCAACTATGCATGTATACTCGACATCCAAGCAAGTATCAAAAAGAGTGCGGAAGCATGTATCAAGTAGCGTTCAAGGACCTGAGAAAACATATAGAAAACTGTCAACGAAAATGTTGGTGAAATCATACGTGTTTTAGTAAACGTTGCATTTAAACCACAAGATTTAATATAATATGATTATCAAAATCATTTGCATTCCAAAGTTGTTATTTGTTTTGCGGGCACCCAATTATCAAACTTAACTGTTTTGCACCCTTTGCGTAGTGTTAGAACATACACTAGACCCGAAAATATATTTCATCCGCTAACGGTAGCGAACCGTCCGAATGAGGCTCGTCAAGCCCATGTGATCACATAATATAAGTTCACGTTTACACCCTGCAAGTGTAACTAATGATAATTGAATTGAGGCTTTTTGTTCAAACCCGTACATGGAATGTTCGTTTTCGTACTTGTGTTCAAAGTGTAAAAGCATGATACGTATATGTTTCTCATCCCATAGTTTAAAGCATAAAAGTTGTTTGAAAGATGGGACTATGATCTCACCTTGAGTGCACGTATGAAAAGTACTTCACAAAGTAACGTGTGCAAAGAACAATGCTAGTCTTGACCTAAACAAATAGGTCGTATCAATATCGGTAAACGTGATAGGTCAAAGATGTTCAATTAGTCCTATGGCTCGTTACGACTCGATTATGTAGCATGTGAATCAAATTGTCCAGGTTTCATGCAAGATACAAGTATAGAATCAAGTTAGAAAGATTGCATAATCATTTGGTTAAGTTTGACAAAAAGTCAAACTTTGGTCGGTCAAAGTCAACGAAAAAGTCAACACGTTCGGGTCGGGTCCCGAACTATTTTTCTGAGGTTTTTATTCATATATAAGCATGTTAGAACAAGTTACATGTGAATCGGAGGTCCATAGCGTGCCAAACATTTTTCATATAATTGACAAGGTGGTCAGAAGCTGGACACGCCTTATGTCGAGCCGCGACAAAGGCTGGCCGCGCCGCGGCATTACACGCGAGCTGGTACCTGGCCAGTTTCAGTTTTCTAAGTCTCAACCCAAAATTCAAACAAACATAAAACACAAACCGTAAACACTTAGAACTCGTATCTTATATCGTTAAAAAGGTAATTTGACAAAGAACACAACTAAATACATTTCACCAACCAAAAACATCATTTGTAACAATCGGCTTTCCAAAATAAATGATCAATTAATGTTCACCATAAATGCTCAAGTTCATAAATGCACAAAATAGGATTCGGGAATTAAATGCATCCATATAACGCACCGTTTTGTAGGTAATCAAGCATACAATACAACTAACTACTTACTAACAACAATTCATGGCATTCAATACATTAAATGTTCACATTCAATTCTATCAAACCCTAACCAATAACATCAAAATCACTAATCATGTTTATGAAGTTTTCTAAAACAACCTACACATCAAATTGAAGCTAGTGATGTTAGGAACACATTTAATACATGCATTTATAACATTTAACATCATCCAAACAACCAAATCACCAAATCAAACACACCAAAGTTTATGTTCATGCTAGTTACTTCAAATAACAAAATCGAACATATAAATCATATATTCATGTTAGACTTGAGCCATAGACACTAATTAACAACTTTATAAGTTAAAAACATCAAGAACACAAAATCTAGTGATTTTAGAAAGTTACCCAAACTTGATGAAATCGGTATGGAATCAAAGAGGAAGTTGCAAGGATTCCAAATATGTAATTTGTTTTGCAAGACACCCGCTAGCTTGGATTTAGATGATGATTCTTTGAAATGGATAATTGAAAGAAAATGGAGAAGTAGTGAAAGAAAAGGAAAATGAAAATGAAAAAGAAAGGAGGTGGGGTTGACTAGTCAAATGCTAGTCACCTCTTTGGATCTTTGGCGAAACTAGTCCCTCGAGTTCGGTTACGGGTGCGTGAATTACCTAAACGAGATATTTTTAAAATGCGTATCAACGGGAGATGTTATAAACATATAACGGAATTTAAATAGTTAAACGGAAAAGTAAACGGAAAAAGGCGGGATGTTACATTACCTACTCCTTAAAAGAAATTTCGTCCAGAAATTTAAGTAGGCGTAGTAGTCGTTGTTTCTTCCTCAGAATCTTGCGTTTCTGGAACCGGGAATAGATGAGGGTATTTCCTTTGCATTTGATCTTGCCTTTCCCAAGTAAACTCGGGTCCTCTTTTGGCGTTCCAACAGACTTTAACAATCGAAATTCGGCTTTGTTTCAATGTCTTGACGGAGGTGTCCACAATTTCAACCGGTTCCTCCACAAAATAAAGTTTGTCATTAATAGTAAGTTCCTCGAGAGGGATGACGATATCGGGTTCGGCAAGACACGTTTGCAAGTTAGATACATGGAAGGTAGGATGAACGGAGCTCAATTGAGGCGGAAGATCTAAACGATAAGCAACTGTTCCAATACGTTCTAAGATTTCGAAAGGACCAATATACCTTGGATTTAGCTTCCCGCGTTTCCCAAAATGGATTACACCTTTCCAAGGCGCGACTTTTAACATTACTCGGTCACCAACTTGAAATTTGAGGTCGTTGCGTCTTTTGTCGGTATAGCACTTTTGACGACTCCGGGCCGTCCGAAGCCTATCTCAGATTTGTACGATCTTCTCGGTGGTTTCGTGAATGAGTTCGGGTCCGGTGATTTGCACGTCGCCTACCTCGGTCCAACAAAGAGGTGAACGACATTTTCGGCCATATAGCGCTTCAAAAGGTGCGGCTTTAATACTCGCGTGATAACTATTATTGTAAGAGAACTCGGTGAGAGGTAAGTGCTTGTCCTAAGCTTTTCCAAAATCAACCACGCAAGCTCGTAACATGTCCTCCAAGGTTTGAATTGTGCGTTCGCTTTGTTCATCAGTTTGAGGGTGATATGCGGTGCTCATGTCTAAACGCGTTCCCAACGCTTCTATCAAGGTACCAAAATCTAGAAACAAAACGGCCATCTCGGTCGGAGATAATCGATAAAGGTACACCGTGTCAGGCTACGATCTCCTTGATGTAAAGTTGTGCAAGTTTCTCCATTTTATCGGTCTCCTTCATGGCGAGAAAGTGTGCGGATTAGGTGAGACGGTCAACAATAACCCAAATGATATCATAACCGCCCGTTGTCTTTGGTAACTTGGTGATGAAGTCCATCGTTATTCTTTCCCACTTCCATTGCGGGATTTCGGGTTGTTGAAGTAACCCGGACGGTCTTTGGTGTTCGGCTTTAACTTTGGAACATGTCAAACACTGGACAACATAAGTAGCTACGTCCCTTTTGATGTTCGGCCACCAATATTATTCTTTAAGATCGTGGTACATCTTATTGGCACCGGGGTGAATCGAGTATCGTGACTTATGGGCTTCATCTAAAATAAGGCTTCGTAGGTCCCCATATCTAGGCACCCAAATCCTTCCGGCGAAATATCGGAGTCCGGTCTCCCTAATTTCGAATCGAGAGACGAGAATGTTCAAGAGCTCGTGTGAAACGTTTTCATCCTTGAGAGCCTCATCTTGGGCTACTCGAATTTGGCTATTAAGGTTTGTGTGGATGGTGATGTTTAAGGCTCGGACACGAAGAGGCACCGCTCTTTCTTTTCAGCTTAAGGCATCGGCCACTACGTTTGCCTTTCCGGGATGGTAACGAAGCTCACAATCATAATCGTTTAAAGTTTCAATCCACCGTCGTTGTCTCATGTTTAGTTGCTTTTGATCAAAGATGTGTTGGAGACTTTTGTGATCGGTGAAGATGGTACTCTTGGTTCCATAAAGATAGTGTCTCCACATTTTAAGTGCAAAGACAACGGCTCCGAGTTCGAGATCATGTGTCGTGTAGTTTCGTTCATGAATTTTGAGTTGTCGAGAAGCATAAGAAATGACTTTCGTTCGTTGCATCAACACACACCCAAAACCATGTTTCGAGGCATCGCAATTCACAACAAAATCATCGTTGCCTTCGGGAAGTGACAAGATAAGAGCGGTGGTTAGCTTCGTTTTCAAGATTTAAAATGCGGATTCTTGTTCGGTCGCCCAAACGAATTTCTTTCCCTTGTGAGTTAACACAGTTAGAGGACGATCAACCAAAGAGAAATCCTTGATGAATCTACGATAGTATCCGGCGAGACCCAAGAATTGACGAATGTGAGTAGGAGTAGTAGGAGTTTCCCATTTACTAATGGCTTCGATTTTTGATGGATCGACTTTAATACCTTGATCACTTACAACATGACCAAGAAATTGAACTTCCTTCAACCAAAATTCACACTTGGAGAATTTGGCATAGAGTCGTTCTTGTCTTAAAAGTTCAAGCACAAGTCAGAGATGTTCCTCGTGTTCTTCTTCGTTTTTAGAATAGACCAAAATATCATCGATGAACACGATAACGAATTTGTCGAGATACGATTTGCACACGCGGTCTATAAGATCCATGAACACCGCCGGTGCGTTAGTGAGACCAAATGGCATGACAAGGAATTCATAACTACCATAACGAGTTCGGAAAGCGGTTTTGGAGACATCTTCCCCCTTAACCCTTAATTGATGATAACCCGAGCGGAGATCGATTTTTGAATATACACATGACCCTTGTAGTTGACAAAGAGGTCATCGATGCGAGGGAGAGGATATCGGTTTTTAACTGTCAATTTGTTTAGTTCATGATAATCAATGCACATTCGTAGGGATCCGTCTTTCTTTTTAACAAACAAAATCGGAGCGCCCCAAGGTGAATGGCTAGGTTGGATAAAACTACGATCAAGTAGTTCTTGGATTTGACTTTGCAATTCTTGCATTTCGGATGGAGCGAGTCTATATAGTGCACGTGCTATGAGTGCGGCTCCCGGAATAAGATCGATTTGGAATTCAACCGGTCGATGAGGTGGAAGACCCGGCAATTCGTCGGGAAATACATCGGAATAGTCACTAACAATTGGCACATCATCGATGTGCTTCTCATTGGACTCGACTTTCTTAACGTGAGCAAGGATCGCAAAACAACCCTTACGGAGTAGTTTTCTAACTTTAATGCACGAAACGAGGTTGAGTCCGGTGCAACTCTTATCGCCATAAACAATCAAGGGTTCACCATTCTCGATAGGAATTCGGATTGCGTTAAGATCACAAAGGATGTGAGATTTCATTTTGGCTAGCCAATTCATACCGATTATTACATTGAAGCTTCCTAGTTCAATGGGTATCAAGTCAATTTCAAACTCATTACCCAAAATGTTTAACGTACACCCCTGGTAATATGTGTCGGCACTCAATAGTTTCTCGTTGGCCACTTCAATGGTATAAGTGGTATCTAGTGGAAGTGGTGGAGTGCTAAAATATTGAGTCAAAGTCTTGGATACAAAACACTTATCGGCACCCGAATCGAATAAACAAGTAACATAAGTGTTGTTGAGGAGAAACATACCTATGACTAATTCATTGTCATCTCGGGCTTCCTAAGTGTTGATGTTGAAAGCTCGGCCGCGTGTGTTGGGGTTGGCTTTCTTCTTCGGACATGCATTTCTAAAATGATCCGTTTGGCCACATTCATAACAAGTACCTGATTTTGGTGCATTGGGCACCTTTTGAGTGACGGGGGCGGCACTTCTACAATCGTTGGCCACATGACCACCCCTTTGGCACCGGTGGCAAAATAGATTGCTACATTCACCATAGTGGTGTTTGTGGCATTTGTTTCAAAAGGGTTTATTTCTGCCATAACTTTTCTTGGCGTCGGAGGTGTAAGGCTTTTTGGTGAAATTGTTGTTGTAGTTGTTGCTTGATTGGGGGACTTCCCATTTTTTATTATTGCCGCCCGTTTTATCCTCGGCCTTAGGTGCCGGAACTACGATTTCGTCAACCGTTTCGATCAATTGGCGGGCCATGTTTAAGGCTTGTTGTAGGTTAGCGGGTTTGGATGACATCACTCCTTGTTTGATGCTCTTTGGAAGACCATCCATATAGAGTTCAACCCTTTGAGATTCAGGGTTCACGAGGTTGGGACACATCAAGGATAGCTCGGCGAATCGTTGATTGTAGGCCTTGAGATCGTTTCTGACTGCCTTCAAATTTCTTAGCTCTTGCTCGAGCTTTCGGGTTTCTTCACGAGGGAAAAATTCGACGATCAACCTTTCCCTTAAATCAGCCCAAGAAAGGCGTGAGCTTCATCGGTACCCACCGATTGTACATACGTGTTCCACCATGTGAGGGCGAGACTGGCGAAAGTGTGAGTGGAGTATTTGACCTTATCTTGGTCACAACAACCGCTTATGCTAAAGACGGCCTCCGTTTGTTCGAACCATCAAGTGAGTACAACCGGTCCCCCGGTCCCATCAAAAGTATGAGGTTTGCACCCCATGAAAGTTTTATAGGAGCACCCTTCGCTTGAGTTACCGACCCCTTGATTGTTGTTGTTGTGGTTGTTGTTGGAGGAGTGACCGGCCATGACCGCCTCTACGGCGGTGGCTACCATTCATTGTAGAGCTTGTTCAGGAGTCTCATGGCGTGGCACACGACGAGGAGGCATTATTCCTTCAAAACACAAGAATACCGTTGATTAGTATTTTTAATAATACTAACCATGATATGGAATAAGGATAGAGAGAAATTTTCCTTGACTCGCCTTAAATTATTTATGCCATAATGTCGGAACGTTCATATGAGTCACCGTAATATAATCCTGAAAATTATATTACCCTAATTCACATGTGCATTCGACATTATTTCACTAAGTCAAGGTGGCGTGTCAATTAAATTAAACGACGTGAGATTAAGATGAAATAAGAGTAGATATGAGTAGAAACGTTCGAGTATAAATGCACAAGTAGTCAAGTAATTCCTACTTCAAGTCTATATGCCGGTTGTAGTCTAGACTCACTAATGTACCCTATGACTCGGGGTTGACACCAATGAACTCTAATTCCCTACAACCAACGCTCTGATACCATCTGTAGCGACCCGACCAAATCATGTTTGACGGCGCCGACTACTTAGGTCCCGTTACGTGTCATAAGTCTTTAACATGACGTTTGACCAAAATATGTCGCATTCATTTTATAAGTAAAAGGATGTTTCAAGTTTACAAATGTAGTTCAAAAGGCTAGTTACATTACAATGTTTAACGTACGAATAAAACATATGCGACACAATTTAAAGTAGTCAAAAGACGCCCCAACTATGCATGTATACTCGACATCCAAGCAAGTATCAAAAAGAGTGCGGAAGCATGTATCAAGTAGCGTTCAAGGACCTGAGAAAACATATAGAAAACTGTCAACGAAAACGTTGGTGAAATCATAGGTGTTTTAGTAAACGTTGAATTTGAACCACAAGATTTAATATAATATGATTATCAAAATCATTTGCATTCCAAAGTTGTTATTTGTTTCGCGGGCACCCAATTATCGAACTTAACTGTTTTTCACCCTTTGCGTAGTGTTAGAACATACACTAGACCCGAAAATATATTTCATCCGCTAACGGTAGCGAACCGTCCGAATGAGGCTCGTCAAGCCCGTGTGATCACATAATATAAGTTCACGTTTACACCCTGCAAGTATGACTAATGATAATTGAATTGAGGCTTTTTGTTCAAACCCGTACGTGGAATGTTCATTTTCGTACTTGTGTTCAAAGTGTAAAAGCATGATACGTATATGTTTCTCATCCCATAGTTTAAAGCATAAAAGTTGTTTGAAAGATGGGACTATGATCTCACCTTGAGTGCACGTATGAAAAGTACTTCACAAAGTAACGTGTGCAAAGAACAATGCTAGTCTTGACCTAAACAAATAGGTCATATCAGTATCGGTAAACGCGATAGGTCAAAGATGTTCAATTAGTCCTATGGCTCGTTACGACTCGATTATGTAGCATGTGAATCAAATTGTCCAGGTTTCATGCAAGATACAAGTATAGAATCAAGTTAGAAAGATTGCATAATCATTTGGTTAAGTTTGACAAAAAGTCAAAATTTGGTCGGTCAAAATCAACGAAAAAGTCAACACGTTCGGGTCGGGTCCCGAACTATTTTTCTGAGGTTTTTATTCATATATAAGCATGTTAGAACAAGTTACATGTGAATCAGAGGTCCATAGCGTGCCAAACATTTTTCATATAATTGACAAGGTGGTCAGAAGCTGGAGACGCCTTATGTCGCGCCGCGATAAAGGCTGGCCGCGCCGCGGCATAACACGCGAGCTGGTACCTGGCTATTTTCAGTTTTCTAAGTCTCAACCCAAAATTCAAACAAACATAAAACACAAACCGTAAACACTTAGAACTCGTATCTTATATCGTTAGAAAGGTAATTTGACAAAGAACACAACTAAATACATTTCACCAATCAAAAACATCATTTGTAACAATTGGCTTTCCAAAATAAATGATCAATTAATGTTTACCATAAATGCTCAAGTTCATAAATGCACAAAATAGGATTCGGGAATTAAATGCATCCATATAACACGCCGTTTCGTAGGTAATCAAGCATACAATACAACTAACTACTTACTAACAACAATTCATGGCATTCAATACATTAAATGTTCACATTCAATTCTATCAAACCCTAACCAATAACATCAAAATCACTAATCATGTTTATGAAGTTTTCTAAAACAACCTACACATCAAATTGAAGCTAGTGATGTTAGGAACACATTTAATACATGCATTTATAACATTTAACATCATCCAAACAACCAAATCACCAAATCAAACACACCAAAGTTTATGTTCATGCTAGTTACTTCAAATAACAAAATCGAACATATAAATCATATATTCATGTTAGACTTGAGCCATAGACACTAATTAACAACTTTATAAGTTAAAAACATCAAGAACACAAAATCTAGTGATTTTAGAAAGTTACCCAAACTTGATGAAATCGGTATGGAATCGAAGAGGAAGTTGCAAGGATTCCAAATATGTAATTTGTTTTGCAAGACACCCGCTAGCTTGGATTTAGATGATGATTCTTTGAAATGGATAATTGAAAGAAAATGGAGAAGTAGTGAAAGAAAAGGAAAATGAAAATGAAAAAGAAAGGAGGTGGGGTTGACTAGTCAAATGCTAGTCACCTCTTTGGATCTTTGGAGAAACTAGTCCCTCGAGTTCGGTTGCGGGTGCGTGAATTACCTAAACGATATATTTTTAAAACGCGTATCAACGGGAGATGTTATAAACATATAATGGAATTTAAATAGTTAAACGGAAAAGTAAACGGAAAAAGGAGGGATGTTACTGTATTTTCTTTAAAACATTAAATGCGGGGAACCCAAGTGCAATTTTACGCTACGGATTAAGAACCTATTTTGACTCAACTTATCCCAACACAGGACTTCGTGATTTAGAAATAGCTTCTAACATGCAACATAAAGAAGCATGTTATGCTCATGGGTTAGTGATGTTCGCTTCTCACCAAAGTGAGAAAAAGAACATCGGATTACAACTATTAAACAAAACATTCCCATAAGTAACGGACTCAGTAGTTGGGGTGAGAAACAAGGTTTTTAGATTGTTACGGGACTGTTGGGCATTACGAAACCCTCGTCCCTTTGACGATGTTACAACATGCTGTCTTATCAACGGCCACAACGGTTATGTTCCACAAAACCAAGGATGGGAAGTAGTCTTAGTAAAACCAGAATGCATGATTTGTTTCTGGACTTATGAACTACGTGTCTTTATTGCCTTTGTTGAACGACTTGCGTATTAACTAGGATTGTCATCGAAACTGCTTTGTATCAATGTTATTGTGTGCTATATTTTATACTATATAGCAGTATTGTAAGTTTGTAAAATATTGTGTAATAGTTTGAACGCGAAATATTATTATAATCAGTTTTTCATATAGAATTGTAGTGGTTGAATTGTATAGTAGCTACTAAGTATGAACTTAACGGGTAGGTACTACCCGAATGGAAAAAAAAAACTATAAAACGCTAATATGAAGAAAAAGCTTTTATAAATAAGTTCATATTATGCTATGAAATACTATTGACTACTCTTGATATTCTATATGATTAACTAAATTCTTTTGGCTATTTTTGAAGGAAATGGCACCAACTACTCGACACACCCTGAATATGAGCGAGGAAGAATTCCGTGCTTTCCTTGCAGCAAACATAGCCACAGTACAGGCTGCGATGCAAAATAATAATAACTCTGAATCCATCAATGGAACTAACGCCACGAGAACTCGTGTAGGATGCTCCTACAAAGAATTCACTGCCTGTAAACCTTTGGAATTCGATGGAACCGAGGGTCCAATCGGATTAAAATGGTGGACTGAGAAGGTTGAATCGGTGTTTGCCATAAGTAAGTGCACTGAAGAAGACAAAGTAAAGTACGCTACGCATACCTTCACGGGTACTGCATTAACATGGTGGAACACTTATCTAGAACAGCTGGGACAAGATGCTGCTTATGCACTACCGTGGTCAGCATTTAAACACTTAATGAACGAGCAGTACCATCCCAGAAACGAGGTCAATAAGCTCAAGGTAGAGCTTAGAGGGTTACGAACACAAGGGTTTGATATTACCACGTACAAACGACGATTCACAGAGTTGTGCCTATTGTGTCCGGGAGCGTTCGAAGATGAAGAAGAGAAAATCGACGTATTTGTAAGAGGGTTACCGGAAAGGATCCAAGAGGATATAAGTTCACACGAGCCCGCCTCCATACAAAATGCAAGTCGAATGGCTCATAAACTTATAAATCAAATTGAGGAAAGGATTAAAGAACAGGCGGTCGGAGAAGCCAATACGAAACAAGTCAAGAGGAAATGGGAAGAAACCAGTGACAAGGGTCACAATTTCAATAATTAACCCAACAATCACAACTACAATCGCACCAATTTTCGCAACAACAAACGCAATAACAACAACCACCCCAGCAACAACTATAACAAACGTTTCAACAACAATAACAACCGCAACAACAACAATCCCAACAATAACAACATGAGGCAGAAATTCTGCCAGAGAAGTGAAGGATACCATCCAACTGGGCTCTGTACAGTAGTGTGTACTAAGTGTAATAGAAAGGGCCATGGTGCGACAACGTGCGAAATCTACGGATCAATGGCTAAGGGAACAAATAATGCCGGAACAAGTTATGCCGACATTACCTGTTTTGGATGCTGGAAGAAGGGCCATTACAAAAATATGTGTCCAAATTAGGGGGATAATAATAGGCAAGGCCAAGGAAGAGTCTTCAACATTAATTCGGTTGAAGCGCGGGAAGACCCGGAGCTTGTTACGGGTACGTTTCTTATTTACAATACATCTGCTTATGTTTTATTTGATTCGGGTGCGGATAGAAGCTATATGAGTAAGGATTTCTGTGCTAAATTAAGTTGTCCATTGACGCCTTTGGATAATAAGTTTATACTAGAATTAGCAAACGGTAAATTAATTGCAGCAGATAATATATGTAGGAATTGAGAAATTAAACTGGGTAGCGAAACGTTTAAGATTGATTTGATACTAGTAGAGTTAGGGAGTTTTGATGTGATAATCGGCATGGACTGGTTGAAAGAGGTGAAAGCAGAGATCGTATGTTATAATAATGCAATTCGCATTGTACGAGATGAAGGAAAACCCTTACTGGTGTACGGAGAAAAGAGCAACGCGAAGCTAAATCTTATTAGTAATTTGAAGGAGCAAAAGCTAATAAGAAAGGGTTGCTATGCTGTTCTAGCACACGTCGAGAAAGTAAAAACTGAAGAAAAGAGCATCAATGATGCTCCCGTCGCAAAAGAATTTCCTGATGTATTTCCGAAAGAATTACCGGGATTACCTCCACACCGATCCGTTGAATTTCAAATAGATCTTGTACCGGGAGCTGCACCAATAGCTCATGCTCCATACAGACTCGCACCCAGCGAAATGAAGGAACTTCAAAGCCAATTTCAAGAACTTCTAGAGCGTGGTTTCATACGACCAAGTACATCACCATGGGGAGCTCCTGTTTTGTTTGTCAAAAAGAAGGATAATACATTCAGGTTGTGTATCGACTACCGAGAGTTGAACAAAGTTACCATCAAGAACCGTTACCCACTACCGAGAATCGACAACTTATTTGATCAACTACAAGGCTCGTCGGTTTATTCGAAGATCGATTTACGTTCCGGATATCATCAAATGCGGGTAAAGGAGGATGATATTCCGAAGACTGCTTTCAGGACGCGATACGGTCATTACGAGTTTATTGTTATGCCGTTTGGTTTGACTAACGCACCAGCTGTGTTCATAGACCTCGTGAACAGAGTGTGTGGACCATATCTCGACAAGTTTGCCATTGTCTTCATCGATGACATACTTATTTACTCAAAGAATGATCAAGAGCATGAAGAACATTTGAGGAAAGTACTGGAATTGTTGAGGAAAGAAAAACTGTACGCTAAGTTTTCAAAGTGTGCATTTTGGTTGAAAGAAGTTCAATTCCTCGGACATGTTGTGAGTAAAGAAGGTATTCAGGTTGATCCGGCCAAGATTGAAACTGTTGTAAACTGGGAAACCCCCAAAACTCCGAAGCATATACGTCAATTTTTAGGATTGGCCGGTTACTACAGAAGATTCATCCAAGATTTTTCCAAAATAGCAAAACCCTTGACTGCATTAACGCATAAAGGAAAGAAATTTGAATGGAAGGATGAACAGGAGGAAGCATTCCAATTGTTGAAGAAAAAGCAAACTACGGCACCTATATTGTCATTGCCTGGAGGGAATGATGATTTTGTGATATATTGTGATGCCTCAAAGCAAGGTCTCGGTTGTGTATTAATGCAACGAACGAAAGTAATTGCTTATGCGTCTAGATAATTGAAGATTCACGAACAAAATTATACAACTCACGATTTGGAATTGGGCGCTGTTGTTTTTGCATTAAAAACTTGGAGGCACTACTTATATGGGGTCAAAAGTATCATATATACCGACCACAAAAGAATCCAACATATATTTAATCAGAAACAACTGAACATGAGGCAGCGTAGGTGGATTGAGTTATTGAATGATTACGATTTCGAGATTCGTTACCACCCGGGGAAGGCAAATGTGGTAGCCGACGCTTTGAGTAGAAGGGACAGAGAACCTATGCGGGTAAAAGCTATGAATATAATTATTCGTACTAACCTTACTACTCAAATAAAGGAGGCACAACAGGGAGTTGTAAAAGAAGGAAATTTGAAGAATGAAATACCCAAAGGATCGGAGAAACATCTTAATATTCGGGAAGACGGAACCCGGTATAGGGCTGAAAGAATTTGGGTACCAAAGTTTGGAGATGTGAGAGAAATGGTACTTAAGGAAGCACATAAAACCAGATACTCAATACATCCCGGAGCAAGAAAAATGTACAAAGATCTCAAGAAGCACTTTTGGTGGCCGGGTATGAAAGCCGATATTGCTAAATATGTAGGAGAATGTTTGACGTGTTCAAAGGTCAAAGCTGAACATCAGAAACCATCAGGTCTACTCCAACAACCTGAAATCCCAGAATGGAAATGGGAAAACATTACCATGGATTTCATTACTAAATTGCCAAAGACTGCAATTGGTTATGATACTATTTGGGTAATAGTCGATCGTCTCACCAAGTCAGCACACTTTCTGCCAATGAGAGAAGATGATAAAATGGAGAAGTTGGCGAGATTATACTTGAAGGAAGTTATCTCCAGACATGGAATACCAGTCTCTATAATCTCTGATAGGGATGGCAGATTTGTTTCAAGGTTTTGGCAGACATTACAACAAGCATTGGGAACTCGTCTAGACATGAGTACTGCCTATCATCCACAAACCGATGGGCAGAGCGAAAGGATGATATAGACTCTTGAAGACATGCTACGAGCATGTGTTATTGATTTTGGAAATGGTTGGGATAGACATCTACCATTAGCAGAATTTTCCGACAACAACAGTTACCACTCGAGTATCAAAATGGCACCGTTCTAAGCACTTTATGATAGAAAGTGCAGATCTCCAATTTTTTGGAATGAATTGGGGGATAGACAGATTACGGGTCCGGAGATAATCCAAGAAACTACAGAGAAAATCATCCAAATTCAACAACGATTGAAAATCGCCCAGAGTCGACAAAAGAGCTATGAAGACAGTAAAAGAAAAGATATAGAATTTGAGATTGGAGAGATGGTCATGCTTAAGGTTTCACCTTGGAAAGGCGTTGTTCGATTTGGTAAACGGGGGAAACTAAATCCAAGGTACATTGGACCATTCAAGATTATAGATCATGTCGGACCAGTAGCTTACCAACTGGAGTTACCTCAACAACTTGCGGCTATACATAACACTTTTCATGTCTCGAATCTGAAGAAGTGTTTTGCTAAAGAAGATCTCACTATTCCGTTAGACGAAATCCAAATCAACGAAAAACTTCAATTTATTGAAGAGCCCGTCGAAATAATGGATCGTGAGGTTAAAAGACTTAAGCAAAACAAGATACCAATTGTTAAGGTTCGATGGAATGCCCGTAGAGGACTCGAGTTTACCTGGGAGCGTGAAGATCAGATGAAGAAGAAATACCCGCACCTATTTGCAGAAGATGCGTCAACACTTCCAACTGCTTAAAATTTCGGGACGAAATTTAATTAACGAGTAGGTACTGTAGTGACCCGAACTTTTCCATGTTATATATTAAATGAAAACTATAATTGTATGATTAAATGTTTCCAACATATTAAGCAATCAAACTTGTTAAGACTTGATTATTTGAAATCTGCTTCATATAGACAATTGACCACCCAAATTGACCGGCGATTCACGAACATTAAAAATTTGTAAAAAAACTACATGATATATATATATATATATATATATATATATATATATATATATATATATATATATATATATATATATATATATATATATATATATATATATATATATATATATATATATATATATATATATATATATATATATATATGGTTAATATGAGACTATGATAAGTAAGTATCTCACTAAGTATATTAACAATGAGTGATATACATGAAAATGAGTTTATTGAATTAAGAAACTCGAAATGATATACATAACGATTATCGTTATAACAACATCTTACTAAATACATATGAATCATATTAAGATATTGATGCATTATGTTTAACATGATAAAATGATAATTAAGTATATCATTAAGTGTGTTAACAATGAACTACATATGTAAAACAAGACTACTAACTTAAGAATTTCGAAACGAGGCATATATGTAACGATTATCATTGTAAAGACATTTTAACGTATATATATTATATTAAGATATATTCATACATTATAATATCATGATAATGTAATAATTTAACATCTCATTTAAGTATAATAACAATGAATTAATTACATTTAATAAGATCGTTAACTTAAAGGTCTTAAAACAACACTTACATGTAATGACTAACGGTGACTTAACGACTCAGTTAAAATGTATATACATGTAATGTATTAAGATGTATTAATACACTTTTGAAAGAATTCAAGACATATATCAAAGTATTTCTACTTACCAAAAATGCTCAAAATTACATTCTCATTCGTTTCCATCAACAATTCTACTCGTGTACACCCGTATTTGTACTCGTACAATACAAAGCTTCTAGATGTATTTACTATTGGTATATACACCTTTAATCATTCATTCTTAGAAGCCAACTTAGAGTCAAAAATATGTGGAACCATTATTTAACAACTTTTATGACTAATGAGATAAAAACAAACTTAAGGATCTTTTTTTTTTCTTTATAACAAGTAATTTCATTTTTATGATTTCACCCCATTTTTCCATTCCATTTTCTCATATTTACACTCCAAATTCTCTCTCAAAATACTCCTAACATCATACTTGATCATCTCCAAGCATTTTCACCATCTTTTAGCTTCAATTATAAGCTTTAATCATCATAAAAACAACCATTCAAGAACACTTCAAGAAATCTTGCTAGCTTACTTCCAATCTTGCAAATCCATTTCAAGTGGTCATCCAATATCAAGAAATCTTTCTTATTTACAGTAAGATATCTTTCTAATTTAAAGTAATACTCATATTCAAACTTTGATTCAATTTCTATAACTATAACAATCTTATTTCGAGTGAAAACCTTACTTGAACTTGTTTTCGTGTCATGATTCAGCTTCAAGAACTTTCAAGCCATCCAAAGATCCTTTGAAGCTCAAGTTATCTTCTCATCATTTCCAGTAGGTTTACCTACTATAATTGAGGTAGTAATGATGTATATAACATCATTCATTTCATACATATAAAGCTATCTTATTCGAAGGTTTAAACTTGTAATCACTAGAACATAGTTTAGTTAATTCTAAACTTGTTCGCAAACATAAGTTAATCCTTCAAACTTGACTTTTAAAATCAACTAAACACATGTTCTATATCTATATGATATGCTAACTTAATGATTTAAAACCTGAAAACACGATGAACACCGTAAAACCGGACATACGCCGTCGTAGTAACACCGAGGGCTGTTTTGGGTTTGATAATTAAAAACTATGATAAACTTTGATTTAAAAGTTGTTCTTCTGGGAAAATGATTTTTCTTATGAACATGAAACTTTATCCAAAAATCATGGTTAAACTCAAAATGAAAGTATGTTTTTCAAAATGGTCATCAAGACGTCGTTCTTTCGACTAAAATGACTACCTCTTATAAAAACGACTTGTAACTTATATTTCCGACTATAAACCTATACTTTTTCTGTTTAGATTCATAAAATAGAATTCAATATGAAACCATATCAATTTGATTCACTCAAAACGGATTTAAAACGAAGAAGTTATGGGTAAAACAAGATTGGATATTTTTTTATTGTTGTAGCTACGGGATATATTGTAACAAATCTATATTAATCATATCCTAGCTAAATCATATTGTATTATACATGTATTCTAATATATTATGTAATCTTGGGATACCATAGACACGTATGCAAATGTTTTGACATATCATATCGACCCATATATATATATTATTTGGAACAACCATAGACACTCTATATGCAGTAATGTTGGAGTTAGCTATACAGGGTTGAGGTTGATTCCAAAAATATATATACTTTGAGTTGTGATATAGCCTGAGACGTGTATACACTGGGTCGTGGATTGATTCAAGATAATATATATCGATTTATTTCTGTACATCTAACTGTGGACAACTAGTTGTAGGTTACTAACGATGACAACTGACTTAATAAACTTAAAACAGTAAAACGTATTAAAAATGCTGTAAATATATTTTGAACATACTTTGATATATATGTACATATTTGTTATAGGTTCGTGAATCGACCAGTGGCCAAGTCTTACTTCCCGACGAAGTAAAAATCTGTGAAAGTGAGTTATAGTCCCACTTTTAAAATCTAATACTTTGGGATGAGAATACATGCAGCTTTATAAATGTTTTACAAAATAGACACAATTACACAAAACTACATTCTATGGTTGGATTATTAAACCGAATATCGCCCTTCAAGTCTGGTAGCCTAAGAATTAGGGAAATGGCCCCTAATTGACGCGAATCCTAAAGATAGATCTATTGGGCTTAACAACCCCCATTCAGGTTATGGATGGTTTAGTACTTCGAGATTATTATACAGACGAGGTTCTGTTTTGGGGATATTCTATGCATTAAGTTAACGTCGGTCACCAGGTGTTCAACATATGAATGATTTTTATGCACTTGCGAGTGTAATGATATTTATGAAAAATGAGAAATCTTGTGGTCTATTATTATGATTTGATAATATATAGGTTAAACCTATAACTCACCAACATTTTTGTTGACGTTTTAAGCATGTTTATATTCAGGTGATTATTAAAAGCTTCCGCTGTTGCATACTAAAATAAGGACAAGATTTGGAGTCCATGCTTGTATGATATTGTGTAAAAACTGCATTCAAGAAATTTACTTTGATGTAATATATTTTTATTGTAAACCATTATGTAATGGTCGTGTGTAAACGGTATATTTTAGATTATCATTATTTGATAATCTACGTAATGCTTTTTAAACCTTTATCGATAAAATAAAGGTTATGATTGTTATAAAAATGAATGCAGTCTTTGAAAAACGTCTCATATAGAGGTCAAAACCTCGCGACGAAATCAATTAATATGGAACGTTTATAATCAATTTGAACGGGACATTTCAAAAGGGACTTAGGGAGTTGACTAATCTTATTTGAAGATTAATCTTTGTCCAAGGTGAAGACAAGTTGATCTAGGTTGGAGTTGATCTTTCAAAGAGATAGAAAGATTAGGTTTGTTGTCTACCAAAGAAGTTGAAGACTTGTAAATCGGATCTCCATCGGGTTTGGAGAAAAGTGCTTAGTGAAGCAACAAATCCCGATTAGTGTAATCGGGGAATGAATTAAGGTGGATTAGTTAACATCCACCCGAACCACTATAAATCTTTGTGTCCATGTTCTTTACATTACTTTATTCATTATTTGAACATATACACTACACACATCAAGTTTGAGTTGAATCGGTTGATCATAATTAATCGAATTTGGTGATCAATCGAAAAAGTGGTAAAAACGTATTAAGTAACTATATATATATATATATATATATATATATATATATATATATATATATATATATATATATATATATATATATATATATATATATATATATATTGGTAGGATCAAGGGGGAAGTAACTAATCGGGGGGAAGCGGGGGGAAGCAAATCTTTTTTTTTTTTAGTTTTTTGAAAAAACTTTGTTCACGAACATTATAAATTGGATGAAAATATGAACATTTAAAAAAGACACTTTGTGATAAATGTTTTTATTTTGGCGGAAAAATGCTCGAAGAAGTAATATATAACAATTATCGTGTTTTTCGAGTGTATGTTGAGGTTTTGGATATTAGAGTTTAGATATTAGGGTTTAGATATCAGGGTTTATAGGGTTTAGATATTAGGGTTTAGAAATTTAGGGTTTAGGGTTTAGATTTAGGGTTTAGATTTAGGATTTAGATTGAGTTTTTAACACGAACGGTTTAGAGTTTAAGGTTTAGGGTTTAGGGTTTGGGGTTTTGGGTTTAGGGACTAAACTCAAAACACCAAACCCTAAACTCTAAATCGGGCTAAATTTTACTTCACAAAATATGAAGAAAAAAAAACGTTAACATTCTTCACGATCAATACAATCTTGAATGTTATCTTTGTCGACTATTTTCCCGCCTAAATATTAATATTCATCACGAAGTGTCTTTTTTAAATGTTCATATTTTCGTGTGATCTTGATGCCTGAAAAAAAATTCCAAAAAAAAAACGAATTTTTTTTTTCCCCCGCTTCCCCCCGATTGGTTACTTCCCCATATATATATATATATAAAGTTGGGATTAAGATTTGTTTCCACGCAGTGGCGATTACATGATTGTAACTCAGTGGGGTCCCGAAATTTTTTGAAGTACCAATTATTTTAAGTTGTTATTTTAGTAATAGTTTACCTTCAAAAAATTAGATATTTGAAAAATATATGGGATCCGAGTATTATAGTTTGGTGGTGTTCTATACAATTTAAAAGAAAAACTATATCAAAAATATATGGGGTCATACATTTAAATTTAGTGGTGTCCTATACAATTTACAGAATATTTTCTACTAAAAAATTTCAAACTAGCGGTATCCCGTGAACTCACGGGTCTACACTTACAATCGCCCCTATTTCCACGAGACTACGTTGTGATCTACTTGTGTTTACGTGCTTTTTGTTTTCATTTTAATATTATTTTTCAAAATTTAATTTGATATTTTCGTGATAGAAAGTAAAATGAAATGCGACTTTATATAAATTAAAGTACAAAGTAAGATTCTGGTTATTCGTGTCTATTTCGACAAAGGTATGTGATTTAACATTTCGTTTGGATTACACATTTAAAATAATACATCACTTATTAATATAGTAATCCGTATATGACAATCTTGATTTAGTAATTTGCGGCATGATATCTCTAAAAGAGGTAGTCCTTTAAGCATTAATAGTAGTACATGCGCTTGGGTTGGTCACGAAAATTGTTAGAAACAGTTACACGATAATAATCTGCAAAATATGTATTAAAAATACCTGTCCCTTTCCGGAATTTATGATATATCGTTAGTAAAACATTTAAATTGGCTTGTTATGTCGATTGTTATATTTCATTTGAATATGTCGTTACGAATAAGAACAAAACCAATGGAAATGCGACTTATATTGAGTATGAAGACATGATTACGTTTTTTAATATTTAAATAAATTAACAACAACAACAACAACAACAAAACTCAATCCCGCGCCTGCGGGGTATGGAGGAGGTAAGATGTAGACAATCCTTCCTCTACCCTAAACTAGAAGAGAAGTCGTTTCCTTTACCACGAGTCGAGAAAATGAATTCTCCACCCATAGGAAAGGGAAATTCATCCCCCTCTCTACTCCAGGGTAGAGAGATTGCTTCCGTGAGGACCTCCGGCTAAAAAGAAATTTTTTTTTTTTTTAAAAGATAAGTTAAAAAAATAAATAAATAAATAAATAAATAAAAAAAAATAGAAAAATAAAAATAAATAAATAAAAATATAGATACATAAAAAAAAAAAAAAAAAAAAAAAGGGAGACGCCATGAAAATGGTAGAATCAAATTTTCATGGGTTTAAAGCACGCATGAGAAATCAATTTAGGCTCTGAGCGGCAGTCAAGACGCCACTAAAACGGCGCTTGTCGTTGCCTCAATAAAAATAGCCAAAAGACCTTGTGGACAGCAACTCGAGGGCATGCCGGGTGGAAGTTGTTGCGCAAGCAAAGAGCCAACCACCCTTAGCAAACCAAAAACCACTCATGCACCTTTACGGTAGACACCCCCGAAACCACCCAACTAAAAGAAACCAACCAAGCTCTAGAGCAAGGGAAGTCGTCCTCAGCCATAATGGTCCCAAGATGCACCGAGCGATGCGAATCACCTGATCATACATACATGCATACATACGTACATACATACACACATACATAAACCTACATACAACCATACACCAGACATACCTACGTACATACATGAGACATACCTAAGTACAAGAAAGGAACAACCTACGTATAAAGCCACACAAACAACCATACATACATAGCAAAAACACCCAGTCCTACATAAACCTAATAGCAAAACATACATACATGAGTGAATATACCACACCTACAGACAAGTAAAAACATGCATACATACATACCTAACAACATATAAACATACATAAAAAACAAACATACAAAAACGTGTGTAACTACATCATACTTTCATTACAAAACCTACATACATGCATGCAAGCATGCATGCATACAAACATACATGGACCTACGTGCATACGTACAAACAACCCAGCAAGCATGCATACATCCAAAACCAAAGATACCGAAAACATACTCATTTAATGATAATAATAATAGTACATAAAACTAATAAAAACGATAGTAATAGTAATACAAATAATAGTAATAATAATAGTTCATATAAATATTAATAGTAATATATATTTGTAAAACAAATACTAATACACTAATAATTAATAGTGAAACAAATAATAATAATAATAATAATAACAATAGTAATACTAATAATAGTAATAGTAAGAATAATAACAGTAATAAAACAACTAAAAATAATCCTAATCCTAATTATAGTACAAATAATAATAATAATAATAATAATAATAATAATAATAATAATAATAATAATAATAATAGTAATATATATTTAAATAAATTAATTAATTTAAAATCGTCACTAACAAATACTCCGTATTGGGTAAGATGAATTTTTAGATCTTAGACAATGGCAGACCAACGTTGCTTTTTTGCTTTTGGAAAAACTTATAGTCTTCGTCAATAATCATTTTTATTTAACCGTACGGAATAATTATTTTAAAAGTAAAAGTAAGCATAGTTGAATCAAAATGACTTAATTATTTGGTCACTGTGCTTTTTCAAAAATTGCAACTTTAGTCACTATAGTTTTTTCTTGCAAGTTTAGTCACTGTGGTTTCAAAATATTACAGGTTTAGTCACTCATGCTGACAGACGTTAATTTAATCCGTTAAGTGTGAGACACGTGCTAAGCATGTGAGGGTATTTTGGTCCTTATATATATATATATATATATATATATATATATATATATATATATATATATATATATATATATATATATATATATATTAAAAATAAATACTACATAATAAACAACTTTATTATTATCTTCCACTTGACTTGATAGACCACTTCTCATTTCTGATCTAGATCTCAAATCCTCCCATTTTTATACAGAAGCCGATTCAAAGCAAATAAACATAAATACTTTATACAAAACCAAACTATATTTCACATGGAAAACCCCTAAATTAATTTCACAGGCTTTTGATTCAACGAAGGTTCCGATATCAGAATCAAGCGATGGTTTGTTCGAGCTTCAAAACGACGACGATCCATTCTTTCTCGGTCGACGTTGAGCATGGAATTAACATGATGAACAACGACAACCAACCCATCGCCGCTATATATTCCGGCAATTGACGCGACAGATTGTGGATTTTGAAGCCTGCGACTTTGAAATCGGCATTATTGATCTCGATTAGTGTATTTTAGATCTTGATTCTTGTACGAACTAATCTATCTATGAAGCTTCTTCTTTGTTGTTTCAATATATGATTTTTGGTTTTAGGAAGGTATGAATCCTCTCTCTCACATTCAATTTTTGTTGTTGGTTTTTGATGAATTGATTTTTGATAAACTGTGTTGCTGAATTTTGGTTTTAGATGTATTTAAGAATTAAGATGTAAGAATGTAAAATGCTATCATACACATCATCTTCGATGTCATTATGTCGATCTGAAAGAGATAGAGGTGAACTATAAAGAGAAAATAAAATCAAGAAAATAAAATTTATGGTGGTTGAAATCGATATCTGAAGGGTCCCATCAAACTCATGGTGGTTGTAAAGTTTTTCTGGATGAAATATTCAAAATAAAATAGGTGGAGGTTATTGTATGAAAGTCAAAAGAAAAAAAGTGAGTTTGTGATAATTTGTTATATTTTTTCGGGATGTATAGGATAGATATGTGGGTTTTTAAATATTAATATATGTTTGATGTCTGATGAATGTTCATTTGTTTAGGGTTTATTGATTTTATTTGGGGAAGAAGAGCTGAAGAAAAAGAAGTTGAAGGAAAAAATTAGGACTAAACTACCCTCATATGTCTTGACATGACTGACGCTTAATGGATAAAATTAACGTTTGTCAGAGTGAGTGACTAAACGTGTAATATTTTGAAATCAAAGCGACTAAACTTGCAAAAAAAAACCATAGTGACTAAAGTTGCATTTTTTGACAAATCACAGTGACTAAACGTGTAATTAAGTCAATCAAAATCTAGCAAAAGTGTAGTCACAAGTGATGTCATCCACTCATGGCCACGGAGTTTCGCCTGCAATGACTCCGGGTTGCTCGCGTAGCGAGTAGTCGCTCTGGGATTAGTCAAGTTGACCGTTTAGATACTAGGTTAAAAAAAAAAAAAAGTCATAACTAGTCACCTGCTCAGATTAGGTCATGGACCGATCTTTTTTAACATCTAGTGGGCCTGGCTCTTGATAAACCCACGAGTTCCAAGCACGATCAATACATTTAGGCCCCGAACCATTCTTTTTAAAGTCACTTACTTTTAACATATACGTGTATAGTTTCTATTAAAATTTTAAAATGATGATGTAATATATAACTCTTTTTTAAACATAATAAACTTCAAAAATAAATATAAAAAAAATCTAAGCTACTTATGATAATGTCATCAACATTTTTTTTTGAAAGGCAGTATTTATATTAATCATAAACTCACAATGTACATTACATGGTCAGGAGCACACCTATATCCGCAAACTGTACAAAAATGCAAGTGTACTCCTACACACAGGACATACCAATTTTCATGGAATATATATATATATATATATATATATATATATATATATATATAGGAGCGCGATCAATGGCTAAGCTTAAAATGAGTACAAACTGAATAAGCAAATTCTGACCACTAACTACCAAAAAATTAAAAATAACATGGAGGGGTAAAAGGGTAAATTACAAATTCATTAATTAAAAACACGGAAGACGATTCTGATGAACTCTGAACGATGCTAATTACAAACGATGCTAATTACAGTATTTCTTTTACATCCAACAAGTTTCTACCTTCTGTAATCGCTCAGTCAATTAATCGAATCACTGCAATCATGGCGACTCCTGATGTCTTCTTGCACGACGAACACGATCTATTTCACGGTACCTATATTTGCCCTAATTTATGCCTTTTGTTATTGAATTGATCTATGTTGATAAGTTCGAAACCCTCGGTGGTTAAATTTGAATGATTTAAAGCAAAAGGAATCAGAGCAAATGGTGTTGGTGATGAAAAGTTGCTTTGATGCATCTCAAATTATGGATCTGAAATGAAGCAACAATTGATGAAATTGGAACTCCATGACTATGCAGATCAGTGGTGGTGCAAGGTTAATGTCAATCTCAGGTTTAAGTCTATTAATATTGTCAATTCTGTCAACAGTGGATTTGGTTCAGATTAATTAATGAGTTTTAGAATGATAATTTAGAAGAATGATACAAATCAGTGCCCTGTATTGTGGATTCGATTCAGGTTCATGAGGTGTGGAATGATAAACCACTAACTTGCATTCTCTTAGGTGGGCTTCAATCCACAACCTTCAAGTATTTTTTCCTAGTACACCTCTTATGAGAACTATTTATCAATATCAACAAGCCCTGGCTCAAGCTCTCGTTACTTTCTGTAAGTATTTCAATTTTTTAATACGTTTAATGTAATTTTACAATGTATGTTTATATATGAATACTTTTAATCTAACTACGTTTTTATGCACACCAACTGTTTGTGTTTTTGTCTGTGAGAGTTATATAATGGACTACTGATGTACATGTAGTAATTTAGAAAGTTTATATGTATTTATATAATTTTTGGCTGTAACAATTCTTATATAGATTTTTTTTCTTTCTTCAGTATGTTATGTGTTCACTAGTTTAGATAAAGTTTGGTTTAGTTGTATAGATCTTGGTATGAGTAAGTTACTAGAAAGAAGGTATATACCTGCACTGTCATACCTTGTTGGTTGTAATGAATGCTATCTAAATGAATATTATATATTATATAAAGTTAAAAGGAAGAAGGTAGCTGTTGTTATTTATATATAATTTAGTTTTCTTACAAAGAGAGAACATACATATGTGTATTGTCAGGCGTTCTGATATAAATTTATAAGCTCATTGTATATGGTTTTGTCTAGGACTATGTTTTCATATGGGTGGCTTTTGCGTAGGTGTATCTCCTAATCTATATTTTTATAAGCAAAAAATATTCGAAATCATTCAAAAATCGGTGATGAATGATAATAATCGTTTTATGAATGATAAAATTAATCATTCATTACCAATTTTTTAACGATTTTGTTAAAAAAAATCTGTTATATTTTCGCTTTCTTCTATTTTCATATTAAAAGACCCTAAGAAGATATTTTTTCAATTTTTTTTAAATTATGATTATCCTGTTTGTACCCTTTTTACTTATCAATGAATCTCGCCCATGTAGTCAAAAAGTGGCCATTATTTTTTTTTACTTTGACTTCTAACTTTACTTCCATGCTTATGAGGCTTGTTTACTAATGGCCATATTTCTTCTTCATAACATTTTGATAATGGTTTTGTTGAATGATTGAATGAATGATAATGGTTTGATGAATAATAACTCTTCATCATCATCTCAGATAAGCAGTTTTTCTACAAAAGATAGGTGCTACTGATTTCTAGATGGACTACAATTTTGTGTTTTTTGTTAGTTTTGATACTCGTTAATTAGGTGACTACAATATTGGCACCTAAGCATATCACTGTTTCAGTAATACGAGAGTTTTTTGAACTTTAAGGTACGAAGAAATCTAAATCTGATGGTGGCTATTCAGGTGATGAAAATTTGTCTAAAAAGGATATTCCCCTAAAACAATCAATTGATCAAATCAATACTTCTCATGGAAAGGGTTCTATCATGTTTCTTGGTCAGTGTGCATTTTCTAGACAAGTTCGATTTTATCTACCGGATCTTTTTCATTAGATAGCGTACTGGCAATTGGTGGATTTCCAAAGGTATTTGTGTCATGTTAACTGTATTTTTTGTATTATATGATGTTTAATATCTCTTCTCTATTCCCTTTAAAGCTTTAATCTACATATGCAGGTACGTGTATTGGAGATATATGGTCCATAAGCTTCTGGAAAGACAACTCTTGCACTGCATGTAATTGCAGAAGCTCAAAAGCAAGGAGGTTAATTTCTTAATTAATAATTAAGTTATATATGATGTCATCACAGTTTATTGTCATAAGAAAACAACTGAGAGATGAATGACGGTTGAGACTAAGGGTGTGTTTGCTTGCATCTGAATGAGACCATTCAGCACTGAATGCTGAATCGGTCAGCATTCAGAGTGTTTGTTTTGGGTCACTGAATGAAGGGTGGTGCTGAATCAGGCTCTGAACCGTTCAAATTCTATAACCTCTCTGTACCGTTGCGTTGCTAGATATTCCCCCAATACCCTTTTATTTCTCATTCTCTCCCCACCTCTACACTGAATTCATAAAGTTTTTGAGTTAATGAATGGATAGTCATCATAACACATGCTTAGTCATCGAAATTTTTATTAGAGTTGGTGTACTTCCATCATAATATATGCTATGTCTAATGTTGAAGGTGTGTTTGTGACTTTTCCTTATATTTAACTATTTTCAATTTTTTTTTTTACATTTGTAGTTCTTTATTCTGACTATATTTCTGTATGCATGGTGTTTCAATTATTGACTCTTTTAGGACTCGATCCAGCAATAGAAGTTCTTATTTTCACTTGGCAAGTTCAATAATGTTTACGACTACGAATGAAGGTATGTTCTACGTTGTGGTCTAAGGAGGTTCTTACCACTATCAGTATGTATATATTGGGTGTTTGTTCCTATTGTTGGTTAAATGAGATTTTGTGGACTGTTTTTGTTACCTTTAGTTGTCTGCACATAATACAATTTGCTTATATACACATATGTATGTATTGTATATCCTGAATACACTTATGTACACTTTTGTATCATATAGCCTGAATAGAAAATAAAATTTACACACTCTTCGTTATCTATGTACCGATTAAAATCTTATTTGCAATTGGGACTTAGTTTGTTAAGCCTTTTTAACAGTTTTGTTAGCTAGTAAGTTTTGATTATTTAATTAAAAGAAGTAGTTTCAAGCAGTTTTGAGATCTATGGTAATAAATTGGCCTGGATATTGTTTGTTGCAGGTCATGTTTGATAGCTATGGGCAAACTGGTAAGTCAAATGTGGGAAACTCATAATGATGTGTATACAAACTACAAATAGAACCAGTTCAGTCAAATTCGGATTCTAATGCAGAGGCTACAACCTTTAGAATTGAATAACTAGCGCTATGAAACAAACAAGCACCTATGTTGTATAACTGTATAATAACATTAGACTGCTTTCCCCTGCGGGCCGAACCGATGCTCGTTATAACTATAATGAGCAATTGAACAACTCAGGCTAATTCTCATTTTTTTACTTTGGCTAAAGATATTATAAGGAAATTTATATGATATATGTAAGGAATTATATAGTGCATTCATGAATTGAATAATGGAAACAAACATGATAACGACTTTATGAATTTTTTTTATTTTATTAATTTTTTTTTTTTTGGAAAAGCAACGACTTTATGATTAAGAAGTGAGACTTTAATATATGATGCATTATGCATGACTAAAAAAGTTGAAAAACATAAGAAAAACACACTTTGATTAAGGATAAAAAAAAATACTAACAAGTATATGCAATAGGGGGTTATAGTTTATTAATGCTTATAACTCTAATAACTAACTAAATTCGTTCAAAAAGGGAGTGTGACCAGAGGGTGCGTTTTCTGCGCACTTCACCCGGTACCAGATCTCGCGCTCAGGGGACTTGATTACTCGAGGTTTTACCCTCTATGGGAGAATCAATGTACTCGTTTATAAGAGATTTTCCTTGCTTACCCAAAAAAAAAAAATACCATTCATTTGAAATTTTTTTCATTCATTTGAAATTTTTTATCATTCATTTGAAATTTTTTTTTTATCATTCATTTGAAATTTTTATCCTTCATTTGAAATTTTTTATCATTCATTTGTAATTTTTAAAAAATACCAAATGATTGATAAAATATAAACGAAGAATGATAAAAGAGCGTGATTAATGAGAAAAAAAAATAATGAATGATAAAAATATCCGATGAATGATCAAAATACCCGATGAATGATAAAAGTATCCGATGAATGATAAACGAAGAATGAAAAAAGAACGTGATGAATGATAAAAGATACCCGATGAATGATAAAAATATCTGATGAATGATAAAAATAGTCGATGAATGATAAGGAATGAATAATGAAACAACCTGATGAATGATAAAAAAAATACCCAATAAATTATAAAAATACCTGATAAATGATAAAAATACCAAATGAATAATAAAAGTAGCTGATGAATGATAACGAAGAATGATAAAAGAACGTGATGAATGATAATCGATGAATGATAAAAATACCCAATGAATGATACATAACTACTGATGCTAATATTAAGAGGTTTCGTTATATAGCATGACATGTTTCAACAGTTTTCAAAATTACATGCCCATTGTCTACTTTAACTAACATTTCTGAAGGTTCTCATGATTCCCGTGTCATACGAAGATCGTATAGTCAGAGTGTACATCAGCAACTTATAACTGAAGTCACATGCATCACCTAAACTTTTAGCTGTACTTGATGAAAATCAGCATCGCCACCTTTATAACCAAAGCAACACATACACCATTCTACAGTCTGAACAATATCTCCAACCACATAAAATGTACACAAATTTGTCCAAGTATATGCTACTTTTTACCAATATAAACAATAAGTTTTATAAACAGAAACTTACTGCCCAATAATGTTTATTTGTAATGTCCCATCCACCTCGATACCGTTTAAAATGGTTGAGAATGTCGGGCCTTTTTGGAGTAACATTATAATTTTCCATATAATTAAAGGTGTAAATTGCCTCTTCAATTTTCTGGGCCCGGGCATACTTTCTCATAATTATACAAAAAGTCTCCATATTAAGCAAGTTTTTGCTTCTCATTGTGTTTATAAGATCCCACATGATTTCATACTGCCTAGTTTTGGCTAAAGACTCGATCATGGTATGATAAGCTCGAATACTGTGCTCGTAATGACGTTGTTTCCCGACCCAATCAAAGAATTGATACACGAGCATACCTGCATTCCCGAATCTTTTAAGGAATTCTTCAATTGATTCGGGTGTAGGTCTTAAATCACTTTGGTCAAGTGCAGTTGCAACCCCAAGATTTGGGCAAGACATTAGAACTTTACATATTTGTTTTGTTGGATCGAGTATATCGTGCTTTGTTTCACTCGAGCAGTACATTTGGGTAGAAATGGCATTTCTGTAACTTGATTAAGTTGAACAGGTAAGCGATTTGATCATATTGTAAAATATCACCTAGAAATGTTGAAGGATAAAAACATAAAATATAATTCCAGTAAGATTACATAAGTATAAAAATGGGTAATAATGAAAAATGAACTTAATGAATTATCAAATCACTATCTTCTAAGTTCTAAGCATTTAAATTAAACAAATTTTATGAATATAAACGACAACGCAGTGCCTAAAGATCATCATTTCACCTTCCTATATAAGTAATAATTATAACTGTAATTATGAGTGAGACATTTCATCGAATAGCTTTCATGCATTTATCATGTTATCATTTCTAAGCAATCAGACATCACATTTAACATTACAAAATTGAATCTCAATGTTATGAAATATGAGCAACACCAACTTAAATTCAAAACCGTTTACCTGAGTGAGTGCATGCTACTGATAATGCTAAAAACGAACATATATTTCATAGCATTATTCCTCAAGAAAGACAAGCTTTTAGTTGAAATTGTCCTATTTACAAGTGATATTCGTTTAAATAATAAAAGGTGAAGACAAAAGACAGATTCGACGAATTGAAGACGCAAACGACCAAAAAGCTCAAAAGTACAAAATACAATCAAAGAGGTTCCAATTATTGATAAGAAACGTCTCGAAATTACAAGAGTACAAGATTCAAAACGCAAAGTACGAGATATTAAATTGTACGCATGGACGTTCGAAAATCCGAAACCGGGACCAGAGTCAACTCTCAACGCTCGACGCAACGGACTAAAAATTACAAGTTAACTATGTATATAAATATAATATAATATATAATTAATTATATAAATTATATATTTATATTATTAAAATCCGTCGGCAAAGCTAAGATCCAAATTGGAGTGAGCTGTAAAAGCAAACTCCGCGACTCGCGGAGTTTGAAGAAGAAAAGTGCCGCGAGTTGCGAAGAGACCCTGGACAAAAATGCCTATAAAAGCTAACGCATTTTGATCGTAAAAAATATCCATATATCCATCCTCTCTATCTATATACGTAAATAAATATATATATATATATATATATATATATATATATATATATATATATATATATATATATATATATATATATATATATATATATATATATATATATATATATATATATATAATTTATATTTTAATTTTAATTTTAATTTCTAATAATAAGGGTATGTTAGCGAATGTTGTAAGGGTGTAAGTCGAAATTCTGTCCGTG
The DNA here is from genome assembly GCF_046630445.1 of Rutidosis leptorrhynchoides. Taxonomy (NCBI): domain Eukaryota; kingdom Viridiplantae; phylum Streptophyta; class Magnoliopsida; order Asterales; family Asteraceae; genus Rutidosis; species Rutidosis leptorrhynchoides. The sequence goes on along the minus strand of NC_092340.1, from coordinate 274,407,398 downwards.
TAACGCTACGCTATTTTTAATCATTGTAAGTTATGTTCAACCTTTTTAATTTAATGTCTCGTAGCTAAGTTATTATTATGCTTGAAGTAATCATGATGTTGGGCTAAAAATATTAAAATTGGGTAATTGGGCTTTGTACCATAATTGGGGTTTGGATAAAAGAACGACACTTGTGAAAATTAGACTATGGGCTATTAATGGGTTTTATATTAAATAAACAATACCTTGTTAATTTAATATACAAACTTATAATTTGACGTATTTATATATAACCACATACGCTTGACTGGGTACGGTGGGTGGAATATCTATAAATACCAATAATTATTCATTTTACCGGACACGAAACTGGATTAATAGTTAATAGACTTGTTGAAACAGGGGTGAATTACATTCAAGGGTAATTGGTGTAATTGTTAACAAAGTAGTAAAACCTTGGTTTACACGCAGTCGATAACCTGGTGTATTCATTAAACAAAGTATTAAAACCTTGTTACAATTCGAATCCCCAATTAGTTGGAATATTTGACTTCGGGAATAAGAATAATTTGACGAAGGCTTTCGCTCTTTATATTTATGACTGATGGACTATTATGGACAAATCCGTATGGACATATTAAATAATCCAGGACAAAGAACAATTAACCCATGGGAATAAACTAAAATCAACACGTCAAACATCATGATTACGGAAGTTTAAATAAGCATAATTCCTTTATTTTTATATTTAATTGCACTTCTAATTATCGTACTTTTATTTATTGTTATTGTATTTAATTGCACTTTTAATTATCGTACTTTTTAATTATCTCAATTTTATTTTCGTTATTTACTTTACGCTTTAAATTAAGTTATATTTATTTTTATTATTTTACATTAGGTTTTAACTGTGACTAAAGTTTTAAAAATCGATAAACCGGTCATTAAACGGTAAAAACCCCCCTTTATAATAATAATATTACTTATATATATTTATATTTTTATAAAGTAAAACTAATATAGCGTTAAGCTTTGTTTAAAAGATTCCCTGTGGACGAACATGACTTACTAAAAACTACACTACTGTACGATTAGGTACACTGCCTATAAGTGTTGTAGCAAGGTTTAAGTATATCCATTCTATAAATAAATAAATATCTTGTGTAAAATTGTATCGTATTTAATAGTATTTCCTAGTAAAATTTAATAGTATTTTATACCCCTTAGCTTTAACTATCAAGTATTTTTGACGCCGCTGCCGGGGAATCGATTTCTTGCTTAAAAGCCGGAAGCGCAACGTTAATATAAAAAAAAAAGATTTTTATTTTTAGTTTACTTTTATAAAAATACGTTTTTGTAAAAATACGTTTTAAATATTCGAAAATATAAAAAGAAAAACAAAAATATAAATATTTTTAAGAGTTTGTTAAATATTTAAGTTTTATAAAGTTTCTTTATTTTTATTTTATAAAAATATAAGTTTTATTTAAATATTTTGTTTTTATTTAAAACATAAAAAAACCGAAAATATATATATATATAAATCTATTTTTAAGATTTTTATAAAATTATAAAGTATTTTATTTCTATTTTAGTTTTTAAAATATAAGTTTTATTAAATTTATATAAATATATTAATTAAAAACAGAAATATAAAAAAAAAAAACGGTCGAACGAAAGCAGCCTGTCATCTGAAATTTCAAACCCCGCGACTCGCGGAGTTTGTTGACAGGTGTACCGCAACTCGCGGAGCTGCCCTGACACGCGTGTCCAGAAACCCTAACAGCATTAAATACGGAGTAATTATTATTATTATTTTTTTAATTATAACCCTAATTAAGTTAGTGTTTTAATTTAATTGTTAATTTAGTTTTTATTATTATTTTGTATTATTTAGTTTAATTAGTTTAAATAAGTTATAAAATTAATAGTTTTAATAAATAAATAATATAAAAATAATATTTTTATAAAAATTGTACATTTTTACAACTTTTAGTGTATTTTTATATTTTGTCCCTTGTTATTCGTTTTAGCGTAACTTTTGTATTTTTCGCTCGTATTTAATTTGAAGTCATAGTTTTTGCCATAGTTATTTTTATTTCTAGAATTTTAGGCTTTGCCGTAAAATCTCTTAAGTGCTTTTTCTTTAGACTAAGATTTAGGTGCTTTAGAATTTTGCGACGCCTTTTTAAGTTTTAGTACCTTTTTAAGATATTGCCATTTGGGATATAGTTTTACTTGTAAGCCTTAATATTTTTAGACGCAACTTTTAATTTTTAAGTTTTTAGTTTTCCATTTTAAGTTTCAACGCGCTACTTTTTTATTTTTTTTATTTTTTGACGCCTTTTACCTATGTATCAATTATCACTCCAATTAGTAATCTCAATTTGTAATTTTAATTTTAAGTTAGTGATAGTAATAAGGTTGGGTTAGTCGAGTGTTTTAAAAGTTTTATAAGTCACTCTTTTTCTTTCTTATTTTTCGACGCCTTTGATTTTTCAACCCTTTTCTTTTTCGACCTATTTCGACGCGCTCTTTCTTTTTCTTTCTTATTTCTCGCCATTCTAGTTTTTAGGACATAGAATTTTTTTTCTACTTCTTCTCTAAATTTCTTAAAATTACGAAAATTTATTTTAAGTGGTTAAATTGATAGACATCAAAATTTTCTGGTTCGTAGTAATAGTTGGATTTGTACGTGGACCGGGTTATTGGAGCCAAACAGTACTTAATTATATTGAGACCAAACGAATCCTGCCCCTCTGCTGCATCTTTTGGCTATTCGAAATGTGGGCAAAATCAGAAAAGTCTATTAATTGGATAACTTATATAATTTTTCTTTCCTTTTAAAAACTAATAGGATATTCAGTGAATGCACCGAGCAAGACGTTCACCACATTTTGTACGTTCACCACCTGTAACTCGATCAAGACATCTAGCTAATATTACCACCGTTGATTTTTCTTTAGAATCGTCATCCAGTCGACCAAGTATTCCAATTCAAATTTCCGATAATCCATTTTTTGAACCCGACCTCACAATTGAGAATCCGGAGAATATTCAGGGACGATTCATAGATCCTGAACCATTAATTTTTCCTCCGGAACCACCAATCATTCAAACAGAGATTGTTGAGGAACGAACCATTAAATCAGAATCCTCTAGTGATTCAGATTCAACAAATTCAATCATGGAGAATCTGGAACCTTTAAGTATGAAAGACCGAATGAGAGCTAAACGCACTGGCCAAAGTCACGCAATTACTCATCCAGACATTAATGCGCCAGATTATGAAATCAAAGGACAAATTCTACATATGGTGACTAATCAATGCCAATTTAGTGGTGCGCCGAAGGTGTAACACCCCGTTTTTCCCCGTACATGATTTATAGGTGTATTGTGTATGTACGACAGGCGTATGAAGGGTTCGATACATGTTTGGGTGTTAAAGTCTTGTATGCGAGAAAATGTGTCAGGCCACGTTGGGTGTCGCGGCGCGACAAAGGGAGCCGCGGCGCGGCGTTTCAAATAAATCCAGATCAGAAAGCTTGTTAACAAAGTCACCAGTTCGAGGCAATCGTCGCGGCGAATGGTGTGAACTGGCACCAGATTCTTGTAAATTTAAATGAAGTTCAAGGGCAATTTGGTCTTTTCGCGTTTGAGCCAGATTTGAGGATTTAACCTCATCCATTCATTTCATTTCTCATTTTAATTTCCCTTTTCTTTTCATTTTTCCTCTCAAACTCAAACACCCATTTGATTTCAAAAGGATTTTTGGAAAGGAAGGATCGGGAGTTGATTCTTGGCGTAGTTGACAAGTGTGTTCTCCTCGTTCTTAGCTACACGGTGATACTAGTGGTAAGCTCTAACTCCGAAATTCATTTTCGTGTTCATCATTCAAGTTTAGGGCTTTTGATTGTATGATTCATAGGTGAAACCCATTTAGTTGTTAATTGAAGGTTAACACCAAGATTCGGTTTTTTTGTTGTTAATGTCGGGTTTTGGGTTTGGTGTGCAAGTTCATGCTTGTAAGACTTGTAAATGGTGTATAATCACTAGTATTAGTGATTATTGAGGTTTTGGGGACATTTAGGGTTCTTGGAGTTGACTAATTTTGACTAGAGCCAAAATTAGGGTTTGGTGATGATTTTGACCCGATTGTTGATTTATTAAGGTTTATAAACTTAAAATGGATTAAGTTGAAGTATTAAACCGAGTTAAATGTGTTTTGGTGTCAAGACTTGTAAACGGTGAGATTTTGACTTAATGGGTCAAAATTAGGGTTTTGGTGTCAAAATGGGTGAGACATGTGTTTAACACTTGTGTTTGGGTTTACTTAGCATATTAGGACCATTTTCACCCGTGTTAGTAATTATTGGTTAGTTTGGGCGCGGTTTGTACTTGGAATTACATTTGGGTCGAATTTGCACTAAGTGTCAAATTGGGTTGGTTTGTAAATCCAATCTAAGTGTGTTGTTGAATTTGTGATAATGGAATAGGTACTTTCCATTGACGAGTTGCGGATTACTTGGTTGCATTCATCAAGGCTTAAGGTGAGTGTTAATATCCTATATGCATATGTATGTGTAGGATGGGTGCGGGTCGGGTGAAGTGGTTCTCGGTTATAGAGCTCACTTCACATATAGGTGGATTGATGGACTTGTGTGTAGGTCCAATTGGCACGGTTGTGCGTTTTGGTTGATCATCTTTGACGAGGTGCAAACCTTGCGTGTACTCTATCACATTGGCGTGTGATGTGGATTATATAACCCCAATGGCGAAGGGTTAATATTGTGAGTGGAATAATTATGCGTAAATGTATATAATGTATTTATTTGTGTGGTATGAATGTGGAAGTGTCGCGGTGTTCAAGACACCACATTCTAGGTAACGAGTAGTATTGTCGCGGTGCTTAAGACACTACTCCTTGTGTAATTGACTTGTGGGATTGTCGCGGTGTTTAAGACACCACAATGTCGTGAGAGTGGAAGTGTCGCGGTGTTCAAGACACCACTCATTGTATTGAATGAAGTGTGGGTTCGTCGCGGTGTTTAAGACGCCACATTGTTGTAAGGGTGAGTTAGTCGCGGTGTTTAAGACATCACCCGGGGGACTAGTGATTACGCGGTGTATAAGTAACACTAGTGGATGTTATGAACTCCAACGGACTTACATGTACCGTTCTCTTGTATACTTGGTTAACCATGGTTATTGTGTTGTAAGCGTAAGCAAATTATGTTATTCGAAAGATATATACATATATATACATATATATTGTATACATATAATGTTGTATTGTCGTGTTGTAGCTAACCCTCCGGGTGTAGCTTATTGGCATTGTTCACATCGTTGTTGGCAAACTTATATTTTGTTGATGTATCTTTAGCTCATTGCTTAGTGATCTTACGGTATGCTTAGACTAGCTTGCCTTTATGTTTGGATGCTCCGGTATGCGGTATTTGCTATTTTGTGGCGTGTCCATTTTATGCATATATATGTATGTAGTATATTCTCACTCACTAAGCGTTAGCTTACCCTCTCGTTGTTGATATTTTTATAGGTTCGCATGCTTGGCGGCTCGGGTAAGCTTGGGAATTAGAGATCTCGGCTAGGTTGCTTTAGAAGATCTTGCTTTTGGACTCGATTAGTATTTGGGTATCGTAGTCCCAAACCACCATGCTCGGTTTTGTGTAAACGTAACTAGTCGGGTCATAATGATTATAACCGGTTTACGATTTAATTAATGAACCATTGTATTAAGTAGTTTAAATCATTAATGTATGTTTTAAGTTCGATGAACTTACTTTGATAACAAATACGTTTTGGAATATGTGTAACGGGACCTAAAGTATTATTTAACGCGTATTAAAAGGAAAAATTTTTATGGGCCGGTTTTAATACGGGTTGGGTTGTTTCAAGTGGTATCAGAGCATGGTCTAAGGGATTTAGGTGACTTGAGATAGGTGCCTAGACTTAGACTTTTGTGTGTGCTTAATTTGTTGCGGGACTTGTAGGAGTACGGGTCGGAATGGGTTCTAGCTAGTGCCTTGTTTATAGGTTGACTAACGTTTATATTAGTAATGCGAATATTATTAATATGCTATTGTGATGTGATAATAATTCTCGCGTGTGTTTATATCGCGTAGAATTTTGTTTGTGTTTGCATATATCATCGAGCGAGACGGTTGTTGTACTAACGAGCCGATACAGCGTGTATGCGTAATAAGGACTTGCAAACCTTATTACGGGTGCAAATCGTGTCTAGCAAGTGATGTACGACAAATGTTTAGCAAGATGGGGCGGTGTTGTGCGTGTGATTTACACGTTCGTGGTCTAACCGCTTTGCATTCCTTAGAATGGCGACAGGAAATGGGATCGAGACGAACGACGCTGAGTTTAACGCTAGAGTTGCGGCCGCCGTTGCGGAGCAAATGAGTGCGTTTTGAGAAGAAATGGATAGGAAGTATTCCGAATTTCGAAATGGTGGAGAAATGGAGCATTGTCTTAAGAGCTTCATGAGGACTAAACCTCCGATGTATGACGGGAAACCGGATCCTTTAGTAAGCACAACTTGGATCTCGGATGTTGAAGGGTGTTTTCATACTATTGAATGCCCTCCCGAGAAAAAGACAAGACTCGCTACTAGTTTATTGCGGGGTAGGGCGAAGGATTGGTTGGATGGTAAGATTGATCTTGTCGGTGGTGAGCTGTTTATGGCATTATCGTGGGACGATTTTAAAAAGGAATTCTTCGAGGAGTTCCGGACTTCGGCCGACTTGTCGGAATTGCGTGATGAGTTGCGAAACTTGCAACAGGGATCTATGGATTTGAATACTCTCAAGACGACCTTTATGGCGAAGACTCGTTTTTGCCCGGAGTATTTAGGGAATGATCGGTTGTTGATGGAGGATTTCTATCGAACCTTGAATGATGACTTGAAGAATAAGATTAGCCGGGGTCACGCGAAATTGTTTGCGGAATTATTCGCCGTGGCTAGAGGTTTCGAGTCGTATTCACGATCAAAGAAGGGTGAACCTTCGAGCGAGAGAAGGGTTATTTCGCATGGTGCTCCGAGTAAGAGGACTAAGGGTCCGAGTGTGAGCATGGGTGGTACACGGACGGGTATATTGGATTCTAGTGCGTCTAGATGTTACAATTGTGGCATAAGGGGTCACAAGTCGTGGGAATGTTCGGTACCAAAAGGCGATGGCATGGTGTGCTTCAATTGCCAAGAAGAAGGACATCGTAAGTCGGAATGTCCCAAGTTAGCGGGGACGGGGCCGGCAAGGAGACGTTAAGGTACGTTTCGTTTTAATAAATATGTCTTTTGATTATTTATTAAGTGCCGTTTGAAGTTGAGTTTATTAAATGCATTGTGTTGTGCATGTTATTGATATGGGTGACGTTCCTAATGGAAGTACCCTATGACGACGTTTTGATTGACGGGCGAAGGGCGTAAGACTTGGTGTAACCAAGCATTCCTTGATATTTGTAAAATGTTTCTACCAAGCCATGGAAATGGGTTGGTGTTCGGTTGTTAAGCGCGTGTTTGCTTTTGTGTTGAGGTCGATGAACCGTGAGGTTCGACGGGTGGGCTGAAATCCTTGAGATCGAGTGTTTTGAATCTCGATGTATGTTGGTAATGGAGTCTTTATGACGCAACATTAGGTGCCTCTTTTATACCTACTAGCGTGGTGTTCGACTCCGATTATGCTGCGGTTACATTGTACTTAGGGTACCGAAGTGAAATCCTTAGGTACATGAGTGACTAGGTGTAATTTGACAAACTAAAGCAATTGGATGATTGCGAAGGTATGGTTTGTGTAATCGTGGTACACTTTTTGCTCGAAGTGTTTAAGGATTGATTGAAATCCTTTGTGTGCTCAAGGCTGGAGCAAGATATGGTGACGGGTCGTGTGAGCCCAATCTTTGTAAAGTCTACCTTAGGTAGCATTGTACGATTGTACGAGTTGTGGATATGGGACGTAGTTCCAAATGGGGGAGTTACACTCCCGCACGAGGAAGTTTTAGTGTGAGATTTCGGATGATGCTTTTGGTAGATCCGGAAAATGTTGTCGAGACCTGATTTTGGTCGATTTGTGGTAGATTACAATTTCGGATAAATTGTACTTATGGTTTGGATTTGAATTATCACCGAGGTGGTAATGTGGTAAATCTCGATTGAGAGATAATGGACGTGTTTGGCGAGCAAGGTGAAATCCTTCGGTTAAGGGAGGTGTGTGTCGGATTCTCTTCTAGAGAATAATTGTTTTGTGCCTATGTTTGATATAGGTGGTTCTTGCTCGTGTATGTGAATGGTTAGTGGTATCCGTTAGGATTCACTATGGCGTAGCTGAGCGCGATGTTACGCTACTCGTCGTTCGAGGCCAAAAGGGCGTTGATTGATGAAGCATGACTTTCGGGTCCGCTGACTTCATCATGGTATTGGTGATTGATGAAGCATGACCTTTAGGGTCCGCTGACTTCATCATGGGAGTATGCGATTGGTGGAGCATGACCTTCGGGGTCCGCTGATTTCATCATGAGCGAGGTGTTATATCGGTGAAGCATGACTTTCGGAGTCCGCTGACTTCATCCGGTGTTGAGATTGGTGAAGCATGACCTTCGGGGTCCGCTGACTTCATCATGGGATTATTGATTGGTGAAGCATGATATTCGGGTTCGCTGACTTCATCATGGTAGTGAATCGCGTGTAGTTCGGATTCACTAAGGCGCGTGTGTTTTCGGCCAGCCTTCGTGTTGTGTGATCTGTCGGTTGTTTTATACACCGATGGTGGGGTCGTAAGGACCGTGATGTTGATCTGTTGGTTGTTTTATACACCAATGGTGGGGTCGTAAGGACCGTGTTGTGTGATCGATCGGGTGTTTTTATACGCCGATGGTGGGGTCGCGAGGACCATGTGGTATGATTAGTGATGCGATAGTCGTGTTTCGCTCACGTGTTGTTACGGGTGTGACGATAGTCGATTTTGTACACCTTTGGATTTGGCGTTTTCATAGTCGTTTTGGGCGCTATCGGTTTTAGCCTTTTGATTATGATGTTACGGTAGTTGCGTATTGCGCACTACAAGGGATGTTTAGTGATTGGTGTTATCCGTCAGGATTCGTTGGTTCGGTCTTCATCGTTTCGGATTGTTGACCTTAGGTTGAGACTTGGTTGCTTTTAGCGTTGTACTCGGTAAGGGTACGCTAAGGGGTTGATATCTCTGTACGAGATTGGTTGAGTTTTCCCGATGTTAGGGAATGAGCATGGTTTTAGTGCTCGGATTGTGGATTTGATAAATCGCGGGTGACGATTTAGTTGCTAAAGGCAATTCAGTGGGAAGAATTGCTTAGGAAAGTCGGTTTGGACTTATATTTGAGGACCGTGAAGTGTGGTCCGTTTGGTTAAATGACAAGGATCACGAGGACGTGATCGAGTCTAAGTGGGGGAGAGTTGTAACACCCCGTTTTTCCCCGTACATGATTTATAGGTGTATTGTGTATGTACGACAGGCGTATGAAGGGTTCGATACATGTTTGGGTGTTAAAGTCTTGTATGCGAGAAAATGTGTCAGGCCACGTTGGGTGTCGCGGCGCGACAAAGGGAGCCGCGGCGCGGCGTTTCAAATAAATCCAGATCAGAAAGCTTGTTAACAAAGTCACCAGTTCGAGGCAATCGTCGCGGCGCGACGAATTAGGCCGCGGCGCGGCGAATGGTGTGAACTGGCACCAGATTCTTGTAAATTTAAATGAAGTTCAAGGGCAATTTGGTCTTTTTGCGTTTGAGCCAGATTTGAGGATTTAACCTCATCCATTCATTTCATTTCTCATTTTAATTTCCCTTTTCTTTTCATTTTTCCTCTCAAACTCAAACACCCATTTGATTTCAAAAGGATTTTTGGAAAGGAAGGATCGGGAGTTGATCCTTGGCGTAGTTGACAAGTGTGTTCTCCTCGTTCTTAGCTACACGGTGATACTAGTGGTAAGCTCTAACTCCGAAATTCATTTTCGTGTTCATCATTCAAGTTTAGGGCTTTTGATTGTATGATTCATAGGTGAAACCCATTTAGTTGTTAATTGAAGGTTAACACCAAGATTCGGTTTTTTTGTTGTTAATGTCGGGTTTTGGGTTTGGTGTGCAAGTTCATGCTTGTAAGACTTGTAAATGGTGTATAATCACTAGTATTAGTGATTATTGAGGTTTTGGGGACATTTAGGGTTCTTGGAGTTGACTAATTTTGACTAGAGCCAAAATTAGGGTTTGGTGATGATTTTGACCCGATTGTTGATTTATTAAGGTTTATAAACTTAAAATGGATTAAGTTGAAGTATTAAACCGAGTTAAATGTGTTTTGGTGTCAAGACTTGTAAACGGTGAGATTTTGACTTAATGGGTCAAAATTAGGGTTTTGGTGTCAAAATGGGTGAGACATGTGTTTAACACTTGTGTTTGGCTTTACTTGGCATATTAGGACCATTTTCACCCGTGTTAGTAATTATTGGTTAGTTTGGGCGCGGTTTGTACTTGGAATTACATTTGGGTCGAATTTGCACTAAGTGTCAAATTGGGTTGGTTTGTAAATCCAATCTAAGTGTGTTGTTGAATTTGTGATAATGGAATAGGTACTTTCCATTGACGAGTTGCGGATTACTTGGTTGCATTCATCAAGGCTTAAGGTGAGTGTTAATATCCTATATGTATATGTATGTGTAGGATGGGTGCGGGTCGGGTGAAGTGGTTCTCGGTTATAGAGCTCACTTCACATATAGGTGGATTGATGGACTTGTGTGTAGGTCCAATTGGCACGGTTGTGCGTTTTGGTTGATCATCTTTGACGAGGTGCACACCTTGCGTGTACTCTATCACATGGGCGTGTGATGTGGATTATATAACCCCAATGGCGAAGGGTTAATATTGTGAGTGGAATAATTATGCGTGAACGTATATAATGTATTTATTTGTGTGGTATGAATGTGGAAGTGTCGCGGTGTTCAAGACACCACATTCTAGGTAACGAGTAGTATTGTCGCGGTGCTTAAGACACTACTCCTTGTGTAATTGACTTGTGGGATTGTCGCGGTGTTTAAGACACCACAATGTCGTGAGAGTGGAAGTGTCGCGGTGTTCAAGACACCACTCATTGTATTGAATGAAGTGTGGGTTCGTCGCGGTGTTTAAGACGCCACATTGTTGTAAGGGTGAGTTAGTCGCGGTGTTTAAGACATCACCCGGGGGACTAGTGATTACGCGGTGTATAAGTAACACTAGTGGATGTTATGAACTCCAACAGACTTACATGTACCGTTCTCTTGTATACTTAGTTAACCATGGTTATTGTGTTGTAAGCGTAAGCAAATTATGTTATTCGAAAGATATATATATATATATATATACATATATATTGTATACATATAATGTTGTATTGTCGTGTTGTAGCTAACCCTCCGGGTGTAGCTAACCCTCCGGGTGTAGCTTATTGGCATTGTTCACATCGTTGTTGGCAAACTTATATTTTGTTGATGTATCTTTAGCTCATTGCTTAGTGATCTTACGGTATGCTTAGACTAGCTTGCCTTTATGTTTGGATGCTCCGGTATGCGGTATTTACTATTTTGTGGCGTGTCCATTTTATGCATATATATGTATGTAGTATATTCTCACTCACTAAGCGTTAGCTTACCCTCTCGTTATTGATATTTTTATAGGTTCGCATGCTTGGCGGCTCGGGTAAGCTTGGGAATTAGAGATCTCGGCTAGGTTGCTTTAGAAGATCTTGCTTTTGGACTCGATTAGGATTTGGGTAGCGTAGTCCCAAACCACCGTGCTCGGTTTTGTGTAAACGTAACTAGTCGGGTCATAATGATTATAACCGGTTTACGATTTAATTAATGAACCATTGTATTAAGGAGTTTAAATCATTAATGTATGTTTTAAGTTCGATGAACTTACTTTGATAACAAATACGTTTTGGAATATGTGTAACGGGACCTAAAGTATTATTTAACGCGTATTAAAAGGAAAAATTTTTATGGGCCGGTTTTAATACGGGTTGGGTTGTTTCAGAAGGAAGATCCAAATGAACATCTTCGTACCTTTAATAGGATCTGCACACTATTTAAAATAAGAGAAGTTGAAGATGAACAGATATATCTCATGTTATTTCCCTGGACTTTAAAGGGAGAAGCCAAAGATTGGTTGGAATCGTTACCTGAAGGGGCGATTGATACATGGGACGTTTTAGTTGAAAAATTTCTTAAACAATTCTTTCCGGCATCTAAAGCCGTAAGACTTCAAGGAGAAATTGTTACGTTCACACAGAAACCAAATGAAACTCTATATGAGGCATGGACCAGATTTGGAAAGTTATTAAGAGGATGTCCGCAACATGGTTTAGACACCTGTTAAATAGTACAAATATTCTACCAAGGATGCGACATCACTACAAGAAAAGACATAGATATAGCAGCTGGTGGTTCTATTATGAAGAAAACAGAAACTGATGCTTATAAAATTATTGATAACACTGCTTCCCACTCACATGAGTGGCACCAAGAAAAAGATATCGTTAGATCATCTAAAGCAGCTAGAGCCGATTCTAGCCATGACTTAGATTCCATTTCCGCAAAGATAGATACTGTCGAGAGACGAATGGAAAAGATGACTAAAGATATACACTCAATACGAATTAGTTGTGAGCAGTGTGGAGGACCACATTTGACAAAAGATTGTCTCGGTATTGAACTAACAATGGAACAAAGAGAGAATATTTCATATATAAACCAAAGGCCTGGAAATAATTATCAGAATAATTATCAACCATCAAGACTGATTTACAATCAAAACCAGAATTATAACCGAAATGTTCCATACAACAACCAACAAGGTCCTAGAAATCAACAAGTATCCAATAATACTTACAACCAACAAAGACCTAATTTTCAAAACAAACCACCACTAACCGATGATAAAAAGCCAAATTTAGAAGATATGATGACGAAGCTAGTTGAAACTCAAACGCAGTTTTTCACATCTCAGAAACAAACCAATGAACAAAATGCTCAAGCATTTAGAAATCAATAAGCTTCTATTCAAAATTTGGAACAAGAAGTAAGTAACCTTGCAAGGTTAATAGGTGAAAGAAAACCGGGAAGTTTACCTAGTGATACAAATGCTAACCCCCGGAATGAAATAGCTAAAGCCATTACCACAAGAAGTGGTACAACACTTAAACCACCTGAAATACCTGTAAATCTTAATGAAGATATTCCTACTCCACAAGAACCACAACCTGAACAAGATAAGGAAAAAGAACCGGTAGTTGAAAAGGTTAATGAAGATAACACAGTTAAGGCTAAACCTTAAGTTAAACCATACCAACCACCACTTCCTTACCCGAGTAAAATGAAAAAAGAGAAACTTGAAGCCGAGCAATCCAAATTCTTGGATATGTTTAAACAGATAAATGTAAATCTTCCTTTCATTGATGTAATTTCAGGAATGCCGAGATATGCTAAATTTCTGAAAGATTTAATCACAAATAGAAAAAAAATGGAAGAACTCTCGGCCGTTACTATGAATGCTAATTGTTCAGCAGTGCTGTTGAATAAGATACCAGAAAAATTATCTGATCCAGGAAGTTTCACAATTCCATGTTTTCTGGGTAGTCTTAGTTCAATAGAAGCATTGGCAGACTTAGGTGCTAGTATAAATTTAATGCCGTATTCACTATACACTAAACTAGTCCTTGGAGAATTGAAACCAACAAGAATAAGCATACAACTAGCCGATAGATCAATAAAATATCCTAGAGGGATAATGGAGAACATGCTAGTTAAAGTTGGTACTTTAGTATTTCCAGTAGATTTTGTTGTTCTGGACATGGAAGAAGATTCTCAAGTTCCTCTCATATTAGGAAGACCATTCTTAAACATGGCTAAAGCAATGATAGACGTGTTTGGTAAGAAACTGACCCTAAGTATAGAGGACGAGAGTGTTACCTTTTCAGTTGATAGAGCAATGCAACAACCACAATGTGCAGATGATACATGTTATTATATTCAAACTATAGATTCACATGCAGAATTGTTAGAAGAATTTCCAGAATTACAAGGAACAGGAGAATGTTCTTTAGGAGAAGGTACTGAACCAATTGATGAAACTGAAATGTTAGCTACACTAATAGCTAATGGATATGAACCAACAACAGAAGAAATTCAAATGCTAAAAGAAGAAGACAGATATCGATACAAATCATCGATAGAAGAACCACCGATATTAGAGTTAAAGCCACTTCCAAACCATTTGGAATACGCTTATTTACATGGTGAATCTGAATTACCTGTAATAACATCGTCTTCTCTTACTGAAAATGAAAAATCTCAACTCATTTCTGTGTTGAAAGCTCATAAACCAGCCATTGCATGGAAGATTCATGATATTAAAGGAATAAGTCCTTCGTATTGCACACATAAAATCCTTATGGAAGAAGGTCATAAAACGTATGTGCAACGCCAACGAAGACTAAATCCTAATATGCAAGATGTTGTTAAGAAAGAAATTATTAAACTGCTTGATGCAGGTTTAATTTATCCAATCTCTGATAGTCCATGGGTAAGCCTAGTTCAATGCGTGCCTAAGAAGGGTGTCATGACTGTCATTACAAATGAGAAAAATGAGCTTATTCCTACTAGGACTGTAACAGGATGGCGTGTGTGTATTGATTATAGAAAATTAAATGACGCAATCAGAAAAGATCACTTTCACTTACCTTTTATTGATCAAATGTTGGAAAGATTAGCCGGAAATAGTTACTATTGTTTTCTTGATGGATTTTCCGGATACTTTCAAATACCAATAGCACCCGAAGATCAAGATAAAACCACGTTCACGTGCCCTTATGGTACTTTTGCTTACAAACGCATGCCATTTGGACTTTGCAACGCCCCTGAAACCTTTCAAAGGTGCATGATGGCGATTTTTCACAACATGATAGAAGAATGCATGGAAGTTTTCATGGATGACTTTTCAGTCTTCGGTGATACTTTTGAAACATGTCTAGCTAATCTTGAACGAATGCTTATTAGATGCGAACAATCAAATCTAGTACTTAATTGGGAGAAATGTCATTTCATGGTTAAAGAAGGCATCGTTCTTGGACAAAAAAATTTCAAAGGAAGGAATTGAAGTGGATAGAGCTAAAGTAGATGTAATTGCTAAACTTCCACATCCCACCAATGTTAGAGGAGTTAGGAGTTTTCTAGGGCATGCCGATTTTTACCGACGTTTCATAAAAGATTTTTCTAAAATTGCCACTCCTATGAATAAACTCCTAGAAAAAGATGCTCCATTCATCTTTTCAGATGAATGTATCAAATCTTTTAATATTCTTAAAGAGAAACTCACTAATGCACCGATCATGATAACACCAATTTAGAATCTACCGTTTGAACTTATGTGCGATGCAAGTGATTTTGCAATGGGAGCCGTTTTAGGACAAATGATTGAAAAACGATTTCAATCTATATATTATGCTAGTAAGACGTTACAAGGAGCACAAACGAACTACACAACTACTGAAAAAGACCTTGCTATTGTCTTTGCTTTTGACAAATTTCGTTCATATCTCGTTCTAGCTAAAACGGTGGTCTATACCGATCATTCTGCTCTTAGATACCTATTTTCAAAACAAGATGCCAAACCAAGATTAATCCGTTGGATCTTACTCTTACAAGAGTTCGATATTGAAATCCGAGATAAAAGAGGAGCAGAAAATCTCGCCGCTGATCATCTTTCTCGTCTTGAAAATCCCGAATTAGAAGTTCTAAATGAATCGGCCATACAAGACAATTTTCCTGATGAATATCTATTGAAGATAGTTTATAATGAAATTCCATGGTTTGCAGACTATGCAAACTACTTAGTATGTGGATTCCTTGAAAAAGGGTTGTCGTACCAAAAACGAAAGAAATTCTTTAGTGATATAAAACACTATTTCTGGGAAGATCCACATTTGTTTAAAAGTTGTCCCGATGGAATAATACGCCGATGTGTATTCGGAGATGAAGCTAGTAAAATCTTAAACCATTGTCACACAAGACCAACAGGAGGGCATTATGGGCCTCAACTTACAGCAAGAAAAGTTTATGATGCTGGATTCTATTGGCCTACAATTTACAAAGACGCACACCTTCTTTGCAAATCCTGTGATGCATGTCAAAGGGCCGAAAAAATAAGTCAACGTGATGAAATGCCACAAAATGTCATTAAAGTATGTGAAGTATTTGACATTTGGGGTATTGACTTTATGGGTCCATTTCCAAAATCTCATAATAATCTATACATTCTCGTAGCCATTGATTATGTATCTAAATGGGCGGAAGCACAAGCTCTCTCAACTAACGATGCACGAGTTGTAGTCAACTTTTTAAAACGTCTTTTTGCAAGGTTTGGAACACCGAAAGCTTTAATAAGTGATCGGGGAACTCATTTCTGTAATAATCAACTTGAGAAAGTTCTCAAAAGATATGAAGTAACTCATAAAATCTCCACTGCATATCATCCACAAACAAGTGGACAAGTTGAAAATACCAACCGAGCATTAAAACGTATTCTAGAGAAAACCGTAGGATCAAATCCGAAGGAATGGTCCATAAAATTGGAGGATGCACTCTGGGCTTTTAGAACAGCCTACAAAACTCCAATTGGAACCACACATTTTAAACTCGTTTACGGAAAAGCATGTCATCTTCCAGTAGAAATTGAACACAAAGCATTTTGGGCTTTGAAGACATGTAATCTTGATTTACATGAAGCCGGACGTCTACAGTTAAGTCAATTAAACGAATTAGAAGAATTAAGACATGAAGCATATGAAAATTCCTTAATCTATAAGGAAAGAACGAAGAAATGGCATGATAAAAGAATAAGAAGTTCAAAAGAATTCAAAGAAGGAGACAGAGTTCTTCTTTTCAATTCACGATTCAAGCTATTTTCTGGAAAATTGAAATCAAGATGGTCTGGACCATTCATAGTCAAAAGAGTTTTCCCATACGAAACAGTAGAATTAATAAATTCAAATGGGATTGAATTTAAAGTTAATGGTCACAGAGTTAAACATTACATACATGGTCCGATGGAAGTTGACAATGAAGTTAATCATAATTTCACCACCCAAGAAAACCTTCAAATTGAAAACATAAATATGTTATCAACAACATATGAAAAATCAAAATTGGAATATAGGGAGGAGTCAAATTTGAGTGATGAAGAAGAATTCTTATACAAACCTCCCATTCCAAGAAACAAAGAAAAATGTGAACAAGAAGTTCAAATAGAAGTGAAAGAACCAAGAAAAGAACACCCGAAAAAGGTTTACAAACCAACTCGACTTACTAAAGCAGGAGACCCGGGTGAATTTATCATTTCTTGCTTGCTTAATGATGGTGCTGTATATAATGGACTCGCAGATTTAGGAGCAAGTGCAAATATTATGTAGTGACCCGAACTTTTCCATGTTTATATATATATTAAATGAAATTGTTATTTACATGATTAAGTGTTTCCAACATGTTAAGCAATAAAACTTGTTAAGACTTGATTAATTGAAATAGGTTTCATATAGACAATTGACCACCCAAGTTGACCGGTGATTCACGAACGTTAAAACTTGTAAAAACTATACGATGACATATATATGGTTATATATATAGTTAACATGATTTTATTATAAGTATGTATCTCATTAGGTATTTTAACAATGAGTTATATACATAAAAATGAGACTATTAATTTAAGATACTCGAAAACGATATATATAACAATTATCGTTATAACAACGTCTTACTAGGTACATATGAATCATATTAAGATATTGATACACTTGGTTAATTATGTTAAATGATAAGTAAATATATTATTAAGTGTATTAACAATGAAATACATATGTAAAAATAAGACTACTAACTTAATGATTTCGAAACGAGACATATATGTAACGATTATCGTTGTAACGGCATTTAACTGTATATATATCATACTAAGATATATTATATATCATAATATCATGATAATATAAAAATTTAACATCTCATTTGTTATAATAAACAATGGGTTAACAACATTCAACAAGATCGTTAACCTAAAGGTTTCAAAACAACATTTACATGTAACGACTAACGATGACTTAACGACTCAGTTAAAATGTATATACATGTAGTGTTTTAATATGTATTCATACACTTTTGAAAGACTTCAAGACACTTATCAAAATACTTCTACTTAACAAAAATGGTTACAATTACATCCTCGTTCAGTTTCATCAACAATTCTACTCGTATGCACCCGTATTCGTACTCGTACAATACACAGCTTTTAGATGTATGTACTATTGGTATATACACTCCAATGATCAGCTCTTAGCAGCCCATGTGAGTCACCTAACACATGTGGGAACCATCATTTGGCAACTAGCATGAAATATCTCATAAAATTACAAAAATATGAGTAATCATTCATGACTTATTTACATGAAAACAAAATTACATATCCTTTATATCTAATCCATACACCAACGACCAAAAACACCTACAAACACTTTCATTCTTCAATTTTCTTTATCAAATTGATCTCTCTCAAGTTCTATCTTCAAGTTCTAAGTGTTCTTCATAAATTCCAAAAGTTCTAGTTTCATAAAATCAAGAATACTTCCAAGATTGCAAGTTTACTTCCAAGTTTTCTAAATCCATTCCAAGTAATCATCCAAGATCAAGAAACCTTTGTTACTTACAGTAGGTTATCTTTCTAATACAAGGTAATAATCATATTCAAACTTTAATTTAATTTCTATAACTATAACAATCTTATTTCGAGTGAAAATCTTACTTGAAATTGTTTTCGTGTCATGATTCTGCTTCAAGAACTTTCAAGCCATCTAAGGATCCTTTGAAGCTAGATCTATTTTTCTCATTTCCAGTAGGTTTATCCAAGGAAATTGAGGTAGTAATGATGTTCATAACATCATTCGATTCATACATATAAAGCTATCTTATTCGAAGGTTTAAACTTGTTATCACTAGAACATAGTTTAGTTAATTCTAAACTTGTTCGCAAATAAAAGTTAATCCTTCTAACTTGACTTTTAAAATTAACTAAACACATGTTATATATCTATATGATATTCTAACTTAATGATTTAAAACCTGGAAACACGAAAAACACCGTAAAACCGGATTTACGCCGTCGTAGTAACACCGCGGGCTGTGTTGGGTTAGTTAATTAAAAACTATGATAAACTTTGATTTAAAAGTTGTCATTCTGGGAAAATGATTTTTATTATGAACATGAAACTATATCCAAAAATTATGGTTAAACTCAAAGTGGAAGTATGTTTTCTAAAATGGTCATCTAGACGTCGTTCTTTCGACTGAAATGACTACCTTTACAAAAACGACTTGTTACTTATTTTTCCGACTATAAACCTATACTTTTTATCTTTAGATTCATAAAATATAGTTCAATATGAAACCATAGCAATTTGATTCACTCAAAATGGATTTAAAATGAAGAAGTTATGGGTAAAACAAGATTGGATAATTTTTCTCATTTTAGCTACGTGAAAATTGGTAACAAATCTATTCCAACCATAACTTAATCAACTTGTATTGTATATTATGTAATCTTGAGATACCATAGACACGTATACAATGTTTCGACCTATCATGTCGACACATCTATATATATTTCGGAACAACCATAGACACTCTATATGTGAATGTTAGAGTTAGCTATATAGGGTTGAGGTTGATTCCAAAATATATATAGTTTGAGTTGTGATCAATACTGAGATACGTATACACTGGGTCGTGGATTGATTCAAGATAATATTTATCGATTTATTTCTGTACATCTAACTGTGGACAACTAGTTGTAGGTTACTAACGAGGACAGCTGACTTAAAAAACTTAAAACATCAAAATATATTAAAAGTGTTGTAAATATATTTTGAACATACTTTGATATATATGTATATATTGTTATAGGTTCGTGAATCAACCAGTGACCAAGTCTTACTTCCCAATGAAGTAAAAATCTGTGAAAGTGAGTTATAGTCCCACTTTTAAAATCTAATATTTTTGGGACGAGAATACATGCAGGTTTTATAAATGATTTACAAAATAGACACAAGTACGTGAAACTACATTCTATGGACACAAGTACGTGAAACTACATTCTATGGTTGAATTATCGAAATCGAATATGTCCCTTTTTATTAAGTCTGGTAATCTAAGAATTAGGGAACAGACACCCTAATTGACGCGAATCCTAAAGATAGATCTATTGGGCCTAACAAACCCCATCCAAAGTACCGGATGCTTTAGTACTTCGAAATTTATATCATATCTGAAGGGTGTCCCGGAATGATGGGGATATTCTTATATATACATCTTGTTAATGTCGGTTACCAGGTGTTCACCATATGAATGATTTTTATCTCTATGTATGGGATGTGTATTGAAATATGAAATCTTGTGGTCTATTGTTACGATTTGATATATATAGGTTAAACCTATAACTCACCAACATTTTTGTTGACGTTTAAAGCATGTTTATTCTCAGGTGAATACTAAGAGCTTCCGCTGTTGCATACTAAAATAAGGACAAGATTTGGAGTCCATGTTTGTATGATATTGTGTAAAAACTGCATTCAAGAAACTGATTTTGATGTAACATATTTGTATTGTAAACCATTATGTAATGGTCGTGTGTAAACAGGATATTTTAGATTATCATTATTTGATAATCTACGTAAAGCTTTTTAAACCTTTATTTATGAAATAAAGGTTATGGTTTGTTTTAAAAATGAATGCAGTCTTTGAAAAACGTCTCATATAGAGGTCAAAACCTCGCAACGAAATCAATTAATATGGAACGTTTTTAATCAATAAGAACGGGACATTTCAGTTGGTATCCGAGCGTTGGTCTTAGAGAACCAGAAAATTTGAATTAGTGTGTCTTATCGAGTTTGTTAGGATGCATTAGTGAGTCTGGACTTCGATCGTGTTTTCTTTAAAAATGATTGCTTAACATTTTTGTTGGAAACTATATATTATTAACATGTATATATTATGTGATATATTAATCTCTTAACATGTTTGATATTGTGTGATAGATGTCTACCTCTAGCACAAATCCCACTGACTCACCTAATAATAACAAAGAGACGAATATATATTGGACTGATTCACAAGTTCCCGAAGAAGAACCGGAAGAAGAATCAGAACCGGAAGAGGAGGAACCGGAGGAGGAAATAGAACCGGTGGGGGAAATAATAAAATGGTTAAGTAATAGAAAATCCTCAACCAACTGACCAAGGTTAATTATGGTCAATGGTGTTTCCGCCAAGGAAGCAAAATATTGGAAGGATTACCAATTCTCCGATGAATCGGATTCCGACGAGAATTCCGATGATGTTATAGAAATTACCCCAACTGAATTTAAAAAGGCAAAAGAAAATAATAAGGGAAAAGGCATAAAAATAGAGAAATCTAATTCCAACCCCGATGAACTTTATATGTATCGTCAACCCCCGAAGCCCTTAAGTTGTAACAATGACCCGGGAACCTCTAAACCACCAGGTTTTTCTAAACCAATGTGGAAAACCACGGCTCGTATTAGGGGAACATCATATATCCCTAGAAACTTGACAAAACGAACCAAAACCGAAGAAGAAGAAGAAACGAGCGAGTCGGAATAAGATAGTTGTATTCGTGTGGTGTAATATATGTAATATAGTGTGCTTATGCTTTATGATATATGTAAAAATTGCTTGTATTAATAAGTAATTTTTTTATGAATCTAACTCTTGTCTATTTTATAGTTTAAAAACACAAAATGGATAGACAACCCAATATTTTAAGAGACCTACCCGGAGACATGATTGATGAAATCTTGTCTAGAGTCGGTTAGAATTCCTCGGCACAACTATTTAAGGCGAAATCAGTTTGTAAGACATTCGAAGAACGTTCCAAGAATGTCTTGGTTTATAAGAGACTTTCGTTTGAAAGATGGGGGATATCACATTGGGAAACCCATAAGTTACGATGTGTTTACTTTGACGCATATATTGCGGGGAACCCAAATGCTATTTTACGCAACGGGTGAAGAAATTATTTTGACTCAATGTATCATAATATAGGACTTCATGATTTAGAAAAAGCGGCTAACATGCAACATAAAGAAGCATGCTATGCTTACGGGTTAGTAATGTTCGCTTCTCACCAAAGTGAGAAAAAGAACATCGGGCTACAACTATTAAACAAAACGTTCCCACAAGTGACGGAGTCGGTAATTGGGGTAAGAAATGAGGTTTTTAGGTTATTACGAGACTGTTGGTCATTACGTAACCCTCGTCCCTTTGACGACATTACAACACGCTGTCTTATCAACGGCCATAACGGTTATGTTCCACAAGACCAAGGATGGGAAGTAGTCATAGTAAAACCAGAATGCATGACTTGTTTCTGGACGTATGAATTACGTGTCTTTATTGCCTTTGCTGAACGACTTGTGTACTAGCTAGAATTATCTTCACAACTATCTTGTATCAAAGTTATTGTGTGCTATATTTCATGCTTTATGTAAAATAAGCGGTATTGTAAGTTTGTAAAATATTGTATAAAAGTTTGAACGCGAAATATTATTATAATCAGTTTTTCATATAGAATTGTAGTAGTTGAATTGTATATTAGCTACTAAGTATGAACTTAACGGGTAGGTACTACCCGAATTTAAACTTATAAAACGCTAATATGAAGAAAAAGCTTTTATAAATGAGTTCATATTATGCTACGAAATACTATTAACCACTCTTAATATTCTGTATGATTAACTTGTTCCATTTGACTATTTTGAAGGAAATGGCACCGACTACTCGACACACCGTGAATATGAATGAAGAGGAATTCCGTACTTTTCTAGCTTCAAACATAGCCGCAGTACAGGCTGCGCTACATACCAATAATAACCTTGGATCTAGCAGTACAGGAAATCGTGTAGGATGCACCTACAAAGAATTCACTGCCTGCAAACCTTTGGAATTTGATGGAACCGAAGGACCGATCGGATTGAAATGGTGGACCGAGAAGGTCGAATCAGTGTTTGCCATAAGTAAGTGTACTGAAGAGGACAAAGTGAAGTACGCTATGCATACCTTCACAGGTTCTGCGTTAACATGGTGGAATCCCTATCTAGAGCAAGTGGGACAAGATGATGCGTACGCACTACCGTGGTCAGCATTCAAGAACTTGATGAACGAGAAGTACCGTCCCAGAACCGAGGTCAATAAGCTCAAGACAGAACTTAGAGGGTTACGAACCCAAGGATTTGATATTACCACGTACGAAAGACGATTCACAGAATTGTGCCTATTGTGTCCAGGAGCGTTCGAAGATGAGGAAGAGAAGATCGACATGTTTGTGAAAGGATTACCGGAAAGAATCCAAGAAGATATAAGTTCACACGAGCCCGCCTCCATACAACAGGCATGTAGAATGGCTCACAAACTAGTGAACCAGATTGAGGAAAGAATTAAAGAACAGACGGCTGAAGAGGCCAATGTGAAGCAAGTCAAAAGAAAGTGGGAGGAAAACGGTGATAAGAATCACCAATACAACAACAACAGCAATTACAATAATAATCGCAACAATTATCCCAACAATCGCAACATTAATCGCAACTACAACAAACGGCCCAACAACAACAACAACAACAACAACAACAACAACAACAACAACAACAACAACAACAACAACAACAACAACAACAACAACAACAGCAACTACAACAATCATCCCAATAACAATAACAACCGCAACAACAACAACAATCAGAAGCAGCTATGCCAAAGGAGTGAAAAGTATCACTCGGGGTTCTGCACCAAATTTTACAACAAGTGTAAAAGAAATGGTCATAGCGTGGCGAAGTGTGAGGTCTACGGACCAGGGGTTAACAGAACGAAAGGAACAAATGGTGTCAGAACGAGTAATGGCGGAGCAAGTAGTGTCAGAGCAAGTTATGCCAATGTAGTTTGTTATAAATGTGGAAAACCGGGCCACATTATTAGAAATTGCCCGAAACAGGAGAACACGAATGGACAAGGCCGCGGAAGAATTTTCAATATTAATGCGGCAGAGGCACAGGAAGACCCGGAGCTTGTTACGGGTACGTTTCTTATTGACAATAAATCTGCTTATGTTTTATTTGATTCGGGTGCGGATAGAAGCTATATGAGTAGAGATTTTTGTGCTAAATTAAGTTGTCCATTGACGCCGTTGGATAGTAAATTTTTACTCGAATTAGCAAACGGTAAATTAATTTCAGCAGATAATATATGCCGGAATCGAGAAATTAAACTGGGTAGCGAAATATTTAAGATTGATTTGATACCAGTAGAGTTAGGGAGTTTTGATGTAATAGTTGGCATGGACTGGCTGAAGAAGGTGAAAGCAGAGATCGTATGTTATAAAAATGCAATTCGCATTGTACGAGAAGAAGGAGAACCCTTAATGGTGTACGGAGAAAAGGGCAACATGAAGCTACATCTTATTAGTAATTTGAAGGCACAAAAACTAATAAGAAAAGGTTGCTATGCTGTTCTAGCACACGTCGAGAAAGTACAAACTGAAGAAAAGAGCATCAATGATGTTCCCGTCGCAAAAGAATTTCCCGATGTATTTCCGAAAGAATTACCGGGACTACCTCCACATCGATCTGTTGAATTTCAAATAGATCTTGTACCAGGAGCTGCACCAATAGCCCGTGCTCCTTATAGACTCGCACCCAGCGAGATGAAAGAACTGCAAAGCCAACTGCAAGAACTATTAGAACGTGGTTTCATTCGACCAAGCACATCACCATGGGGAGCTCCTGTTTTGTTTGTCAAGAAGAAGGATGGTACATTTAGGTTGTGTATTGACTACAGAGAGTTGAACAAACTTACCATCAAAAACCGTTATCCACTGCCGAGAATTGACGACTTATTTGATCAACTACAAGGCTCGTCAGTTTATTCGAAGATCGATTTACGTTTTGGATATCATCAAATGCGAGTAAAGGAGGATGATATTCCAAAAACTGCTTTTAGGACGCGTTATGGTCATTACGAGTTTATGTTTATGCCGTTTGGATTGACTAACGCACCAGATGTGTTCATGGACCTTATGAACCGAGTGTGTGGGCCATATCTTGACAAGTTTGTCATTGTTTTCATCGATGGCATACTTATTTACTCAAAGAATGATCAAGAGAACGAAGAACATTTGAGAAAAGTGCTAGAAGTATTGAGGAAAGAAAAACTGTACGCTAAGTTTTCAAAGTGTGCATTTTGGTTGGAAGAAGTTCAATTCCTCGGTCACATAGTGAACAAAGAAGGTATCCAGGTGGACCCGGCAAAGATCGAAACCACTAAAAAGTGGGAAACCCCAAAAACTCCGAAGCATATACGTCAATTTTTAGGATTGACTGGTTACTACAGAAGATTCATCCAAGATTTCTCCAAAATAGCAAAACCCTTGACTGCATTAACGCATAAAGGGAAGAAATTTGAATGGAAGGATGAACAAGAGAAGGCATTTCAATTATTGAAGAAAAAGATAACTACGGCACCTATATTGTCATTGCCTGAAGGGAATGATGATTTTGTGATTTATTGTGACGCATCAAAGCAAGGTCTCGGTTGTGTATTAATGCAACGGACGAAGGTGATTGCTTATGCGTCTAGACAATTGAAGATTCACGAGCAAAATTATACGACGCATGATTTGGAATTAGGCGCGGTTATTTTTACATTAAAGACTTGGAGGCACTACTTATATGGGGTCAAAAGTATTATATATACCGACCACAAAAGTCTTCAACACATATTTAATCAGAAACAACTGCATATGAGGCAGCGTAGGTGGATTGAATTGTTGAATGATTACGACTTTAAGATTCGTTACCACCCGGGGAAGGCAAATATGGTAGCCGACGCCTTGAGCAGAAAGGACAGAGAACCCATTCGAGTAAAATCTATGAATATAATGATTCACACTAACGTTACTACTCAAATAAAGGAGGCGCAACAAGGAGTTTTAAAAGAGGGAAATTTAAAGGATGAAATACCTAAAGGATCGGAGAAGCATCTTAATATTCGGGAAGACGGAACCCGGTATAGGGCTGAAAGAATTTGGGTACCAAAATTTGGAGATATGAGAGAAATGGTACTTAGAGAAGCTCATAAAACCAGATACTCAATACATCCTGGAACGGGGAAGATGTACAAGGATCTTAAGAAACATTTTTGGTGGCCAGGTATGAAAGCCGATATTGCTAAATATGTAGGAGAATGTTTAACGTGTTCTAAGGTCAAAGCTGAACATCAGAAACCATCAGGTCTACTACAACAACCTAAAATCCCGGAATGGAAATGGGAAAACATTACCATGGATTTCATTACTAAATTGCCAAGGACTGCAAGTGGTTATGATACTATTTGGGTAATAGTTGATCGTCTCACTGTGATGACCCGGAAATTTCTGACCAAATTTAAACTTAATCTTTATATATTTCCGACATGATAATCAAAGTCTATAATATTGAGTCTCGAAAATTTTGGAACAATGTTCATATAATCATTTACCCTGTGACTATTTCCGATGATTCACGAACCTTTAATTGTAAACAGAAATATATGTATAAATAATTATATAGGTAAACAAGTATATATAATAAACTAAATATATTAATGTACTAGTATGTGATTTAGTTATTATGAACGATAATTTAAAATGACTAAAACTTATTATTTGAATATAGAGAGCAGACTGAATATACATAATTTATCAATAATAACAAAGTAATTAAATATTATACTTAGATATTAATTGTTTCAATATATGTAATTAATATAATTATTCACTTAATACTTAAAACATAATTGTATATATATAGTAGTATATATATAAATGAATTCTATTCATAACTAGTAATTATATGGATATAATAATATAGTAAAATGTATAAATAATAAATACTCAAAATATGTTATTTGAAATTAAAGTATAGCTGTATTAGCAATATTATTATTACATTAAATAATAATATCAATATTAGTATTGGTAATAAATATATATCATATAAATATGAAATTAGTAGATAAATTGTTGTATTATTATTATTAATATTCTAATATTCATTATCAATATTGGTATGATTATAATTAGTATTATTATTATTGTTCATAATATTATTGATATAAATTTATAGCTATCATTACTATTAATAATATTATTATTACTATTATATTAATAAAAATTGTATTATTAAGTGTGTTATTATTATAATTATATTTAATATTAAGATTTATTATAATCTATAAAATAAATAAATATAAGAGACATACTAATACAAGTATATAAAAACAGATGGATATATATACAGATAAATATATGCTATATATACAGCCATTTATATTTAAAAAAAATCAGTATTATTTTCTATTATTTTTCTTATTATTATTATTATTATTATTATTATTATTATTATATTATTTATAATCTAAAAAGAAATTAGAAAGTTAAGAGTTTGTTACATATAGCTATCCAACTGTATCAGGATTTGTTTTTTTACGTCTACCAGATTGATTCCTTCTGTCCCAATATCAAACAAATCTGTTACAGATTAATATCAACGTTTATTTTTTTTATTTATTTTACTGAACGAATATTTTTCTGTGAAGTCAATCCAACTAGAAAACAAATGTTAATTTAGTCACATTAGCTGTAATATTATCTATTAACCTCTATATAATACTATGTATATGCAATTCGATTGAGAACAACAAAAATCAAATTAAATTTTAAGATATCTGCAAGTTACCTCTGTTCTTGTTGTATTTTTCAAACTACTTGAATTCGAAATATAATTCAAAATGTGTTAATGCAGTTTCATCAGAAATCATTCGTTTAAACTAGCTGCAAAGTTCCAAAACTCAATTTTTCTTATCGATTCTCAATTCTGAAGTCAAAGTTAATTTTTTCAAAAGTCAAAGAATTTGGTCTTGGGAAAATTCGAATTCAATTTGATGTTATAAGTTAAATTAAAGGTTCATAAAGTTTCTAATGATGATTTAACATCCTTTTCATGTTATAATCAAAATGTATAACAGCCTCTAGAAGTGATTTTGATTTGGAGTTTCATACGTGTTCTTCATAACATTTTAAATTCAAATTTTTTTTATTTTTTTCTGTTTTAATTAAACTTAACACTTGTAAATCGTTTCTGTAAATATTTTAAAGCCTAATAAAATCAATTCGTAACCTGTTTCGAGCTTTGATTAAGTTGTTCTGTCAGAGGATATCGTGAAGAAGAAGATGAAGGGGAAACTAGAATCAGATAGCATTAAGTTAAATACAATAAAAATTCTAAGTATACATGAAAAACAGAAAACAGAGGGATGGCTAAGTGTTGTATTAGTTAACGAGAGGTCGGAGGTTCAAGCCCGGGCGATGGCAGTTTTCTTCTTTTTGAGCTATTTTCTCAAGGTAGCCAATTTAATTATTTAGTTATTAATTATTATTAATATTAATATTATTATTGTTATTGTTATTATTGTTATTGACATACTTATTGTTATTATGTTAAAAGGTTATTATTAACAAAATGATTATTAATATATTTTATGATATTATCATTACCATTACTAGTATTAAACTTATAAATTATTTGTAATATCATTTAAAACTTATTATTAGTATTAGTATTATTATTATTATTATTATTATTATTATTATTATTATTATTATTATTATTATTATTATTATTATTATTATTATTATTATTATTATTATTATTATTATTATTATTATTATTATTATTATTATTATTATTATTATTGTTATTATTAGTATTAGTATTAGAATTTTAACTACTATTATTAATATCAAATATTACAATTCTCTTTGTCATTAGCATTAATACAAATGTCATGAATATTAATATCATTTTAGTATTAGCCTTATGTACCATTATTATTATTGTTAACACTATTATGTTTATTATTATTACTAGTGATATGAGTATAATTACTAATAATATTATCTTTATTAATAATATAAATATTAATAATGTATTATTAAACTTATTATTATTATCATTAGTTGTAAAATGGATAGTTTTATATAAAAATACAGTACAACAATAATAAAATTTACATACCACTATACTGTTATTATTAAAATGATAATTATTAAACTATATATATAAAAGGTATCAATTAATACGTAAATATATATTGTTATCATATATAGACTCCAATATATATTTTTGTAACATATTATAAAGAATAGTAATATTAGTTATATTTATTATATAAACTAAATATATTAAATCGATTTAAATAACAAATGATATAACAAGTAAATTATTAATAATAATTTATATAAATTCGCTCGATTATGATTATGTGTTTTAATAGATATACAAATGATATATGTTCGTGAATATGAGGCCAACCCTGCATTGTTCAATTGTTCATTATCGTCCTATGTATTTTTACAACAAAATACATTAGGTGAGTTTCATTCGCCCTTTTTAATCTTTATGTTTTTGGGCTGAGAATACATGCAAATGCTTTATTAACTGTTTTACAATATTTATATGCATGAGTTTCATTAATCCCCTTTTAAATGCTTTTGCAATATATATTTTTAGGACTGAGAATACATGCGCTGTTTTTATAACTGTTTTACGAAATAGACACAAGTAATCGAAACTACATTCTATGGTTGGATTATTAAACCGAATATGCCCTTTTTATTAAGTCTGGTAATCTAAGAATTAGGGAACAGACACCCTAATTGACCCGAACTCTAAAGATAGATCTATCGGGCCCAACAAGCCCCATCCAAAGTACCGGATGCTTTAGTACTTCGAAATTTATATCATGTCCGAAGGAGGATCCCGGAATGATGGGGATATTCTTATATGCATATTATGAATGTTGGTTACCAGGTGTTCAATCCATATGAATGATATTTTTGTCTCTATGCATGGGACGTTTATTTATGAGAAATGAAAATCTTGTGGTCTATTAAAATGATGGAAATGATTATTTATGTTAAACTAATGAACTCACCAACCTTTTGGTTGACACTTGAAAGCATGTTTATTCTCAGGTATGAAAGAAATCTTTCGCTGTGCATTTGCTCATTTTAGAGATATTACTTGGAGTCATTCATGACATATTTCAAAAGACGTTGCATTCGAGTCATTGAGTTCATCAAGATTATTGTTAAGTCAATTATAGTTGGGTATATTCTGAAATGGAATGCAATGTTTGTAAAATGTATCATATAGAGTTCAAATACCTCGCGATGTAATCAACTGTTGTGAATCGTTTATAATTGATATGGACTTCGTCCGGATGGATTAGGACGGGTCTTGACAGTTGGTATCAGAGCAGAGATCTTAGCGAACCAGGTCTGCATTAGTGTGTCTAACTGATAAGTCATTAGGAGGCATTAGTGAGTCTGGACTTCGACCGTGTCTGCATGTCAAAAGTTTTGCTTATCATTTCTAGTCGAAAATCATCTGCTTATCATTCTTAGAGAATCACTTGCTTATCATTCTTAGTCTAGACATGTTTTACTGCATTGACTGCATGAATAGTGTATAGACAAAAATTCATATCTTAGCGTATCTTCTACTTCATATCTTAGCGTATCTGTTACTGTAACTTTGTCTGACATATTCTATAGATTCCTCCGTAACTTATGGGATTTTAGTATTATATATGCATATGTAAATTATGTATTGCAGGGTACTAATTTACATCCTATAATCTATTTCTTATCGAAAATCCTTCATCTGATTGTGCAAGATGAATCCCTCAACCAGTTCGAGTCCCTCAGATTTCGATAGCTATTCCGATTGTTATTCCGACAGCTATTCCGACATGGATATTCACCTAAGCTTCGAAAGCGATGTCACCAGAATTTATCAATCAATCAGCCATCCCCAATTCATCTGATGCATTCGTAGTTGACTTAATCAATGGAGACGCGAAGAAGGTGATTCCTTCCACAAACCGAATTCACCTCTTGGCGAAGAACCTGAAGCACTTACCAGTGAACCAGTTCAAAACACCATCTTCACTTTCATTTCCAGAGTAGCTTGACACAATTATATTCTATCCATAATTCTAAACCTTATTCATTCGCTCGTTTCAACCGACAATCATCCCGAAATAATAGAAGAAGTCAACAAACTTCGCGCTCGAAAAATAAATTTGAAGAATATGGTGCAAAATGTTCCAGCTTCAGCAACATCACCGGCACCAACAGTACCATCAGTAACAGCACAAGTACCATCAACAATCTATGCCTCAACATCTCATTCGGTACCTCGAGTATAATCATCGTTCTACGTACCGTTCTACAGCGATTATCTTCGTTCCTCATGACGATTAAGTAATCTCTAAATGTTTTAGAGATTATGTATTCTAGTTTTAACGATAAATCAAATGAGATTAGTATCATTTTGACTCATTAAATCTATAGTTACATCTGAAGAAAATATATATGTATATATATTTCCATAAAGATTGTAATTAAAAAGTTCTTTTGTACAAATTGTTAATGTTGAAAATATTTTAACGGGTAGGTATTACCCTAGAAATATTTAGATTTCGCATTAATAAGTTACACTGTACATTCTTCGAATTTGATTCAACGATCATTTACTATCCTATTTACAACCACCGATTTACATATACGTCAACACAGAGTAACCATTTTCAATCAATTTCATATTTGGATTTTGACCTATCAGAATCCAACAAGTAGCATAATGAAGAAAACATTTAACAAAATAAAATTTGTTAGAAACAAACAAATTAACTATGAGAAATTTGGTTAAGAATTCACGCTAACTATTCCTAGCTAACTGCTCCTAGCTAACTGATTACATTTTATTTATCGCAATTTAATTATCACAATTTTTATCGCAATTTTTTTTTATTCTCGCAATTTTATTTATCGTCATTTAATTTCTGTTATTTACTTTACGCACTTTATTTATCGTTATTTAATTTCTGTTATTTATTTTATGCATTTTAAATATCGGGACACGTATACAAGGTTTTGACATATCCTATCGACGCATCTATATATATTATTTGGAATAACCATAGACACTCTATATGCAGTAATGATCGAGTTCTCTATACAGGGTTGAGGTTGATTCTACAATAATATATATAGTTTGAGTTGTGATTGAGTCTGAGACGTATACGGGTCACGATACGTATTAATTCGAATATTATATATAATTATATATGAATTATTATTGTACACTGCTAACTGTGAACTATCAAAATTGGACAATTAAAATGAATTAAAATATTAATTATAACATATGAAACTAAATAATTCTTCAAGTTTGCCACTTGATTTCATCTTAAACCTCAATTGTATCTTGACGATTACAATCTGCATTCAAACCCTTCATGATTCTTGAAAATACCTCAATCGATAGGATGAATCAACCGCACTTCATCTACGGAAGGAAAGATTTATGCATATAGTTATGCACCTGAGAAACTCTCGGCAACTGAGTAAAAGGTTTAACCCGTAGCCGCGTCTGATCCTTTGACATTTATTAGCAAAAATAACTTTGCGATCCCTTTTCAAGGTAGCCAATTTTGTCACAGCTCCAGCAAGTCAACTTCGACTTTTCATTCGAAGTAGCCTTACTATAATCCTGATATATACGATTACCCTTTTGATACCGGAGAATTCTTGCATATTCCACCATATTACCATCAGCGTTTAATCATCTAAAAACACAAATTTTCCTGAAACCACCTCGGATTAATAACCGATGATTCAAATATCATAGCATTAAACGCAGAGGAAACAGAAAAATGGTGGATGGTCTAAACGACCAAAAGTTTGATGATAAAGAAAGGAGTGCTAGGAACGCTCGATAGAAAATTGGGTATTGAAAAACAGATTGAGCTACCCATGAAGGAGACCAAGGATAAATATAAGGACCAAACCCTATATTCAAAGGATTCAAGTAATTCTGGATCCGGTAAAATCTTTAGAGAATATCTTGCTCCGAAGTCATGTTAAAATCTTGCGGAAAATCTTTCTCCATCAACCATCGAACTTAGAAATTCCAAAATATCATCATCAATATCTTCGATATTTTTGAGGATATTTTCATAAATATTCTCGTTCGAAATTATATACCTCTTCGTGCTTCTTGTGTATCATTATATTGGAAACACTCAATAGAAAATGTAGTACTGAAAAGCAGATTATGCGAAACTATGAAGAAAGCCGTGGATAAATCACAAAGAATAAGTTTGACTTCAAAGAATCCAATAGATTCAATGCCTGCTGAAGTCTTTAGCGAATATTTTACTCTTTACTCTAAACCCTTACAGATAAATCTTCTTCATCATCCATTGATATTAGAAATTCCAAGATATCATCGTAGCTTTCATTATAAATATCCTCCATATTTCTGAAGATATTTTCATAACTATTCTTATCTGAAATTATTAATCTCTTCCTGATATCAGTGTTACATCATATAGAAACTGTTAATTTCTATATTATGTAAACTTTCAAGCTTAAAATTATGAATGTTATTGAAGTAATGTTGGGAACTGATGCATGAGGTAGTATAATATAATGACACTTGATCAATGTGATTATATTACAGTAAGTCATGCTGAGTTTCTAAATGGAACATGATGATTCACAGATTATAACGTCATCATGTGACATGTTACATAACTCTTTCATTCTGATTAACTTCTGAACATATCAAGAAAATATATTCTTGATAGTTCTATTTTCAGTGACTCTGGTAATTTGACAAATCAAATCGTGTTATTATGTTCTTTCTTGTTTAGAACATTATATTCATTCGAAACTCCATACTTACGAATTCTGGACCATTACAAGAGGTGTCCAATCGTAAAAAGAAGAAAAGAAGGGACAAAGCTCCAAAAGAAATAGAAATTAGAGTATAAATCGCAGCAAAGAGGAAGGAGTATTAACTGTGGATGACAATGATTATAGAAAACAGATATAGGGACATTGAAATATAAGGAAAGATATAAATCCCGATAACAACACCTAAATTACAAACCGTGTATATCAATGTTTATCGCAACATAAAGACACGGGAGAATTATAAGTACTATAACCCCAAGGGTAAAGTAGAAGTAAGTAGATTCCTCTGGTGGAAGTTGGAAAAGAAGAATAATTGTTTCGATAATAAGGATGAGGACAAGGATCATAACCGGATTAAGCATTATTATAATCTTTTGGATATATGAACTGAGAAAGAAGGCATAGAAGTGGTGGAAACTAATGGAACGGAAAAGGTAAATTTATAAGGGAAATATCAGACGGAGAAATCGAGGCAGATCACCGTATTTAATTATAGAGGTCTTAATTTTCTTAGTCGCCGAATAATCAAATCTTTTAGATTTCGAAGATTTTCTTTAAATCCCTTGAATTCCGGAATTCAATCGCGACTATGTCAAAAGTTATGGAAAATCTCCATTTCTTCATCTCGATCTATTGTGATAACTTCATTCATACGCTTCGATTAATCGAATCATTTTATCCATATTATTCAATGATAATAAAACTCTATTTATCAACTCATATTCGTCATGAAAACATTTTTTTTGTTAACCATGACCACCTCACTCAAATTTCGGGACGAAATTTCTTTAACGGGTAGGTACTGTGATGACCCGAAAATTTCCGACCAAATTTAAACTTAATCTTTATATATTTCCGACACGATAAGCAAAGTCTATAATATTGAGTCTCGAAAATTTTGGAACAATGTTCATATAATCATTTACCCTGTGACTATTTCCGACGATTCACGAACCTTTAATTGTAAACAGAAATATATGTATAAATAATTATATAGGTAAACAAGTATATATAATAAACTAAATATATTAATGTACTAGTATGTGATTTAGTTATTATGAACGATAATTTAAAATGACTAAAACTTATTATTTGAATATAGAGAGCAGATTGAATATACATAATTTATCAATAATAACAAAGTAATTAAATATTATACTTAGATATTAATTGTTTCAATATATGTAATTAATATAATTATTCACTTAATACTTAAAACATAATTGTATATATATAGTAGTATATATATAAATGAATTCTATTCATAACTAGTAATTATATGGATATAATAATATAGTAAAATGTATAAATAATAAATACTCAAAATATGTTATTTGAAATTAAAGTATAGTTGTATTAGCAATATTATTATTACATTAAATAATAATATCAATATTAGTATTGGTAATAAATATATATCATATAAATATGAAATTAGTATATAAATTGTTGTATTATTATTATTAATATTCTAATATTCATTATCAATATTGGTATGATTATAATTAGTATTATTATTATTGTTCATAATATTATCGATATAAATTTATAGCTATCATTACTATTAATAATATTATTATTACTATTATATTAATAAAAATTGTATTATTAAGTGTGTTATTATTATAATTATATTTAATATTAAGATTTATTATAATCTATAAAATAAATAAATATAAGAGACATACTAATACAAGTATATAAAAATAGATGGATATATATACAGATAAATATATGCTATATATACAGCCATTTATATATAAAAAAATCAGTATTATTTTCTATTATTTTTCTTATTATTTTTCTTATTATTATTATTATTATTATTATATTATTTATAATCTAAAAAGAAATTAGAAAGTTAAGAGTTTGTTACATATAGCTATCCAACTGTATCAGGATTTGTTTTTTTACGTCTACCAGATTGATTCCTTCTGTCCCAATATCAAACAAATCTGTTACAGATTAATATCAACGTTTATTTTTTTTATTTATTTTACTGAACGAATATTTTTCTGTGAAGTCAATCCAACTAGAAAACAAATGTTAATTTAGTCACATTAGCTGTAATATTATCTATTAACCTCTATATAATACTATGTATATGCAATTCGATTGAGAACAACAAAAATTAAATTAAATTTTAAGATATCTGCAAGTTACCTCTGTTCTTGTTTTATTTTTCAAACTACTTGAATTCGAAATATAATTCAAAATGTGTTAATGCAGTTTCATCAGAAATCATTCATTTAAACTAGCTGCAAAGTTCCAAAACTCAATTTTTCTTATCGATTCTCAATTCTGAAGTCAAAGTTAATTTTTTCAAAAGTCAAAGAATTTGTTCTTGGGAAAATTCGAATTCAATTTGATGTTATAAGTTAAATTAAAGGTTCATAAAGTTTCTAATGATGATTTAACATCCTTTTCATGTTATAATCAAAATGTATAACAGCCTCTAGAAGTGATTTTGATTTGGAGTTTCATACGTGTTCTTCATAACATTTTAAATTCAAATTTTTTTATATTTTTCTGTTTTAATTAAACTTAACACTTGTAAATCGTTTCTGTAAATATTTTAAAGCCTAATAAAATCAATTCGTAACCTGTTTCGAGCTTTGATTAAGTTGTTCTATCAGAGGATATCGTGAACAAGAAGATGAAGGGGAAACTAGAATCAGATAGCATTAAGTTAAATACAATAAAAATTCTAAGTATACATGAAAAACAGAAAGCAGATGGATGGCTAAGTGTTGTGTTAGTTAACGAGAGGTCGGAGGTTCAAGCCCGGGCGATGGCAGTTTTCTTCTTTTTGAGCTATTTTCTCAAGGTAGCCAATTTAATTATTTAGTTATTAATTATTATTAATATTAATATTATTATTGTTATTGTTATTATTGTTATTAACATACTTATTGTTATTATGTTAAAAGGTTATTATTAACAAAATGATTATTAATATATTTTATGATATTATCATTACCATTACTAGTATTAAACTTATAAATTATTTGTAATATCATTTAAAACTTATTATTAGTATTATTATTATTATTATTATTATTATTATTATTATTATTATTATTATTATTATTATTATTATTATTATTATTATTATTATTATTATTATTATTATTATTATTATTAATATTATTGTTATTATTAGTATTAGTATTAGCATTTTAACTACTATTATTAATATCAAATATTACAATTCTCTTTGTCATTAGCATTAATACAAATGTCATGAATATTAATATCATTTTAGTATTAGCCTTAAGTACCATTATTATTATTGTTAACACTATTATGTTTATTATTATTACTAGTGATATGAGTATAATTACTAATAATATTATCTTTATTAATAATATAAATATTAATAATGTATTATTAAACTTATTATTATTATCATTAGTTGTAAAATGGATAGTTTTATATAAAAATACAATACAACAATAATAAAATTTACATACCACTATACTGTTATTATTAAAATGATAATTATTAAACTATATATATAAAAGGTATCAATTAATACATAAATATATATTGTTATCATATATAGACTCTAATATATATTTTTGTAACATATTATAAAGAATAGTAATATTAGTTATATTTATTATATAAACTAAATATATTAAATCGATTTAAATAACAAATGATATAACAAGTAAATTATTAATAATAATTTATTTAAATTCGCTCGATTATGATTATGTGTTTTAATAGATATACAAATGATATAGGTTCGTGAATACAAGGCCAACCCTGCATTGTTCAATTGTTCATTATCGTCCTATGTATTTTTACAACAAAATACATTAGGTGAGTTTCATTCGCCCTTTTTACTCTTTACGTTTTTGGGCTGAGAATACATGCAAATGCTTTATTAACTGTTTTACAATATTTATATGCGTGAGTTTCATTAATCCCCTTTTAAATGCTTTTGCAATATATATTTTTGGGACTGAGAATACATGCGCTATTTTTATAACTGTTTTACGAAATAGACACAAGTAATCGAAACTACATTCTATGGTTGGATTATTAAACCGAATATGCCCTTTTTATTAAGTCTGGTAATCTAAGAATTAGGGAACAGACACCCTAATTGATGCGAACTCTAAAGATAGATCTATCGGGCCCAACAAGCCCCATCCAAAGTACCGGATGCTTTAGTACTTCGAAATTTATATCATGTCCGAAGGAGGATCCCAGAATGATGGGGATATTCTTATATGCATATTGTAAATTTCGGTTACCAGGTGTTCAATCCATATGAATGATATTTTTGTCTCTATGCATGGGACGTTTATTTATGAGAAATGAAAATCTTGTGGTCTATTAAAATGATGGAAATGATTATTTATGTTAAACTAATGAACTCACCAACCTTTTGGTTGACACTTGAAAGCATGTTTATTCTCAGGTATGAAAGAAATCTTCCGCTGTGCATTTGCTCATTTTAGAGATATTACTTGGAGTCATTCATGACATATTTCAAAAGACGTTGCATTCGAGTCATTGAGTTCATCAAGATTATTGTTAAGTCAATTATAGTTGGGTATATTCTGAAATGGTATGCATGCCATCAATTTTCGTTGTAAAGAAAGATTGTCTTTTAAAATGGAATGCAATGTTTGTAAAATGTATCATATAGAGGTCAAATACCTCGCGATGTAATCAACTGTTGTGAATCGTTTATAATCGATATGGACTTCGTCCGGATGGATTAGGACGGGTCTTGACACTCACCAAGTCAGCACACTTCCTGCCAATAAGAGAAGATGACAAGATGGAGAAGTTAGCACGACTGTATTTGAAGGAAGTCATCTCCAGACATGGAATACCAATCTCTATTATCTCTGATAGGGATGGCAGATTTATTTCAAGATTCTGGCAGACATTACAGCAAGCATTGGGAACTCGTCTAGACATGAGTACTGCCTATCATCCACAAACTGATGGGCAGAGCGAAAGGACGATACAAACGCTTGAGGACATGCTACGAGCTTGTGTTATTGATTTCAGAAACAGTTGGGATCGACATCTACCGTTAGCAGAATTTTCCTACAACAACAGCTACCATTCAAGCATTGAGATGGCGCCATTTG
This sequence comes from Rutidosis leptorrhynchoides, assembly GCF_046630445.1. Classification (NCBI taxonomy): domain Eukaryota; kingdom Viridiplantae; phylum Streptophyta; class Magnoliopsida; order Asterales; family Asteraceae; genus Rutidosis; species Rutidosis leptorrhynchoides. The sequence continues at coordinate 274,368,300 of NC_092340.1, read as the reverse complement.
AAGCACTTTATGGTAGAAAGTGCAGGTCTCCGATTTGTTGGAGTGAAGTGGGGGATAGACAGATTACGGGTCCGGAGATAATACAAGAAACTACCGAGAAAATCATCCAAATTCAACAAAGATTGAAAACCGCCCAGAGTCGACAAAAGAGCTACGCGGACAGTAAAAGAAAAGATATAGAGTTTGAAATTGGAGAAATGGTCATGCTTAAGATTTCACCTTGGAAAGGCGTTGTTCGATTTGGTAAACGGGGGAAACTAAATCCAAGGTACATTGGACCATTCAAGATTATAGATCGTGTCGGACCAGTAGCTTACCAACTGGAGCTACCTCAACAACTCGCGACTGTACATAACACTTTCTACGTCTCAAATTTGAAGAAATGTTTTGCTAAAGAAGATCTCACTATTTCGTTGGACGAAATCCAAATCAATGAAAAACTTCAATTCATTGAAGAACCCGTCGAAATAATGGATCGTGAGGTTAAGAGACTTAAACAAAACAAGATACCGATTGTTAAGGTTTGATGGAATGCTCGTAGAGGACCCGAGTTCACCTGGGAGCGTGAAGATTAGATGAAGAAGAAATACCCGCATTTATTTCTAGAAGATACGTCAACACCTCCAACTGCTTAAAATTTCGGGACGAAATTTATTTAACGGGTAGGTACTGTAGTGACCCGAACTTTTCCATGTTTATATATATATATATTAAATGAAATTGTTATTTACATGATTAAGTGTTTCCAACATGTTAAGCAATCAAACTTGTTAAGACTTGATTAATTGAAATAGGTTTCATATAGATAATTGACCACCCAAGTTGACCGGTGATTCACGAACGTTAAAACTTGTAAAAACTATACGATGACATATATATGGTTATATGTATAGTTAACATGATTTTATTATAAGCATGTATCTCATTAGGTATTTTAACAATGAGTTATATACATAAAAATGAGACTATTAATTTAAGATACTCGAAAACGATATATATAACGATTATCGTTATAACAACGTCTTACTAGGTACATATGAATCATATTAAGATATTGATACACTTGGTTAATTATGTTAAATGATAAGTAAATATATTATTACGTGTATTAACAATGAAATACATATGTAAAAATAAGACTACTAACTTAATGATTTCGAAACGAGACATATATGTAACGATTATCGTTGTAACGGCATTTAACTGTATATATATCATACTAAGATATATTATATATCATAATATCATGATAATATAACAATTTAACATCTCATTTGTTATAATAAACAATGGGTTAACAACATTCAACAAGATCGTTAACCTAAAGGTTTCAAAACAACATTTACATGTAACGACTAACGATGACTTAACGACTCAGTTAAAATGTATATACATGTAGTGTTTTAATATGTATTTATACACTTTTTAAAGACTTCAAGACACTTATCAAAATACTTCTACTTAACAAAAATGCTTACAATTACATCCTCGTTCAGTTTCATCAACAATTCTACTCGTATGCACCCGTATTCGTACTCGTACAATACACAGCTTTTAGATGTATGTACTATTGGTATATACACTCCAATGATCAGCTCTTAGCAGCCCATGTGAGTCACCTAACACATGTGGGAACCATCATTTGGCAACTAGCATGAAATATCTCATAAAATTACAAAAATATGAGTAATCATTCATGACTTATTTACATGAAAACAAAATTACATATCCTTTATATCTAATCCATACACCAATGACCAAAAACACCTACAAACACTTTCATTCTTCAATTTTCTTTATCAAATTGATCTCTCTCAAGTTCTATCTTCAAGTTCTAAGTGTTCTTCATAAATTCCAAAAGTTCTAGTTTCATAAAATCAAGAATACTTCCAAGATTGCAAGTTTACTTCCAAGTTTTCTAAATCCATTCCAAGTAATCATCCAAGATCAAGAAACCTTTGTTACTTACAGTAGGTTATCTTTCTAATACAAGGTAATAATCATATTCAAACTTTAATTCAATTTCTATAACTATAACAATCTTATTTCGAGTGGAAATCTTACTTGAAATTGTTTTCGTGTCATGATTCTGCTTCAAGAACTTTCAAGCCATCCAAGGATCCTTTGAAGCTAGATCTATTTTTATCATTTCCAGTAGGTTTATCCAAGGAACTTGAGGTAGTAATGATGTTCATAACATCATTCGATTCATACATATAAAGCTATCTTATTCGAAGGTTTAAACTTATAATTACTAGAACATAGTTTAGTTAATTCTAAACTTGTTCGCAAATAAAAGTTAATCCTTCTAACTTGACTTTTAAAATCAACTAAACACATGTTATATATCTATATGATATGCTAACTTAATGATTTAAAACCTGGAAACATGAAAAATACCGTAAAACCGGATTTACGCCGTCGTAGTAACACCGCGGGCTGTTTTGGGTTAGTTAATTAAAAACTATGATAAACTTTGATTTAAAAGTTGTTATTCTGGGAAAATGATTTTTATTATGAACATGAAACTATATCCAAAAATTATGGTTAAACTCAAAGTGGAAGTATGTTTTCTAAAATGGTCATCTAGACGTCGTTTTTTCGACTGAAATGACTACCTTTACAAAAACAACTTGTAACTTATTTTTCCAACTATAAACCTATACTTTTTATCTTTAGATTCATAAAATATAGTTCAATATGAAACCATAGCAATTTGATTCACTCAAAACGGATTTAAAATGAAGAAGTTATGGGTAAAACAAGATTGGATAATTTTTCTCATTTTAGCTACGTGAAAATTGGTCACAAATCTATTCCAACCATAACTTAATCAACTTGTATTGTATATTATGTAATCTTGAGATACCATAGACACGTATACAATGTTTCGACCTATCATGTCGACACATCTATATATATTTCGGAACAACCATAGACACTCTATATGTGAATGTTGGAGTTAGCTATACAGGGTTGAGGTTGATTCCAAAATATATATAGTTTGAGTTGTGATCAATACTGAGATACGTATACACTGGGTCGTGGATTGATTCAAGATAATATTTATCGATTTATTTATGTACATCTAACTGTGGACAACTAGTTGTAGGCTACTAACAAGGACAGCTGACTTAATAAACTTAAAACATCAAAATATATTAAAAGTGTTGTAAATATATTTTGAACATACTTTGATATATATGTATATATTGTTATAGGTTCGTGAATCAACCAGTGGCCAAGTCTTACTTCCCGACGAAGTAAAAATCTGTGAAAGTGAGTTATAGTCCCACTTTTAAAATCTAATATTTTTGGGATGAGAATACATGCAGGTTTTATAAATGATTTACAAAATAGACACAAGTACGTGAAACTACATTCTATGGTTGAATTATCGAAATTGAATATGCCCCTTTTTATTAAGTCTGGTAATCTAAGAATTAGGGAACAGACACCCTAATTGACGCGAATCCTAAAGATAGATCTATTGGGCCTAACAAACCCCATCCAAAGTACCGGATACTTTAGTACTTCAAAATTTATATCATATCCGAAGGGTGTCCCGGAATGATGGGGATATTCTTATATATGCATCTTGTTAATGTCGGTTACCAGGTGTTCACCATATGAATGATTTTTATCTCTATGTATGGGATGTGTATTGAAATATGAAATCTTGTGGTCTATTGTTACGATTTGATATATATAGGTTAAACCTATAACTCACCAACATTTTTGTTGACGTTTAAAGCATGTTTATTCTCAGGTGAATACTAAGAGCTTCCGCTGTTGCATACTAAAATAAGGACAAGATTTGGAGTCCATGTTTGTATGATATTGTGTAAAAACTGCATTCAAGAAACTGATTTCGATGTAACATATTTGTATTGTAAATCATTATGTAATGGTCGTGTGTAAACAGAATATTTTAGATTATCATTATTTGATAATCTACGTAAAGCTTTTTAAACCTTTATTTATGAAATAAAGGTTATGGTTTGTTTTAAAAATGAATGCAGTCTTTGAAAAACGTCTCATATAGAGGTCAAAACCTCGCAACGAAATCAATTAATATGGAACGTTTTTAATCAATAAGAACGGGACATTTCATATTATGCCTCTTTCCTTATACAAAAGATTAGGCATGGGTAAATTAAAACAAACCAAAATAGGTGTTCAATCATTTGACTAAACCATTAAACACCCGGTTGGAATAGCAAATAATTTACTTGTTAACATGGGAAGTTTAACCTTTGTTGCAAACTTCATAGTGATTAATATGGAGGAAAACCTTGATATTCCTCTAATTCTAGGTCGCCCATTTTTAGCAACCACCGAGGCATTCATTGATGTAAGAGAAGGTAGAATGACACTTAGGGATGGTGATACATCGATCACCTTTGTGAACCGAAAGTTTAGATCTCCACCAACCAAAACTGTTAGACCAATAAAAACGTATAAGTGTGGGGAAGATGAAGAAACACTTAATGATGATCCAATCACAAAGAATGCCGTTAATGATACGAAATTAGATGAACCCATTTTTAACAGTTCAACGAAGAAACTTTATAAACGGATTCACGATGCTAAGATTAAAGGAAACTTTAAGTTATGTAACCGATTAGTATCCAATTTATCGCCAAAAGAAAAGGCGATGTTAGTTGAATTTGTGAAAGTTACGGAGGAAATCAACAAATGGATTGAAGTAAAAGTCAAAGATATACAAGTTGTTGATGATTCAATTGAAAATAATGTTAATCACAATTTCAACTAAGTGTAGGGAGGTTTATGTATTTCTGTTAGAGTTAGATTTTCTGTTTTCGTGTAGTTCTAGAAATTGGAACCCGAATGGTCTTTCCTTAGCAGACCATAAAGAACTAGTCTTCTCACCCCATTCTGAATTTTTTATTTTTTTTTGGATTTACGAAATGAAGACTTCCTGTGAACTAAACCATGGTCTAATGCTACACGCTTTGATCACTAAACGTAATAATGACACACTTCCAAGTGAAATAGTATCATTAATCAGAGGCAAAATTGGACGGAGTAAGAAAAGAATCCAGATGCGAAGATAATAAGTTACAATTTGGTAAAGGAAAATCAAAATCCGCAGCGAAAAGAAGAGCACGACACCTTGAAAAATGTCACAAATGCGGAAAATGGTCACACGAAGGTAAATGTTCAAATAATCAAACCTATTCAAATACCGAATTTGTTACTTTATGCAGAGATGGACCGTTCATATGTTTAGAAGAAAAAACATTAAATGCTCGAGGTTACGCCTATGCAGCCATGGAAAACCAATTAGTCCGACTATCTTATGAGTGGGCTAGAGCATATCACTAAGAAATATATTTCACAAGTAAGTTTGTACAGTTTTTATTTTTATTTTTATTTTTATTTTTAACCTTTTGATAATAAACGCTAATTTGTTCGCTATAAAGTATTAAATTGGTATTCGATGAAATTAGGTCTTGCGACCGAAATTATTGATATCATACAAAAATTTATTACATCACTGCGAAATTTAACGTTTATTCTTAAGGTATAAATATCTTTAATCAATCAATAAAAAATATTTCAAAAATTCGTCATGAGCTAAATTAGGTCATGGAACCGAAATTACTTTACCGAAAAGAGGGGCGTATATTTTTGATAATATTTGATTGATTAAAGTAGGATAAAAGCCAAAAAAAATTTTAATTTTATTTTTACCATGTTTTAAAATTAATATATAAAAATTAAAATAATATTGTAAACTTTTTAAATTAATATATTTAAAATTGTAAATATTTGAAAAAATTGATATTTTTAATATAATTTTGTATGTATAAAAACAAAAATATAATATAAGTTTGGTGTGAATTTTTAATTTTTAAAATATGAATTTTTAATTTTATCCATTTTAAATTTAAGTTTGGTGTGAATTTAAAAACAAAAATTTACTTTATTTCGCTAAGTTAAAAATATGATTTTTAAAATTCGTCGTGAGTTGAAGACTAGGTCGTTGAACCGAAATTGCTTTACCCGAGGGAGGGACGAGAACTTTTATTATCATTATTTTTAATCTTATTGAATTAAAGTATGCCAAAAACATTAAAAAACCTAAAAATCTTTGTTTTTAAAACAATCGCTAAAAAAAAAGACAAATTTTAAAATTTTGTCAAGGAACGGACTAGGACATTGTTCCGAAACAACCTCGTCCTAAATAACAAGGGAAACGAAATTTTAAAATTAATTAAATAATTGTTTTAATTAGTATAAGATCAGTTATTAAAAAAAAAAAACAACGCCGCGACTCGCGGAGTTTAAAGGGGAGGAGTACCGCGACTCGCGGAGCTTTCAAAATCCAGAAAAAAATAAAAGGGGCAGAACAGATCAGTCAACACACAAACATCCCACAAAAACTGCGAAAATACACACGAAAAACACACACAAAATCGAATTTTTTCACCATTTTTTTATCAAATCTTTCACAAAATCATGTTGAGAAGAATGCTATCAAGGAATTACTCAAGGAAAACGGTAAATTTCTACACCTAAACACCCTTTAATCCGAATATTTAGTGTTCTTGAGTAAATTTATACCCAATTCGATTTTAATGCTTTTTAGTGTAATTATGCTTAAATTGCTTATGTATTATGCTTGTATAACCTAGAGTGATGCTATTTAACATGATTAGAAGCCTTAAACTTCAAATTTTGAGTAATCTAGGGTTTGTGTTATTGAGCAATTTGGGGCTTTTTGATATAAACAGGTTATGGCCGATTTTTGTCATGAATTATTGCTAAATTAAGTAGTGTAACATGTTTAGGTAGTTAAATGATCCAAACTTTGAGCCTAAACATGATTTTTGAGAATTAAAGTGGACTTTTTCAAGTCTAAAATTCATGAACTTGATTTTTGAGAGATAATGCCATTTGAAACTTGTTTAATTGCTAATAATGATTATTTTGACATGTTATTTGAGTTGAATGCTTATGAACTTGGCGAACATTTTCGTATATGCTTATTTGAAAAAGTGTAGATTTGATAAAAATATGAAAATGAGCATAAGTTTGATATAAATTGAACATGTCATTATAATTATTTTGATTGATGATTTTGCTGACACTAATGCATATTTGGATGCACAAAAATTGTGTTTGATGTGTTTTGCAGACTGAAAGGGGTGAATCTTCATCCCAAGCTCGCATTGCTCCTCCTGAGAATGCGGAACAACAGGATGTTGATAACTATTACAAACAAGATATACCTCATCCATTTATGACATTTTCAGATATGCACGTGGAAAATTTGCACCCGAACTTGAGATTAGACAGACGTTGGATAGATTATCCGAAATACCAAAGGGGCTTGCATAATCTTCATTCTAAAGCTGTTGAAGTACCTAGGGTAATAGAATGGGAACCGTTAGAAGCTGTAGAATTGGCCGAGCCAATTAGAGAATTACTTACACAGAGGTATGGTAATTCTACTTTTAACGATTGGGTACGATTATTCAACATGCGTAGACCTGTATATAAAGTATGGTGTGGAGAATTATTGTGTAGTATAGAAATAAATGATCGGGTAACTAGTTTAACCGATCGAACTTTTATTAGATTTTTGTTAGGAGGTTCGATGCGCAGCATGTCTCTACTAGATATGGCTCAGGCCTTACGTATATATACGCCTGATGAGCTAGCATCTGCCGATTGTCGAGGGTTGATATTAAATGGTAGGAAGATTGATGAAAATTTTGATACGCATGGTGTATGGAGTCAAATGACTAGCCATCACCGATTTAAAGGGGGAAATTACTCTTATTTGGATATAGATAGAGTTGAGTTAAGAGTAATTCATAGGTTTCTAGCAAACTCGATTACACAACGAGGTAAAAATAAGGAAAAGGTAAATGAGCAAGATTTATTTTACCACATGTGTATTCGAGACCCACAAAGCGCTGTAAGTATACCTTATTGTGTGGGTTATTATTTATCAGCTATGGTTAGGGGGATGAGACCGCACAGTATAATAGGAGGTGGTATATTTATTACATTAATTGCCGAGTATCTCGATGTGGATATAATTCGGGGGGGATTATTAATCGAAGAACCAGAACCCCACGATACAATTAGTTTAAATGTATATAATGGTGCTAAGGTTTTGAAGAGGCGAAAAAACGCCGCAGTACAATATAATGGAAGACATCCACAGGTTGAGAGAAATCAACAGCCAGATAATGTGGGAGGGGGAAATGAAATGACAGAAATGCAAAGGTTTATAGCTTCACAAGAGTATGAAAATGCTAGACATCGAGCATTTGAAGATTGGCAAGTTCATCAAAACCACATCATAGCTCATTGCCAACATATAGGTAGACACTATATTTCTACTCCAAAGCCCGTATTTCCTTTCCTCCCTGGTCTATAGGGATCCAACCACCGTATCCTACTTATAACCCAGCTGAAGCATTTTATAACACATACGGTTATGCATGGAACCCCTACTGGTATCAGTAACAACCCTAGTTTATTTAGGTTTATTTATTTTATTTTTGTAATGTTACTACATTTAACACGTATGTTAATATTGTAATAGTTTTTATAATTTTCTAACTTTTATTATTAGATTTTAATAATTTTTGAATGTGGGGTAATATACCAAACTTCAAAAATATGTATATATGTTGCAGTTTATCTTATATACACCACAGGGTAAAACAACGCATTTTCAAAGACTGACATTAAGTTCAGCAAAAGCTACTAATTTTGACGACAAGATGAAAAATAAATGTGATGTAACAACAAGACGGAATGAACAAATGATGTGCACCATTTATCATTCAACACAAACAACAATATGTTTGGAAACTTTGGTAAAATTTAATCATTTTTCTACGCTAATCACCCTCAATAATTTAAATTGTTACCAATTTCTTGCAAATGAGGGCATTGTAAGATCTTAAATGTGGGAAGGGGTTAAATTCTTTCGGATTTTAAAATTTTTACTTTATACACTTGGTTACCATTAAAAATACTAGTAACGCAGTAGTTGTATTAGAATCTAGTGCTTTCTGATAACAAAGAACAGCCCTAGTCTTATATACTGACTACCCAATTCTAGTAAAATTTTTCAAAATTTTTAATTAAATGAACTCAAAATCATATTTATACATATTTATGAACGATAAAACTAGGTGTTAACACCGAAATTATTGTTACCTTGGAAAGGACATAAATTGAGAAACAAACCAAAATATTAGAATTCATTTAAAATGGAATAGAGGAGAATAAAAAGGCAAAGAAAGGAAAATAAAAGCCAAGTGTGGGAAATTTTTACCAAGTTATTCAAAACATATATCACATATTTTTGTACAATTAATTGAAAATACTTTTGTTTTGGATGATAATTAACTGTTTTACCCGATGAAAGAAAAGAAGAGATGGATCTACACGATGAATCAATTCCATCATTAAAAGGAAGTAAAGTCTTCTGAAAAAGAAACGCGCTTCTTGATTTAGGTCATGAAGTTGTCGTCCAGACCAGCTGTAGGTTGACGAAAAACCTAGAAAAATCATCACTAAAATCAGCAGGAAATCCACTGACCTCAGCATCAAACAGGGTCGCCATGTGGTCAGACTTATCCTAACCATGAGAGGATCTGTCTTGTAATATGGGAAGGACACCGTGCAAATTAGCTTGATAAGACTAATGAATCAGATCCCCAAAAAGGATAATCTCCTTAAAGATCAAAAATCAGCTTTTAAGACTGATATTACTCAATCCTAGAGATTGACCTTAACGATTGAGAATTACAAACTCATGGAATTCGATGATATCTAAACTCGAGCTTGAACGAGAAAATATTTTGATCAAAATTACAAACCGATTTGTTTTCTGAAAACCCATTTTCAATGCGTTCATTACCTTTGAACGTAAAATCCTAGGAATTCACCTGGAATTCATTAGGTCACCTGAACCAAATCGGGTGTCAACCGTAAGAACGGTGGTTGCATAGCATGGTCAAAGACAGGACCTTATGCCAGACCGGAAAATTATAAGGGTGAGCTTTACTATTGCTCCTACCAAGGATAGTAATTGCGTCCGACACGTTATAGACCATAATTAAAAGCATGTCAGGGGACATTGCCTTAATAGTTGCTTGTTCAACGCTTTCCTTTACAACCGGGCGGTAGTTTATCGAAAGGTAATATACGGAGCAAGTATACTGGACGTGTTGCTTTCCCAATACAAGGTTAGCAAGTGGGTGACACAAAACCACAAGTTTTGAGCTAAAAATTTCAAATCTAAAACCCACTAAACCCACAAAAACAATTTGCAAACACCGGTGAAGGGTTATTCAGGAAAGCTTATCTAGGGTAAAAGCTAGATTTAATTTTCAAAAAGATCAAATGTTTTCATAAAGATCCAATTTCCTTAATGGATCTAAATTTTTATAGTCATGTGGGACTGTAGACCACATCGTTACTACCATTGTTTATACCACCGTATAGAAATCACTGATGTACAAAGTGTGATGAATAAAGAAGTGATTCTAGTATTTCAAGACTATATTACTTGAGGACAAGCAACGCTCAAGTGTGGGAATATTTGATAATGCTAAAAACGAACATATATTTCATAGCATTATTCCTCAAGAAAGACAAGATTTTAGTTGAAATTTTCCTATTTATAAGTGATATTCGTTTAAATAATAAAAGGTGAAGACAAAAGACAGATTCGACGAATTGAAGACGCAAACGACCAAAAAGCTCAAAAGTACAAAATACAATCAAAGAGGTTCCAATTATTGTTAAGAAACGTCTCGAAATTACAAGAGTACAAGATTCAAAAAGTAAAGTACAAGATATTAAATTGTACGCATGGACGTTCGAAAATCCGAAATCGGGACCAGAGTCAACTCTCAACGCTCGACGCAACGGACTAAAAATTACAAGTTAACTATGTATATAAATATAATATAATATATAATTAATTATATAAATTATATATTTATATTATATTTATATTATTAAAATCCGTCGGCAAAGCTAAGATCCAAATTGGAGTGAGCTGTAAAAGCAAACTCCGCGACTCGCGGAGTTTGAAGAAGAAAAGTGCCGCGAGTTGCGGAGAGACCCTGGACAAAAATGCCTATAAAAGCTAACGCATTTTGATCGTAAAAAATATCCATATATCCATCCTCTCTATCTATATACGTAAATGTATATATATAATTTACATTTTAATTTTAATTTTAATTTCTAATAATAAGGGTATGTTAGCGAATGTTGTAAGGGTGTAAGTCGAAATTCTGTCCGTGTAACGCTACGCTATTTTTAATCATTGTAAGTTATGTTCAACCTTTTTAATTTAATGTCTCGTAGCTAAGTTATTATTATGCTTATTTAATACCGAAGTAATCATGATGTTGGGCTAAAAATATTAAAATTGGGTAATTGGGCTTTGTACCATAATTGGGGTTTGGATAAAAGAACGACACTTGTGGAAATTAGACTATGGGCTATTAATGGGTTTTATATTAACTAAACAATACCTTGTTAATTTAATATACAAATTTATAATTTGACGTATTTATATATAACCACATACGCTTGACTGGGTACGGTGGGCGGGATATCTATAAATACCAATAATTATTCATTTTACCGGACACGGAACTAGATTAATAGTTAATAGACTTGTTGAAACAGGGGTGAATTACATTCAAGGGTAATTGGTGTAATTGTTAACAAAGTAGTAAAACCTTGGTTTACACGCAGTCGATAACCTGGTGTATTCATTAAACATAGTATTAAAACCTTGTTACAATTCGAATCCCCAATTAGTTGAAATATTTGACTTCGGGAATAAGAATAATTTGACGAAGGCTTTCGCTCTTTATATTTATGACTGATGGACTATTATAGACAAATCCGTATGGACATATTAAATAATCCAGGACAAAGAACAATTAACCCATGGGAATAAACTAAAATCAACACGTCAAACATCATGATTATGGAAGTTTAAATAAGCATAATTCCTTTATTTTTATATTTAATTGCACTTCTAATTATCCTACTTTTATTTATTGTTATTGTATTTAATTGCACTTTTAATTATCGTACTTTTTAATTATCGCAATTTTATTTTCGTTATTTACTTTACGCTTTAAATTAAGTTATATTTATTTTTATTATTTTACATTAGGTTTTAACTGCGACTAAAGTTTTAAAAATCGACAAACCGGTCATTAAACGGTAAAAACCCTCCTTTATAATAATAATATTACTTATATATATATTTGTATTTTTATAAAGTAAAACTAATATAGCGTTAAGCTTTGTTTAAAAGATTCCCCGTGGACGAACCGGACTTACTAAAAACTACACTACTGTACGATTAGGTACACTGCCTATAAGTGTTGTAGCAAGGTTTAAGTATATCCATTCTATAAATAAATAAATATCTTGTGTAAAATTGTATCGTATTTAATAGTATTTCCTAGTAAAATTTAATAGTATTTTATACCCCTTAGCTTTAACTATCAGCTAAGAAAATTGAGCCGCGATGCGACGGCTATTGCGCCTAATTTAACGGGAATGCTTCAATACCATCAACAAAGTGGATGTGGAATTAAAATTTTCGAATTTATATAACGAGGGATGAAAAGAGGCGAGTGTAAAGATACTTATAAGAATTAATCCATCGACATACTTCAAATTTAGAACGTTTTGTATTTTAGATTTGCAATATGTGATGATTCTTCAAAGAATAACGAATATGCTGCATCCAAACCATGATTTTGAAGATATTTGCGGTTCAATTTTGGATTAAAAACTCTAATTGTTATAGAGAAATTAGAATCGGGGATTTGAATCGGAGAAGAAACTAGATCTTGCTTATACCCCTCCGATGTGTGTTTGGATATTCAGTCAGGTGTATGTTTCGCAGGTTACCAGATTGGGATGTTGTTTCAGCACTTTTATTAAATGACCATTATAGCCCTCCGCATTTTTCATATAAAATCAGACTTTTATTAAAATTGATGACATGTGTGGCTCATATTTACTTATCCAGTTTGTACCCCATTTAGTGCTTATCCATGGATTGGTCCATTATATATATGTATATATATATATGTATATGTATATGTATATATATATGTATGTATATGTATATGTATATATATATATATATATATATATATATATATATAAATATATATATATGTATATAAACATACTAGCATACAAAGATTGTAACCTAGCAAGGTAGACCACACACAAGTTAGATACACAACAACGTTTGTGAGTTGTGTAACCTAGTATGCCATTCAATCTTCGATTTCTTGCAACGTTTCGCGATCCATTCATAACTTTTAACTTTTATCTCGTTTAAAACAACCGGCGGGTTCCAGACTTTGTTTTTAAACACCTTTTGATTTCAATTTTTTCATATAAGGTAACCACACACCCACTCTACCGTTTGCCAAATCTTCGCACCCAAAGTAGACATTTTTTGAGGAGAATTACCTCAAAAAACTTCGCTAATGCTAAGGTTGGTTGAGCCATTAAACTCCCACCAATTGTAGACTTTTGACCAAATATCAAAAGTATCTTTACAAAATATATGGGAATGATCAACCGTCTCTACATCATCGTCGCAAACCGGGCATCATACGGAGTGAAGGTCAATACCACGTTTATCCAATTCCATTTTAAAAAGCAATCTTCTCCGCCTAGCCCTCCACACAAATACCTCCACTTTTTTGGGAAAAAATTATTTTTCATTGTTTCAGAAGAATTCAAAATTGGATGAAATAAATGTGACATGATTATATTCGAAAGTGTTTTGGTTATGAATTTACCGTTGCCAGCTAACGTCCATTTTCATCTGTCTGCCTTTCCCGGATCAATCACAAAAGACCCCAACAGAGCATTAAGCTCTTCAAGTTCGTTTTGGGTTCTTCTTTTAGGCGATCTAGACCAGGCCCATGAGCCAAAACACTTATACCATCACAACCAACTCTGTCGAAGATAGTAGCATCCTGATTCAATTCCAGCCTCGCCAATCCGCTATACTTGACTTTAAGAGGGACCTCCGTAAGTCAAACATCATTCCAAAATGAGGTATTTTTGTCACCCCAATTTTCTTGGAAAATAAGGACTTGAAGTTGACACCGAGTGACTCAATGTTATCACTTGTTTTAATAATACCAAGCCAAGTAGAGTTAGTAGAAAAAGTGTGGGTTTGACCTCATGAATCGATTAAGCCCGAATCCCCGTATATACTTTTGATGATTTTAACCCACAAGGAAACGGTTTCGGTTTAAAACCTCCACCACCACTTGCAGATTAAAGCCATATTTTTACATTTTAAAGAGCCTAAATTCAAGCCACCCTCCTCAAAAGGACGTATGACCTCATCCCATTTGACCCACGCATTTGTTTCCTCACTACCCGACCCACCCTAAAAGAATTTTCATCTTATACTTTCATGTTTTTTAAGCACGCAATGTGGGGCACGGAAGATCGAAAAGTAATACAACGGCAAACTATTTAACACCGAATTAATGAAAGTCAAACGTCCACCAAATGACATCGAACGAGCTTTCCAATCCGCTAATTGATAATGCTAAAAACGAACATATATTTCATAGCATTATTCCTCAAGAAAGACAAGCTTTTAGTTGCAATTGTTCTATTTACAAGTGATATTCGTTTAAATAATAAAAGGTGAAGACAAAAGACAGATTCGACGAATTGAAGATGCAAACGACCAAAAAGCTCAAAAGTACAAAATACAATCAAAGAGGTTCCAATTATTGATAAGAAATGTCTCGAAATTACAAGAGTACAAGATTCAAAACGCAAAGTACAAGATATTAAATTGTACGCAAGGACGTTCGAAATTCCGGAACCGAGACCAGAGTAAACTCTCAACGCTCGATGCAACGGACTAAAAATTACAAGTCAACTATGCACATAAATATAATATAATATTTAAATAATTCTTATGATTATTTATATATTATATAAATAATAAAAAACCGTCGGCAAGAAAGACTCCAAAGTTTGTGAGCTGTATTTTCAAACTCCGCGACTCGCGGAGTTTGAAGGCAAAAAGGGCCGCAAGTCACGGAGCCCCAAATTCTGAAACTCCCTATAAAGCCAACCGAATTCTGATCATTTTTCAAAATATATATCCATCCTCTCTATATCTATACGTAAATATTTATATTTATATTTTAATTTTAATTTTAATTTTAATTTTAATCCTAATAATAAGGGTATGTTAGCAAATGTTATAAGGGTGTAAGTCGAAATTCTGTCCGTGTAACGCTACGCTATTTTTAATCATTGTAAGTTATGTTCAATCTTTTTAATTTAATGTCTCGTAGCTAAGTTATTATTATGCTTATTTAATCCGAAGTAATCATGATGTTGGGGTAATTACTAAAATTGGGTAATTGGGCTTTGTACCATAATTGGGGTTTGGACAAAAGAACGACACTTGTGGAAATTAGACTATGGGCTATTAATGGGCTTTATATTTGTTTAACTAAATGATAGTTTGTTAATGTTAATATAAAGATTTACAATTGGGCGTCCCTATAAATTACCATATACACTCGATCGGACACGATGGGAGGGGTATTTATATGTACGAATAATCTTTCATTTAACCGGACACGGGAATGGATTAATAGCCACTAGAATAATTAAAACAGGGGTGAAATTATGTACAAGGACACTTGGTATAATTGATAACAAAATATTAAAACCTTGGGTTACACTCAGTCGACATCCTGGTGTAATTATTAAACAAAGTATTAAAATCTTGTTACAGTTTAAGTCCCCAATTAGTTGAAATATTTAACTTTGGGTATAAGGATAATTTGACGAGGACACTCGCACTTTATATTTATGACTGATGGACTGTTATGGACAAAAACCAGACGGACATATTAAATAATCCAGGACAAAGGACAATTAACCCATGGGCATAAAACTAAAATCAGCACGTCAACCATCATGATTACGGAAGTTTAAATAAGCATAATTCTTTTATTTCATATTTAATTTCCTTTATTTTATATTTAATTTCACTTCTAATTATCGCATTTTTATTGTTATTGTATTTAATTGCACTTTTAATTATCGTACTTTTTAATTATCGCAAGTTTAATTTATCGCACTTTTATTATTCGCAATTTCATTATCGTTATTTACTTTATGCTTTAATTTAAGTCTTGTATTTATTTTTATTATTTTACATTTGGTTTTAACTGCGACTGAAGTTTTAAAAATCGATAAACCGGTCATTAAACGGTAAAAACCCCCTTTATAATAATAATATTACTTATATATATATTTGTATTTTTATAAAAGTAAACTAATATAGCTTTAAGCTTTGTTTAAAGATTTTTCCTGTGGAACGAACCGGACTTACTAAAAACTACACTACTGTACGATTAGGTACACTACCTATAAGTGTTGTAGCAAGGTTTAAGTATATCCATTCTCTAAATAAATAAATATCTTGTGTAAAATTGTATCGTATTTAATAGATTTTCCTGCTAAAATTAATAGCTATTTTATATACACCTCGCATAACATCAAGTTATTTTTGGCGCCGCTGCCGGGGATAAATCTAGCTTAAAAGCCGGAAGTAACGCTAATATAAAAAAAAAAGATTTTTAGTTTACTTTTATTAAAATTCGTTTTTATAAAAATACGTTTTAAATATTCAAAAAATATTAAAAGAAAAACAAAAATATAAATATTTTTAGGAGTTTGATAAATATTTAAGTTTTATAAAGTTTCTTTAGTTTGTAAAAATATAAGTTTTATTTAATTTATTTTATAAATATATTTTATAAATATAAAACTGAAAAAATAAAAAATATATATATAAATCTAGTTTTACGATTTTTATTTATAAAATTATAAAGTAGTTCTATTTTTATTTTAGTTTTTAAATATAAGTTTTTATTATATAAATATTTAGATTTTAAAACAGAAAAATATAAAACAGAAAAAAAAAACGTCAAGTTTTAAACTGTACCAGAGTTGAATTTTGGAACCCCGCGACTCGCGGGGTTTGCTGCTTGGAATAACGCGACTCGCGGAGACACTCTGACACCGACAGAACCCTAATTTAGCATTTATTACGGGTATTTATTAATTATTATTATTATAAACCCTAATTACCTATTATTATTTTAATTAGTTTTATTTTAAAGTTTCTTTTTATTTAATTTTTTTTATTTAGTTAAATTAGTTTAATTAAATTGTAAAATTAATAGTTTTATTAAATAAATAATATAAAAATAATATTTTTATAAAAATTGTATTTTTTACAACTTTTTGTATATTTTTATATTTTGTCCCTTTTTAATCGTTTTAGCGTAATATTTTTATTTTTAGCTCATATTTAGTTTTAAACTTAGTTTTTGCCATAGTTATTTTTACTTCTAGATTTTTAGGCTTTGCCGTAGAATTCCTTAAGTGCTTTTTCTTTAGACTAAGATTTAGGTACTTTAGAATTTTGCGACGACTTTTTAAGTTTTAGTTTCTTTTTAAGTTATTTCCATTTGGGATATAGTTTTTCCTGTAAGCTTTAATATTTTTAGACGACTTTTTCCTATGTATCAATTATCATTCCAATTAGTAATCTCAATTTGCGATTATAATTTTAAGTTAGTTGTAGTAATAAGGTTAGGTTAGTCAAGTGTTTTTAAGTGTTATAAGTTTCTTTTATTTTTCCGTCACCTTTTATTTTTCAACCATTTTTCTTTTTCGACCTTTTTCCGACACGCTCTTTTTCTTTCTTATTTCTCGCTATTCTAGTTTTAGGACATAGATTTTTATTCTACTTCTAATCTAAATTTCTTAAAATTACGAAAATTTATTTTAAGTGGTTAAATTGATAGACATCAAAATTTTCTGGTTCGTAGTAATAGTTGGATTTGTACGTGGACCGGGTTATTAGAGCCAAACAGTCCTCAATTATATTGAGACCAAACGAATCCTGCCCCTCTGCTGCATCTTTTGGCTATTCGAAACGTGGGCAAAATCAGAAAAGTCTATTGATTGGATAACTTATTATAATTTTTCTTTCCTTTTAAAAACTAATAGGATATTCAGTGAATGCACCGAGCAAGACGTTCACCACCTTTTGTACGTTCACCACCTGTAACTAGATCAAGACATTTAGCAAATATTACCACCGTTGATTTTTCTTTAGAATCGTCATCCAGTCGACGAAGTTGTCACGACCCGGAAAATTTCGACTAATTTTAAACCAAACTCTCGATACGATGTAATATTCTTGACACGATAAGAGAAATCTGTTAGGTTGAGTCTCAAAAATTTTGAACTATTTCATATATTCAATTGACCCTCGACTACTACCGACGGTTCACGAACAACTATTTGTAAATAGATACATATATATTTAAATGTATATATAATGTATATTAAAAATAAATATTAAATGATTATAATAGTCGTTGGACATTTCGATTATTATTTAGAGAAGTTTAACTCAAACTTATATGATTTAAAAATAAACGGTGATTCGAAAATGGGTTATATAAGTTATAGGCTTAGTAAATATGTATTTAGGAACTATTTGTTAAGTTTAAATTTTTTTTATATTTTACCTGGGATCGGGAGTGGACAGTGAGTTAACTTTTGTTTAATAATTTGTAAATAGTTAATGATCGAATTTTATACCATAATAAACAAAATAAATAAATATATTTAATCTAAAAATATGAGATTTTTCTGTGTACTTTTATCCACCACTAATTAACAATAGAGCACGATATACCACTCCGTATAAATATGTCGATAAAATAAAGTCAATAAGGCTACGAAATTTATTGAATTATTGTTGCTCACTGTTTATTTCATCTTGTCATTTGAAGAGTAAGATATTTTATTATTTATGATTTTATATATAGATATAGTAATTGCATGCATTAACACACCATTTAAATATCAATCCTCAATTAGTGCAGCCTATTTCGGTTTAAATCATACTATTGCAACTTTTCACTAATATCATATTATATATAACACTCACATGGGATATTTACATCTTATATATATTCTTATAACTATATTATGTATGTTGACAACCCACCATGTAACCATTAACTTATCTAATATTCGATGACTAGGTATATACTTTATGTTATAAGTTTCAATCACCAATTAAATCCACTAGTCTTTATCCATCCACTAACCCATAATATATAATAGATATACACTTGATTATGATTAAAACAAATCATGAAACTATCTGCCAAACATTCATTTCTGTTTTCAATTATTGACACCCAACACACATTCTCAATAATTTTCTTTCCTATCCTATATATATATCTACATATTACATTACATTTATATATACAACATATAAACATGCACATGTGGAAGTGCAAAGAAAATCACCACCACCTAATATTTATTTGATCACCTTCCCTCTTCTTCAATTCATCCCGCCACCACCTTAATCATGACCACCCTCATCCGCCACCCACAACCATTGCTACTCTCTCTCCTCCTCTCTCTCATATATCTTTCTTGTTGAACCTACTACAAAAACCCATTTAATTGTTGCTGCTACTTATATTTTTCTGTTTCAATTTAAAAACAATCGACAACCCTTCTTCATCTTCTCAGACCCACCATCTTCTATCTCTCTTTTTCTTCTTTTTCTTCGTGAAGCCACGCACACTATACCTTGCTCTATTTTTATCCATTTTTTGTTCGATAACCAAAAACCACCACTTCAAACCCAATTAGAACACTCGCCAATTTCAATTAATTGCTGTTTATACGTCTGTTTCCTGCCCGAACACCAAAAAACACCAAACCCTACTGCTACTTCTCTCTTTTCAAATCGTAACCCAAGTACAAATATCACTTTCAAAACGTCACTGTTTCATCTTGCAAACCATTTGAAACTGCTATCATCGTTCGACTGCTACTGTATCTGTTTTCTTTCGGTTGAGCTGTCACAAAGATGTTGAGCGAAGAAAATGATGATACTTAGATGGTGATGTTTATCAATGAGGTTATAATGATGTTACATCGATGGTGATTGTGATACTTTAGATGATGATAAAGTATTTTGTTATTTTATTTTTTTTCCTCATCCGTCGACCTCAAGAGTCCCACATCCAGCTGTTATTTTTTTTTTTTTAAACTCCCGAATTATATAACAAATACAATTACAATCGGGCCATGTTTTAATTTAGGGTGTGAGTGTTTATTCAATTAGGCCGTGAACTTTAAATTACACTTGGGCCGAAGTCTCTTATATGGTTGTTGGGCCGAGAAGCTAGGGAATGAAAAGGTTTATATTTTTGTTAGTCGATCAAATTATGAAGAAAAAGGAAAACGAGATACATATATAGTTTATATTTACTTCTGAGTTTTAGATCAGAAAAACAGAATCAGACAAATGGTTAGGGTGTTGTGTTGGGTTAGCAAGAGGTCTTGGGTTCGAATCTGGGCACTGACACTTAATTTTGTTTTAATTAATCAACCATGGAAGCTACAACATATTTAAGGTAGTAATATTATTATTATTATTATTATTAGTATCGTTTTTATTAAAAACTATCATTTTTATTAAAAGTATCATTTTTATTATTTTTCTTATCATTATTAGAAAAATTATCATTTTTATCAAAATTATTATTATTACTATCATTATTATTATTTTGACATTAATATTATTATTACTATTATTAATACTAGTATCAATATTATTATCATAATAACCATTATTATTATTATTGTAAAATAAAACAACATTTTATTTATTTATTAAGATTATCAATATTATTTTATCAAATAACTATCAATTATATAAAAATCATATTTATTTCATATAACATAACTATATTATATTTTTATAATAAATACTAATTATTTATCTAAAGTATATAAAATAAATATAGTTAATTAGGTTATTAATGAAACACATAATTAAAATAGCAATTAGTTTACTAATAATATATAAATTTGTTCGATTACCATTTTATGTGTTAATATATATATAAATGATATAGGTTCGTGAATCCGAGGCCAACCATATACTTGTTCAATGTCATCCTATGTATTTTTACTACAAAATACAGTATGGTGAGTTTCATTTGCTTCCTTTTTAATTGTTATTGCAATATATATTTTTGGGCTGAGAATACATGCGCTGCTTTTATAAATGTTTACAAAATAGACACAAGTACTTAAAAATATATTCTACGTTGAGTTGTACCACTGGCATATTTCCCTGTAGCTTGGTAACTACTATTTACATGGGTATTGTAAACGCGAATCCTGTTGATAGATCTATCGGGCCTGACAACCCCAACCGGACTGGACGACCAGTATTCAACGGTTGCACAGTACTTCGTTTTGGTGACTACACTTGGTACGGTGTAGTAAGATTTCATAATAAAGGGAATATGCGACGTTGATTAAATGTTAAGTATGGTTACCAAGTGCTCAACCACTTAGAATGCTTTACATACACTTGCGAGTGTATTATGTTTATGTTTATGAAATCTTGTGGTCTATTAACATATTGAAATGATTATTATGATAAACCTATGAACTCACCAACCTTTTGGTTGACACTTTTAAGCATGTTATTTCTCAGGTACGAATTAAGTCTTCCGCTGTGCATTTGCTCATTTTAAGGACATTACTTGGAGTCGATCATCGCAATGGGACCAAATGTTGATGACTTCGTCCAGGGGGATAAGGACGGGTTGTTACAGGTGGTATCAGAGCATTGGTCCTAGCGAACCAGGTCTTGCATTAGTGTGTCTAACTGATAGTTGTTAGGATGCATTAGCGAGTCTGGACTTCGACCTTAGCTGCATATTATAAGTATTGTATATCATTCCTAGTGGAAAATTTCCTGCTAATCATTCCTAAGTCTAGACATGCCTTACTGCCTTTATTGCATAGATAGTGTATAGACAAATTTATATCTTAGCGTATCTATTACGGTAAACTTTGCCTGATATCTTCCGTAAATTTCTCCGTAATTTAAGTGATCCTGGTACTATATATATCTATGCATATAATGCATTGAGAATACATCCAACTATCAATTGTAGTCACTAAACTCTTAATACCAAAAATCTTTCCTAAGATCGCGTAAGATGGCCTCTACGAATCGACCAAGTTCCTCTGACTCCGAAGACAGCGTGACAGGAGCACACCAACCAATCAACCACCGTTATTACTGGAGAAAATGGGGGTGGGTTCGTGACATACTCACCCTATGAAGAAGGGAAGAAGGTACTCCATATCATGAACCGAATCTACCACCTAACCTTGGAGTACTTGACCTGCTCACCGGCGAACCCGTTCGCAACACCGTTTATACCCTTTTTGCAAGAATTTTTCATCTTGAGGCTACCATTAACGGAACTAGAGAAGATATCCAACCTTTACCTCACACTGATAACCAACCAGGGTTAGTAGAAGAAGTTAGAGAACTTCTAGCTCGAGTATTAACTTTAGAGAGCACGGTACACAATTTGCAAGCACCAGCAGTATCACCAACACCATTAACATCACCAGCCTCAGCACCAACGGCACTAGTACCACCATCAACCCAAGTTTCAACATCACACTCCTCAACATCTCATTCCGTATCTCGAGTATAATCATCGTTCTACGTATCATTTTACATCAATTATCTTCGTTCGACATGGCGATTATGTAATCTCTAATATTTTAGAGATTATATACTCTTGTTCTAACGTTAAACCCAATGAGATTAATATTATATTAACTCATTAAATTTGTATTACATCTGAAGAAAGTATATATATATATATATATATATATATATATATATTTTCATAAAAATTGTAGCTAAAAATTCTTTTGTACAAACTGTTAATGGTGAAAATATTTTAACGGGTAGGTAATACCCGAGGAATATTTAGATTTCACATTAATAAGTTACACTGTATATTCTTCGAATCTGATTCAACGATCATTTACTATCCTACTTACACCCACAGATATACGTATCCGTTCACCGCAGAATAACCATTTTTATTCAATTTCATATTTGGATTTTGACCTATCATAATACAACAAGTGGCATAATGAAGAAAACATTTGACATAATAAAATTTGTTAGAAACAAACAAATTAACTATGAGAAATTTTGTTAAGAATCCACGCTAACTGTTCCTAGCTAATTGTTCCTAGCTAACTGATTACATTTTATTTATTGCAATTTAATTATCGCAATTTACATTCTCGCAATTTTATTTATCGTCATTTAATTTCTGTTATTTACTTTACGCACTTTATTTATCGTCATTTAATTTCTGTTATTTATTTTTACGCACTTTAAATATCGGGACACGTATACAATGTTTTGACATATCATATCGACGCATCAATATATATTATTTGGAATAACCATAGACACTCTATATGCAGTAATGCAGGAGTTAGCTATACAGGGTTAAGGTTGATTCTACAATAATATATATAGTTTGAGTTGTGATCGAGTCTGAGACGTATACGGGTCACCAAACGTATTAATTAATTCGAATATTATATATTAAATTATATATGAATTATTGGACTGTTAACTGTGGACTATCGACTGTGGACTAATGACATTGGACAACTAAAATGAATTAAAATATTGAATATAACATGTGAAACTAAACATTTCTTCAAGTTTGCCACTTGATTTCATCTTAAACCTCATTTGTATCTTGACGATTACACTCTGCGTTCAAATCTTTCATGATTCTTGAAAACACCTCAATCGAGAGGATGAACCAACCACACTTCATCTACGGAAGAAAAGATTGATGCATATAGTCATGCACCTGAAAACACTCGAAACCTGAGTAAATGTTTAACACATATCTGTGCTAGCTCCTTTGGCGTTGTTATTACCAAAAATGACTTTGCAATCCTTTTTCAAAGTAGCAAATTTTGTCACAGCTTCAACGAGCCAATTTTGACTTTTCATTCAAAACAACCTTATTATAACTTCGATATATATGCATGCTCTTTATTATTACCGGGGTACCTTTTATATTCCACCATATTACCATCAGCGTTTAATCAATCTCAAAACACAGTTCTCTTGAAACTACCTTGGAATGATAACCGACGATTCAGATATGGCTGCATTAAATGCAGAGGAAACAGTAAATTTGTAGATGGCCTAATTGGCTAAGAGTTTGATGATAAAGAATGGAGTGTTGGGAGCGTTCGATAGGAGATTTGGTACTGAAAAATGGATTGAACTAACCAAGAAGGAGACCAAGGACAAATATAAGGACCAAACCCTATATTCAAAGAATTCAGGTAATTCTGGGTCCGATGAAATCTTTAGAGAATATCTTGCTTCGAAGTCATGTTAAAATCTTGCGAAAAATTTTCCTTCAACAACCTTCGAACTCAGAAATTCCAAAACATCATCATAAATATTTTCGATATTTCTGAGGATATTTTCATAAATATTCTTGTCCGAAATTATCTATCTCTTCGTGTTTTCTGCATTCCATTATATTGGAAACTTCTGTAAAACTTAAGTATAAATTAGGAATGAATTCTGGAGAAGTGTTGGGAACTGGAGTATGAGTTAGTATAATATAATGCGCTTGGCCAACGTGGTTATATTACAGTAAGTTATGCTGAATTTCTAATGGAACGTGATGATGGTTCACAGATCATACCCTCATCATGTGCCATGTTACATAACTCTTTCATTCTACTTAATTTTTAAGTATATCACGAAAATATATTCCTTGATATTCCTGTTCTACCGTAATTCTGATAGTTTGCTAATAAATCGTGCGATTACATTTTCTTTCTGATTAGAAGATTTTCTTTAAAATTCCATGAACTCCGGAAATCCACCATGACTATGTTAAAAGTTAAGATGAAACTTTTTACTCTTTTGTGATAGCTTCACTCGTACGCTTCACATGATCGAGTCATTTTATCTATATTAATCAATAATGATGAAACCCTAATTTTCAACTAATATTAGTCATGAAAACATTCTTATTGTTAGCCATGACGACCACGATCAAATTTCGGGACGAAATTTCTTTAACGGGTAGGTACTGTCACGACCCGGAAAATTTCGACTAATTTTAAACCAAACTCTCGATACGATGTAATATTCTTGACACGAGAAGAGAAATCTGTTAGGTTGAGTCTCAAAAATTTTGAACTATTTCATATATTCAATTGACCCTCGACTACTACCGACGGTTCACGAACAACTATTTGTAAATAGATACATATATATTTAAATGTATATATAATGTATATTAAAAATAAATATTAAATGATTATAATAGTCGTTGGACATTTCGATTATTATTTAGAAAAGTTTAACTCAAACTTATATGATTTAAAAATAAACGGTGATTCAAAAATGGGTTATATAAGTATAGGCTTAGTAAATATGTATTTAGGAACTATTTGTTAAGTTTAAATTTTTTTTATATTTTACCTGGGATCGGGAGTGGACAGTGAGTTAACTTTTGTTTAATAATTTGTAAATAGTTAATGATCGAATTTTATACCATAATAAACAAAATAAATAAATATATTTAATCTAAAAATATGAGATTTTTCTGTGTACTTTTATCCACCACTAATTAACAATAGAGCACGATATACCACTCCGTATAAATATGTCGATAAAATAAAGTCAATAAGGCTACGAAATTTATTGAATTATTGTTGCTCACTGTTTATTTCATCTTGTCATTTGAAGAGTAAGATATTTTATTATTTATGATTTTATATATAGATATAGTAATTGCATGCATTAACACACCATTTAAATATCAATCCTCAATTAGTGCAGCCTATTTCAGTTTAAATCATACTATTGCAACTTTTCACTAATATCATATTATATATAACACTCACATGGGATATTTACATCTTATATATATTCTTATAACTATATTATCTATGTTGACAACCCACCATGTAACCATTAACTTATCTAATATTCGATGACTAGGTATGTACTTTATGTTATAAGTTTCAATCACCAATTAAATCCACTAGTCTTTATCCATCCACTAACCCATAATATATAATAGATATACACTTGATTATGATTAAAACAAATCATGAAACTATCTGCCAAACATTCATTTCTGTTTTCAATTATTGACACCCAACACACATTCTCAATAATTTTCTTTCCTATCCTATATATATATATACATATTACATTACATTTATATATACAACATATAAACATGCACATGTGGAAGTGCAAAGAAAATCACCACCACCTAATATTTATTTGATCACCTTCCCTCTTCTTCAATTCATCCCACCACCACCCTAATCATGACCACCCTCATCCGCCACCCACAACCATTGCTACTCTCTCTCCTCCTCTCTCTCATATATATTTCTTGTTGAACCTACTACAAAAACCCATTTAATTGTTGCTGCTACTTATATTTTTCTGTTTCAATTTAAAAACAATCGACAACCCTTCTTCATCTTCTCAGACCCACCATCTTCTATCTCTCTTTTTCTTCTTTTTCTTCGTGAAGCCACGCACACTATACCTTGCTCTATTTTTATCCATTTTTTGTTCGATAACCAAAAACCACCACTTCAAACCCAATTAGAACACTCGCCAATTTCGATTAATTGCTATTTATACGTCTGTTTCCTACCCGAACACCAAAAAAACACCAAACCCTACTGCTACTTCTCTCTTTTCAAATCGTAACCCAAGTACAAATATCACTTTCAAAACGTCACTGTTTCATCTTGCAAACCATTTGAAACTGCTATCACCGTTCGACTGCTACTGTATCTGTTTTCTTTCGGTTGAGCTATCACAAAGATGTTGAGCGAAGAAAATGATGATACTTAGATGGTGATGTTTATCAATGAGGTTATAATGATGTTACATCGATGGTGATTGTGATACTTTAGATGATGATAAAGTATTTTGTTATTTTATTTTTTTTTCCTCATCCGTCGACCTCAAGAGTCCCACATCCAGCTGTTATTTTTTTTTTAAACTCCCGAATTATATAACAAATACAATTACAATCGGGCCATGTTTTAATTTAGGCTGTGAGTGTTTATTCAATTAGGCCGTGAACTTTAAATTACACTTGGGCCGAAGTCTCTTATATGGTTGTTGGGCCGAGAAGCTAGGGAATGAAAAGGTTTATATTTTTGTTAGTCGATCAAATTATGAAGAAAAAGGAAAACGAGATACATATATAGTTTATATTTACTTCTGAGTTTTAGATCAGAAAAACAGAATCAGACAAATGGTTAGGGTGTTGTGTTGGGTTAGCAAGAGGTCTTGGGTTCGAATCTGGGCAGTGACACTTAATTTTGTTTTAATTAATCAACCATGGAAGCTACAACATATTTAAGGTAGTAATATCATTATTATTATTATTAGTATCGTTTTTATTAAAAACTATCATTTTTATTAAAAGTATCATTTTTATTATTTTTCTTATCATTATTAGAAAAATTATCATTTTTATCAAAATTATTATTATTACTATCATTATTATTATTTTGACATTAATATTATTATTACTATTATTAATACTAGTATCAATATTATTATCATAATAACCATTATTATTATTATTGTAAAATAAAACAACATTTTATTTATTTATTTATTAAGATTATCAATATTATTTTATCAAATAACTATCAATTATATAAAAATCATATTTATTTCATATAACATAACTATATTATATTTTTATAATAAATACTAATTATTTATCTAAAGTATATAAAATAAATATAGTTAATTAGGTTATTAATGAAACACATAATTAAAATAGCAATTAGTTTACTAATAATATATAAATTTGTTCGATTACCATTTTATGTGTTAATATATATATAAATGATATAGGTTCGTGAATCCGAGGCCAACCATATACTTGTTCAATGTCATCCTATGTATTTTTACTACAAAATACAGTATGGTGAGTTTCATTTGCTCCCTTTTTAATTGTTTTTGCAATATATATTTTTGGGCTGAGAATACATGCGCTGCTTTTATAAATGTTTACAAAATAGACACAAGTACTTAAAAATATATTCTACGTTGAGTTGTACCACTGGCATATTTCCCTGTAGCTTGGTAACTACTATTTACATGGGTATTGTAAACGCGAATCCTGTTGATAGATCTATCGGGCCTGACAACCCCAACCGGACTGGACGACCAGTATTCAACGGTTGCACAGTACTTCGTTTTGGTGACTACACTTGGTACGGTGTAGTAAGATTTCATAATAAAGGGAATATGCGACGTTGATTAAATGTTAAGTATGGTTACCAAGTGCTCAACCACTTAGAATGCTTTACATACACTTGCGAGTGTATTATGTTTATGTTTATGAAATCTTGTGGTCTATTAACATATTGAAATGATTATTTTGATAAACCTATGAACTCACCAACCTTTTGGTTGACACTTTTAAGCATGTTATTTCTCAGGTACGAATTAAGTCTTTCGCTGTGAATTTGCTCATTTTAAGGACATTACTTGGAGTCGATCATCGCAATGGGACCAAATGTTGATGACTTCGTCCAGGGGGATAAGGACGGGTTGTTACATAAGTACTCCTGTTCAAATTTCCGATAATCCATTTTTTGAACCCGACCTCACAATTGAGAATCCGGAGAATATTCAGGAACGATTCGTAGATCCTGAACCACTAAATTTTCCTCCGGAACCACCAATCATTCAAACAGAGATTGTTGAGGAACGAACCATTAAATCAGAATTCTCTAGTGATTCCGATTCAACAAATTCAATTATGGAGAATCTGGAACCTTTAAGTATGGAAGACCGAATGAGAGCTAAACGCACTGGCCAAGGTCACGCAATTACTCATCCAGACATTAATGCGCCAGATTATGAAATCAAAGGACAAATTCTACACATGGTGACTAATCAATGCCAATTTAGTGGTGCGCCGAAGGAAGATCCAAATGAACATCTACGTACCTTTAATAGGATCTGCACACTATTTAAAATCCGAGAAGTTGAGGATGAACATATATATCTCATGTTATTTCCCTGGACTTTAAAGGGAGAAGCCAAAGATTGGTTGGAATCGTTACCTGAAGGGGCGATTGATACATGGGATGTTTTAGTTGAAAAATTTCTTAAACAATTCTTTCCTGCATCTAAAGCCGTAAGACTTCAAGCAGAAATTGTTACGTTCACACAGAAACCGAATGAAACTCTATATGAGGCTTGGACTAGATTTGAAAAGTTGTTAAGAGGATGTCCGCAACATGGTTTAGACACCTGTCAAATAGTACAAATATTCTACCAAGGATGCGACATCACTACAAGGAAAGACATAGATATAGCAGCTGGTGGTTCTATTATGAAGAAAACCGAAACTGATGCTTACAAAATTATTGATAACACTGCTTCCCACTCACATGAGTGGCACCAAGAAAAAGATATCGTTAGATCATCTAAAGCAGCTAGAGCCGATTCTAGCCATGACTTAGATTCCATTTCCGCAAAGATAGATGCTGTCGAGAGACGAATGGAAAAGATGACTAAAGATATTCACTCAATACGAATTAGTTGTGAGCAGTGTGGAGGACCACATTTGACAAAAGATTGTCTCAGTATTGAATTAACAATGGAACAAAGAGAGAATATTTCATACATAAACCAAAGGCCTGGAAATAATTATCAGAATAATTATCAACCGCCAAGACCGATTTACAATCAAAACCAGAATTATAATAGAAATATTCCATACAACAACCAACAAGGTCCTAGCAATCAACAAGTATCCAATAATACTTACAATCAGCAAAGACCTAATTTTCAAAACAAACCACCACAACAAACCGATGATAAAAAGCCAAATTTAGAAGATATGATGACGAAGCTAGTTGAAACTCAAACGCAGTTTTTCACATCTCAGAAACAAACTAATGAACAAAATGCTCAAGCATTTAGAAATCAACAAGCTTCTATTCAAAATCTGGAACAAGAAGTAAGTAACCTAGCAAGGTTAATAGGTGAAAGAAAACCGGGAAGTCTACCTAGTGATACAAATGCTAACCCCCGAAATGAAACAGCTAAAGCCATTACCACAAGAAGTGGTACAACACTTAAACCACCTGAAATACCTGTAACTTCTGATGCAGCTATTCCTACTCCACAAGAACCACAACCTGATCAAGATAAGGAAAAAGAACCGGTAGTTTAAAAGGTTAATGATGATAACACAGTTAAGGCTAAACCTTATGTTAAACCATACCAACCACCACTTCCTTACCCGAGTAAAATGAAGAAAGAAAAACTTGAAGCCGAGCAATCCAAATTCTTGGATATGTTTAAACAGATAAATGTAAATCTTCCTTTCATTGATGTGATTTCAGGAATGCCTAGATATACTAAATTCTTGAAAGATCTAATCTCAAATAGAAAGAAAATGGAAGAACTCTCGGCTGTTACCATGAATGCTAATTGTTCAGCAGTGCTGTTGAATAAGATACCAGAAAAACTATCTGATCCAGAAAGTTTCACAATTCCATGTTTTCTGGGTAGTCTTAGTTCAATAGAAGCATTGGCAGACTTAGGTGCTAGTATAAATCTAATGCCATATTCACTATACGCTAAACTAGACCTTGGAGAATTGAAACCAACCAGAATAAGCATACAACTAGCTGATAGATCAATAAAATATCCTAGAGGGATAATGGAGAACATGCTAGTTAAAGTTGGTACTTTAGTATTTCCAGTAGATTTTGTTGTTCTGGACATGGAAGAAGATTCTCAAGTTCCTCTCATATTAGGAAGACCATTCTTAAATACGGCTAAAGCAATGATAGACGTGTTCGGTAAGAAACTGACCCTAAGTATAGAGGATGAGAGTGTTACCTTTTCAGTTGATAGAGCAATGCAACAACCACAATCTGCAGATGATACATGTTATTATATTCAAACTATAGATGCACATGCAGAATTATTAGAAGAATTTCCAGAATTACAAGGAACAGGAGAATGTTCTTTAGGAGAAGGTAATGAACCAATTGATGAAGCTGAAATGTTAGCTACACTTATAGCTAATGGATATGAACCAACAACAGAAGAAATCCAAATGCTAAAAGAAGAAGACAGATATCGATATAAATCATCGATAGAAGAACCTCCGAAATTAGAGTTAAAGCCACTTCCAAACCATTTGGAATATGCTTATTTACATGGTGAATCTGAATTACCTGTAATAATATCGTCTTCTCTTACTGAAAATGAGAAATCACAACTCATTTCTGTGTTGAAAGCTCATAAACCAGCCATTGCATGGAAGATTCATGATATTAAAGGAATAAGTCCTTCGTATTGCACACATAAAATCCTTATGGAAGAAGGTCATAAAACGTATGTGCAATGCCAACGAAGACTAAATCCTAATATGCAAGATGTAGTTAAGAAAGAGATTATTAAACTGCTAGATGCAGGTCTAATTTATCCAATTTCTGATAGTCCATGGGTAAGCCCAGTTCAATGCGTGCCTAAGAAGGGTGGCATGACTGTCATTACAAATGAGAAAAATGAGCTTATTCCTACTAGGACTGTAACAGGATGGCGTGTGTGTATTGATTATAGAAAATTAAATGACGCCACCAGAAAAGATCACTTTCCCTTACCTTTCATTGATCAAATGTTGGAAAGATTAGCCGGAAATAGTTACTATTGTTTTCTAGATAGATTTTCCGGATATTTTCAAATTCCAATAGCACCCGAGGACCAAGAGAAAACCACGTTCACGTGCCCTTATGGTACTTTTGCTTACAAACGCATGCCATTTGGACTTTGCAACGCCCCTGCAACCTTTCAAAGGTGTATGATGGCGATTTTTCATGACATGATAGAAGAATGCATGGAAGTTTTCATGGATGACTTTTCAGTCTTCGGTGATACATTTGAATCATGTCTAGTTAATCTGGAACGAATGCTTATTAGATGCGAACAATCAAATCTAGTACTTAATTGAGAGAAATGCCATTTCATGGTTAAAGAAGGCATCGTTCTTGGTCATAAAATTTCAAAAGAAGGAATTGAATTGGATAGAGCTAAAGTAGATGTAATTGCTAAACTTCCACATCCCACCAATGTTAGAGGAGTTAGGAGTTTTCTAGGGCATGCCGGTTTTTACCGACGTTTCATAAAAGATTTTTCTAAAATTGCCACTCCTATGAATAAACTCCTAGAAAAGGATGCTCCATTCATCTTTTCAGATGAGTGTATCAAATCTTTTAATATTCTTAAAGAGAAACTCACTAATGCGCCGATCATGATAACACCAAATTAGAATCTACCATTTGAACTAATGTGCGATGCAAGTGATTTTGCAATGGGAGCCGTTTTAGGACAAAGGATTGAAAAACGATTTCAACCTATATATTATGCTAGTAAGACGTTACAAGGAGCATAAACGAACTATACAACTACTGAAAAAGAACTCCTTGCTATTGTCTTTGCTTTTGACAAATTTCGATCATATCTCGTTCTAGCAAAAACGGTGGTCTATACCGACCATTCTGCTCTTAGATACCTATTTTCAAAACAAGATTCTAAACCAAGATTAATCCGTTGGATCTTACTCTTACAAGAGTTTGATATTGAAATCCGAGATAAAAGAGGAGCAGAAAATCTCACCGCTGATCATCTTTCTCGTCTTGAAAATCCCGAATTAGAAGTTCTAAATGAATCGGCCATACAAGACAACTTTCCTGATGAATATCTATTGAAGATAGATTATAAAGAAATTCCATGGTTTGTAGACTATGCAAACTATTTAGTATGTGGATTCCTTGAAAAAGGATTATCGTACCAAAGACGAAAGAAATTCTTCAGTGATATAAAACACTATTTTTGGGAAGATCCACATCTGTTTAAAAGTTATCCCGATGGAATAATACGCCGATGTGTATTTGGAGATGAAGCTAGTAAAATATGAAACCATTGTCACACAGGACCAACAGGAGGGCATTATGGGCCTCAACTAACAGCAAGAAAAGTTTATGATGCTGGATTCTATTGGCCTACAATTTACAAAGACGCACACCTTCTTTGTAAATCCTGTGATGCTTGTCAAAGGGCCGGAAAAATAAGTCAACGTGATGAAATGCCACAAAATGTCATACAAGTATGTGAAGTATTTGACATTTGGGGTATTGACTTTATGGGTCCATTTCCAAAATCTCATAATAATCTATATATACTCGTAGCCATTGATTATGTATCTAAATGGGCGGAAGCACAAGCTCTCCCAACTAACGATGCACGAGTTGTAGTCAACTTTTTAAAACATCTTTTTGCAAGGTTTGGAACACCGAAAGCTTTAATAAGTGATCGGGGTACTCATTTCTGTAATAATCAACTTGAGAAAGTTCTTAAAAGATATGGAGTAACTCATAAAATCTCCACCGCATATCATCCACAAACAAGTGGACAAGTTGAAAATACCAACCGAGCTTTAAAATGTATTCTAGAGAAAACCGTAGGATCAAATCCGAAGGAATGGTCCATTAAATTGGAGGATGCACTCTGGGCTTTTAGAACAGCCTACAAAACTCCAATTGGAACCACACCTTTTAGACTTGTTTATGGAAAAGCATGTCATCTTCCAGTAGAAATTGAACACAAAGCATTTTGGGCTTTGAAGACATGTAATCTTGATTTACATGAAGCTGGACGTCTACGATTAAGTCAACTAAATGAATTAGAAGAATTAAGACACGAAGCATACGAAAATTCGTTAATCTATAAGGAAAGAACGAAGAAATGGCATGATAAAAGAATCAGAAGTTCAAAAGAATTTAAAGAGGGAGACAGAGTTCTTCTTTTTAATTCACGATTCAAGCTATTTCCTGGAAAATTGAAATCAAGATGGTCTGGACCATTCATAGTCAAAAGAGTTTTCCCATACGGAATGATAGAATTAATAAATTCAAATGGGATTGAATTTAAAGTTAATGGTCACAGAGTTAAACACTACATAGATAGTCCGATGGAAGTCGACAACGAAGTTAATCACAATTTCGACACCACAGCTAACTAAGTGTGGGGAGAATCAAGTCTTTAAAGGATAATATGTATTTCTGTTAGAGTTAGATTGTCTGTTTTCGTGTAGTTCTCGAAAATGGAACCCGAATGGTCTTTCCCTAGCAGACCCTAAAGAACTAGTCTTCTCCCCCCATTCTGAATTTTTATTTTTTTAGGAAATGAAGACTGCGTGTGAACTAAACCATGGTCTAATGCTACATGCTTTGATCACTAAACGTAATAATGACACACTACCGAGTGAAATAATATCAGTAATCAGAGAAAGATTGGACGGAGTAAGAAAAGAATCCAGATACGAAGATAATAAGTTACAATTTGGTAAAGGAAAATCAAAATCCGCAGCGAAAAGAAGAGCACGACACCTAGAAAGATGTCAAAAATGCGGAAAATGGTCACATGGAGGTAAATGTTCAAATAATCAAACCTATTCAAATACCGAATTTGTTACTTTATGCAGAGACGGACCGTTCATATGTTTAGAAGAAAAAACACTGAATGCTCGAGGTTACGCCTATGTAGCTATGGAAAACCAATTAAACCGACTATCTTATGAATGGGATAGATCATATAACTAAGAATACTATCTCACAGGTAAGTCTGTACAGTTTTTTTTTTAACCTTTTGATAATAAACGCTAATTTGTTCGCTATAAAGTATTAAATTGGTATTGAATAAAATTAGGTTTGGCGACCGAAATTATTGATATCATACAAAAATTTATTACATCACTGCGAAATTTAACGTTTATTCTTAAGGTATAAATATCTTTAATCAATCAACACAAAATATTTCAAAAATTCTTCATGAGTTAAATTAGGTTTGGGAACCGAAATTACTTTACCGAAAAGAGGGGCGTATATTTTTGATAATATTTGATTGATTAAAGTGGGATAAAAAGCCAAAAAGATTTTTAATTTTATTTTTACCATGTTTTTAAAATTTATATATAAATCTTAAATTAATATTGTAAACTTTGTAAAATCAATATATTTAAAATTGTAAATATTTGAAAAATTAATATAAGTTTGGTGTGAATTTATAATATGAATTTTTAAATTAAGTTTGGTGTGAATTTATAATATGAATTTTTAAATTAAGTTTGGTGTGAATTTTTAATTTTTAAAATATGAATTTTAATTTTATGCATTTTAAATTTTAAGTTTGGTGTGAATTTTTAATATTAATTTTGAATTTTATATTTAAGTTGTGTGAATTTAAAAACAAAAATTTACTTTATCTCATTAAGTTAAAAATATGATTTTTAAAATTCGTCGTAAGTTGAAGACTAGGTCTTTGAACCGAAATTGCTTTACCCGAGAGAGGGACGAGAACTTTTATTATCATTATTTTTAATCTTATTGAATTAAAGTATGTCAAAAACAATAAAAAAACCCAAAAATTTTAGCTTTTAAAACAATCGCTACAAAAAGACAAACTTTAAAATTTTGTCGAAGGACGGACTAGGACATCGATCCGAAACGACCTCGTCCTAAATAACAAGGGAAACAAAATTTTAAAATTAATTACTTAATTGTTTTAATTAGTATAAGATATATATAATAAAAAAAAAATACAAACTCCGCGAGTCGCGGAGTTTGAAAGGGAAATCCACCGCGACTCGCGGAGGATGAAAAATCCAGAAAAAAATATATACTGATCGAACTGATCAGTCCCAACCCACAGAAAAAAAAAACTGCTAAAATACTGCACGAAAAAACCCGAAAAACACCTCCAAAATCACAATTTTTAACCGTTAATCATCAAATCTTTTACTAAAATCATGTTGAGAAGGATGCTATCAAGGAATTACTCAAGAAAAACGGTAAATTTCTACATCTAAACACCATTTAATCCGAAAATTAGTGTTCTTGAGCAATTTTTTTCCCCAATTTGATTTTGATGCTTTTTAGTGTAATTATGCTTAAATTGCTTATGTATTATGCTTGTATAACCTAGATTGATGCTATTTAACATGATTAGAAGCCTTAAACTTCAAAATTTGAGTAATCTAGGGTTTGTGTTCTTGAGCAATTTGGGGCTTTTTGATATAAACAGGTTATGGCCGATTTTTGTCATGAATTGTTGCTAAATTAAGTAGTGTAACATGTTTAGGTAGTTAAATGATCCAAACTTTGAGCCTAAACATGATTTTGAGAATTAAAGTGGACTTTTTCAAGTCTAAAAATTCATGAACTTGATTTTTGAAAGATAATGCCATTTGAAACTTGTTTAATTGCCAGTAATGATTATTTTGACATGTTATTTGAGTTGAATGCTTATGAACTTGGCGAACATTTTTGTATATGCTTATTTGAAAAAGTGTAGATTTGATAAAAATGTGAAAATGAGCTTAAGTTTGATATAAATTGATCATGTCATTGTAATTATTTTGATTGATGATTTTGCTGACACTAATGCATATTTGGATGCACAAAAATTGTGTTTAATGTGTTTTGCAGACTGAAAGGGGTGAATCTTCATCCCAAGCTCGCAATGCTCCTGCTGAAAATGCGGAACAACAGGAGGTGGATAACTACTACAAGCAAGATATATCTCATCCAGTCATGACATTTTCTGATATGCACTTGGAAGATTTGCACCCGAACCTGAGATTTGACAGACTTTGGATAGATTATCCAAAATACCAAAGGGGTTTGCATACTCTTCATTCTAAAGTTGTTGAGGTACCTAGGGTCATAGAATGGGGACCATTAGAAGCTGTAGAATTGGCCGGGCCAATTAGGGAATTACTTGCACAGAGGTATGGTAATTCTACTTTTAATGACTGGGTACGTTTATTCACCATGCGTAGACCTGTATATAAAGTATGGTGTGAAGAATTGTTGTGTAGTATAGAATTAAATGATCGGGTAGCTAGTTTAACCGATCGATCTTTTATTAGATTTTTGTTAGGAGGTTCGATGCGCCACATGTCTTTACTAGACATGGCTCAGGCTTTACGTATATATACGCCTGAGGAGTTAGCATCTGCCGATTGTAGAGGGTTGATACTAAATGGTAGAAAGATAGATGGAAATTTTGATACACATGGTGTATGGAGTCAAATGACAAGCCATCACCGATTCAAAGGGGGAAATTACTTTTATTTGGATATAGATATAGCTGAATTAAGAGTGATTCATAGGTTTTTAGCTAATTCGATTACACAAAGAGGTAAGAACAAGGAAAAGGTAAATGAACAGGATTTGTTTTACCATATGTGTATTCGAGACCCACAAAGTGCTGTAAGTATACCTTATTGTGTGGGTTATTATTTATCAGCTATGGTTAGGGGGATGAGACCGCATAGCATAGTAGGAGGTGGTATTTTTATTACTTTGATTGCTGAATATCTCGGTGTGGATATAAGTCGGGGGGGATTATTAGTCGAAGAACCAGAACCCCGTGATACAATAGGTTTAAATGTATACCATGGTGCGAAAGTTTTGAAGAGGCAAAATAACACCGCAGTACAATACCATGGTAGACATCCACAGGTTGAGAGAAACCAACAGCAAGATAATGTAGGAGGGGGAAATGAAATGCAAGAAATGCAAAGGTTTATAGCTTCACAGGAGTACGAAAATGCTAGTCAGAGAGCATTTGAAGATTGGCAAGTTCATCAAAACCAAATCATAGCTCATTGCCAACATATAGGTAGAAACTATATTCCTACTCCAAAACCCATATTCCCTCCCTGGTCTATAGAGATGCAACCACCGTATCCTACGTATAACCCAGCCGAAGCATTCTATAGCACCTATGGTTATGCATGGAACCCCTATTGGTATCAGTATCATCCCTAGTCTACTTAGTTTTATTTATTTTGTAATTTGTAATGTTGATACGTTTAATACTTATGTTAATATTGTAATAGTTTTTATAATTTTCTAACTTTTATTCTTAGATTTTAATAATTTTTGAATGTGGGGTAATATACCAAACTTCAAAAATATGTATATATGTTTGCAGTTTATCTTATGTACACAACAGGGTAAAACAACGCATTTTCAAAGACTGGCATTAAGTTCAGCAAAAGCAACTAATTTTGACGACAAGATGCAAAATATATGTGAAATAACAACAAGACGGAATGAACAAATGATGTGCACCATTTATCATTCAGCAAACAAATGCCAATATATTTGGAAACTTTGGTAATTTAATCATTTTCACACAAATCACCCTCAATAATTTAAATTGTTACTGATTTCTTGCAAATGAGGGCATTGCAAGATCTTAAGTGTGGGAAGGGGTTAAATTCTTTCAGATTTTAAAATTTTTATCTTAAACACTGGGTTACCATTAAAAATACTAGTAAAGCAGTAGTTGTATTAGAATCTAGTGCTCTCTGATAATAAAGAACAGCCCTAGTCTTATATACTGACTACCCAATACTAGTAAAAATTTTCAAAATTTTCAATTAAATGAACTCAAAATCATGTTTATACATATTTATGAACGATAAAACTAGGTTTTAACACCGAAATTATTGTAACCTCGGAAAGTACATAAATTGAGAAACAAACCAAAATGTTAAAATTCATTTAAAATGGAATAGAGAACAATAAAAAGGAAAATAAAAGCCAAGTGTGAGAAAATTCTCCAAGTTATTCAAAACATATATCACATATTTTTGTACAAATAACTGAAAATACTTTTGCTTTGGACTAAACTAAACTGTTTTACCCGATGAAAGAAAAGAAGAGATGGATCTACACGATGAATCAATTCCATCATTAAAAGGAATTAAAGTCTTCCGAAAAACACACGCGCTTCTTGATTTAGGTCAAGAAGTTGTCGTCCAGACCAGCTGTAGGTTGATGAAAAATCTAGAAAAGTCATCACTAAAATCAGCAGGAAATCCACGGACCTCATCATTAAACAGGGTCGCCAAGTGGTCAGATTTATCCTAACCATGAGAAGGATTTATCTCGTAAAATGGGGGGCACCATGCAAATTAGCTGGATAAGACTAATGAATCAAATCCCCAGAAAGGATAATCTCCTTAAAAGATCAAAAATCAGCTTTTAAGCCTGATATTACTCAATCCTTGAGATTGA
Source organism: Rutidosis leptorrhynchoides (assembly GCF_046630445.1). Lineage (NCBI taxonomy): Eukaryota > Viridiplantae > Streptophyta > Magnoliopsida > Asterales > Asteraceae > Rutidosis > Rutidosis leptorrhynchoides. The sequence goes on along the minus strand of NC_092340.1, from coordinate 274,329,072 downwards.
CCTTAAAGATTGAGAATTACAAACTCATGGAATTCAATGATATCTAAACTCGAGCTTGAACGAGAAAATATTTTGATCAAAATTACAAACCGATTTTTTTTCTGAAAACCCTATTTTCAATGCGTTCATTACCATTGAACGTAAAATCCTAGGAATTCACCTAGAATTCATTAGGTCACCTGAACCAAATCGGGTGTCAACCGTAAGAACGGTGGTTGCATAGCATGGTCAAAGACAGGACCTTGTGCCAGATCGAAGAAAAATTATAAGGGTGAGCTTTACTATTGCTCCTACAAAGGATAGTAATTGCATCCGACACGTTATAGACCATAATTAAAAGCATGTCAGGGGACATTGCCTTAACAGTTGCTTGTTCAACGCTTTCCTTTATAACTGGACGGTAGTTTACCGAAAGGTAATATACGGAGCAAGTATACTGGACGTGTTGCTTTCCAAATACAAGGTTAGCAAGTGGGTGACACAAAACCATAAGTTTTGAGCTAAAATTTTCAAATCTGAAACCCACCAAACCCATAAAAAGAATTTGCAAACACTGGTGAAGGGTTATTCCGGAAAACTTATCTAGGGTAAAAACTAGATTTAATTTTCAAAAGATCAAATATTTTCATAAAGATCCAATTTCCTTAATGGATCTAAATTTTTATAGTCATGTGGGACTGTAAACCATATCGTTACTACCATTGTTTATACTGCCGTATAGAAATCACTGATGTACAAAGTGTGAAGAATAAAGAAGTGATTCTAGTATTTCAAGACGATATTGCTTGAGGACAAGCAACGCTTAAGTGTGGGAATATTTGATAATGCTAAAAACGAACATATATTTCATAGCATTATTCCTCAAGAAAGACAAGCTTTTAGTTGCAATTGTTCTATTTACAAGTGATATTCGTTTAAATAATAAAAGGTGAAGACAAAAGACAGATTCGATGAATTGAAGACGCAAACGACCAAAAAGCTCAAAAGTACAAAATACAATCAAAGAGGTTCCAATTATTGATAAGAAACGTCTCGAAATTACAAGAGTACAAGATTCAAAACGCAAAGTACAAGATATTAAATTGTACGCAAGGACGTTCGAAATTCCGGAACCGGGACCAGAGTAAACTCTCAACGCTCGATGCAACGAACTAAAAATTACAAGTCAACTATGCACATAAATATAATATAATATTTAAATAATTCTTATAATTATTTATATATTATATAAATAATAAAAAACCGTCGGCAAGAAAGACTCCAAAGTTTGTGAGCTGTATTTTCAAACTCCGCGACTCGCGGAGTTTGAAGGCAAAAAGGGCCGCAAGTCGCGGAGCCCCAAATTCTGAAACTCCCTATAAAGCCAACCGAATTCTGATCATTTTTCAAAATATATATCCATCCTCTCTATATCTATACGTAAATATTTATATTTATATTTTAATTTTAATTTTAATTTTAATTTTAATCCTAATAATAAGGGTATGTTAGCAAATGTTGTAAGAGTGTAAGTCGAAATTCTGTCCGTGTAACGCTACGCTATTTTTAATCATTGTAAGTTATGTTCAACCTTTTTAATTTAATGTCTCGTAGCTAAGTTATTATTATGCTTATTTAATCCGAAGTAATCATGATGTTGGGCTAATTACTAAAATTGGGTAATTGGGCTTTGTACCATAATTGGGGTTTGGACAAAAGAACGACACTTGTAGAAATTAGACTATGGGCTATTAATGGGCTTTATATCTGTTTAACTAAATGATAGTTTGTTAATGTTAATATAAAGATTTACAATTGGGCGTCCCTATAAATTACCATATACACTCGATCGGACACGATGGGCGGGGTATTTATATGTACGAATAATCGTTCATTTAACCGGACACGGGAATGAATTAATAGCCACTAGAATAATTAAAATAGGGGTGAAATTATGTACAAGGACACTTGGTATAATTGATAACAAAATATTAAAACCTTGGGTTACACTCAGTCGACATCCTGGTGTAATTATTAAACAAAGTATTAAAATCTTGTTACAGTTTAAGTCCCCAATTAGTTGGAATATTTAATTTCGGGTATAAGGATAATTTGATGAGGACACTCGCACTTTATATTTATGACTGATGGACTGTTATGGACAAAAACCAGACGGACATATTAAATAATCCAGGACAAAGGACAATTAACCCATGGGCATAAAACTAAAATCAGCACGTCAACCATCATGATTACGAAAGTTTAAATAAGCATAATTCTTTTATTTCATATTTAATTTCCTTTATTTTATATTTAATTGCACTTCTAATTATCGCATTTTTATTGTTATTGTATTTAATTGCACTTTTAATTATCGTACTTTTTAATTATCGCAAGTTTAATTTATCGCACTTTTATTATTCGCAATTTCATTATCGTTATTTACTTTATGCTTTAATTTAAGTCTTGTATTTATTTTTATTATTTTACATTTGGTTTTAACTGCGACTGAAGTTTTAAAAATCGACAAACCTGTCATTAAACGGTAAAAACCCCCTTTATAATAATAATATTACTTATATATATATATGTATTTTTATAAAAGTAAACTAATATAGCGTTAAGCTTTGTTTAAAGATCTTCCCTGTGGAACGAACCGGACTTACTAAAAACTACACTACTGTACGATTAGGTACACTACCTATAAGTGTTGTAGCAAGGTTTAAGTATATCCATTCTCTAAATAAATAAATATCTTGTGTAAAATTGTATCGTATTTAATAGATTTTCCTGCTAAAATTAATAGCTATTTTATATACACCTCGCATAACATCACTAATCTCTTTTCGAATTTTTTTTTTTTTACCACCGGATGCCAGATTTCCATTTTGTTCATTTTAGCACCGATGGAAAGACCAAGATACGTACACGAAAAGGAGCCGACCTTACACCCAAATAATCTTGCCATGGCTTCAACTTCAAAAGTTTCGACCCCCATACCAAAGAGGTTGCTTTTACTATAATTTACCTTTAAACCGGAGGTTAACTCAAAACATTTTAGAAGCTTTAAGAGGCTTTCAATATTTGAATCGCACCACTTTCCCAAAAAAATTGTATCATCCGCGTATTGAAGTAGTGACACGGGAATTTTATCGCGACCTATTTTGACACCCTCAAAAAGACCATGAATGATCGAAGCCTTAGTTAACAAATTGAGTCCTTCTGCCGAAAGTATGAATAAAAACGGTGAGAGAGGATCACCTTGCCGGACACCTCTTTCTAGTTTGAACTCGTTTGTCAGAGAGCCATTAATAAGGATTGAAACCGAAGCTAACTTTAAGCGTGAGTAAATCCATTTCATCCACTTTTCACCAAACCTCATTAGTGCCATCATTTCCAGTATGAATTCCCAACTCAAACAATCGAACGCTTTCTCCAAATCTAACTTGAAAACTAGACTTTTTAGATGCTTTTGTTGAAAAAAATTAAGAGATTCGTTCGCTATTAAGGCCCCATGATTAACATTAATTAATTAGATTTAAAAAACTAAGAATAAAAAACGCACTCCAATTTCTCTTGAACCGTGTTTATTTTTTGTAACCCTAATTTAAAATATCTATTTAAAAATCCCTACTTCGTAATACTCCATTCCCAATTCAACCACGGAACAATTTTACTAGCAAAATCCTTCATACTACATTCCCTAATTCTTAATACGCCCTAAATTCGTCATGATGAAACCCTAATTTAATGAGGATATCACGTTGCGCTGATCTTATACTTTTCCAAATCTGAATTTATTGGGAAAATCAAAAACCCTAATTTGATTTATAATGGTGTATCCTAGGGGATACACGCATAAAAATATCGTTTTTATACATAAGAATGGATCAAAAAGCATAAGAGATAACAATATTTAGCATTTACCGTCCAGCGTACAGCATGCCGCTCAACGTCATGCGTAAGTGATGTGTGCGAGGTGTACTAGGAAATAGTATTATTTTTATAACGAAATACTATTAAATATGATACAATTTTACACAAGATATTTATTTATTTATAGAATGGATATACCTAAACCTTGCTACAACACTTATAGGCAGTGTACCTAATCGTACAGTAATGTAGTTTTTAGTAAGTCCGGTTCGTTCCACAGGGATACACTTAAACAAGCTTAACGCTATATTAGTTTTAATTTATAAAAAAAACAAATATATATATATATATATATAAGTAATATTATTATTATTATAAAAAGGGGGGTTTTTACCGTTTAATGACCGGTTTGTCAATTTTTAAAACTTTAATCGCAGTTAAAACCTAATGTAAAATATTAAATAAATAAAAGACTTAATTTAAAGCGTAAAATAAATAACGATAATGAAATTGCGATAAATAAAAGTGCGATAATTAAAAAGTACGATAATTAAAAGTGCAATTAAATACAATGACAATAAATAAAAGTGCGATAATTAGAAGTGCAATTAAATATGAAAATAAAAGAATTATGCTTATTTAAACTTCCATAATCATGATGTTTGACGTGTTGATTTTAGTTTATTCCCATGGGTTAATTGTTATTTGTCCTGGATTATTTAATATGTCTATACGGATTTTTCCATAATAGTCCATCAGTCATAAATATAAAGTGCGAAAGCCTTCGTCAAATTATTCTTATTCCTGAAGTAAAATATTTCAACTAATTGGGGATTCGAATTGTAACAAGGTCTTAATACTTTGTTTAATGAATACACCAGGTTATCGACTGCGTGTAAACCAAGGTTTTACTACTTTGTTAACAATTACACCAATTACCCTTGAATGTAATCTACCCCTGTTTCAACAAGTCTATTAACTATTAATCCAATTCCGTGTCCGGTAAAATGAACAATTATTGGTATTTATAGATATCCTGCCCACCGTACCCAGTCAAGCGTATGTGGTTATATATAAATACGTCAAATTATAAGTCTATATATTAAATTAACGAGGTATCATTTAGTTAATATAAAGCCCATTAATAGCCCATAGTCTAATTTCCACAAGTGTCGTTCTTTTGTCCAAACCCCAGGTACAAAGCCCAATTACCCAATTTTAATATTTAGCCCAACATCATGATTACTTCGGCATTAAATAAGCATAATAATGACTTAGCTACGAGACATTAAATTAAAAATAACATTAACCATAACTTACAGTGATTAAAAATAGCGTAGCGTTACACGGACAGAAATTCGACTTACACCCTTACAACATTCGCTAACATACCCTTATTATTAGAAATTAAAATTAAAATTATAATATAAATATAAATATATATACGAGTGAGAGATTGAAAGGAAAAAAAAAGATGTAAAATTCGTGCAGAATACGATGGCTTTTATAGGCCCACGTTGCACTGTAGAGTTCCGCGAGTGCTGAGGTTTCCTTCACAAAAGTACCGCGAGAGTGGAGGTCTGAAAACAGCTGACATATTAGATCCAAAACGTGGGCTGCATAAAATTATATTATATAATAATATATATAATTAATTATATATATTATTTTATTCTTATGCATAGTTGACTTGAAATTTTTGGTCCGTCGCGTCGAGCGTTGAGAGTTGACTTTGGTCCCGGTTCCGGATTTTCGAACGTCCTTGCGTACAATTTAATATCTTGTATTTTGCGTTTCGCATCTTGTACTCTTGTAATTTCGAGACGTTTCTCATCAATAATTGGAACCACTTTGATTGTATTTTGTACTTTTGAGCTTTTTGGTCGTTTGCATCTTTAATTCGTCGAATCTGTCTTTTGTCTTCACCTTTTATTATTTAAACGAATATCACTTGTAAATAGAACAATTGCAACTAAAAGCTTGTCTTTCTTTAGGGATAATGCTATGAAATATATGTTAGTTTTTAGCATTATCAAATATTTCCACACTTGAGCGTTGCTTATCCTCAAGCAATATAGTCTTGAAATAAAAATACTAGAATCACTTCTTTATTCTTCACACTTTGTACATCAGTGATTTCTATACGGCGGTATAAACAATGTTAGTAACGATGTGGTTTACAGTCCCACATGACTATAAAAATTTAGATCCATTAAGGAAATTGGATCTTTATGAAAACATTTGATCTTTTGAAAATTAAATCTAGCTTTTACCCTAGATAAGTTTTCCGGAATAACCCTTCACCGGTGTTTGCAAATTATTTTTGTGGGTTTGGTGGGTTTCATATTTGAAAATTTTAGCTCAAAACTTGTGGTTTTGTGTCACTCACTTACTAACCTTGTATTAGGAAAGCAACACGTCCAGTATACTTGCTCCGTATATTACCTTTCGGTAAACTACCGTCCAGTTATAAAGGAAAGCGTTGAACAAGCAACTGTTAAGGCAATGTCCCCTGACATGCTTTTAATTATGGTCTATAACGTGTCGGATGCAATTACTATCCTTTGTAGGAGCAATAGTAAAGCTCACCCTTATAATTTTTCTTCGATCTGGCACAAGGTCCTGTCTTTCACCATGCTATGCAACCACCGTTCTTACGGTTGACACCCGATTTGGTTCAGGTGACCTAATGAATTCTAGGTGAATTCCTAGGATTTTACGTTCAATGGTAATGAACGCATTGAAAATGGGTTTTCAGAAAACAAATCGGTTTGTAATTTTGATCAAAATATTTTCTCGTTGAAGCTCGAGTTTAGATATCATTGAATTTCATGAGTTTGTAATTCTCAATCTTTAAGATCAATCTCTAGGATTGAGTAATATCAGTCTTAAAAGCTGATTTTTAATCTTTAAGGAGATTATCCTTTCTGGGGATCTGATTCATTAGTCTTATCAAGCTAATTTGCACGACGTCCTCCCCATTTTACGAGATAGATCCTCTCATGGTTAGGATAAGTCTGACCACTTGGCGACCCTATTTGATGATGACGTCCGTGGATTTCCTGCTGATTTTAGTGATGACTTTTCTAGATTTTTTGTCAACCTACAGCTGGTCTGGACGACAACTTCATGACCTAAATCAAGAAGCGCGTGTCTTTTTCGGAAGACTTTACTTCCTTTTAATGATGGAATTGATTCATCGTGTAGATCCATCTTTCTTACAGTAAATCGGGTAAAACTTTTTAGTTTAGTCCAAAGCAAAAGCATCTTCAGTTATTTGTAAAAAAATATGTGATATATGTTTTAAATAACTTGGTAAATTTTTCCCACACTTGACTTTTATTTTCTTTTATTTGCCTTTTTATTGTCCTCTATTCCATTTTAAATGAATTCTAACATTTTGGTTTGTTTCTCAATTTATGTCCTTTCTGAGGTAACAATAATTTTGGTGTTAACACCTAGTTTTATCGTTCATAAATATGTATAAACATGATTTTGAGTTCATTTAATTGAAAATTTTGAAAATTTTTACTAGAATTGGGTAGTCAGTATATAAGACTAGGGCTGTTCTTTATTATCAGAGAGCACTAGATTCTAATACAACAACTGCGTTACTAGTATTTTTAATGGTAACCAAGTGTTTAAGTTAAAAATTTTAAAAATCCGAAAGAATTTAACCCCTTCCCACACTTAAGATCTTGCAATGCCCTCATTTGCAAGAAATCAGTAACAATTTAAATTATTGAGGGTGATTAGCGTAGAAAAATGATTAAATGTTACCAAAGTTTCCAAACATATTGGCATTTGTTTGCTGAATGATAAATGGTGCACATCATTTGTTCATTCCGTCTTGTTGTTCATCACATTTGTTCATCACATTTTTTTTTATAAAAACTTTATACTTAATAAAACATATAATTAAATTAAATTTTAAAAATTTGTTTCTTTTTAGGCTGAGGACGTTTCGGAACGATGTCCTAGTCCGTCCCTCTACAAAATTTTAAAATTTGTCAATTTTTAAAGCTCAGTTTTAAAAGTAAAGATTTTTGGGTTTTTTAAATGTTTTTGGCATACTTTAATTCAATAAGGCTAAAAATAATGATAATAAAAGTTCTCGCCCCTCCCTTGGGTAAAGCAATTTCGGTTCAATGACCTAGTCTTCAACTTACGACGAATTTTAAAAATCATATTTTTAACTTATCGAAATAAAGTAAATTTTTGGTTTTAAATTCACACCAAACTTAATTTAAAAAGCATAAAATTAAAAATTCATATTAATAAAATTGAAAATTCACACCAAACTTTTATTATATTTTTGTTTTTATACAACAAACTTATATTAAAAATATTAATTTTTCAAATATTTACAATTTTAAATATATTAATTTTAAAAAGTTTACAATATTATTTTAATATTAATTTTAAAAACAAAGTAAAAATAAAATTAAAAATCTTTTTGGTCTTTTTTCCCACTTTAATCAATCAAATATTATCAAAAATATACGCCCCTCTTTTCGGTAAAGTAATTTCGGTTCAACGATCTAATTTAACTCATGACGAATTTTTGAAATATTTTGGGTTGATTGATTAAAGATATTTATACCTTAAGAATAAACGGTAAATTTCGCAGTGATGTAATAAATTTTTGTATGATATCAATAATTTCGGTCGTAAAACCTAATTTTATTGAGTACCAATTTAATACTTTATAGCGAACAATTTAGCGTTTATTATCAAAAGGTTAAAAGCAATAAAAATAAAAATAAAAACTGTACATACTTACCTGTGAAATAGAATTCTTAGTGACCTGCTTTAGCCCACTCATAAGATAGTCGGACTAATTGGTTTTCCATAGCTACATAGGCGTAACCTCGAGCATTCAACGTTTTTTCTTCGAAACATATGAACGGTCCATCTCTGCATAAAGTAACGAATTCGGTATTGGAATATGTCTGATTCGTCGAACATTTTCCTTCGTGTGAACATTTTCCGCATTTGTGACATCTTTCAAGGTGTCGTGCTCTTCTTTTCGCTGTGGATTTTGATTTTCCTTTACCAAACTGTAACTTATTATTTTCGTTCCTGGATTCTTTTCTTACTCCGTCCAATTTACCTCTAATTAATGATACTATTTCACTTGAAAGGGTGTCATTATTACGTTTAGTGATCAAAGCGTGTAGCATTAGACCATGGTTTAATTCACAGGAAGTCTTCATCTCGTAAAACCTAAAAAAAATAAAAATTCAGAATGGGGGGAGAAGACTAGTTCTTTAGGGTCTGCTAGGGAAAGACCATTCGGGTTCCATTTTCGAGAACTATACGAAAACAGAAAATCTAACTCTAACAGAAATACATATTACCCTAAAAAGATTCGATTCTCCCCACACTTAGTTGAAATTGTGGTTAACGTTATTTTCAATTGGATCATCAACAACTTGTATATCTCTGACATTTACTTCAACCCATTTGTTGATTTCCTCCGTAACTTTCACAAATTCAACTAACATCGCCTTTTCTTTTGGCGATAAATTGGATATTAATCGGTTACATAACTTAAAGTTTCCCTTAATCTTAGCATCGTGAATCCGTTTATAAAGTTTCTTCGTTGAACTGTTAAAAACGGGTTCATCTAATTTCTTATCATCAACGAGGTTCTTTGTGATCGGATCATCATTAAGTGTTTCTTCATCTTCCCCACACTTATGCGTTTTTATTGGTCTAACAGTTTTGGTTGGTGGAGATCTAAACTTTCGGTTCACAAAGGTGATCGATTTATCATCATCCCTAAGTGTCAATCTACCTTCTCTTATATCAATGAATGCCTCGGTGGTTGCTAAAAATGGGCGACCTAAAATTAGAGGAATATCAAGGTTTTCCTCCATATTAATCACTATGAAGTTTGCAACAAAGGTCAAACTTTCCACGTTAACAAGTAAATTATTTGCTATTCCAACCGGGTGTTTAATGGTTAGGTCAAATGATTGAACACCTATTTTGGTTGGTTTTAATTTACCCATACCTAATCTTTTGTATAAGGAAAGAGGCATAATATTTGCACTTGCTCCTAAATCTGTGAGTCCATTATATACAGCACCATCATTAAGCAAGCAAGAAATGATAAATTCACCCGGGTCTCCTGCTTTAGTAAGTCAATTTGGTTTGTAAACCTTTTTCGGGTGTTATTTTCTTGGTTCTTTCACTTCTATTTGAACTTCTTGTTCACATTTTTCTTCATTTCTTGGAATGGGAGATTTGTATAAGAATTCTTCTTCATCACTCCAATTTGAATCCTCCCTATTTTCCAATTTTGATTTTTCATATGTTGTTGATAACATATTTATGTTTTCATTTTTAGGGTTTTCTTGGGTGGTGAAATTATGATTGACTTTATTGTCAACTTTCATCGGACCATGTATGTAATGTTTAACTCTGTGACCATTAACTTTAAATTCAATCCCATTTGAATTTATTAACTCTACTGTTCCATATGGGAAAACTCTTTTGACTATGAATGGTCCAGACCATCTTGATTTCAATTTTCTAGGAAATAGCTTGAATCGTGAATTGAAAAGAAGAACTCTGTCTCCTTCTTTAAATTCTTTTGAACTTCTGATTCTTTTATCATGCCATTTCTTCGTTCTTTCCTTATAGATTAAGGAATTTTCATATGCTTCATGTCTTAATTCTTCTAATTCATTTAATTGACTTAACCGTAGACGTCCAGCTTCATGTAAATCAAGATTACATGTCTTCAAAGCCCAAAATGCTTTGTGTTCAATTTCTACTGGAAGATGACATGCTTTTCCGTAAACGAGTCTAAAAGGTATGGTTCCAATTAGAGTTTTGTAGGCTGTTCTAAAAGCCCAGAGTGCATCCTCCAATTTCATGGACTATTCCTTCGGATTTGATCCTACGGTTTTTTCTAGAATACGTTTTAAAGCTCGGTTGGTATTTTCAACTTGTCCACTTATTTGTGGATGATAAGCGGTTGAGATTTTATGAGTTACTCCATATCTTTGGAGAACTTTCTCAAGTTGATTATTATAGAAATGAGTTCCCCGATCACTTATTAAATCTTTCGGTGTTCCAAACCTTGCAAATAGACATTTTAAAAAGTTGACTACAACTCGTGCATCGTTAGTTGGGAGAGCTTGTGCTTCCGCCCATTTAGATACATAATCAATGGCTACGAGAATGTATAGATTATTATGAGATTTTGGAAATGGACCCATAAAGTCAATACCCCAAATGTCAAATACTTCACATACTTGAATGACATTTTGTGGCATTTCATCACGTTGACTTATTTTTCCGGCCCTTTGACATGCATCACAGGATTTGCAAAGAAGGTGTGCGTCTTTGAAAATTGTAGGCCAATAGAATCCAGCATCATAAACTTTTCTTGCTGTTAGTTGAGGCCCATAATGCCCTCCTGTTGGTCCTGTGTGACAATGGTTTAAGATTTGACTGGCTTCATTTCTGAATACACATCGGCGTATTATTCCATCGGGACAACTTTTAAACAAATGTGGATCTTCCCAGAAATAGTGTTTTATATCACTAAAGAATTTCTTTCATTTTTGGTACGATAATCCTTTTTCAAGGAATCCACATACTAAGTAGTTTGCATAGTCTGCAAACCATGGAATTTCACTATAATCTATCTTCAATAGATATTCATCAGGAAAGTTGTCTTGTATGGCCGATTCATTTAGAACTTCTAATTCGGGATTTTCAAGACGAGAAAGATGATCAGCGGCGAGATTTTCTGCTCCTTTTTTGTCTCGGATTTCAATATCGAACTCTTGTAAAAGTAAGATCCAACAGATTAATCTTGGTTTGGCATCTTGTTTCAAAAATAGGTATCTAAGAGCAGAATGGTCGGTATAGACCACCGTTTTAGCTAGAACGAGATATGAACGAAATTTGTCAAAAGCAAAGACAATAGCAAGGAGTACTTTTTCAGTAGTTATGTAGTTTGTTTGTGCTCCTTGTAACGTCTTACTAACATAATATATAGGTTGAAATCGTTTCTCAATTCTTTGTTCTAAAACGGCTCCCATTGCAAAATCACTTGCATCGCACATAAGTTCAAACGGTAGATTCCAATTTGGAGTTATCATGATCGGCGCATTAGTGAGTTTTTCTTTAAGAATATTAAAAGATTTGATACATTCATCTGAAAAGATGAATGGAGCATCCTTTTCTAGGAGTTTATTCATAGGCGTGGAAATTTTAGAAAAATCTTTTATGAAACGTCGGTAAAAACCGGCATGCCCTAGAAAACTCCTAACTCCTCTAACATTGGTGGGATATGGAAGTTTAGCAATTACATCTACTTTAGCTCTATCCACTTCAATTCCTTCCTTTGAAATTTTATGTCCAAGAACGATGCCTTCTTTAACCATGAAATGGCATTTCTCCCAATTAAGTACTAGATTTGATTGTTCGCATCTTGCATATTAGGATTTAGTCTCCGTTGGCATTGCACATACGTTTTATGACCTTCTTCCATAAGGATTTTATGTGTGCAATATGAAGGACTTATTCCTTTAATATCATGAATCTTCCATGCAATAGCTGGTTTATGAGCTTTCAACACAGAAATGAGTTGAGATTTTTCATTTTCAGTAAGAGAAGACGATATTATTACAGGTAATTCAGATTCACCATGTAAATAAGCGTATTCCAAATGGTTTGGAAGTGGCTTTAACTCTAATATCGGTGATTCTTCTATCGATGATTTATATCGATATCTGTCTTCTTCTTTTAGCATTTGAATTTCTTCTGTTGTTGGTTCATATCCATTAGCCATAAGTATAGCTAACATTTCAGTTTCATCAATTGGTTCAGTTCCTTCTCCTAAAGAACATTCTCCTGTTCCTTGTAATTATGGAAATTCTTCTAACAATTCTGCATGTGATTCTATAGTTTGAATATAATAACATGTATCATCTGCAGATTGCGGTTGTTGCATTGCTCTATCAACTGAAAAGGTAACACTCTCGTCCTCTATACTTAGGGTCAGTTTCTTACCAAACACGTCTATCATTGCTTTAGCCGTGTTTAAGAATGGTCTTCCTAATATGAGAGGAACTTGAGAATCTTCTTCCATATCCAGAATAACAAAATCTACTGGAAATACTAAAGTACCAACTTTAACTAGCATGTTCTCCATTATCCCTCTAGGATATTTTACTGATCGATCTGCTATTTGTATACTTATTCGTGTTGGTTTCAATTCTCCAAGGTCTATTTTAGTGTATAGTGAATATGGAATTAAATTTATACTAGCACCTAAGTCTGGCAATGCTTCTATTGAACTAAGACTACCCAGAAAACATGGAATTGTGAAACTTCCTGGATCAGATAATTTTTCTGGTATCTTATTCAACAGCACTGCTGAACAATTAGCATTCATAGTAATAGCCGAGAGTTCTTCCATTTTCTTTCTATTTGTGATTAGATCTTTCAGAAATTTAGCATATCTAGGCATTCCTGAAATTACATCAATGAAAGGAAGATTTACATTTATCTGTTTAAACATATCCAAGAATTTGGATCGCTCGGCTTCAAGTCTCTCTTTTCTTATTTTACTCGGATAAGGAAGTGGTGGTTGATATGGTTTAACATAAGGTTTAGCCTTAACTGTGTTATCTTCATTAACCTTTTCAACTACCGGTTCTTTTTCCTTATCTTGCTCAGGTTGTGGTTCTTGTGGAGTAGGAATAGTTTCATCAGAAATTATAGGTATTTCAGGTAGTTTAAGTGTAATACCACTTCTCGTGGTAATGGCTTTAGCTGTTTCATTCCGGGGGTTAGCATTTATATCACTAGGTAGACTTCCCGGTTTTCTTTCACCTATTAACCTTGCTAGGTTGCTCACTTCTTGTTCCAGATTTTGAATAGAAGCTTGTTGATTTCTAAATGCTTGAGCATTTTGTTCATTGGTTTGTTTCTGAGATGTGAAAAACTGTGTTTGAGATTCAACTAGCTTCGACATCATATCTTCTAAATTTGGCTTTTTATCATCGGTTTGTGGTGGTTTATTTTGAAAATTAGGTCTTTGATGATTGTAAGTATTATTGGATAATTGTTGATTGTTAGGACCTTGTTGATTGTTGTATGGAACATTTCGGTTATAATTCTGGTTTTGATTGTAGATCGGTCTTGGCGGTTGATAATTATTCTAATAATTATTTCCAGGCCTTTGGTTTATGTATGAAACATTCTCTCTTTGTTCCATTGTTAGTTCAATACTGAGACAATCTTTTGTCAAATGTGGTCCTCCACACTGCTCACAACTAATTCGTATTGAGTGAATATCTTTAGTCATCTTTTCCATTTGTCTCTCGACAACATCTATCTTTGCGGAAATGGAATCAAAGTCATGGCTAGAATCGGCTCTAGCTGCTTTAGATGATCTAACGATATCTTTTTCTTGATGTCACTCATGTGAGTGGGAAGAAGTGTTATCAATAATTTTGTAAGCATCAGTTGCTGTTTTCTTCATAATGGAACCACCAGCTGCTATATCTATGTCTTTTCTTGTAGTGATGTCGCATCCTTGGTAGAATATTTGTACTATTTGACAAGTGCGTAAACCATGTTGCGGACATCCTCTCAATAACTTTCCAAATCTTGTCCAAGCTTCATATAAAGTTTCATTTGGCTTTTGTGTGAACGTAACAATTTCTCCTTGAAGTCTTACGGCTTTAGATGCCGGAAAGAATTGTTTAAGAAATTTTTCAACTAAAACGTCCCATGTATCAATCGCCCCTTCTGGTAATGATTCTAACCAATCTTTGGCTTCTCCCTTTAAAGTCCAGGGAAATAACATGAGATATATCTGTTCATCTTCAACTTCTCTTATTTTAAATAGTGTGCAGATCCTATTAAAGGTACGAAGATGTTGTGACGACCCGGAAATTTCTGACCAAATTTAAACTTAATTTTCTTATGGTTTCGACACGATAAACAAAGTCTGTTAAATTGAAGTCTCAGGAATTTTAAACTATGTTCATGTATTCAATTACCCTTCGACCGTTCCAGACGATTCACGAACAATTGTTGTAAATAAATATGTATATATAATAATTTGAGATTATAAAATATAAACATTAGAATTAAATTTGTAAAATAAGATACAAAATAATTAAGTGTAATTTAAAATGAATCCATATTAAATAAATATGATTCTATGTATAAGTATTATTATGTATATATATATATATATATATATATATATATATATATATATATATATATATATATATATATATATATATATATATATATATATTGTAATATATAGTGTGTAAATACTCAATTATATATTTTATAATTAGTAAACATTACATAAGAACTAAATTGTAATAATAACATATTAAATGTAATTACAAGTTAGAAATAATTGTTATAGTAATTTCAATAGTAATATCAAAATTATTATATAACTTACAAATATGAAACTTGATATATATAAATTGATACATCATTGTTATTAATAAAATTATCATCATTAATAACATAAATAATTATAATATTAGTATATTGATTATTATCATCAATTGTTATCATCCTTATTATTATTAAATATCATTAGTATTAGTAACATCGCCATTATTAATAACATTAGTAAAATTAGTATTATTGTTAATAATAATATTATTGTTATATAGTTCATAATAATTACTATTATTATCATTAGTAATAATATTATTACTAGTACAATTATATTTGTATTACTATTATTTATAATATTAAAGGGTATTATTATTATAATTATATTTATTAATAAGATTAATTATAATCCATAAATATAAATATTATTGTAAGAATAATTAAAAGTATAACTAAGTTATAATTTAAATGTTATTAGTTATTATTATTATTATTGAATTTTCATTGTTTACATTCTTATTAATAATTATTACTATCCTTGTTATTAATATCATTTATTCATTATCATTATTTTCAGCATTATAAGGTTTATATTATTATTACTAATATTATTATTGATAAAAATATGATTTTAGTTATTAATATGATTATTATTATTATTAGTACTATTTTGATTATTATTAATTAATATCCTTATTATTTGTTACTTATTATTTAACAGCATTCTATTGATTAAAAATTAATTACTAAAATTAAATTAAAGCATATAGAATCAGTTACAGATTGAAAATTCGATTTCCATCTCCATCAAACTGTAGTTGATTTTGGTTATATTTTTAAGATCGTACGAATCACTTACATATGGTGACAATTTCAGTTGCACATCACCATCTTCAATATATATATATTTTTTTATTTCTGTTCTTTTATCTTCTGCTCGTCATTTTTTTTACAATCAAATTATATATATCAAGTGACCTATTCCAGTGTTAGTATAATTCTTTCCATCTCATATTCTCAACTATCGCTTGCCATTACCTTCTACAACCTCTAATTAAATTTGATTCTACAGCAAAATCAGAAAAATAGCTCGACGGCTCCGTATCATCCTCATTTTGATCATAATTCAAATTTGAATGAAATTTCGAAATCCTTAAATGTAGTTTTGTTAGAAATCTACTACTTAAACTTTCTGCAAAGTCTCAAATCATAATTCCTAATAACGAACCCGAATTTTCGAGTCAAAGTTTTGAAGTCAAAAGTCAACCGAATTATTCAACAAAAAATTAGTGATCGTTTTGATGTTTCTGATGAAATTAACGAGCCACAAATTTTCTAATGATGATTTACAACAAGTTTCATGTTGTAAATATTTTGTAAAACATCATCAAAATTGAAATCAAGGTTTATTTTTTTTTCTTTTTTCACGAAGCAACAGCAGCACTTTTTCTTTTATTTTTTTTTGTTGTTAATCCAATTAATCACAAACAATTGTTTCGGGGTTGGATATTAAATCCTAAAAATCAATTTGGTAGTTATTATTAAGATTAAAAATGATCCTGGGTCGATTGAGTATTGCAAAGAAGAAGAAGAAGTAGAAAAAAAAAAGTTGATATATCTATATATTAGGCGAGATAAATATCAGGAAAACAGAAAACGGAGGAGTGGTGTGGTGTTGTTTCGGGTTAAGGAGAGGTCGGAGATTCGAGCCTCGCTTTAGGCAATTTTTTTTGTTTAAAATCTTATTTGAAGGTATACTTCTTTTATTATGTTATATTATTATTATTATTATTAATTATTAGTATTATTGTTATTATTATTAAATGTTATTGTTGATATTAATTATTGTTATCATTATAAGTATAACAATAATTATTATTATTATTATGGTTACTAAACTTGGTATAACTATAAAAGTTATCATTATTTATTGTTATTAGAATATTTAGATACAATAATGAATATTAGTAGTATTATTATGAAAATAATAGAAGTATCGCTTTCATTAAAATTGATATTAGTACCATTTCTATTAGTATAGTAACACATTTAAAATTTGTAATATCATTATTATCATTATTATTGTTATAAGTATTACCTTAACATTATCATTATTATTGTTATTATTATACTTTTTAACATGGCTATTATTATTATTAACACTTATTATCATTACTAATCATTTATTTAAAGTTATTATTTTAAAACAAAAAGTGTTACGATTATTAGTAATAACAATATCATTATTATTAAAAGTACTATGAAGATAAAAATAAAAGTTTTAAAAATATTATTATAAGTATATATTAACTATATTAACAAATTATTTTAAGAATACTCATATATGACAATTTAGGTATTTTTACTATAACACTAAGCAGATATACCTATATATAACTATAATAATATAAATGACTTTGAATATATACACAAATCAAATATATATAATATATAAATTAAGTTATAATAAATAAATTTGTATAGTTACAATTATATGTTTTAATATATACAAATGGTATAGGTTCGTGAATCCGAGGTCAACCCTGCATTGTTCAGTTCCGTCGTATACATATTTTTACTACAAAATATCGTATGGTGAGTTTCATTATTCCCTTTTTATATATATATTTTTGGGCTGAGAATACATGCAATGTTTTAATAACTATTTTACAATATTTATATGCGTGAGTTTCATTTGATCCCTCTTATTCTTTATATTTTTGGGCTGAGAATATATGCAAATGCTTTATTAACTGTTTTACAATATTTATATGTGTGAGTTTCATTATTCCCTTTTTAAATGCTTTCGCAATATATATTTTTGGGACTGAGAATACATACGCTGTTTTTATAAATGTTTTACGAAATAGACACAACTAATCAAAACTACATTATATGGTTGAATTATCGAAATCGAATATGCCTCTGTTTATTAAGTCTGGTAATCTAAGAATTAAGGAACAGACACCCTAATTGACACGAACTCTAAAGATAGATCTATCGGGCCCAACAAGCCCCATCCAAAGTACCGGATGCTTTAGTACTTCGAAATTTAAATCATGTCCGAAGGAGGATCCCGGAATGATGGGGATATTCTTATATGCATATTGTGAGTGTCGGTTACCAGGTGTTCAATCCATATGAATGATTATTTTTGTCTCTATGCATGGGATGTATGTTTATGAGAAATGAAAATCTTGTGGTCTATTAAAATGATGGAAAAGATTATTTATGTTAAACTAATGAACTCACCAACCTTTTGGTTGACACTTGAAAGCATGTTTATTCTCAGGTATGAAAGAAATCTCCCGCTGTACATTTGCTCATATTAGAGATATTACTTGGAGTCATTCATGACATATTTCAAAAGACGTTGCATTCGAGTCGTTGAGTTCATCAAGATTATTATTAAGTCAATCATAGTTGAATATATTATGAAGTGGTAGGCATGCCGTCAACTTTTGATGTAATGAAAGTTTTGTCTTTTAAAAACGAATGCAATGTTTGTAAAACGTATCATATAGAAGTCAAGTACCTCGCGATGTAACCAACTATTGTGAATCGTTTATAATCGATATGGACTTCGTCCAGATGGATTAGGACGGGTCGTTTCAGTTAGTATCAGAGCGGTGGTCTTAGCGAACTAGGTCTGCATTAGTGTGTATAACTGATAAGTCGTTAGGATGCATTAGTGAGTCTGGACTTCGACCGTGTCTGCATGTCAAAAGTTTTGCTTATCATTGGTGTCGAAAATTATTTGCTTATCATCCATAAAGTCTAGACACGTCTTACTACCTCTATTGCATAGACAGCGTATAGATAAATTCATATCTTAGTGTATCTGTTATTGTTACCTTTGCCTGACAGCTTCCGTAGATTCCTCCGTAACTTATGGGATTTTAGTATTATATATGCATATGTAAATTATGTATTGCAGGGTACTAATCTACATCCTATAATCTATTTCTCATCGAAAATCCTTCATATGATCGTACGAGATGAATCCCTCAACCAGTTCGTGTCCCTCAGATTTCAATAGCTATTCCGATAGTTATTCCGACAGCTATTCCGACATGGATATTCACCTAAGCTTCGAAAACAGTGTCACCAGAATGAATCAACCAATCATCCATCCCCAATTCATCTGATGAGTTCGTAGTCGATTTAATCAATGGAGACGCGAAAAAGGCGATCCCTCCTACCAACCGAATTCACCTCTTGACAATGAACTTGAAGCGCTTACTGGCGAACCTGTTCGAGACACCTTTTTCTCTCTCATTTTCAGAGTATCTTGTCACGATCATATACTATCTTAGATTCTAAACCTTATTCATTCGCTCGTTTCGATCTATAATCATCCCGGAATAATAGAAGAAGTCAACTAACTTCACGCTCGAGTAATCCATTTAGAGAATATGGTGCAAAACGTACCAGCTTCAGCAACATCACCGGCACCAACATTACCACCAATATCAATACCAATACCACCAACAACCCAAGCTTCAACATCACATGCCTCAACATCTCATTCTGTACCGCGAGTATAATTATCGTTCTACATGACGTTCTACATCTTCGCTCTTCATAATGATTATGTAATCTCTAATGTTTTAGAGATTATGTATACTAGTTCTAACGGTAAATCAAATGAGTTTAATATTATATTAACTCATTTAATCCATGATTACATCTGAGAAACATATATATAAGTATATTTTTATAAAGATTGTAATTAAAAATTCTTTCGTACAAACTATTAAAGGTGAAAATATTTTAACGGGTAGGTAATACCCGATGAATATTTAAATTTCACATTAATAAGTTACAATGTACATTCTTCGAATCTGATTCAAAAGTCATTTACTATTCTATTTACAACCACCGATATACGTATCCATTCACCAAAGAATAACTATTTTCATTCAAATTCAATTTCATATTTGGATTTTGATTTATCATAATCCAACAAGTGGCATAATGAAGAAAACATTGGATAAAATAAAATTTGTTAGAAACAAACAAATTAACTATGAGAAATTTTGTTAAGAATCCACGCTAACTGTTTCCAGCTAACTGTTCCTAGCTAACTGATTACATTTTATTTATCGCAGTTTATTTTCGCAATTTAATTATCGCAATTTTATTTATCGTCATTTAATTTTTGTTAATTACTTTACGCACTTTATTTTTATCGTCATTTAATTTCTGTTATTTATTTTACGCACTTTAAATATCGGGACACGTATACAAGGTTTTGACATATCATATCGACCCATCTATATATATTATTTGGAATAACCATAGACACTCTATATGCAGTAATGTGGGAGTTAGCTATACAGGGTTGAGGTTGATTCTACAATAATATATATAGTTTGAGTTGTGATCGAGTCTGAGGCATGTACACGGGTCACGATACATGTTAATTAATTCGAATATTATATATTGCTAACTGTGGACTATCAACTGAGGACTACCAACATTGGACAATTAAAATGAATTAAAATATTGATTATAACATATGAAACTAAATAATTCTTCAAGTTTGCCACTTGATTTCATCTTAAACCTCATTTGTATCTTGACGATTACAATATGCGTTCAAACCTTTCATGATTCTTGAAAACACCTCAATCGAGAGGATGAACCAACCATACTTCATCTACGGAAGAAAAGATTTATGCATATAGTTATGCACCTGAAAATACTCGGAACCTGAGTAAACGTTTAACACGTGTCTTTGCTAGCTTTTTTGGCATTGTTACTACCGAAAATAACATTGTAACTCTTTTCAAATTAGCTAAATTTGTCACAGCTCTAGCAAGTCAACTTCGACTTTTCAGTTGGACTAGTCTTACTATAACCTTGATATATATGCGTTCTCTTTTATTATTACCGGAGAACCTTTTATATTCCACCATATTACCAACAGATGTATCAGCAACCTCGTCGCTCCTTAGCTTAAATCTCTACGACAAATCAATATATTTATCTATTGAAATCTTATCATGAACTCAATATATTTATCTATTGAAGTCTTATCATGAACTCATCGGTATCTTGTAACGATAATTACCGTACCAAGTACCGGAAGGCATCAATCGATAATCTCGAAATTCTCAGCGATTCTACGACAACAATTTATATATATATATATATATATATATATATATATATATATATATATATATATATATATATATATATATATATATATATATATATATATATATATATATATATATATATAGCTTCTATCTTCTGGATTTACGAATTTCAATTCTGAATTCCTGAAAAGCGCTTTAGCTTATGAATCAGTTTCCCGAGTTTTGAAAAAGCTGATGAAGCAGTGAAAACTGAGGATTGCCTTAACAGTCAAAAGTTTGATAATAAAGAATGGAGTGTTGGAAAACCTCAAAGATTTTGATACTGAAAAAAATGAATTGAGCAAATCATGAAAGAGACTCTGAACAAGGACTAAACTTGTACATTAAAGAATCCTGACGATTCTGTTTCTGATGAAATCTTTAACGAATACCTTGCTCCTTAATCGCTCTAAATCATCGTGAATGAATTTCTTCATCACAATTTGATTCAGAAATTCAAAGATATTATCATATCTTTCATTATTAATATCCTCAATATTTCTGAAGATATTTTCATAAATATTCTCATCCGATATTAATTATCTCTCCGCTCTATCTGTGTTATATCTTAAAAGAAACTGTTTTAGTTTCTAAAATTATGAAAAATTAGAATTTGAATCATGAATGATTTTGAAGTAGTGTTAGAAATTGATGCATGAGTTAGTATAATATAATGACACTTGATCAACATGATTATATTACAGTAGGTCATGCTGAGTTTTTAATGGAACGTGATGATTCACAGATCATAACGTCATCATGTGCCATGTTACATAACTCTTTCATTCTGCTTAACTTCTAAACATATCAAGAAAGTATATTCTTGATAGTTCTATTCTCAGTGATTCTGGTAATTTGACAAATCAAACCGTGCCAATACATTCTTTCTTATTTAGAACATAATGTTTATCCAAAATTCTATACTTACGATTTCTGGAGCGTTACTCACTTTACTAGAGGTCGGGAGGATGATAAAAAAAAAATCTCCAAGATATAAGAGAAAATATAAAGCCCAATAATAACACAGAGGTTACAAACCTTGGATATTAATATGAATAGCAATATAAAGACACGGTATAATTAAGAATAGTATCACCCAAGGTAATAGTAGAAATAAACAGATTTCTCTGGTGGAAGATTGAAAAGAAGGATGATAGAAATGATAATTAGAATAATATCAAGATTTAGAACGGGATTTAGCATTTTCACAATCTTTCGGATGTATGAACTAAGAAAGAAAGTATAGGAATGATGAGAATAGTGGAACGAAAGAGTTTACTTTATAATGGAAATACCAGACAGAGTAAACGAGGCAGATCATCGTATTTAATTATAGAGATCTTAATTTCCTTATTCGCTGAAAAATCAAATCTTTTAGATTTCGAAGATTTTCTTTATATCCCTTGAATTCCTGAATTCAACCAGACAACGACAAAAGTTAAGACGAAACTTTATCCATTCATTTCACTCTGTTATGACAGCTTCACTCGTACGCTTCACATAATCGAATTGTTTTATCTATATTAATCAATAATGATAAAACTCTATTTATCAGCTTATATGAGTCATGAAAACATATTTATTATTATTCATGACCATCCCACTCAAATTTCGGGACGAAATTTCTTTAACGGGTAAGTACTGTGACGACCCGGAAATTTCCGACCAAATTTAAACTAAATTTTCTTATGGTTTCGACACGATAAGCAAAGTCTGTTAAATTGAAGTCTCAAGAATTTTAAACTATGTTCATGTATTCAATTACCCTTCGACCGTTCCCGACGATTCACGAACAATTGTTGTAAATAAATATGTATATATAATAATTTGAGATTATAAAATATAAACATTAGAATTAAATATGTAAAATAAGATACAAAATAATTAAGTGTAATTTAAAATGAATCCATATTAAATAAATATGATTCTATGTATAAGTATTATTATGTATATATATATATATATATATATATATATATATATATATATATATATATATATATATTGTAATATATATATTATAATATATAGTGTGTAAATACTCAATTATATATTTTATAATTAGTAAACATTACATAAGAACTAAATTGTAATAATAACATATTAAATGTAATTACAAGTTAGAAATAAATGTTATAGTAATTTCAATAGTAATATCAAAATTATTATATAACTTACAAATATGAAACTGGATATATATAAATTGATACAGCATTGTTATTAATAAAATTATCATCATTAATAACATAAATAATTATAATATTAGTATATTGATTATTATCATCAATTGTTATCATCCTTATTATTATTAAATATCATTAGTATTAGTAACATCGCCATTATTAATAACATTAGTAAAATTAGTATTATTGTTAATAATAATATTATTGTTATATAGTTCATAATAATTACTATTATTATCATTAGTAATAATATTATTGCTAGTACAATTATATTTGTGTTACTATTATTTATAATATTAAAGGGTATTATTATTATAATTATATTTATTAATAAGATTAATTATAATCTATAAATATAAATATTATTGTAAGAATAATTAAAAGTATAACTAAGTTATAATTTAAAAGTTATTAGTTATTATTATTATTATTATTAAATTTTCATTGTTTACATTGTTATTAATAATTATTACTATCCTTGTTATTAATATCATTTATTCATTATCATTATTTTCAGCATTATAAGGTTTATATTATTATTACTAATATTATTATTGATAAAAATATGATTTTAGTTATTAATATGATTATTATTATTATTAGTACTATTTTGATTATTATTAATTAATATCCTTATTATTTGTTACTTATTATTTAACAGCATTCTATTGATTAAAAATTAATTACTGAAATTAAATTAAAGCATATAGAATCAGTTACAGATTGAAAATTCGATTTCCATCTCCATCAAATTGTAGTTGATTTTGGTTATATTTTTAAGATCGTACCAATCACTTACATATGGTGACAATTTCAGTTGCACATCACCATCTTCAATATATATATATATTTTTTTTATTTCTGTTCTTTTATCTCCTGCTCGTCATTTTTTTTACAATCAAATTATATATATCAAGTGACCTATTCCAGTGTTAGTATAATTCTTTCCATCTCATATTCTTAACTATCGCTTGCCATTACCTTTTACAACCTTTAATTAAATTTGATTCAACAGCAAAATTAGAAAAATAGCTCGACGGCTCTGTATCATCCTCATTTTGCTCATAATTCAAATTTGAATGAAATTTCAAAATCCTTAAATGTAGTTTTGTTAGAAATCTACTACTTAAACTTTCTGCAAAGTCTCAAATCATAATTCCTAATAACGAACCCGAATTTTCGAGTCAAAGTTTTGAAGTCAAAAGTCAACCGAATTGTTCAACAAAAAAGTAGTGATCGTTTTGATATTTCTGATGAAATTAACGAGCCACAAAGTTTCTAATGATGATTTACAACAAGTTTCATGTTGTAAATATTTTGTAAAACATCTTCAAAATTGAAATCAAGGTTTATTTTTTTTTCTTGTTTCTCGAAGCAACAGCAGCACTTTTTCTTTTTCTTTTTTTTTGTTGTTAATCCAATTAATCACAAACAATTGTTTCGGGGTTGGATATTAAATCCTAAAAATCAATTTGGTAGTTATTATTAAGATTAAAAATGATCCTGGGTCGATTGAGTATTGCAAAGAAGAAGAAGAAGTAGAAAAAAAAAAGTTGATATATCTATATATTAGGCGAGATAAATATCAGGAAAACAGAAAACGGAGGAGTGGTGTGGTGTTGTTTCGGGTTAAGGAGAGGTCGGAGGTTCGAGCCTCGTTTGAGGCAATTTTTTTTGTTTAAAAGCTTATTTGAAGGTATACTTCTTTTATTATGTTATATTATTATTATTAATTATTAGTATTATTGTTATTATTATTAAATGTTATTGTTGATATTAATTATTGTTATCATTATAAGTATAATAATAATTATTATTATTATGGTTACTCTACTTGGTATAACTATAAAAGTTATCATTATTTATCATTATTAGAATATTTAGATACAATAATGAATATTAGTAGTATTATTATGAAAATAATAGAAGTATTGCTTTCATTAAAATTGATATTAGTACCATTTGTATTAGTATAGTAACACTTATTATCATTACTAATCATTTATTTAAAGTTATTATTTTAAAACAAAAAGTGTTACGATTATTAGTAATAACAATATCATTATTATTAAAAGTACTATGAAGATAAAAATAAAAGTTTTAGAAATATTATTATAAGTATATATTAACTATATTAACAAATTATTTTAAGAATACTCATATATGCAATTTAGGCATTTTTACTATAACACTAAGCAGATATACCTATATATAACTATAATAATATAAATGACTTTGAATATATACACAAATCAAATATATATAATATATAAATTAAGTTATAATAAATAAATTTGTATAGTTACAATTATATGTTTTAATATATACAAATGGTATAGGTTCGTGAATCCGAGGTCAACCCTGCATTGTTCAGTTCCGTCGTATGCATATTTTTACTACAAAATATCGTATGATGAGTTTCATTATTCCCTTTTTATATATATTTTTTTGGGCTGAGAATACATGCAATGTTTTAATAACTATTTTACAATATTTATATGCGTGAGTTTCATTTGATCCCTCTTATTCTTTATATTTTTGGGCTGAGAATACATGCAAATACTTTATTAACTATTTTACAATATTTATATGCGTGAGTTTCATTATTCCCTTTTTAAATGCTTTCGCAATGTATATTTTTGGGACTGAGAATACATGCGCTGTTTTTATAAATGTTTTACGAAATAGATACAAGTAATCGAAACTACATTATATGGTTGAATTATCGAAATCGAATATGCCCCTTTTTATTAAGTCTGGTAATCTAAGAATTAGGGAACAGATACCCTAATTGACGTGAACTCTAAATATAGATCTATTGGGCCTAACAAGCCCCATCCAAAGTACCGGATGCTGTAGTACTTCGAAATTTAAATCATGTCTGAAGGAGGATCCCGAAATGATGGGGATATTCTTATATGCATATTGTGAATGTCGGTTACCAGGTGTTCAATCCATATGAATGATTATTTTTGTCTTTATGCATGGGACGTATATTTATCAGAAATGAAAATCTTGTGGTCTATTAAAATGATGGAAAAGATTATTTATGTTAAACTAATGAACTCACCAACCTTTTGGTTGACACTTGAAAGCATGTTTATTCCCAGGTATGAAAGAAATCTTCCGCTGTGCATTTACTCATATTAGAGATATTACTTGGAGTCATTCATGACATATTTCAAAAGACATTGCATTCGAGTCGTTGAGTTCATCAAGATTATTATTAAGTCAATCATAGTTGAATATATTATGAAGTGGTAGGCATGCCGTCAACTTTTGATGTAATGAAAGTTTTGTCGTTTAAAAACGAATGCAATGTTTGTAAAACGTATCATATAGAAGTCAAGTACCTCACGATGTAACCAACTATTGTGAATCGTTTATAATCGATATGGACTTCGTCCAGATGGATTAGGATGGGTCATTTCAGATGTTCATTTGGATCTTCCTTCGACGCACCACTAAATTGGCGTTGATTTGTTACCATGTGTAGGATTTGTCCTTTGATTTCATAATCTGGCGCATTAATGTCAGGTTGAGTAATTGCGTGACCTTGGCCAGTGCGTTTAGCTCTCATTCGGTCTTCCATACTTAGAGGTTCCAGATTTTCCATGATTGAATTTGTTGAATCTGAATGACTATAGGATTCTGATTTAAAGGTAGGTTCCTCAACAATCTCTGTTTGAATGATTGGTGGTTCCGGAGAAAAGATTAATGGTTCAGGACCTATGAATTGTCCCTGAATATTCTCCGGATTCTCAATTGTGAGGTCGAGTTCAAAAAATGGATTATCGGAAATTTTAATTGGAGTAATTGGTCGACGGGATGACGATTCTAAAGAAAAATCAACGGCGACAATATTTGCTAGATGTCTTGATCGAGTTACATGTGGTGAACGTACAAAAGGTGGTGAACGTTTTGCTCAGTGCATTCACTGAATATCCTATTAGTTATAAAAATAAGAAAGAAAAATCATATAAGTTATCCAATTAATAGACTTTTCTGATTTTGCCCACGTTTCGAATAGCCAAAAGATGCAGCAGAGGGGCAGGATTCGTTTGGTCTCAATATAATTGAGTACTGTTTGGCTCCAATAACTCGGTCCACGTACAAATCCAACTATTACTACGAACTAGAAAATTTTGATGTCTATCAATTTAACCGCTTAAAATAATTTTTTGTAATTTAAAGAAATTTTAGAGAAGAAATAGAAAAAAAAATCTAAGTCCTAAAACTAGAATGTCGAGAAATAAGAAAGAAAAAGAGCGCGTCGAAAAATGTCGAAAAATAAAAAGTCGAAAAATAATAGGCGTCGAAAAATAAAAATAAGAAAGTAGCGCGTCGAAACTTAAAAAGGAACTAAAAACTAAGAATTAAAAGTTGCGTCTAAAAATATTAAAGCTTAAAAGAAATACTATATCCCAAATGGCAATAACTTAAAAAGGTACTAAAATATAAAAATGGCGTCGCAAAATTCTAAAGCACCTAAATCTTAGTCTAAAGAAAAAGCACTTAAGGGATTTTACGGCAAAGCCTAAAAATCTAGAAATAAAAATACTATGGCAAAAACTATGTCTTAAAACTAAATATGAACGAAAAATATAAAAATTACGCTAAAACAATTAAAAAGATACAAAATATAAAAATAATCTTAAAATTATAAAAAGTACAATTTTTATAAAAATATTATTTTTATATTATTTATTTTATAAAACTAGTAATTTTATAATTTAATTAAACTAATTAAACTTAAAATACAAATTAAAAAAAACTAAATTAACTAATTAAATAATCTAACCCTAATTAGGGTTTAATAATAATAATATTTATTAAATTAAAGCCTAAATCGTAATTAATGCTGGCCGAGGCTTGACCTGTCAGAAAGCTCCGCGAGTGTGGATCCAAGCTGGCATAAAGTACCGCGAGTGCGGATTATAGAGATTCAGCTGAGGTGCTCATGCAGGTTCAGTGTTTTTATATATTCTTTTTATGTCTTGTTTTTTTAATTTTCTGTTTAAAAAAAATGTTTTATAATATAACTAAAACTTATATTTTAAATAAAAATCACTTATTAGTATTTTATAACTAAAAATACCTTATTATTTTTTTTATTTAAAAAAAAAAACTTAAACATATATATTTTTTATGTTTTTATATTTTTGATATTTAAAACTTATGTAAATATATTTTTACAAAAATAACGTAAAAACTATATATATATATATATATATATATATATATATATATATATATATATATTTTTTTTTAATAATAGCGTCTCGCTTCGGCGTTAAGTGTTGGTCCCCTGCAGCGGCGCCAAAAATACTTGATGTGTGCGAGGTGTACTAGGAAATAGTATTATTTTTATAACGAAATACTATTAAATATGATACAATTTTACACAAGATATTTATTTATTTATAGAATGGATATACCTAAACCTTGCTACAACACTTATAGGCAGTGTACCTAATCGTACAGTAGTGTAGTTTTTAGTAAGTCCGGTTCGTTCCACAGGGATACACTTAAACAAGCTTAACGCTATATTAGTTTTAATTTATAAAAAAAAACAAATATATATATATATATATATATATATATATATATATATATATATATATATATATATATATATATATATATATATATATATATATATATATATATATATATATATATATATATATATATATATATATATAAGTAATATTATTATTATAAAAAGGGGGTTTTTACCATTTAATGACCGGTTTGTCGATTTTTAAAACTTTAATCGCAGTTAAAACCTAATGTAAAATATTAAATCAATAAAAGACTTAATTTAAAGCGTAAAATAAATAACGATAATGAAATTGCGATAAATAAAAGTGCGATAATTAAAAAGTACGATAATTAAAAGTGCAATTAAATACAATGACAATAAATAAAAGTGCGATAATTAGAAGTGCAATTAAATATGAAAATAAAAGAATTATGCTTATTTAAACTTCCATAATCATGATGTTTGACGTGTTGATTTTAGTTTATTCCCATGGGTTAATTGTTCTTTGTCCTGGATTATTTAATATTTCCATACGGATTTGTCCATAATAGTCCATCAATCATAAATATAAAGTGCGAAAGCCTTCGTCAAATTATTCTTATTCCCGAAGTAAAATTTTCCAATTAATTGGGGATTCGAATTATAAGAAGGTCTTAATACTTTGTTTAATGAATACACCAGGTTATCGACTGCGTGTAAACCAAGGTTTTACTACTTTGTTAACAATTACACCAATTACCCTTGAATGTAATCCACCCCTGTTTCAACAAGTCTATTAACTATTAATCCAATTCCGTGTCCGGTAAAATGAACAATTATTGGTATTTATAGATATCCTGCCCACCGTACCCAGTCAAGCGTATGTGGTTATATATAAATACGTCAAATTATAAGTCTATATATTAAATAAACGAGGTATCATTTAGTTAATATAAAGCCCATTAATAGCCCATAGTCTAATTTCCACAAGTGTCGTTCTTTTGTCCAAACCCCAATTATGGTACAAAGCCCAATTACCCAATTTTAATATTTAGCCCAACATCATGATTACTTTGGCATTAAATAAGCATAATAATGACTTAGCTACGAGACATTAAATTAAAAATAACATTAACCATAACTTACAGTGATTAAAAATAGTGTAGCGTTACACAGACAGAAATTCGACTTACACCCTTACAACATTCGCTAACATACCCTTATTATTAGAAATTAAAATTAAAATTAAAATTAAAATTATAATATAAATATAAATATATATACGAGTGAGAGATTGAAAGGAAAAAAAGATGTAAAATTCGTGCATAATTCGATGGCTTTTATAGGCCCACGTTGCACTGTAGAGTTCCGCGAGTGCTGAGGTTTCCTTCACAAAAGTACCGCGAGTGCGGAGGTCTGAAAACAGCTCACATATTAGATCCAAAATGTGGGCTGCGTAAAATTATATTATATAATAATATATATAATTAATTATATATATTATTTTATTCTTATGCATAGTTGACTTGAAATTTTTGGTCCGTCGCGTCGAGCGTTGAGAGTTGACTTTGGTCCCGGTTCCGGATTTTCGAACGTCCTTGCGTACAATTTAATATCTTGTATTTTGCATTTCACGTCTTGTACTCTTGTAATTTCGAGACATTTCTCATCAATAATTGGAACCACTTTGATTGTATTTTGTACTTTTGAGCTTTTTGGTCGTTTGCATCTTTAATTCGTCGAATCTGTCTTTTGTCTTCACCTTTTATTATTTAAACGAATATCACTTGTAAATAGAACAATTGCAACTAAAAGCTTGTCTTTCTTTAGGGATAATGCTATGAAATATATGTTCGTTTTTAGCATTATCAGTAAGCCCTGCAGGCAGCTTTTATGCTTAAGCCCTTTTACTAGGCATGTAATTGGCACGCAGCCACGTCAGTCACGCCAAAGTCGGTTCCAGATATTTTGCATAAATAAATTAATCAGCATTTGACACGTGTTTCCAGAGAATTTCGGACATTCTACGCCTATAAATAGACCCCTTGGGTCACCACATTTCACATCTGGACTTCAGTCAGAGAGAAGTACACTTTCTCTCTCACACAGTTCTTTCTCACTCTAAAACATTAACCGCTTAGCAACAAAACGCTACACAGACCAATTCCATATTGGTTCAAAGATTGATTGAGGCCACCCCACGGATTTCTCATCCGTGTTCCAGGTCTACAGGGATTACTTCCCGAGGGCAAACATCAATCGACAACATATCGCTCGACGCTAGGCTGTTATTGTCCTGTACTGGTACCTTACACCCGCTATACGAAAAATAGTACCAACATATGGCGCCATCTGTTTTGAATAACAACAAGAATACCAAGAACGCAAAAACAACTGATATAACTTCAATGCGAACACCACTCAATCCGGTCACGAAAAACGTCATTGAGAATATACCAGTTGATCAATTAACTTTGGAAGAAACTTCAATTGAAGAAGAAGATCATATGAATACTGCTATAACAGAAGAACATGAGAATGATGTTCTGCCACGATTGAAGAAAACATTATTGGATAACTCCAGTGGAGGAGTATGGTGTAGCGACCCGACAAAATCGTCATTTGACGGCGCCGTCTACGTAGGTCCCATTACATGGTCATAAGTCTTTAAGACAACGTTTGACCGAAAACATGTCGCATTCATTTCATAAGTATGGATGTTTCAAGTTTTATAAAGTAGCTCGACAACTAGTTACATAACAAAGTTTAAATTACAATGAAACATACGCGACACAATTTGAAAGTGGTCAAAAGACGTTCCACGTATGAAAGTATACTCGACATCCAATGCAAGTATCAAAAAGAATGAGCGGAAGCATGTATCATTAAGCATTCAAGGACCTGAGGAAACATAAAAGAATCTGTCAACTAAAACGTTGGTGAAATCATAGTTGTATGCATAAAGTATAATTGTATCGCAAAGTTTAGTATAAATCGTTTATCAAGCGTATACATCTCAAAAGATGTGTTTGTATCACGAGCACCCAATTATCAAGCTTAACTGAATCTTACCTATGCATAATAGTGTTAGAACCTACACTATACATCAAAAGTACGTTTCATTCATCTGAATGAGGGTTCGTCAAACCCGCATGGCCACACAACATAATTTCTCGCTTACACTCTACTAGTGTAACTAATGATAATTGGACTTGAGGATTTTCGTTCTGACTCGTATGTATCTTTGCTTTCGTATAGTATTCAAAGTATCAAAGTATGAAAAGTATATATATACATGTGAAAAATATATATAAGTATGTAATGTATATGTTTTCTCATCCCACGATTTTAAAAGTATAAAAGTATTTGAAAAGTGGGGCTATGATCTCACCTTGAGTGAATGAATGTAAATTTACTCCAACAAGTAACGTGTGCAAGAACAATGCTAGTCTCGACCTAAATAAATAGGTTGTATCAATAACGATAGTCACGATTGGTCAAAGATGTTCAATTAGTCCTATGGCTCAATACGACTCGATTATGTAGGATGTGAATCAAATTGTCAAGTTTTATACAAGATACAAGTATAGAATCATGTTAGAAAGATTACATAATCATTTGGTTAAGTTTGACAAAAAGTCAAACTTTGGTCGGTCAAAGTCAACGAAAAAGTCAACGCGTTCGGGTCGGGTCTCGAACTATTTTTCTATGCTAGTTATTCATATATAAGCATGTTAGAACAAGTCTCATGTGAATCGGAGGTCCATAGCGTGCCAAACATTTTTCATATAATTGATAAGTAGGTCAGAGGCTGAACACGCCTTAGGTCGCGCCGCGACCCAAGACTGACGCGCCGCGGCATATAACGTGCGCTGGTACCTGGTCAGTGTCAGATGTCCAAGTCTCAAATCAAAACTCTTCCAAGAATAAATCACAAACCGTAAACACTTAGAACTCGTATCTTATATCGTTAGAAAGGTAATTTGACAAAGAACACAACTAAATACATTTCACCAACTAAAAACATCATTTGCCATAACCGACTTTCCAACATTTAATGCTCAATTAATGCTCAAGTTCATCAATGCACGTTTTTGATTCGAGAATTAAATGCATCTATATAACGCGCCGTTTCGTAGGTAATCAAGTATACAATACAACTAACTACTTACTAACAACAATTCATGGCATTCAATACATTAAATGATCACATTCAATTCTATCAAACAGTAACCCATAACATCAAAATCACTAATCATGTTTATGAAGTTTTCTAAAACAATCTACACATCAAATTGAAGCTAGTGATGTTAGGAACACATTTAATACATGCATTTATAACATTTAACAACATTTAAGCAACCAAATCATCAATCAAACACACCAAACTTTCAAGTTCATGCTAGTTATAAAAAAAATAAGATCGAACATATAAATCATATATTCATGTTAGACTTGAGCCATAGACACTAATTAACAACTTTATAAGTTAAAAACATCAAGAACACAAAATCTAGTGATTTTAGAAAGTTACCCAAATGAGATGTAATCGGTATGGAATCGAAGAGGAAGTTGCAAGGAGTTCAAATATGTAATTTGTTTTGATTGAAGCTTGCTCGGTTGGAATTAGATGATGATTCTTTGAAATGAAGATTGAGAGAAATTTGGAAAGTATTAAATGAAAATGGAAATGAAATGAAAAATGAAATGGGGAGGTGGGGTTGACTAGTCAAAGCTAGTCACCTCTTTGGCACCTTGGCAAAATTAGTCCCTCAAGTTCGGTTGCGGGTGCGTGAGTTACCTAAACAAGATGTTTTAAAATGCGTATTAACGAAGGATGTTATAATCATATAATGGACTTTAAATAATTAAACGGAAAGTAAACAGAAAAAGGCGGGATGTT
Source organism: Rutidosis leptorrhynchoides (assembly GCF_046630445.1). Lineage (NCBI taxonomy): Eukaryota > Viridiplantae > Streptophyta > Magnoliopsida > Asterales > Asteraceae > Rutidosis > Rutidosis leptorrhynchoides. Next base: position 274,295,058 of record NC_092340.1, on the reverse strand, counting down.
ACATTACCTACTCCTTAAAAGAAATTTCGTCCCAAAATTTAAGTAGGCGTAGTAGTCGTTGTCTCTTCCTCGGAATCTTGCATTTTCGGAACCGGGAAAAGATGAGGGTACTTCTTTTGCATTTGATCTTGTCTTTACCATGTAAACTCGGGTCCCCTTTTGGCATTCCAACGGACTTTGACAATCGAGATTCGGCTTTGTTTCAACGTCTTGACGGAGGTGTCCACAATCTCAACCGGTTCCTCCACAAAATGGAGTTTGTCATCAATAGTAAGCTCCTTGAGAGGGATGACGATATCGGGTTTGGCAAGACACTTTTTCAAGTTAGATACATGGAAGGTAGGATGAACGGAGCTCAATTGAGGCGGTAGATCTAAACGATAAGCAACGGTTCCAATACGCTCCAAGATTTCGAAAGGACCAATATACCTTGGATTTAGCTTCCCGCGTTTCCCAAAATGGATTACACCTTTCCAAGGCTCGACTTTTAACATTACTCGGTCACCGACTTGAAATTTGAGGTCGTTGCGTCTTTTGTCGGTATAGCACTTTTGACAACTCCGGGCCGTCCGAAGCCTATCTCGGATTTGAACGATCTTCTCGGTGGTTTCGTGAATGAGTTCGGGTCCGGTGATTTGCACGTCGCCTACTTCGGCCCAACAAAGAGGTGAACGACATTTTCGGCCATATAACGCTTCAAAAGGTGTGGCTTTTATACTCGCGTGATAACTATTGTTGTAAGAGAACTCGGCGAGAGGCAAGTGCTTGTCCCAAGATTTTCCAAAATCAACAACGCAAGCTCGTAACCTGTCCTCCAAGGTTTGAATTGTGCATTCGCTTTGTCCATCGGTTTGAGGGTGATATGTGGTGCTCATGTCTAAACGCGTTCCCAACGCTTCTTGCAAGGTACGCCAAAATCTAGAAACAAAACGGCCATCTCGGTCGGAGATAATCGATAAAGGTACACCGTGTCGGGCTACGATCTCCTTGATGTAAAGTTGTGCAAGTTTCTCCATTTTGTCGGTCTCCTTCATGGCGAGAAAGTGTGCGGATTTGGTGAGACGGTCAACAATAACCCAAATAGTGTCATAACCGCCCGTCGTTTTTGGTAGTTTGGTGATAAAATCCATTGTTATTCTTTCCCACTTCCATTACGGGATTTCGGGTTGTTGAAGTAATCCGGACGGTCTTTGGTGTTCGGCTTTGACTTTGGAACATGTCAAACACTTGGAAACATAAGTAGCTACTTCCCTTTTTATGTTCGGCCACCAATATTGTTCTTTAAGGTCGTGGTACATCTTATTGGCACCGGGGTGAATCGAGTATCGTGACTTATGGGCTTAATCTAAAATAAGGCTTCGTAGGTCCCCATATCTAGGCACCCAAATCCTTCCGGAGAAATATCAAAGTCCGGTCTCCCTAACTTCAAATCGAGAGATGAGAATGTTCAAGAGCTCGTGTGAAACGTTTTCATCCTTAAGAGCCTCATCTTGGGCTACACGAATTTAGCTATTAAGGTTGGTGTGGATGGTGATGTTTAAAGCTCGGACACGAAGGGGCACCGCTCTCTCCTTTCGACTTAAGGCATCGGCTACAATGTTTGCCTTCCCCGGATGGTAACGAAGCTCACAATCATAATCGTTTAAAGTTTCAATCCACCGTCGTTGTCTCATGTTTAGTTTCTTTTGATCAAAGATGTGTTGGAGACTTTTGTGATCGGTGAAGATAGTACTCTTGGTTCCATAAAGATAGTGTCTCCACATTTTAAGTGCGAAGACAACGGCTCCGAGTTCGAGATCATGTGTCGTGTAGTTTCGTTCATGAATTTTGAGTTGTCGGGAGGCATAAGCAATGACTTTCTTTCGTTGCATCAATACACACCCAAAACTATGTTTTGAGGCATCGCAGTATACAACGAAATCGTCATTGCCTTCGGGAAGTGACAAGATATGAGCGGTGGTTAGCTTCGTTTTCAAGATTTGAAATGCGGATTCTTATTCGGTTGCCCAAACGAATTTTCTTCCCTTATGAGTTAACGCGGTTAGAGGACGAGCGACCAAAGAGAAATCTTTGATGAATATACGATAGCATCCGACGAGACCCAAGAATTGATGAATGTGAGTAGGAGTAGTAGGAGTCTCCCATTTACTAATGGCTTCGATTTTCGATGGATCAACTTTAATACCTTGATCACTTACAACATGACCAAGAAATTGAACTTCCTTCAACCAAAATTCACACTTGGAGAACTTGGCATAGAGTCGTTCTTGTCTTAAAAGTTCAAGCACAAGTCAGAGGTGTTCCTCGTGTTCTTCTTCGCTTTTAGAATAAACCAAAATATCATCGATGAACACGATAACGAATTTGTCAAGATACGGTTTGCACACGCGGTTCATAAGATCCATAAACACCGTCGGTGCGTTAGTGAGACCAAATGGCATGATAAGGAATTCATAACTACCATAACGAGTTCAGAAAGCGGTTTTGGAGACATCTTCCCCCTTAACCCTTAATTGATGATAACCCGAGCGGAGATCGATTTTTGAATATACACAAGACCCTTGTAGTTGATCAAAGAGGTCATCGATGCGAGGAAGAGGATATCGGTTCTTAACCGTCAATTTGTTTAGTTCACGATAATCAATGCACATTCGTAGGGATCCGTCTTTCTTTTTAACAAACAAAATCGGAGCGCCCCAAGGTGAATGACTAGGTTGGATAAAACCACGATCAAGTAGTTCTTGGATTTGACTTTGCAATTCTTGCATCTCGGATGAAGCGAGTCTATATGGTGCACGTGCTACGGGTGCGGCTCCCGGAATAAGATCGATTTGGAATTCAACCGGCCGATGAGGTGGAAGACTCGGCAATTCGTCGGGAAATACATCGAAAAAGTCACTAACAATTGGCACATCATCGATATGCTTCTCATCGGACTCGACTTTCTTAACGTGAGCAAGGATTGCAAAACAACCCTTACGGAGTAGTTTTCTAACTTTAATGCACGAAACGAGGTTGAGTCCGGTGCAACTCTTATCGCCATAAACAATCAAAGGTTCACCATTCTCGATAGGAATTCGGATTGCGTTAAGATCACAAAGAATGTGAGATTTCATTTTAGCTAGCCAATTCATACCGATTATTACATCAAAGCTTCCTAGTTCCATGGGTATCAAGTCAATTTCAAACTCATTACCCAAAATGTTTAACGTACACCCCCGGTAATATGTGTCGGCACTCAATAGTTTCCCGTTGGCCACTTCAATGGTATAAGTGGTATCTAGTGGAGGTGGTGGAGTGCTAAAAGAATGAGTCAAAGTCTTGGATACAAAACTATTATCGGCACCCGAATCGAATAAACAAGTAACATAAGTGTTGTTGAAGAGAAACGTACTCGTGACTAATTCATTATCATCTCGGGCTTCCTCGATGTTGATGTTGAAAGCTCAGCCGCGCGTATTGGGGTTATCTTTCTTCTTCGGGCATGCGTTTCTATAATGGCCCGTTTGGCCACATTCATAACAAGTGCCCGTCTTTGGTGCATTGGGCCCCTTTTGAGCAACGGGAGCGGTGTTTCTATATTCGTGGGCCAAATGGCCACTCTTTTGACACTTGATGCAATACGGCCTTCCACATTCACCTAAATGATGTTTGTGGAACTTGTTGCAAAACGGTAAAGTTCTGGCATAACCTTTCTTACCGTCGGGAGTGAAAGGCTTCTTGGCGGGGTTGTTGTTGTTGTTGCTTGATGGAGAGGGTTCCCACTTTCTTTTGTTGCCGCCCGTTTTATCCTCGGCCTTAGGAGCCGGCACTACTACTTCATCCACCGTTTCTATTAATTGGCGGGCCATGTTCAAAACGGCTTGGTGATTAGCGGGTTTGGAGGACATCACACCTTGTTTGATGCTCTTTGGAAGACCATCCATATAGAGTTCAACCCTTTGAGATTTAGGGTTCACGAGATTAGGACACATCAAGGATAGCTCGGCGAAGCGTTGGTTATAGGCCTTGAGATCGTTTCCGACCGCCTTTAAAGTTCTTAGCTCTTGTTCGAGCTTTCGGGTTTCTTCGCTAGGGAAGTATTCAACAATCATCTTTTCCCTTAATTCGGCCCAAGAGAGGGCATGAGCTTCATCGGTACCCACCGATTGAACATAGGTGTTCTACCACGTGAGGGCGACACCGGCGAAAGTGTGAGTGAAGTATTTAACCTTGTCTTGGTCCCGACAACCGCTTATGCTAAAGACAGCCTCCGTTTGTTCGATCCATCGAGTGAGTGTAACCGGTCCCCCGGTTCCATCATAAGTGTGAGGTTTGCACCCCATAAAAGCCTTGTAGGAGCACCCTTCGCTAGAGTTACCGGCTCCTTAGTTGTTGTTGTGGTTGTTGTTGTTAGAGGAGTGACCAGCCATGGCCGCCTCTACGGCGGTGGCCACCATTCGTTGTAGTGCTTGTTCGGGAGTCTCATGGCGTGGCACGCGACGAAGAGGCATTGTTCCTTCAAAACACAAGAATACCGTTGATTAGTATTTTCAATAATACTAATCATGATATGGAATAAGGATAGATAGAAAAATTTTCCTTGACTCGCCTTAAATTCTTTATGCCACAATGTCGGAACGTTCATATGAGTCACCGTAATATAATCCCGGAAATTATATTACCCTAATTCATATGTGCATTCGACATTATTTCACTAAGTCAAGGTGGCGTGTCAATTAAATTAAATAACGTGAGATTTAGATTGAATAAGAATTAGATATGATAGAAGAGTTCGAGTATAATGCACAAGTAGTCAAGTAATTCCTACTTCAAGTCTATATGCCGGTTGTAGTCTAGACTCACCAATGTACCCTATGACTCGGGGTTAACACCAATGAACTCTAAATCCCTACAACCAATGCTCTGATACCATCTGTAGCGACCCGACAAAATCGTCATTTGACGGCGCCGTCTACGTAGGTCCCATTACATGGTCATAAGTCTTTAAGACAACGTTTGACCGAAAACATGTCGCATTCATTTCATAAGTATGGATGTTTCAAGGTTTATAAAGTAGCTCGAGAACTAGTTACATAACAAAGTTTAAAGTACAATGAAACATATGCGACACAATTTGAAAGTGGTCAAAAGACGCTCCACGTATGCAAGTATACTCGACATCCAATGCAAGTATCAAAAAGAATGAGCAGAAGCATGTATCATTAAGCATTCAAGGACCTGAGGAAACATAAAAGAATCTGTCAATGAAAACGTTGGTGAAATCATAGTTGTATGCATAAAGTATAATTGTATCGCAAAGTTTAGTATAAATCGTTTATCAAGCGTATACATCTCAAAAGATGTGTTTGTATCACGAGCACCCAATTATCAAGCTTAACTGAATCTTACCTCTGCATAATAGTGTTAGAACCTACACTATACATCAAAAGTACGTTTCATTCATCTGAATGAGGGTTCGTCAAACCCGCATGGCCACACAACATAATTTCTCGCTTACACTCTACTAGTGTAACTAATGATAATTGGACTTGAGGATTTTCGTTTTGACTCGTATGTATCTTTGATTTCGTATAGTATTCAAAGTATCAAAGTATGAAAAGTATATATATACATGTGAAAAGTATATATAAGTATGTAATGTATATGTTTTCTCATCCCACGATTTTAAAAGTATAAAAGTATTTGAAAAGTGGGGCTATGATCTCACCTTGAGTGTATGAATGTAAATTTACTCCAACAAGTAACGTGTGCAAGAACAATGCTAGTCTCGACCTAAACAAATAGGTTGTATCAATAACAATAGTCACAATTGGTCAAAGATGTTCAATTAGTCCTATGGCTCAATACGACTCAATTATGTAGCATGTGAATCAAATTGTCAAGTTTCATGCAAGATAAAAGTATAGAATCATGTTAGAAAGATTGCATAATCATTTGGTTAAGTTTGACAAAAAGTCAAACTTTGGTCGGTCAAAGTCAACGAAAAAGTCAACGCGTTCGGGTCGGGTCTCGAACTATTTTTCTATGCTAGTTATTCATATATAAGCATGTTAGAACAAGTCTCATGTGAATCGGAGGTCCATAGCGTGCCAAACATTTTTCATATAATTGACAAGTAGGTCAGAGGCTGAACACGCCTTAGGTCGCGCCGCGACCCAAGACTGTCGCGCCGCGGCATATAACGTGTGCTGGTACCTGGTCAGTCTCAAATGTCCAAGTCTCAAATCAAAACTCTTCAAAGCATAAATCACAAACCGTAAACACTTAGAACTCGTATCTTATATCGTTAGAAAGGTAATTTGACAAAGAACACAACTAAATACATTTCACCAACCAAAAACATCATTTGCCATAACCGACTTTCCAACATTTAATGCTCAATTAATGCTCAAGTTCATCAATGCACGTTTTTGATTCGGGAATGAAATGCATCCATATAACGCGCCATTTCGTAGGTAATCAAGCATACAATACAACTAACTACTTATTAACAACAATTCATGGCATTCAATACATTAAATCATCACATTCAATTCTATCAAACCCTAACCCATAACATCAAAATCACTAATCATGTTTATGAAGTTTTCTAAAACAACCTACACATCAAATTGAAGCTAGTGATGTTAGAAACACATTTAATACATGCATTTATAACATTTAACAACATTTAAGCAACCAAATCATCAATCAAACACACCAAACTTTCAAGTTCATGCTAGTTATCGAAAATAACAAGATCGAGCATATAAATCATATATTCATGTTAGACTTGAGCCATAGACACTAATTAACAACTTTATAAGTTAAAAACATCAAGAACACAAAATCTAGTGATTTTAGAAAGTTACCCAAATGAGATGTAATCGGTATGGAATCGAAGAGGAAGTTGCAAGGAGTTCAAATATGTAATTTGTTTTGATTGAAGCTTGCTCGGTTGGAATTAGATGATGATTCTTTGAAATGAAGATTGAGAGAAATTTGGAAAGTATTAAATGAAAATGGAAATGAAATGAAAAAGGAAATGGGGAGGTGGGGTTGACTAGTCAAAGCTAGTCACCTCTTTAGCACCTTGGCAAAATTAGTCCCTCAAGTTCGGTTGTGGGTGCGTGAGTTACCTAAACAAGATGTTTTAAAACGCGTATTAACGAAGGATGTTATAATCATATAACGGACTTTAAATAATTAAGTGGAAAGTAAACGGAAAAAGGCGGGATGTTACATATGGAAAGCTAGACGGGGAACACGCAACATTTCTTTTAAAAGGGCATCTGATGTAAATGTCAAACATGCAGCCAAAGGAAATGCGGTCTCTAAACAACAATTTTTTAACTTATTCAATCAATTGCAAACTCTGGTGGATGATTCTGAGCGCGAACACGTTGATGAAGGTTTTATAGAGAATACTTAGGAATATGGACAGGAATAAGAGAAATCATTTATGTTCGAAGAAATGGCAGGAAAGTTATTGGATGGGATCATAACCAAAACGGCGCCATCAAAATACAAAAAAAAGTTAGCACAGCCCGCCATCCGTGCAACGGCGGTGGACAAATTGTTCGCTTTAATTACAGGTGTTGGTCCCTTGAATAACAACAGGAGTATTGTAGAGGGGGGTGAATACAATTTTCTTTAATTAACATAATAGTTAAGACGGTTTAGTATTCAAGCAAGTAATTTAAATAGAGTCTAAGGTAATTTTCAAGTGTTTAGTTTATTGATTTGAATCATAAAGAATTACAACTATCCTTATCGGAATGATAGTTGGTTGATACACATTATACCTAAGTTATAGCTATCGAGGTAATTCTAAAGCTATTACAAGTTTGGAATCTAAATAAATAAACCCACACCACTAGTTGTTACAATAGTGGATACATCAATTTATAGTAGTCCTATTAATTGTGTAATTATTCTATTGGCCGCTGGTACATAGGATGTCTGTAATTATGGGGACAACTGCATCAGAGAGCGTGCTCTCTTCTTTCCTCTTTGGTAGCTATTTGCAGGAACACCCCAATTCGGTTTGGCACTACTATTTAATTAAAAAAATAGAATGTTTTGTCCCCTAGGCGTGGACAAAGAATAACACATGTATGCACATGCGTTAAACTTATGCATTCCCACGTGGTATTGTAAGGTCACTTGTCAGCCACCGACGTGTGTTCTTTTCTGTTCAACTTTGTCTTCGACTACTGTTGAATAGTACGATTGATGTAGACCACTCAGTAAACCACTATGCTTGTAATGGAGCATAGATGTCTAGTATTGTATGCTGTTTACCAGCTATGTTGGTTCTTCATTTACTGAGTCACTTGATCTTCATGATTTGCTAGCAATACATCCTGTGCTATATGAAGATTACTATCTACCTTGTGCTGGTAGACTACGTAGCATACAGAACACTCGACACAACACATTTGCTATCTATACGTAAACAAACCTGTGTTGGCTGCACATTACATTTTAGTGCAAATAAATTTCTGTTTTGTCATAATTAAATCATTAATTATGTTGGGCACTCAACAATCTCCCTGTATTTGATGATGACAAAACCTATGACATTTAGAGAAAACACTAAAGCCAGCACTAAGGGACCTAATAAAAAATAGGCAGTAAATTTGTCCCTTTTTGGTTTATTTTGGGATCTTTTGCTGAGTTATCTATATCTTATAAATTGATATGATTTTGAAGATAAACTCATTTCATTTTCATTACAACAGAATGTATACAATAATTACAAGGCAGTATAATGAAACATTAAACAATAAAAGATACAATTTTAAATACTAGAAGGCTATCTGTCTTTATCCTTGTCTTTATCTGGTTCATCATCAGATAGCTCTCCTTCTTTCACTTTTATGGCTGCCCAGGCTTCAGGGAACATGATAGTTAGCTTAGCAGGATCATACACTGGTATTTGAGGGGGTATAATGATGGGATATCTTATGTGTGGGCATGCACCAATTGATTTCTTTCTTTTAGTCTTCTGAGAAAGAACTTCTTCAACTTTCACCACTGGTGCATTCCCATACTTGATTGCCTTATCAAAAAGCTCTTGTAGATCATGTTTTAATGCATCTTTGAGAGCACTTTTACCTTTATCAATGAAGTACTGCAATATCTCCATCCATTCAATAAACCTAAATGTTCTTAGATCAGTGTAGTCTACCCTCTCATAGACATTACCGTCCATGCTGACACTGAAGGACCTTTTTGTACCTTGATGATCTTACCAGGATTGGATCTTCTGGTCATCACATACTTTCTCCTAAAGAAATGATCAGATAGCTCTATTGTTCGTTCAGTCTCTATAGGAGCTACAGTAGGCACCTCCTCAGCAGATTCCAGTTTATCAAAGGCCTTGTCCTGAGCTTTGACTATAGCTTTTACTAACTTTAGAGATGCAGCCTCTTGTTCTCTGTCAGCAGCGAGTTTAGCTTCTTGTTCCCTGAGCCTCAGCCTTTCAGCATATTCAACATCATCCCTTCTCCGTTGTTCAAGCTGAACACTTGTGATATATTCATTAACAGTGATGTTCAGGGATTTTGCTGTTGCAATCAATTACCTGTTGGGATTTTAACAAGTTTGATAAGTCTTAAAACCTTTTAAGAATCATTATGAACGGAAGCGTGTAATTACCAATTAAACTTGTTTAGTCTTTAAAGCAATTAAATGTAAATCCCATGGATCAAGTTGTGAAACAATACTTACTAATTAACAAGAAAGGATAGTGTTTATACCTCCTTAAAACGAGTTTAAGGGCTGTCCAAAATGGTAGTAAGATGATGAACAAAAGTGTAGAACTTCAAGCCTTTGATCCTCCAACACCACCCTTAAGTTAGCTAGACTTTATAACCTCAACACCCTTGTTGATCTAGCTTGAAAACCCACCTTTCTGCCTTTGAAAAATTCGAACAGCAGCTCCCAAATATGAGCAGAATGTTTGATGATATTGAAGAGTTTATAGCTTCTAACTTGAAGCCTCAAGTGTGTAATACCCCAAGCAATAACCCCAACACCTTTGTAATTAGTTAGGATTTAATTGACACTAGATGTAAGCTTGCAAAAACAATATTTGAGCTCCCCTTTGAGCTGAAAATGCCACGGCCAGCAGCAAGCAATTGGGGACTGTTTTGAGCAGTTTTTTTTAAGCTATTGCATCTATCTATTTACTTGGAAGGAAGTGGTCAAGCCTTGGTACAAGTATATGGCATGCACCTATGGGATTGTGTTATTGAAAGCATCAAAGAATAAGCATGGGTGAAGTCCTTGGAGTCCCCAAAAAACTGCACATTACTTATGTGTATATAATAAATTTATAAAACTTGTTCAAAGTTATATAAAACTTTATAAATATAATGCATTTGATAAGTTTCTTTTATTTTATAAACCATTTTATAAATTATAACACAACTTAATTATTTAACCAATAAATAATTAAATATAAATTATCCAAATAATTTATCCCAAGTGATAATATTTCAGAAACCGATTTTCTAAAATCCAAGTGTCGCGTATTTATTTAACGAACCAATCGTTAAGTTTAAATACGTATAAGGTGTCGGTAAGCTTGTTATTGGGTATGACCCGACTTGGATCATAATATATTAGCCACATTAATTTAATACGTCTCTCGGGCATACGAAATACTATCAATCTCCCACTTGCACGAGAAACGTAAGAAATTAATGCAAGTGACGGATACCACCTAACGACCGTCCATCACCCCCAATATGTTATGACTTTGTGCCATTCAATAACATCATCCTTTTCGAGTTCCCGTCTCGAACATGAATAGGTGAATCTTTCATTGTTTCCTTTCGTCCTAGATGTCATGTTAAATCCAAGAGATACAGAGTGATCACTCTCTTATAGATTTAACTTTATCAGGCCTTAGACATCTGACTCTCAACGAATAAGAGGGACAAATTCCATCTTGACTACATACGTCCTAGATATACACTTTATATTATACCTGAGTTCTTCCTTATGTACTACCATGTTTCAGAATAGCAAAGGAAAGAATCAAGGCACAATACTTGGTGAATATCCGAACCCAATTAGTATCTCGGGTCAGAGGATACAATGATATTCGCCTTTACTCAAGATTACATGTGATCAACCACAAAGGCTCTATACAGTAAATCTTGAGAGCGGGTCCTCCAATATTTGTATCCCACAAATATCTATGAACCTTGGTTGCAACCTTGCCCCACATTCAATCCTGAATGTATACCAATCCAAGTTCATAATAGTCTAAACCTCACACTTGTTCCCACAAATGTGATCGACTACGGAATTTAGAATAATAGCTTATTCATGGATAAAATATGCAAAATAGGAACTTAACTCAAAATATATTAAACCATAATTATATTAATGAGTTTGAGCCACTTCGTTCCGTTACAATACTTAAAACAGATCATGACCAATCACTAGAATATCGAAGCCCTAATGCACAAACATGTCCTTCATGTTTTGCTCCATGTAAGAGTTTCGTGAGAGGATCCGCTATATTAAGATCTGTGTGAACTTTGCGAATACATATCTTTCCCTTTTCAACTTCATCCCTTATGTAGTTGAATCTCCGCTCAATGTGACGGGTCTTTTGATGAGCACGAGGTTCCTTGATTTGAGCAATCGCACCCTCGTTGTCACAAAAGATCTCAAGAGGGTCCTGAATGGAAGGGACTACTCCTAAGTCATCGATGAATTTCTTCATCCATGCAGCTTCCTGAGCTGCCAATGATGCGGCGATGTACTCTGACTCTGTAGTGGATAGAGCAACAACATCCTGTTTTGAACTCTTCCAAGAGACCGCACCTCCATTTAATGTAAAGACATAATCGGATTGTGATCGAGAATCATCTCGATCAGTTTAGAAACTTGCGTCTACGTAACCCTTTACAGCGAGTTCCTCCTCACCAGACCCATATATCAGAAACATATCCTTAGTCCTCCTAAGGTATTTCAATATACTTTTAATAGCAATCCAATGACTGTTTCCTGGGTTATTCTGGTATCTACTTGTCAAGCTAAGAGCGCATGAGACATCCGGTCTAGTGCATATCATTGCATACATGATTGACCCAATGGCAGAAGCATATGGGACTTTCTTCATTCTCTCCTGTTCATCTTTCGTGGTGGGGTACTGAGATGAACTGAGAAGTGTTCCCTTTTGAATAGGTACCAAACCTTTCTTAGAGTTCTCCATCTTGAACCTTTTCAAGATCTTTTCAATGTATGCACTTTGATTTAAACCTATCAGTTTCTTGGATCTATCCCTGTAGATCCCAATCCCCAAAACGTATTGTGCTTCTCCAAGATCCTTAATGGATAAGCATTTGCTTAACCAAGTTTTAACACCTTGCATTGCCGGAATATCATTTCCAAATAACAATATATCATCCACATATAGTACAAGGAACATGATAGTGCTCCCACTAGCCTTTTTATATACACAAGCTTCATCACCATTTTTAATGAAGCCAAATTTCTTGGCCTCCTCATTAAAACGATGATTCCACATTCTAGATGCTTGTTTTAATCCGTAGATTGACTTCTTTAACTTGCATACCCTTTTAGGATATTTCGGATCAACAAAACCCTCAGGCTGTACCATATAGACATCTTCCTCAAGATGTCCATTTAGGAAAGCGGTCTTGACATCCATTTGCCATATTTCATAATCATAATGAGCAGCAATGGCAAGTAATATCCTAATAGACTTTAGCATTGCCACAGGCGAAAAAGTTTCATCATAGTCAACCCCTTGAGTTTGAGTGAAACCTTTTGCTACAAGTCTAGCTTTATATGTATCCAAGTTTCCATGTATGTCGGTTTTCATTTTGAAAAGCCATTTACAATCAACTAGCCTAGAGCCAGGAGGTTGCGCAACAAGTTCCCAAACTTGGTTGTCATACATGGATTGCATCTCAGCGTTCATGGCTTCCTGCCATTTATCTTTATCAATCCTTGATAAAGCATCTTGGTAGTTTATTGGTTCATCCAAATCAACCACATAGCAACCATCCATGAGAAACCCATATCTCTCAGGAGGATTACTAATCCTACCAGATCTGCGAACATCTTGTGTATTTTGATCATCCATTTGATCATTCTCAACATTTTTATGTTGAGTGCTAGTGTCAACCAATTGTGTATCATCTACTTGATCTTGAACCTCCTCAAGATCTATCTTCCTTTCACTATTTCCTTCCATTAGGAACTTAGTTTCAAGGAATTCCGCCTTCCGAGCAACAAATACATTCTGCTTGGATGGATCATAGAAATAATATCCCATATCATCCTTGGGATATCCTATGAAGATATACTTCGTGGATCGAGCATCCAACTTATTAGGGACGTAACGCTTAGGATAAGCTTCACATCCCCATACCTTTAAGTATGATAGAGATGGAGGTTTTCCAAACCACATCTCATGAGGAGTTCGTTCCACTTTCTTGGTTGGGGCCATATTTAAAATACGAGCCACGGAACATAGACAATAACCCCAAAATGATAGAGGTAACGAGCTTCTTGCCATCATAGATCGAACCATATCCATTAGGGTTCGGTTCCTCCTTTCGGAAACTCCATTCAGTTGGGGTGTTCCAGGAGGAGTAAGTTGTGAGATAATCCCACAACTTCTAAGATGATCTTGGAAGGCATCGCTTAGGTATTCACCTCCTCTATCGGTACGCAGTACCTTGATTGTCTTGTTGAGTTGATTTTGTACTTCGTTTTGATATTCTTTGAATGCTTCAAAAGTTTCATCCTTATGCCTTAACAAGTAGACATATCCAAAACGACTGAAGTCATCAATGAATGTAACAAAGTATCTTTCACCATTCCTAGTCATGGGCTTAAAGGGACCACACACATCCGAATGTATTAATCCCAATAAGTCTTTAGCCCTTTCATAGGTCCCTTTGAAAGGTGCTTTAGTCATTTTGCCTTGTAAACAAGATTCACATACATCAAACGAGTCCATCTCATTTGATTTTAAAAGTCCATTCTTTTGAAGTGTATGCATTCGGTTCTTGTTTATGTGACCAAGGCGACAATGCCATAAGTAGGAATCACTCAAATCCTTTTTGAGTTTCTTGGTGCTTGTATGGTACATTGAGCTACTAGATGATGTGTCATCATGAACCAATTCATAAATTCCATTTGAAGGCTGAGCCTTGAAATAGAATACATTATCTAAACAAACATGGATATCATCATTAATAAAATTAACATTAAAACCATATTGTTTCAAACGGGAAACAGAAATAATGTTTCGACACAAGTCGGGTGCATACAAAACATCATTCAAAATAAGTTCCATGCTACTTGGAAGTTTTAACACAAAGTCTCCTTGAGCTTTCACTTGCACTTTAGCTCCATTCCCCATGAAGAGACTTGATGTTCTCGTTTGCTTGTCACTTCTTTTGAACCCCTGCAAAGAATTGCAAATGTGAGTTCCACATCCAGTGTCTAATACCCATGTATTAGAAGAAGTAATACTAAGCTCTATATATACCATATATATATTACCTGAGGATTGCCCCGCATCCCTCTTTTCCTTCAACTCCTTAAGGTAGACCGGACAGTTCCGTTTCCAATGACCCATCTCACCGCAACCGAAACATGGGTCTTCCTTGGGGTTTGCCTTTTCCGCAACCTTTTGCTTTTTGTTCTTGTTCTTGGTTGGGGTAACCATCTTCACCTTTCCCTTGCCTTGATAGGCGGGTCCTTTTCTCTTAGCCACCTTAGGCTTAGAGGTGTTGTTACCTTTGGATCCACCTTGATCGATTGCTAACACGGGTAAAGCCCTTTTACCCATGCTAGTTTCCGCCGTTCGAAGCATACCGTGAAGCTCACGTATGCTCTTATCCATCCCATTCATATTGTAATTAATTACAAATTGATCAAACCTTTTTGATAGGGAGTTAAGGATAAGATCGGTGGCTAACTCATTAGATATGTTGAGATTAAGACGGTTTGCGCGATCAATAAGGCTTTTCATTTTGAGGACATAAGAGGATACGGATTGGGTGTCATCCATACGACATGCATGTAACGCTCGAACCGTTTCGAAGCGCTCGACACGTGCTTGTTGAAGGAACATCTCCTTCAATTGCGTAATCATGTCATATGCACTATGATGTTCGAAATCCTTTTGGAGTTCGGGTATCATAGTCCCAAGCATTAGGCAAGCGACTTGCACCGAATCGGCGCAATACTTATCCCAATAAGCCATGCCTTCAGTATCATCCTCGTCGGGTTGATCGGGAATGGGGTCTTCCAACACATACGCCTTATCCTCAAGTTTGAGGACAATCCTAAGATTGCGGAACCAATCCATAAAGTTCGTATGGTTGAGTTTGTCTTTCTTGAGGAGAGACCTTAACGATAGGTTGTTCAAGTTAATAGGTGCGTTTTGCATGTTGTTGTTATTGGCGGCCATCTACAAAATTTTACAAAGTTCGTTTAAGTATTAATTTTAATTTAACATTCAATACCCTTTAAATCCAATTGAATTATTAAATTCTAGAATCCAACGGTAAACCAAATTTCGGTTAGGTGACCTTTATCCCGCAATTTGATTTAGCTAGGTAGTCAATAAATGACAATTGCAATCCATTTGCAACTTCTAGAGTATGGGATCATGCAATCCTTTTGCATGGCATATTTATCCCATCAACGCCTATTTGTTCCTCATGCTTCGGTGACCCTAAGTTCATGATTCCCAAATCAAGTCTTCCTACTTGTATAGACTTGTAAATTTAACATACAAGTGGTTAGGTGACCTTTATCCCAAAAGCATGCGAAATTTACCTTAATCATATTAGTTTGCTCATAACGATTAGGTGACCTTTATCCCATCATGAGTTCCCTAATACTTTCAAGTGTCACACAATAGGATGGCGTTAAACTTGTTTACCTTGTTAGTAAAAGGGATTTAGGTTTTCATTAATTCTAGTTTGAGAAAACTTTTATGCCATACACCAACATGCATTTAGTGTATGGTACTTATGAAAAACCAATTTCATGTCTTGTAATTGAGCCAATTACTTGATATAAACCAATTTATATTTGTTATCATTTTCTTGTTCTTAATAACCATTTATTAAGGTTTTAGTTGCTTTTAATTTAACCAATTAAATCGTCGTCTTGCATGTTATTAATACGTCTAATTTAACCAATTAAATTGTCGTTTTGCTTGTTGTTATCTTGTGATTAATTGTATCAACCAAACATACAATACAATAAACAAACAAACAACCACACATGCGAAACAAGTATGTTCACAATCTAGCCATTTTGGTGGACATTTGTTTAGCCGAAAACAAATGTCACCGGGTTAAGGGGTAATAATACAAAGTAGGAGATTTCAAATCTCCCACTTAACCTTGCATCCATATGCTCCTGGTGTTCTTCAAGTCTTCATCATCTTGTATCTTCATTTTTACAAAATATGTATCCTAATACATTTTATCTAGAAAATGAAAATACAACCTAATCTATTTTACATACCAAATATAAAATAAATTACATAGCCTTATGAATGAATTATTACATGAATAATATTACAAGTCATATGAATGAATAATATTACAAACCATATGAATCATACAATTCATTCAAACATTCAACCAAACACAAGGTTAAGGCATAGATTGTGAACTTCAACATGCAACCAAGTATGACCAAATTAGAGAGTCCAAAACCCACTTTTGAAGCCCTCTTGAATTCGGCCATTTCCTAATACCCACCCAAACCCATTTGTTTTTGCAATCTACATTCATGCATGTTAGTAGATTGCAAATATAGTGGGTTTTAAACAACAATTCGAAGCATATTTCAACAACTTCGGCTCTGATACCATTGTTGGGATTTTAACAAGTTTGATAAGTCTTAAAACCTTTTAAGAATCATTATGAACGGAAGCGTGTAATTACCAATTAAACTTGTTTAGTCTTTAAACCAATTAAATGTAAATCCCATGGATCAAGTTGTGAAACAATACTTACTAATTAACAAGAAAGGATAGTGTTTATACCTCCTTAAAACAAGTTTAAGGGCTGTCCAAAATGGTAGTAAGATGATGAACAAAAGTGTAGAACTTCAAGCCTTTGATCCTCCAACACCACCCTTAAGTTAGCTAGACTTTATAACCTCAACACCCTTGTTGATCTAGCTTGAAAACCCACCTTTCTGCCTTTGAAAAATTCGAACAGCAGCTCCCAAATATGAGCAGAATGTTTGATGATATTGAAGAGTTTATAGCTTCTAACTTGAAGCCTCAAGTGTGTAATACCCCAAGCAATAACCCCAACACCTTTGTAATTAGTTAGGATTTAATTGACACTAGATGTAAGCTTGCAAAAACAATATTTGAGCTCCCCTTTGAGCTGAAAATGCCACGGCCAGTAGCAAGCAATTGGGGACTGTTTTGAGCAGTTTTTTTAAGCTATTGCATCTATCTATTTACTTGGAAGGAAGTGGTCAAGCCTTGGTACAAGTATATGGCATGCACCTATGGGATTGTGTTATTGAAAGCATCAAAGAATAAGCATGGGTGAAGTCCTTGGAGTCCCCAAAAAACTGCACATTACTTATGTGTATATAATAAATTTATAAAACTTGTTCAAAGTTATATAAAACTTTATAAATATAATGCATTTGATAAGTTTCTTTTATTTTATAAACCATTTTATAAATTATAACACAACTTAATTATTTAACCAATAAATAATTAAATATAAATTATCCAAATAATTTATCCCAAGTGATAATATTTCAGAAACCGATTTTCTAAAATCCAAGTGTCGCGTATTTATTTAACGAACCAATCGTTAAGTTTAAATACGTATAAGGTGTCGGTAAGCTTGTTATTGGGTATGACCCGACTTGGATCATAATATATTAGCCACATTAATTTAATACGTCTCTCGGGCATACGAAATACTATCATTACCTGCCTTCATCAGTTGTTAAGGCATTGCAATATTGCTCTAAGTTCATGTCAAGCTGCAGAGCCTTATAAAAGAGGGCTTTCTCTTCATCGTTATGTAGCCTTTGACCACTGTTGCATAAGTACATACCAATATCAATGCCGAACTCCATAGTAGTTATGTAAAATTGCTGATCAAGTGGATGATACATCATTCTAATCTGGCGTATTCTTTCTGGTATAGCTGCTGCTCTTTGTTCTAGCAGCTCAGGAATAGTGATCTCAAGCATGTAAGCCTCTCTTTCATCTGGATTCATCTTTCTGATGTCAGGCTTTCCTTGTACAGTTGACTCATCTTCCTAAGTAGTATGTTTATCATTAGGCTTGGGAAAAGATGGAGGATATATGAAAGGTGACTCTGCTGTACCGGAAGGACCCACTGGTTCAAAGTCATGTTCACCCAATGTCCTATCAAAATAAGCAAGAGTCCGTCCAGGTATAGGTGATAGAATAAATGTTGAGCTGTCCCTACCCCAAACTGTAAAATTGGCAGCATCAGCAGAATTGTTATCATGTTTAGCTCTCAGCTCATCCTCCTTTGCTGGGTCTTCAGCTCTTGTTTCACCCAGCAGCACACTTCTGGCTAGATCTTGAATCACAGCACTCCTTGCTGTGTCTTCAGTACCAACTGACTGATTAGTATCAGCTGGTATAACTGCCACAGTATCTTCTCCAGCTGTCTCGAATAGGGGCTCTTCTTTAGGGGCTGGTTATCCCTAGGAGCAGATTTCACCCTTTGTTTATCAATTGGCATTGGTTCAGCTGGTGGTTCTTGTGTTGATACTGGTTTTTGTGGAGGCATAAAGGGAGTGATTGCTAGATACTTCCCCTTAGCAGTAGACAGATCTGTCTCTGCTGGTTTGAACTCTACTGGCTGTTGTGGTTTAGCTGGCAGAGCAGAAGATGCAGGTCGAGAAGATTGGATGGTTTCCAACATAGCATCCAGCAATTTCATAAACACATCAGTTCTTTCTCCTCCTGACCTATTGGAATCAAAATATCTTTGCATCTCTTTAGGTGCCATCTTTTTGATTGTATCTGCTCACTCAGCATACAGCTTTGCATTCTTCCTATCATACTTCACCATGAACTTAGCATGTCTTTTTAAAGCATCCCTCTTGTATTCATTTATGCTCAGCAGTTCATCATGAATATCACGCTTTTTAGGAGTGAGGCTTCTTCTATGCTCAATTCTATGTCTTTTTCGAGCAGCATAGGCCTCAAATTTAGCATTGAAAGTATCATTTAAATCCTGTTGTTTCTTCTGATGCCTCTCCATTTTTCTTTTCATCTTTCTTTCAATGGTTTGAGAGACAACAAAAGATTCAGCTACAGCCAGTTCAGAAACATCATTGGGCTTACTATCAGAACCAATATCATCCACAGATGTGTCAGGCATACTGGGTTGAGATTCACCAGCAGCCTTAACACCTGCTTTAGTATGAGCGTTGCTGGGCTCAGGGCCAGTACCTTGATCAGCACCATCACCACCACCATCATCTCTCCTTTGCTGTTTGGGAGCTTTCTCATGCTCATGCTCCCCCTCAGATTGTTTTCTCTTTCTATGCTTCTTAGATTTCTTCTCCCCCTTTTTGTCATCAGCAGGGGCAAAAGTAAAGTCTGGGGAAACACGCGCATCAAGATCACTATCTAACTCAGGAACAGAAAAATAAAAGTTGTTCCAGTCAGTATCAGCAGGAGATAGATGTGCACCAGGGTCTACACCATATTGCCTGAGACACGGGTTTGAAGATCTGACTTCATTCCTAGCAATGCCCATGGCCATTTGATTAACACTGGCTCTAATATCAGCTTGAAGAGTAGCCATGCGTTGCATTGTCTCCACCAAGGGAACATAAGCAGTAGCAGGAATCATTGTAGCCATCTGATGTTCCTGCGATTCTAATCTCTCTTCCAATACCCTGTTCTCTTTATTCAGAAATTGATTCCTTCGATTAGTAGCATCTAGTTCTGCTTAAAGACGGGTAATGTGATCAGTATACATGTTGTGAGAGATGATTCACTGCTTAACTTGATCCTCTTCTTCATAGTGGCGGCGAATGGTATTAACTACTAGGTCTGCAAAGGCAGTAACTTGCTTGAGCTGGGTCTCAATAACAGACATTGTAATGCACCCAACCCTTTGAATAGCTTCAGCCATGCAGTCAACTAGAGTTTCCCTGATTATTTTAGTGATATCAGGTGTGATTATGGCAACTGTTCGGTAAGCAGCCAGAGTAGATACTTTAGCCACCTCAGTAGGAACAGTTTTACTTGTTGAGGGGCGATCACTAGAAGCCAGGATATGAGTACTTCCATGGGGTGGTGGAGGTGGAAGGTCAGAATCTAACCCATCACCATGATCACCATCATTTTTACCTTCACCCGAATGTTTAGAACCAATTGTATCCTTTGTAGCATTGTTAGTTTCATCATCACTTAGATCCACTGGTTTGTCCTTGGAGCCAGTCACATTATCATGAATGACTGGCTCTTCCTTACCAGTACCTTTATCAGCATCACCATCAGATGAAGAAGATGATGAGGAAGAAGCTGATGAATCAGAAGGTACTGGCGAATCGGGAATTTTCTGCATCACACATTTACCAGTAGTAGGATCAATGACAAACTTGAGAGGCCTCCAGGTACCAGGCCATGGAGAAGAAGCAGGAGCCATACCAAAATAGTGGTTGTATGGTTGTTCATTAGGTTGATCCACTGTAGCCAGCCTCTCAGAGACTTCTTCTTGTACTAGTTGATCAAGCTGAGAGAGTAGTTCAGTCAGCTCCTCAGTGGGTAATTTGCTGGCTGAAACTAATGCACTTTGTGAATCAATAGTCAGCTGATCCACCAGTAAGGCAATTTTAGGGGTGATAGAAGATCCCCTGTAAATGAAGTTGGGCACCACTTCATCTGGATCTGGTACCTTGCAGAGATACTTAGGCTTTTCACCAGAAATAGAAGTCTGAGTAGATTCAGTTGAAGTAGCAGCAGGGGTACCATCATCCAGTTTAACACACTGTTCACCAGAGTCTGAACAAGGGATGACAGTGTCACTAATAAGATCAGTAGCAGTATCAGTAGTTAACACAGTATCACCCTTGGATTCAGTGACATGATCATCAATAAGAACCTCCTTAACAATTTTATCAATAACCTCTTCAAGAACGGGAGGAGGTTCAACAATCATCTCATCAGCCACTTCTGGAACAGTAGTGGTGGAAGTAATACTGAGAATTGGAGGAGGAAAAACAGTAGCAAAATCATCAAGAACCATCTCCTCAGAACCAGTAGGAATGGTTGAACCAACATCAACTTGACCTCCAGTATCACCAGCAGTAGTATAAGCAGCAATACTAGTATCAGCACCACCAGTAGGAACATCAGCAACACCAATACCAGTAGCAGAAATAGAGAGCTTATCAGTACCAGTTTCAGAACCAGTAAATACAATAGGATTTCTTTCATGCTCCCCCTCTGCCTGTTCCTATACCCTACTAAGAACTGAAACAAAATGTGACGACCCGGAAATTTCTGACCAAATTTAAACTTTATCTTTATAAGATTCTGACACGATAAGCAAAGTCTATTAAACCGAGTCTCTAAATGTTTGAACTAATTTTTCATGAATGAATTTGACCTTCGACTGTTCCCAGCGATTCACGAACAACTATTTAGATACATACATATATATATATATATATATATATATATATATATATATATATATATATATATATATATATATATATATATATATATATATATATATATATATATATGGTTATAAATAATAATTGGAAGTATAATTCAAAATATTATACGTTGTTAAAATTAACTACGCAAAATAAAAATAAAATATGATATTATTATTAAAATAAATAAATATATATAAAGTATATTAAAAATAAAAAAATTAAATGATTGTAATACTCGTTTGATGTTCTGATCGATATTAGACAAGTCTAAATACGAATTTATATGATTTTAAAATAAACGGTGATCCAAAATAAGTTTTATAAATTATAAGTTTATTAAAAGTATATTTAGGAGCTATTTGTTAACTTTTACACTTAGTATATTTTACTTGGGGTTGGGAGCTAATAATTAATTAAATTTGTATTTAAATAATTTTAAACACTTAATGACCAAATTTTATACAATAATGACTGAAATAAATAAAGATAGTTTATGTAATATTTTGGGATTTTTCTGACGACTTTTATCCGCTACCGATTAACAACGGAGCACGATACTCTCTCTGTGAAAACCATCGGTAGAATAAGACAATTGGGACGGCTGCTTTACTATATCATGTTACTATCTTCTTTAACTTACTGTGTTACAATTCCAAATCCAGTTGCATGTTACTAACTACTTTATGATATTAGGATATAATATAAATATATAATTTCCACAAACTAATATATAAACATATACTTGCATCCTTTTAAGTGGAGATTTAACAACCATCATTTTGAATTATCTCTGCTTCTTTTACCTCCTAACAATCCCACAACAATACCATCACCAAAGCTAACAAACCTCATTGTCAAGACCACTAATTGTTAGTTTTTATTTAGTATTCGAACCTCAATCTAACTACACCATTAGTTTATGTGTGTACAATTGTGAAAGTCCCCAAGACCACTCCCTTTCACCATATTATACCCACTTCCACCTTTCTTCTTCTCTTTGCCTCGGCAACCCTCTACCAACAACAATAACTGCCACCTTCACCACCAAGTTATCACCATCTCTAAACTTCATCTATATTCCTGTTTTGCTGCAGCCACCAGCCACTCTACATCCATATTCACCACATCACCACCTCCTTGATTCACCAACGTAAGTACTTTTGTTTGTGCAGCGGAGAACATCCATCATGAAACACCACACTCACCATTCTTGTGCTACAAATATTTCCTGTTTTCAACCAAAGACCCAAACCTCAACCTGCAACCTTCATATTATTGTTGCTCTTTTGTATTGAAACTGTAACAGTAACGAAACCAGATTACTTGTTATTTCTTGATCGATCAACCCTTTTACTATTCACTGTTAATGTTCTAACCATGATCGATTTGCAATAAAGACGATAAACATTTATTAAATGTAAGGAATATAAATATATTAGACGTTAACATCAAAAGGTTAACATTAAAAGTTGTAAAGTTAATCTGTCGAAATATTATTATTAAAAAAATATCATGGCTGTACGTACCATTAAAGAAATTATTGGATGCAAATAAGCCTAGTGGACTAGTTGTCTTAATGGGCTTTTATTATATTGGGCCTATACAATGATAATGATCCAATGATAATATTAGTGATGACGAATTCGGTTAACAGATTCGCGAAATAAATAAAGATGATTATGATAAATCGTGATTTACTATGATGATCGTGATCTTGGAATGGATGATGATGATGACATTGATTATGATCATGGAAGATGATGAAGGTATAATTCTTTAATATTATTTCTAGTACTATTATTATTATTATTTTTAACATTAATATTATTATTTTTAATATTATTATTATTATCATTATTTTAATATTATTATTATAATTATTACTAAGATTAATAAAAGTATTGTTATAATTATTATAAATATTATAATAATAATTATTATTATGAAAATAATAAAAGTTATTATTATTTTCATTAAAATTAATAATAAAAGTTATTATTATTTTCATTAAAATTAATACTTGTATTATATTATAATTATTGGTATTATTATTATTATTAATAGTATTATAATTAATATTGGAATTATAATTATTATTATTATTATTATCACGTTTACAAGTATCATAATCATTAATATTATCATTTTTACCATTACGAATATTATTTTAGTATTATTATAATTAATAGTTTCATTAAATAATTGAAATATATATATATATATATATATATATATATATATATATATATATATATATATATATATATATATATATATATATATATACATAAAAATATATTTAATATACATAACTTAACTATATTAATATTTTTATATATATAATGAATACATTTAATTAAATAATGAAATATATATATAAAAATTATGTAACTAATAATAATATATATATTTATTCAATTACGATTATATATATTAATGAATATACAAATGATATAGGTTCGTGAATCCAAGGCTAACACTACAATTGTTCAAAGTCGTCATATGTATTTTTACTACAAAATACAGTATTGTGAGTTTTATTTGCTCCCTTTTTAATTGCTTTTGCAATATATATTTTTGGGCTGAGAATACATGCGCTGCTTTTATGTTTGACGAAATAGACATAAGTACTTAAAATATATTCTACGTTGAGTTGTACCACCTTGCAAATCTTCCCTAATAGCTTGGTAACTAATATTTACATGTTGTAAGAACATGAAAGCGGGAATCCTATTGATAGATCTATCGGGTTTGACCACCCCAACCGGGCTAGTCACTTTAGTATCATAAACGGTTATATAGTACTTCGTTTTTATTACACTTGGTACAGTGTAGGGAGATTTCATAATAAAGGGAATATGCCACATTAATTGTTAAGTATAGTTACCGAAGTGCTCAACAACTTATATAATACTCTTATACACTTGCGAGTGTACATATATTTATAAACGGAAATCTTGTGGTCTATTAAAATATTGAAATGATTGTTATGATAAACCTATGAACTCACCAACCTTTTAGTTGACACTTTTAAGCATGTTTATTCTCAGGTATGAAAGAAATCTTCCGCTGTGCATCTGCTCATTTTAAAGATATTACTTGAAGTCATTCATGGCATATTTCAAAAGACGTTGCATTCGAGTCATTGAGTTCAACAAGATTATTATAAAGTCATTTATAGTTTGGATATATTATGACATGGTATACATGCCTGTCAACGTTCGATGAAATGAAAGTTTGTCTTTTAAAAACGAATGCAATGTTTGAAAAATGTATCATATAGAGGTCAAAACCTCGCAATGTAACCATATGTTATTGTATTCATCCTTATGGAATGGGACGGGTCGTTATATGTAGTATCAGAGCGGTGGTCGTAGCGAACCAGATCTTGCGTTAGTGTGTCTAACTAGTAGTTGTTAGGATGCATTAATGAGTCTGGACTTCAGCCTAGTAGTTGTTAGGATACATTAATAAGTCTGGACTTGAACCTGGTCTGCATGTCAAAAGTTTTGCTTACCGTTTTTTGTCGAAAAATATCTACCTATCATTTTCAGTCTCGACATGTCTTATTGCAATTATTGCATAGATGGTGCATAGACAAATTCATATCCCATCACATTAGACCTTGTCTGACACGTTTCCTTAATTCCCTCCGCAATCTACAAGATCTTCTGTACTATATATAGGTATTATATATAATTAGAAAATTATTCGATATCTGAAAATCATTTCATATCGAAAATCAATTCCCTGATCGTACGTGATGGATCCCTCAACCAGTCCGAGTCCCTCGGATTCCGATAACTATTTCGATAGTTATTCTGACAGCTATTTCGATAGGGATTTCCACTCGAGCTCCGAAAGCAGTGTAACCGGAATGGATCAACCAATTCGCCATCATCTATTCTAGATAAATTGGGGATGGGTTTGTAGCCTACTTAATCATTGGAGACAAGAAGAAGGTGATCCCTTCTATCCACCACATTCCCCTCTTGGCGAAGAACCTGAGGCACTTACCGGCGAACCTGTTCGTAATACCATTTTTTCTCTCATTTCCAGAGTATCTCATCATGATTATATACTATCTCAAATTCTAGATCTTATTCATCCGCTTGTCCAAACCAACAATCATACCGGTATAATAGAAGAAGTCAACGAGCTTCGCGCTCGAGTAGTGACTCTGGAGAATATGGTGCAATATCTACGAGCATCAGCAGCACCAGCAGCATAACAGTACCACCAACAGCAACATCCGCATCCCACACCTCAACATCACAATTTGTACCTCGAGCATCAACATCATACGCTCCATAGATACCAAGGAGTACCAACAACAACCGATGAAGTATTAATCTATAACATCATTGGAGAAACATCCTGGGGCGATTATGTAATCTCTAAGGTCTTAGAGATTATTTATTCTAACTTAAACCGAAAAGCAAATGAGATTAATATCATATTAACTCATTAGATCCATGATTACATCTGAAGAAAATATATATGTATATATGTTCTCATAAAGATTACTATAATTAAAAATTCTTTTGTACAAATTGTTAATGATGAAAATATTTTAACGGGTAGGTAATACCCGAGGAATATTTAGATTTCACATTAATAAGTTACACTATACATTCTTCCAATCTGATTCAACAATCATTTACTATCCTACTTACATCTACAGATATATGAATCCGTTTACCGTAGAGTAACCATTTTAATTCAATTTCATATTTGAATTTTGACCTATCATAATTCAACAAGTGGTATAATGAAGAAAACATTGGAAAAAAATAAAATTTGTTAGAAATAAACAAATTAACTATGAGCAATTCTGTTAAGAATCCACGCTAACTATTCCTAGCTAACTGTTCCTAGCTAACTGTTCCTAATTCCCTATTACATTTTAATTATCACAAATTTAATTATCGCAATTTAATTATCGCAATTTATTTATCGCAATTTATTTATCGCAATTTTAATTCTCGCAATTTTATTTATCATCATTTAATTTTTGTTATTTATTTTACGCACTTTAAATGTCGTCGGATAAATCAAGACACATATACAATGTTTTGACATATCATATCGACGTCATCTTTATATATTATTTGGAATAACCGTAAGTCACTCTATATCTCGGTAATGCTGGAGTTAGCATATAAAGGGTCAAGGTTGATTCTAAAATAATATATATACCTTGAGTTGTGATCGAGTCTGAGGCATGTATACAATGGGTCACGATACGTATTAATTAATTCGAATATTATATATAAAACTATATATGAATTATTAAATTACTAACTGTGACTACTAACAGTGGACTACTAACATTGGACAATTAAAATGAATTAAAATATTGATTATAACATATGAAACTAAACATTTCTTCAAGTTTGCCACTTGATTTCATCTTAAACATCATTTGTATCTTGACGATTACAATCTGCCTTCAAACCTTTCAAAATTCTCGAAAACACCTCAGATTGATAACCAATGATTCAGTTATGATAACTTTGAATGATGATGAAGCAGCAAAACTGTAAATGGTTTTAATGGCCAAAAGTGATGATAAAGAATGGAGTGTTGGAAACACTCAATAGAAAAATTGGTACTGAAAAATGAATTGAGCTAACCATGAAGGAGACCAAGGACAAATACAAGGACCAGACCCTATATTCAAAGAATCCAGGTAATTCTGTATCCAATGAAGTCTTCAGCGAATACCTTGCTCAGAATTCATGTTAAAATCTTGCGGAAAATCTTTCTTCATCGACCGTCAAACTTAGAAATTCCAAAATATCATCATAAATACCTTCGATATTTTTGAGGATATTTTCATAAATATTTTTGTCCGAAATTATATACCTCTTCGTGCTTTCTGTATTTCATTATATTGGAAACTTCTATAAAATCTAAGTATAATTACGAATGAATTCTAGAGAAGTGTTAAGAATTTGAGCATGAGTTAGTATAATATAATGACACTTGGCCAACGTGATTATATTACAGTAAGTCATGCTGGAAGTTCTAATGAAACATGATGATTCATAGACTATATCATCATCATGTGCCATGTTACACAACTCTTTCATTCTATTTAACCTCTATACATATCAAGAAAATATTTTCTTGATGGTTCTGTCTTTTATGTGATTTTTGGTAATTTAACAAATCAAATCGTGCTATTACGTTCCTTCCTACTTAGAACATTAGATTCATTCGAAACTTCATACCTATGAATTCTGGACCATTATTCGCTTGACTTAAAGTCAGGAAAAGAAAACAACAGCATGGAGCTCCAAAGTATAAGGGAAAATATAAAGCCCAACAACAACACCAAAATTACAAACCGTGTATATCAATACAGATAACAACATAAATACACGGGAGAATGAAAAATACTATAACTCCAAGGTAATAGTAGAAGTTAATAGATTCTTCCAGTGGGAATTAGAAAAGAAGGACGATCATTGTGATAGTCAGAATAAGAACAAGGATCAGAACTGGATTAAGCATTTTCACAATTTTTGAAAATATGGATCATGGAAGAAAGTGTAGGAGTGGTGAGAATAATGAAATGGAAGAAGCTAATTTATAGCAAAATGTCAGACGTAGTAATCGAGACAGATTACCGCATTTAATTATATAGGATACTAATTTCCTTAATTACCGAAAAATTGGATCTTATAGATTTCGAAGATTTTATTTAAATCCCTTGAATTTCAGAATTCAGCCAAGACAACGTCAAAAGTTAAAACGAATCTTATTTTCTAAATTCAACACTGAATACGTCAAAAACTAAAGCGAATCTCTATTTCCTCATTTCGAATCATTGTGATAGCTTCACTCGTACGCTTCGAGTAATCGAATCGTTTTATCAATAGTGATGAAACTCTAATTTTCAACTTTTATTTCATCATGAAAACATTCTTATTGTTAGCCATGACGACTTTGATCAAATTTCGGGACGAAATTTCTTTAACGGGTAGGTACTGTGATGACCCGGAAATTTCCGACCAAATTTAAACTTTATCTTTATAAGATTCTGACACGATAAGCAAAGTCTATTAAACCGAGTCTCTAAATGTTTGAACTTATTTTTCATGAATGAATTTGATCTTCGACTGTTCCCGACGATTCACGAACAACTATTTAGATACATATATATATATATATATATATATATATATATATATATATATATATATATATATATATATATATATATATGGTTATAAATAATAATTGGAAGTATAATTCAAAATATTATACGTTGTTAAAATTAACTACGCAAAATAAAAATAAAATATGATATTATTATTAAAATAAATAAATATATATAAAGTATATTAAAAATAAAAAAATTAAATGATTGTAATACTCGTTTGATGTTCAGATCGATATTAGACAAGTCTGAATACGAATTTATATTATTTTAAAATTAACGGTGATCCAAAAATAAGTTTTATAAATTATAAGCTTATTAAAATTATACTTGGTGTTGGGAGCTAATAATTAATTAAATTTGTATTTAAATAATTTTAAACACTTAATGACCAAATTTTATACCATAATGACTGAAATAAATAAAGATAGTTTTTGTAAAATTTTGGGATTTTTCTGATGACTTTTATCCACTACCGATTAACAACGGAGCACGATACCCTCTCCGTGAAAACCATCGGTAGAATAAGACAATTGGGACGGCTGCTTTACTATATCATGTTACTACCTTCTTTAACTTACTGTTTTAGAATTCCAAATTCAGCTGCATGTTATTATCTACTTTATGATATTAGG
Source organism: Rutidosis leptorrhynchoides (assembly GCF_046630445.1). Taxonomy (NCBI): domain Eukaryota; kingdom Viridiplantae; phylum Streptophyta; class Magnoliopsida; order Asterales; family Asteraceae; genus Rutidosis; species Rutidosis leptorrhynchoides. The sequence continues at coordinate 274,265,547 of NC_092340.1, read as the reverse complement.
ATATAATATACATATATAATTTCCACTAACTAATATTTAAACATATACTTGCATCCTTTTGAGTGGAGATTTAACAACCATCATTTTGAATTATCTCTGCTTCTTTTACTTCCTAATAAACCCACAACAATACCATCACCAAAGCTAACAAACCTCATTGTCAAGACCACTAATTGTTATTTTTTATTTAGTATTCGAACCTCAATCAAACTACACCATTAGTTTATGTGTGTACTGAAATGTCCCGTTCTTATTAATTAAAAATGTTCCCTATTAATTGATTTCGTTGTGAGGTTTTGACCTCTATATGAGATGTTTTTCAAAGACTGCATTCATTTTAAAACAAACCATAACCTTTATTTTATCAATAAAGGTTTAAAAAGCTTTACGTAGATTATCAAATAATGATAATCTAAAATATCCTGTTTACATACGACCATTACATAATGATTTACAATACAAATATGTTACAACGAAATAAGTTTCTTGAATGCAGTTTTTACACAATATCATAAAAGCATGGACTCCAAATCTCGTCCTTATTTAAGTATGCGACAGCGGAAGCTCTTAATAATCACCTGAGAATAAACATGCTTAAAACGTCAACAAAAATGTTGGTGAGTTATAGATTTAACCTATATATTATCAAATCATAATAATAGACCACAAGATTTCATATTTCAATATACATCCCATACATAGAGATGAAATTCATTCATATGGTGAACACCTGGTAACCGACATTAACAAGATGCATATATAAGAATATCCCCATCATTCCGGGACACCCTTCGGATATGATATAAATTTCGAAGTACTAAAGCATCCGGTACTTTGGATGGGGTTTGTTAGGCCCAATAGATCTATCTTTAGGATTCGCGTCAATTATGGTGTCTGTTCCCTAATTCTTAGATTACCAGACTTAATAAAAAGGGGCATATTCGATTTCGATAATTCAACCATAGAATGTAGTTTCACGTACTTGTGTCTATTTTGTAAATCATTTATAAAACCTGCTTGTATTCTCATCCCAAAAATATTAGATTTTAAAAGTGGGACTATAACTCACTTTCACAGATATTTACTTCGTCGGGAAGTAAGACTTGGCCACTGGTCGATTCACGAACCTATAACAAATATGTACATATATATCAAAGTATATTCAAAATATATTTACAACACTTTTAATACATTTTGATGTTTTAAGTTTATTAAGTCAGCTGTCCTCGTTAGTAACCTATAACTAGTTGTCCAACGTTAGATGTACAGAAAAAAATTGATTTATATTATCTTAAATCGATCCACGACCCAGTGTATACACGTCTCAGGCTAGATCACAACTCAAAGTATATATATTTTTGGAATCAACCTCAACCCTGTATAGCTAACTCCCACATTACTGCATATAGAGTGTCTATGGTTGTTCCAAATAATATATACACATGGGTCGATATGATATGTCAAAACATTTGCATACGTTTATATGGTATCCCAAGATTACATAATATATTAGAATACATGTATAATATAATATAAGTTAGCTGGGATATGATTAATATAGATTTGTTACCAATTTTCACGTTGCTACAACAAGAAAAATTATCCAATCTTGTTTTACCCATAACTTCTTCATTTTAAATCCGTTTTGAGTGAATCAAATTGCTATGGTTTCATATTGAACTTTATTTTATGAATCTAAACAGAAAAATTATAGGTTTATATTCGGAAATATAAGTTACAAGTCGTTTTTGTAAAGGTAGTCATTTCAGTCGAAAGAACGACGTCTCGATGACCATTTTAGAAAACATACTTCCACTTTGAGTTTAATCATGATTTTTGGATATAGTTTCATGTTCATAAGAAAAATAATTTTCCCAGAAGAATAAATTTTAAATCAAAGTTTATCATAGTTTTTAATTAACTAACCCAAAACAGCCCGCGGTGTTACTACGACGGCGTATGTCCGGTTTTACAGTGTTCTTCGTATTTCCAGGTTTTAAATCATTAAGTTAGCATATCATATAGATATAGAACATGTATTTAGTTTATTTTAAAAGTCAAGTTAGAAGGATTAACTTTTGTTTGCGAACAAGTTTAGAATTAACTAAACTATGTTCTAGTGATTACAAGTTTAAACCTTCGAATAAGATAGCTTTATATGTATGAATCGAATGATGTTATGAACATAATTACTACCTCAAGTTTTCTGGATAAACCTACTGGAAAAGAGACAAATGGATCTAGCTTTAAAGGATCTTGGATGGCTTGAAAGTTCTTGAAGTAGAATCATGACACGAAAACAAGTTCAAGTAAGATTTCCACTCGAAATAAGATTGTTATAGTTATAGAAATTGAATCAAAGTTTGAATATGAGTATTACCTTATATTAGAAAGATATCTTACTGTAAATAAGAAAGATTTCTTGAGATTGGATGATCACTCTACAAGATTGGAAGTAAGCTAGCAAACTTGGAAGTATTCTTGATTTTATGAAACTAGAACTTGTAGAATTTATGAAGAACACTTAGAACTTGAAGATAGAACTTGAGAGAGATCAATTAGATGAAGAAAATTGAAGAATGAAAGTGTTTGTAGGTGTTTTTGGTCGTTGGTGTATGGATTAGATATAAAGGATATGTAATTTTGTTTTCATGTAAATAAGTCATGAATGATTACTCATATTTTTGTAATTTTATGAGATATTTCATGCTAGTTGCCAAATGATTGTTCCCAAATGTGTTAGGTGACTCACATGGGCTGCTAAGAGCTGATCATTGGAGTGTATATACCAATAGTACATACATCTAAAAGCTGTGTATTGTACGAGTACGAATACGGGTGCATACGAGTAGAATTGTTGATGAAACTGAACGAGGATGTAATTGTAAGCATTTTTGTTAAGTAGAAGTATTTTTATAAGTGTATTTAAGTCTTTCAAAAGTGTATGAATACATATTAAAACACTACATGTATATACATTTTAACTGAGTCGTTAAGTCATCGTTAGTCGTTACACGTAAGTGTTGTTTTGAAACCTTTAGGTTAACGATCTTGTTAAATGTTGTTAACCCAATGATTATAATATCAAATGAGATTTTAAATTATTATATTATCATGATAATATGATGTATGAATATCTCTTAATATGATATATATACATTAAATGTCGTTACAACGATAATCGTTAAATATATGTCTCGTTTCAAAATCATTAAGTTAGTAGTCTTGATTTTACATATGTAGTTCATTGTTAATATACTTAATGATATGTTTACTTATCATAATATCATGTTAACTATATATATATATCCATATATATGTCATCATATAGTTTTTACAAGTTTTAACGTTCGTGAATCACCGGTCAACTTGGGTGGTCAATTGTCTATATGAAACCTATTTCAATTAATCAAGTCTTAACAAGTTTGATTGCTTAACATGTTGGAAACACTTAATCATATAATTAACAATTTCATTTAATATATATATAAACATGGAAAAGTTCGGGTCACTACAGTACCTACCGGTTAAATAAATTTCGTCCCTAAATTTTAAGCAGTTGGAGGTGTTGACGTATCTTCTGGAAATAAATGCGGGTATTTCTTCTTCATCTAATCTTCTCGTTTCCAGGTGAACTCGGGCCCTCTTCGAGCATTCCATTGAACTTTAACAATTGGTATCTTGTTTTGCTTAAGTCTTTTAACCTCACGATCCATTATTTCGACGGGTTCTTCGATGAATTAAAGTTTTTCGTTGATTTGGATTTCACCTAACGGAATAGTGTGATCTTCTTTAGCAAAACATTTCTTCAAATTCGAGATGTGGAAAGTGTTATGTACAGCCGCGAGTTGTTGAGGTAACTCAAGTCGGTAAGCTACTGGTCCGACACGATCAATAATCTTGAATGGTCCAAAATACCTTGGATTTAATTTCCCTCGTTTACCAAATCGAACAACACCTTTCCAAGGTGCAACCTTAAGCATGACCATCTCTCCAATTTCAAATTCTATATCTTTTCTTTTAATGTTGGCGTTGCTCTTTTGTCGACTTTGGGCGGTTTTCAACCGTTGTTGAATTTGGATGATCTTCTCAGTAGTTTCTTGTATTATCTCCGAACCCGTAATCTGTCTATCCCCCACTTCACTCCAACAAATCGGAGACCTGTACTTTCTACCATAAAGTGCTTCAAACGGCGCCATCTCAATGCTTGAATGATAGCTGTTGTTGTAGGAAAATTCTGCTAACGGTAGATGTCGATCCCAACTATTTCTGAAATCAATAACACATGCTCGTAGCATGTCTTCAAGCGTTTGTATCGTCCTTTCGCTCTGCCCATCAGTTTGTGGATGATATGCAGTACTCATGTCTAGACGAGTTCCTAATGCTTGCTGTAATGTCTGAAAGAATCTTGAAATAAATCTGCCATCCCTATCAGAGATAATAGAGATTGGTATTCCATGTCTGGAGACGACTTCCTTCAAATACAGTCGTGCTAACTTCTCCATCTTGTCATCTTCTCTTATTGGCAGGAAGTGTGCTGATTTGGTGAGACGATCAACTATTACCCAAATAGTATCAAAACCACTTGCAGTCCTTGGCAATTTAGTGATGAAATCCATGGTAATGTTTTCCCATTTCCATTCCGGTATTTCAGGTTGTTGTAGTAGACCTGATGGTTTCTGATGTTCAGCTTTGACCTTAGAACACGTCAAACATTCTCCTACATATTTAGCAATATCGGCTTTCATACCTGGCCACCAAAAATGTTTCTTAAGATCTTTGTACATCTTCCCCGTTCCAGGATGTATTGAGTATCTGGTTTTATGAGCTTCTCTAAGTACCATTTCTCTCATATCTCCAAATTTCGGTACCCAAATTCTTTCAGCCCTATACCGAGTTCTGTCTTCCCGAATATTAAGATGCTTCTCTGATCCTTTGGGTATTTCATCCTTTAAATTTTCCTCTTTTAAAACTCCTTGTTGCGCCTCCTTTATTTGAGTAGTAAGGTTAGTGTGAATCATTATATTCATAGATTTTACTCGAATGGGTTCTCTGTCCTTTCTGCTCAAGGCGTCGGCTACCACATTTGCCTTCCCCGGGTGGTAACGAATCTCAAAGTCGTAATCATTCAATAATTCAATCCACCTACGCTGCCTCATATTCAGTTGTTTCTGATTAAATATGTGTTGAAGACTTTTGTGGTCGGTATATATAATACTTTTGACCCCATATAAGTAGTGCCTCTAAGTCTTTAATGCAAAAACAACCGCGCCTAATTCCAAATCATGCATCATATAATTTTGTTCGTGAATCTTTAATTGTCTAGACGCATAAGCAATCACCTTCGTTCGTTGCATTAATACACAACCGAGACCTTGCTTTGATGCGTCAAAATAAATCACAAAATCATCAATCCCTTCAGGCAATGACAATATAGGTGCCGTAGTTAGCTTTTTCTTCAATAATTGAAACGCCTTCTCTTGTTCATCCTTCCATTCAAATTTCTTCCCTTTATGCGTTAATGCAGTCAAGGGTTTTGCTATTTTGGAGAAATCTTGGATGAATCTTCTGTAGTAACCAGCCAATCCTAAAAATTGACGTATATGCTTCGGAGATTTTGGGGTTTCCCACTTTTCAACGATTTCGATCTTTGCCGGGTCCACCTGGATACCTTCTTTGTTCACTATGTGACCGAGGAATTGAACTTCTTCCAACCAAAATGCACACTTTGAAAACTTAGTGTACAGTTTTTCTTTCCTCAATACTTCTAGCACTTTTCTCAAATGTTCTTCGTGCTCTTGATCATTCTTTGAGTAAATAAGTATGTCATCGATGAAAACAATGACAAACTTGTCAAGATATGGCCCACACACTCGGTTCATAAAGTCCATGAACACAGCTAGTGCGTTAGTCGATCCAAACGGCATAACCATAAACTCGTAATGACCATAACGCGTTCTAAAAGCAGTTTTTGGAATATCATCCTCCTTTACTCGCATTTGATGATATCCAGAACGTAAATCGATCTTCGAATAAACTGACGAGCCTTGTAATTGATCAAATAATTCGTCAATTCTCGGCAGTGGATAACGGTTTTTGATGGTAAGTTTGTTCAACTCTCTGTAGTCAATACACAACCAAAATGTACCATCCTTCTTCTTGACAAACAAAACAGGAGCTCCCCATGGTGATGTGCTTGGTCGAATGAAACCACGTTCTAATAGTTCTTGCAGTTGACTTTGCAGTTCTTTCATCTCGCTGGGTGCGAGTCTATAAGGAGCACGAGCTATTGGTGCAGCTCCTGGTACAAGATCTATTTGAAATTCAACAGATCGATGTGGAGGTAGTCCCGGTAATTCTTTCGGAAATACAACGGGAAATTCTTTTGCGACGGGAACATCATTGATGCTCTTTTCTTCAGTTTGTACTTTCTCGACGTGTGCTAGAACAGCATAGCACCTTTTCTTATCAGTTTTTGTGCCTTCAAATTACTAATAAGATGTAGCTTCGTGTTGCCCTTTTCTCCGTACACCATTAAGGGTTCTCCTTCTTCTCGTACAATGCGAATTGCATTTTTATAATATACGATCTCTGCTTTCACCTTCTTCAGCCAGTCCATGCCAACAATTACATCAAAACTCCCTAACTCTACTGGTATCAAATCAATCTTAAATATTTCGCTACCCCGTTTAATTTCTCGATTCCGGCATATTTAATTTGCTGAAATTAATTTACCGTTTGCTAATTCGAGTAAAAATTTACTATCCAACGGCGTCAATGGACAACTTAATTTAGCACAAAAATCTCTACTCATATAGCTTCTATCCGTACCCGAATCGAATAAAACGTAAGCAGATTTATTGTCAATAAGAAACGTATCCGTAACAAGCTCCGGGTCTTCCTGTGCCTCTACCGCATTAATATTGAAAGCTCTTCCGCGGCCTTGTCCATTCGTGTTCTCCTGGTTCGGGCAATTTCTAATAATGTGGCCTGGTTTTCCACATTTATAACAAACTATATTGGCATAACTTGCTCCGACACTACTTGCTCCGCCATTACTCGTTCCGACACCATTTGTTCCTTTCGTTCTGTTAACCCCTGGTCCGTAGACCTCACACTTCGCCGCGCTATGACCATTTCTTTTACACTTGTTGCAAAATTTGGTGCAGAACCCCGAGTGATACTTTTCACACCTTTGGCATAGCTGCTTCTGATTGTTGTTGTTGTTGAGGTTGTTATTGTTGTTGGGATGATTGTTGTAGTTGTTGTTATTGTTGTTGTTGTTGTTGGACCGTTTGTTGTAGTTGCGATTGATGTTGCGATTGTTGGGATAGTTGTTGCGATTATTGTTGTAATTGCTGTTGTTGTTGTATTGGTGATTCTTATCACCGTTTTCCTCCTACTTTCTTTTGACTTGCTTCACATTGGCCTCTTCCGCCGCCTGTTCTTTAATTCTTTCCTCAATCTGGTTCACTAGTTTGTGAGCCATTCAACATGCCTGTTGTATGGAGGCAGGCTCGTGTGAACTTATATCTTCCTGGATTCTTTCCGGTAATCCTTTCACAAACGCGTCGATCTTCTCTTCCTCATCTTCGAACGCTCTCGGACACAATAGGCACAATTCTGTGAATCGTCTTTCGTACGTGGTAATATCAAATCTTTGGGTTCGTAACCCTCTAAGTTCTGTCTTGAGCTTATTGACCTCGGTTCTGGGACGGTACTTCTCATTCATCAAGTGCTTGAATGCTGACCACGGTAGTGCGTAAGCATCATCTTGTCCCACTTGCTCTAGATAGGTATTCCACCATGTTAACGCAGTACCTGTGAAGGTATGCGTAGCGTACTTCACTTTATCCTCTTCAGTACACTTACTTATGGCAAACACCGATTCGACCTTCTCGGTCCACCGTTTCAATCCGATCGGTCCTTCGGTTCCATCAAATTCCAAAGGTTTGCAGGCAGTGAATTCTTTGTAGGTACATCCTACACGATTTCTTGTGCCGTTAGCTGCATTGCTAGATTCGGAGTTATTGTTGGTATGTAGCGCAGCCTGTACTGCGGCTATGTTTGCAGCAAGAAAGGTACGAAATTCCTCTTCGCTCATATTCATGGTTTGTCGAATAGTCGGTGCCATTTCCTTCAAATAGTCAAATGAAACAAGTTAATCATAAAGAATATTAAGAGTAGTCAATAGAATCTCGTAGCATAATATGAACTCATTTATAAAAGCTTTTTCTTCATATTAGCGTTTTATAAGTTTAAATTCGGGTAGTACCTACCCGTTAAGTTCATACTTAGTAGTTAATATACAATTCAACTACTACAATTCTATATGAAAAACTGATTATAATAATATTTTCCGTTCAAACTTTTACACAATATTTTACAAACTTACAATACCGCTTATTTTACATATAGCATAAAATATAGCACACAATAACTTTGATACAAGATAGTTGTGAAGATAATTCTAGCTAGTACACAAGTCGTTCAGTAAAGGCAATAAAGACACGTAATTCATACGTCCAGAAACAAGTCATGCATTCTGGTTTTACTAGGACTACTTCCCATCCTTGGTCTTGTGGACATAACCGTTATGGCCATTGATAAGACAGCGTGTTGTAACATCGTCAAAGGGACGAGGGTTACGTAATGTCCAACAGTCCTGTAACAATCTAAAAACCTCATTTCTTACCCCAATTACCGACTCCGTCACTTGTGGGAACGTTTTGTTTAATAGTTATAGCCTGATGTTCTTGTTCTCACTTTGGTGAGAAGCGAACATTACTAACCCATAAGCATAACATGCTTCTTTATGTTGCATGTTAGCCACTTTTTCTAAATCACGAAGTCCTATATTCGGATATATTGAGTCAAAATAATTTCTTAACCCGTTGCGCAAAATAGCATTTGGGTTCCCCGCAATATATGCGTCAAAGTAAACACATCGTAACTTATGGATTTCCCAATGTGATATCCCCCATCTTTTGAACGAAAGCCTTTTATAAACCAAGGCATTCTTAGAACGTTCTTCGAATATCTTACAAACTGATCTCGCCTTAAATAGTTGTGCCGAGGAATTCTGACCGACTCTAGACAAGATTTCATCAATCATGTCTCCGGGTAGGTCTCTTAAAATATTGGGTTGTCTATCCATTTTGTTTTTTTAAACTGTAAAATAGACAAGAGTTAGATTCATAAAAAAAATACTTATTAATACAAGAAATTTTTACATATATCATAAAGCATAAGCACACTATATTACATATATTACACCACACGAATACAACTATCTTATTCCGACTCGCTCGTTTCTTCTTCTTCGGTTTTGGTTCGTTTTGCCAAGTTTCTAGGGATATATGATGATCCCCTAATACGAGCTGTCGTTTTCCACATTGGTTTAGAAAAACCTGGTGGTTTAGAGGTTCCCGGGTTATTGTCACAACTTAAGAAATACGGGTGTTGACGATACATATAAAGTTCATCGGGTTTGGAATCAAATTTCTCTATTTTTATGCCCTTTCCCTTGTTGTTCTCTTTTGCCTTATTAAATTGTGTTGGGGTAATTTCTAAAACATCATCGGAATCCTTGTCGGGATCCGATTCGTCGGAGAATTGGTAATCCTCCCAATACTTTGCTTCCTTGGCGGAAACACCATTGACCATAATTAACTTTGGTCGGTTGGTTGAGGATTTTCTTCTACTTAACCATTTTATTATTTATCCCACTGGTTCTATTTCTTCTTTCGGTTCCGATTCTTCTTCCAGTTTCGATTCTTCTTCCGGTTCCGACTCTTCTTCCGGTTCCGACTCTTCTTCCGGTTCCTCTTCGGGAACTTGTGAATCAGTCCACGAGTCATTCCAATTTACATTTGACTCTTCATTATTATTAGGTGAGTCAATGGGACTTGTTCTAGAGGTAGACATCTATCACATAATATCAAACAAATTAAGAGATTAATATATCACATAATATTCACATGTTAAAAATATATAGTTTCCAACAAAATTTGTTAAGCAATCATTTTTCAAGTAAACACGGTCGAAGTCCAGACTCACTAATGCATCCTAACAAACTCGATAAGACACACTAATGCAAAATTCTGGTTCTCTAAGACTAACGCTCGGATACCAACTGAAATGTCCCGTTCTTATTGATTAAAAACGTTCCATATTAATTGATTTCGTTGCGAGGTTTTGACCTCTATATGAGACGTTTTTCAAAGACTGCATTCATTTTAAAACAAACCATAACCTTTATTTCATCAATAAAGGTTTAAAAAACTTTACGTAGATTATCTAATAATGATAATCTAAAATATCCTGTTTACATACGACCATTACATAATGATTTACAATACAAATATGTTACAACGAAATAAGTTTCTTGAATGCAGTTTTTACATAATATCATACAAGCATGGACTCCAAATCTCGTCCTTATTTAAGTATGCGACAGCGGAAGCTCTTAATAATCACCTGAGAATAAACATGCTTAAAACGTCAACAAAAATGTTGGTGAGTTATAGGTTTAACCTATATATTATCAAATCATAATAATAGACCACAAGAGTTCATATTTCAATATACATCCCATACATAGAGATAAAATTCATTCATATCGTGAACACCTGGTAACCGACATTAACAAGATGCATATATAAGAATATCCCCATCATTCCGGGACACCCTTCAGATATGATATAGATTTCGAAGTACTAAAGCATCCGGTGCTTTGGATGGGGTTTGTTAGGCCCAATAGATCTATCTTTAGGATTTGCGTCAATTTGGGTGTCTGTTCCCTAATTCTTAGATTACCAGACTTAATAAAAAGGGGCATATTCGATTTCGATAATTCAACCATAGAATGTAGTTTCACGTACTTGTGTCTATTTTGTAAATCATTTATAAAACCTGCATGTATTCTCATCCCAAAAATATTAGATTTTAAAAGTGGGACTATAACTCACTTTGACAGATATTTACTTCGTCAGGAAGTAAGACTTGGCCACTGGTCGATTCACGAACCTATAACAAATATGTACATATATATCAAAGTATATTCAAAATATATTTACAACACTTTTAATACATTTTGATGTTTTAAGTTTATTAAGTCAGCTGTCCTCGTTAGTAACCTATAACTAGTTGTCCAACGTTAGATGTACATAAAAAAATTGATTTATATTATCTTAAATCGATCCACGACCCAGTGTATACACGTCTCAGGCTAGATCACAACTCAAAGTATATATATATTTTTGGAATCAACCTCAACCCTGTATAGCTAACTCCCACATTACTGCATATAGAGTGTCTATGGTTGTTCCAAATAATATATACACATGGGTCGATATGATATGTCAAAACATTTGCATACGTTTATATGGTATCCCAAGATTACATAATATATTAGAATACATGTATAATATAATATAAGTTAGCTGGGATATGATTAATATAGATTTGTTACCAATTTTCACGTTGCTACAACAAGAAAAATTATCCAATCTTGTTTTACCCATAACTTCTTCATTTTAAATCCGTTTTGAGTGAATCAAATTGCTATGGTTTCATATTGAACTTTATTTTATGAATCTAAACAGAAAAATTATAGGTTTATATTCGGAAATATAAGTTACAAGTCGTTTTTGTAAAGGTAGTCATTTCAGTCTAAAGAACGACGTCTCGATGACCATTTTAGAAAACATACTTCCACTTTGAGTTTAATCATGATTTTTGAATATAGTTTCATGTTTATAAGAAAAATCATTTTTACAGAAGAAAAACTTTTAAATCAAAGTTTATCATAGTTTTTAATTAACTAACCCAAAACAGCCCACGGTGTTACTACGACGGCGTATGTCCGGTTTTACAGTGTTCTTCGTGTTTCCAGGTTTTAAATCATTAAGTTAGCATATCATATAGATATAGAACATGTGTTTAGTTGATTTTAAAAGTCAAGTTAGAAGGATTAACTTTTATTTGCGAACAAGTTTAGAATTAACTAAACTATGTTCTAGTGATTACAAGTTTAAACCTTCGAATAAGATAGCTTTATATGTATGAATCGAATGATGTTATGAACATCATTACTACCTCAAGTTTTCTGGATAAACCTACTGGAAAAGAGACAAATGGATCTAGCTTCAAAGGATCTTGGATGGCTTGAAAGTTCTTGAAGTAGAATCATGACACGAAAACAAGTTCAAGTAAGATTTCCACTCAAAATAAGATTGTTATAGTTATAGAAATTGAATCAAAGTTTGAATATGAGTATTACCTTATATTAGAAAGATATCTTACTGTAAATAAGAAAGATTTCTTGAGGTTGGATGATCAATCTACAAGATTGGAAGTAAGCTAGCAAACTTGGAAGTATTCTTGATTTTATGAAACTAGAACTTGTAGAATTTATGAAGAACACTTAGAACTTGAAGATAGAACTTGAGAGAGATCAATTAGATGAAGAAAATTGAAGATTGAAAGTGTTTGTAGGTGTTTTTGGTCGTTGGTGTATGGATTAGATATAAAGGATATGTAATTTTGTTTTCATGTAAATAAGTCATGAATGATTACTCATATTTTTGTAATTTTATGAGATATTTCATGCTAGTTGCCAAATGATGGTTCCCACATGTGTTAGGTGACTCACATAGGCTGCTAAGAGCTGATCATTGGAGTGTATATACCTATAGTACATACATCTAAAAGCTGTGTATTGTACGAGTACGAATACGGGTGCATACGAGTAGAATTGTTGATGAAACTGAACGAGGATGTAATTGTAAGCATTTTTGTTAAGTAGAAGTATTTTGATAAGTGTCTTGAAGTCTTTCAAAAGTGTATGAATACATATTAAAAAACTACATGTATATACATTTTAACTGAGTCTTTAAGTCATCGTTAGTCGTTACATGTAAGTGTTGTTTTTAAACCTTTAGGTTAACGATCTTGTTAAATGTTGTTAACCCAATGTTTATAATATCAAATGAGATTTTAAATTATTATATTATCATGATAATATGATGTATGAATATCTCTTAATATGATATATATATACATTAAATGTCGTTACAACGATAATCGTTACATATATGTCTCGTTTCAAAATCATTAAGTTAGTAGTCTTGCTTTTACATATGTAGTTCATTGTTAATATACTTAATGATATGTTTACTTATCATAATATCATGTTAACTATATATATATATATCCATATATATGTAATCATATAGTTTTTACAAGTTTTAACATTCGTGAATCACCGGTCAGCTTGGGTGGTCAATTGTCTATATGAAACCTATTTCAATTAATCAAGTCTTAACAAGTTTAATTGCTTAACATGTTAGAAACACTTAATCATGTAAATAACAATTTCATTTATATATATAAACATGGAAAAGTTCGGGTCACTACATGTACAGCCGTGAAAGTCCCCAAGACCACTCCCTTTCACCATATTATACCCACTTCCACCTTTCTTCTTATCTTTGCCTCAACAACCCTCTACCATTAACAATAACCGCCACCTTCACCACCAAGTTATCACCATCTCTAAACTTCATCTATATTCCTATTTTGCTGCAGCCACCTGCCACTCTACATCCATATTCACCACATCACCACCTCCTTGATTCACCAACGTAAGTGCTTTTGTTTGTGCAGCGGAGAACATCCATCATGAAACACCACACTTACCATTCTTGTGCTACAAATATTTCCTGTTTTCAACCAAAGAACCAAACCTTAACCTGCAACCTTCATATTATTGCTACTCTTTTGTATTGAAACTGTAACAGTAACGAAACCCAGATTACTTGTTATTTCTTGATCGACAATCCTTTTACTGTTCGCTGTTAATGTTCTAACCATGATCGATTTGCAATAAAGACGATAAACAGTTATAAAATGTGAGGAATATAAATATATTAGACGTTAACATCAAAAGGTTAACATCAAAAGTTGTAAAGTTAATCTGTCAAAATATTATGATTTAAAAAATATCATGGATGTACGTACCATTAAAGTAATTATTGGATGCAAATAAGCCTAGTGGACTAGTTGGCTTAATGGGCTCTTATTAGATTGGGCCAATACAATGATAATAATCCAATGATAATATTAGTGATGACGAATTCGGTTAACAGATTCGCGAAATAAATAAAGATGATAATGATAAATCGTGATTTACTATGATGATCGTGATCATGGAATGGATAATGATGATATTGATTATGATCATGGAAGATGATGAGGGTATAATCCTTTAATATTATTTCTAGTACTATTATTATTATTATTTTTAACGTTAATATTATTATTTTTAATATTATTATTATTATCATTATTTTAATATTATTATTATAATTATTACTAAGATTAATATAAGTATTTTTATAATTATTATAAAAATTATTATAATTATAATTATTATTATGAAAATATTAAAAGTTATTATTATTTTCATTAAAATTAATACTTGTATTATTTTATAATTATTGGTATTATTATTATTACTAGTATTATAATTAATATTGGAATTATAATTATTTTTATTATTATCACAGTTACAAGTATCATAATCATTAATAATAATATTATCATTTTTACCATTACAAATATTATTTTAGTATTATTATAATTAATAGTTTCATCCAATAATTGAAATATATATATATATATATATATATATATATATATATATATATATATATATATATATATATATATATATATATATATATATATATATATATATATATATATATATATATATATATATATATCGATAAAAATATATTTATTATACATAACTTAACTATATTAATATTTTTATATATATAATGAATACATTTAATTAAATAATGAAATATATATATAAAAATTATGTAACTAATAATAATATATATATTTATTCGATCACGATTATATATATTAATGAATATACAAATGATATAGGTTCGTGAATCCAAGGCCAACCCTACAATTATTCAAAGTCGTCATATGTATTTTTACTACAAAATAAAGTATTGTGAGTTTCATTTGCTCCCTTTTTAATTGCTTTTGCAATATATATTTTTGGGCTGAGAATACATGCCCTGCTTTTATATTTGACAAAATAGACATAAGTACTTAAAATATATTCTACGTTGAGTTGTACCACCTTGCATATCTTCCCTAATAGCTTGATAACAAATATTTACATGTTGTAAGAACATGTAAGCGCGAATCCTATTGATAGATCTATAGGGTTTGACCACCCCAACCGGGCTAGTCACTCTAGTATCGTAAACAGTTGTATAGTACTTCGTTTTTACTACACTTGGTACAGTGTACGGAGATTTCATAATAAAGGGAATATGCCACATTAATTGTTAAGTATAGTTACCGAAGCGCTCAACAACTTATAGAATACTCTTATACACTTGCTAGTGTACATATATTTATAAACGGAAATCTTGTGGTCTATTAAAATATTGAAATGATTGTTATGATAAACCTATGAACTCATCAACCTTTTGGTTGACAATTTTAAGCATGTTTATTCTCAGGTATGAAAGAAATCTTCCGTTGTGCATTTGCTCATTTTAAAAATATTACTTGGAGTCATTCATGGCATATTTCAAAAGACGTTGCATTCGAGTCGTTGAGTTCAACAAGATTATTATTAAGTCATTTATAGTTTGGATATATTATGACATGGTATGCATGCCTGTCAACTTTCGATGAAATGAAAGTTTATCTTTTAAAAACGAATGCAATGTTTGAAAAATGTATCATATAGAGGTTAGAACCTCGCAATGTAACCATATGTTATTGTATTCGTCCTTATGGAATGGGACGGGTCGTTATACAAAAGAACATTTTATGTTAACAACTGTAGAACCAAATATATTTGACTTAACAATTGCAACTGGTGTTGGTCTCTGGGGACAGACTGGTAGTTTAGTCAGCCCTTCGATTGAGACAGAGTACGGTGTCTGTGAGTGCAGCTGTGACTCTGCTAACTCATTCGCAACACATGTTGACTCAGATAGTGTAAGAGTTGTAGCAGGTTTAGATTTATTAGTGTGAATCTTATGATGATCCAAGTTATAAATGGGCTGAGCAGTAGCATGAGCTGGTTCAACACGATGAGGAACCAGCACAAGTCTACTTTGGGGGTCAAGTATGTTCTCTGCTGGTTGTAATGTCAGTAGAGGATATTTCTTGAAGTACAATTTTGAAAAATGTGGAAGTACCTGGTTAAAATAGTATGGTTTGCTACTCTTCTTAACACTAGTTTTAAAACCAGTTATGTGATGACCCGTCCAAATCCATTTGGACGAATACATCATTCATCGATTTCACAGTGAGGTACTGACCTCTACATGATACGTTTTGTAAATATTGCATTCTTTTAAAAAATCACACCATAAATGAATATCTAATTCCAAGGTTTTTCACATCCGATGATTTCTACATATAGACAATCACCATAAATAATAGTTTATAATAATACATCCGTTGATAATGTAGTCAAAATAAGATACATGGTGATGATTTTGTGAATGCAAGGTTTTCTCGAATAAAGCATATATGACTCCATGCACATAACTTGTATAACGTATAAGCAAACAGCGGAAGACTTCTAGGAACCTGAGAATAAACATGCTTAAAAGTGTCAACACAAAGGTTGGTGAGTTCATAGTTTTAATATTGCGCATGATCTGTATATAAAGGTGGACCACAAGATATCAGTTGTTTCATCCGAAACGTTTATCAAAGGATTCTACGAAATTGAGCACCCTGGTAACTAAACTTTAACGTTATAATAAGTACCCCTGTTTTAACATACATGCAACCAACATGTACAATACACGCAATCCAACGTGTACTAAACTCAAATAGCATATGACTGTTTTATAGTTCAGGCTAGGGTTTCTATACCTGGAACAGCCGGGGATGTCAAGCCCTATGGATCCATATATAACTACTCGCGCCCACCAGTTCTTATAACTGGCAGTTACTAGTTACCAAAGCTAAGGGATTTTCGGTTCAAACTCAGTGTAGAATTAAGTATGTACTTGTGTCCATTGTGTTTAAAATAAAGTGCATGTATTCTCGGCCCTAAAATATAGATTGCAAAAGCAATTAAAAAGGGAGCAAATGAAACTCACCTTAGCAGCACATAAGGTCATTCACCGAAATGTGACCGAAACTCGGAATGCAAAATAATTGTAGATCTCAACCTAGAGAACATATGTTGGTCAATACATGTCTAACAAGCTAGGTCAGGTCATAGTGTATCACAATCCTAATGCTCGAGACCGTCATACAAAAGTTAACAAAAGTCATCTCAAAAAGTCAACCTGCCCAATATGATCTTTAAACCTATACATGTTTATTATATTAACATAGTATAAGTCTTGATAGTTGAACGAATTTATAGTTTATCAAAATCAAAACATTATTTATTTCAGGAGTTATATCATATTTGAATGATCATGGCAATTGAATATATTTTAACATTTCATATAGTTTCCCAATAGTTGTAAAATCAGACTATAGTTTTTATAAGGCTTTAAAATATGATAAAACAGTCAACTTTGACAATTGTTCAACGAGACGTGTCTTATATAAGAATTCATTTACTCGACTAATAATATTTGGAAATTCAATTTATCAATCTCATAAACAAGTTGTTTAAATATCAATTGTAGATTCAAAAACAATTTCAATTAATATTAATCATAATTCAGTTGACCATAACTTTTAATATGTTCCTCGAAAACACACGATTTCTAAATGAAAGGTTATTAATTTTTCGACAGCTTTCCAACGACATGCATATCATATACCTTATATCAATAACATATGTATCAAATTCGTGATTCATCATAAACTATCTAACGACAAAATTAAAGCATACAAGTATGCATAAACATATATACTCGAGCACTAGACATGGATACACTATTAAATATATAAAAGATAAGATATGAATGCTCACGTATCAATATTGTGATTCAATATTGTAGGAAAGTACGTAGATGCAACGGAGATGATAAACACTAGGATTGACTTGCGAACCATACCAACGAACATTACCCATAACCTCCATAGCTATAACCTATAATTTTCTTAGCTTTGACTTATTTGAAAACTCGGTTTGAAATCATTTGAGCAGAACTTCGTCGTAGTATTTTATGTATAATACTAATAATAATAATATTCCTAACTATAAGATTAATAATAATATTAATATTAATTATAATATATATATATATATATATATATATATATATATATATATATATATATATATATATATATATATATATATATATATATATATATATATGTGTGTGTGTGTGTGTGTGTGTGTGTGTGTGTGTGTGTGTGTGTACAGAGGGATATAGATAGATGAGATGTGTGTGAGACGAAACCAGAAGTCGATCAACTTTATAGATAGTTTGTGTCCCAGACTGCCATGCGATCGCATGGCTTCACAGGCTATATCCCATGCGATCTCATGGGTCAATTTTCTAGCTCACATGCTTTTTGTCCTATAGCTTGTCGACATATTATTTATGTAGTGACCCAAACTTTTCCATGTTTATATATATTAAATGAAATTTTTATTTACATGATTAAGTGTTTCCAACATGTTAAGCAATCAAACTTGTTAAGACTTGATTAATTGAAATAGGTTTTATATAGACAATTGACCACCCAAGTTGACCGGTGATTCACGAACGTTAAAACTTGTAAAAACTATATGATGTCATATATATGGATATATATATATATATATATATATATATATATATATATATATATATATATATATATATATATATATATATATATATATATATATATATATATATATATATATATATATATATATATATATATATATATATATATATATATATAGTTAACATGGTATTATGATAAGTAAACATATTATTAAGTATATTAACAATGAACTACATATGTAAAAACAAGACTACTAACTTAAGGATTTCGAAACGAGGCATATATGTAACTATTATCGTTGTAACGACATTTAATTGTATATATATCGTATTAAGATATATTAATACATCATAATATCATGATAATGTAATAATTTAACATCTCTTTAGATATAATAAACA
This sequence comes from Rutidosis leptorrhynchoides, assembly GCF_046630445.1. Taxonomy (NCBI): domain Eukaryota; kingdom Viridiplantae; phylum Streptophyta; class Magnoliopsida; order Asterales; family Asteraceae; genus Rutidosis; species Rutidosis leptorrhynchoides. Next base: position 274,246,399 of record NC_092340.1, on the reverse strand, counting down.
ATGGGTTAACGACATTTAACAAGATCGTTAACCTAAAGGTTTCAAAACAACATTTACATGTAACGACTAACGATGACTTAACGACTCAGTTAAAATGTATATACATGCAGTGTTTTAATATGTATTCACACACTTTTGAAAGACTTCAAGACACTTATCAAAATACTTCTACTTAACAAAAATGCCTACAATTACATCCTCGTTCAGTTTCATCAACAATTCTACTCGTATGCACCCGTATTCGTACTCGTACAATACACAGCTTTTAGATGTATGTACTATTGGTATATACACTCCAATGATCAGTTCTTAGCAGCCCATGTGAGTCACCTAACACATGTGGGAACCATCATTTGGCAACTAGCATGAAATATCTCATAAAATTACAAAAATATTAGTAATCATTCATGACTTATTTACATGTAAACAAAATTACACATCCTTTATATCTAATCCATATACCAATGACCAAAAACACCTACAAACACTTTCATTCTTCAATTTTCTTCATCTAATTGATCTCTCTTAATTTCTATCTTCAAGTTCTAAGTGTTCTTCATAATTTCCATAAGTTCTAGTTTCATAAAATCAAGAATACTTCCAAGTTTGCTAGCTTACTTCCAATCTTTTAAAGTGATCATCCAACCTCAAGAAATATTTCTTATTTACAGTAAGATATTTTTATAATATAAGGTAATACTTATATTCAAACTTTGATTCAATTTTTATAACTATAACAATCTTATTTCGAGTGAAAATCTTACTTGAACTTGTTTTCGTGTCATGATTCTGCTTCAAGAACTTTCAAGCCATCCAAGGATCCTTTGAAGCTAGATCTATTTTACTCATTTCTAGTAAGTTTATGCACAAAACCTGAGGTAGTAATGATGTTCATAACATCATTCGATTCATATATATAAAACTACCTTATTCGAAGGTTTAAACTTGAAATCACTAGAACATAGTTTAGTTAATTCTAAACTTGTTCGCAAACAAAAGTTAATCCTTCTAACTTGACTTTTAAAATCAACTAAACACGTGTTCTATATCTATATTATATGCTAACTTAATTATTTAAAACCTGGAAACACGAAAAACACCGTAAAACCGGACGTACGTCGTCGTAGTAACACCGCGGGCTGTTTTGGGTTTGATAATTAAAAACTATGATAAACTTTGATTTAAAAGTTTTTCTTCTGGTAAAATGATTTTTCTTATGAATATGAAACTATATCCAAAAATCATGGTTAAACTCAAAGTGGAAGTATGTTTTCCAAAATGGTCATCTAGACGTCGTTCTTTCGACTGAAATGACTACCTTTAAAAAAATGACTTGTAACCTTTATTTCTGACTATAAACTTATAATTTTTATATTTAGATTCATAAACTTAAGTTCAATATGAAACCATAGCAATTTGATTCACTCAAAACGAATTTAAAACGAAGAAGTTATGGGTAAAACAAGATTGGATATTTTTTTATTGTTGTAGCTACGGAAAATATTGTAACAATTCTATACAAATCATATCCTAGCTAACTTATATTATATTATACATGTATTCTAATATATTATGTAATCTTGGGATACCATAGACACGTATGCAAATGTTTTGACATATCATATCGACCCATCTATATATATTATTTGGAACAACCATAGACACTCTATATGCAGTAATATTGGAGTTAGCTATACAGGGTTGAGGTTGATTCCAAAAATATATATACTTTGAGTGGTGATCTAGCCTGAGACGTGTATACACTGGGTCGTGGATTGATTCAAGATAATATATCGATTTATTTCTGTACATCTAACTATGCACAACTAGTTGTAGGTTACTAACGAGGACATCTGACTTAATAAACTTAAAACAGTAAAACGTATTAAAAATATTGTAAATATATTTTGAACTTACTTTGATATATATGTACATATTTGTTTTAGGTTCGTGAATCGACCAGTGGCCAAGTCTTACTTCCCGACGAAGTAAAATTCTGTGAAAGTGAGTTATAGTTCCACTTTTAAAATCTAATATTTTGGGATGAGAATACATGCAGTTTTATAAATGTTTTACAAAATAGACACAAGTAAATGAAACTACATGATATGGGTGAATGATCGAAGCCGAATATGCCCCTTTTTAGCTTGGTAGTCTAATAGTTTGGGAACAGACCCCCAAATTGACGCGAATCCTAAAGATAGATCTATCAGGCCCAACAAGCCCCATTCTGGAATTTGGAAAGCTTTAGTACTTCGAAATTATCATATCCGATGGGTGTCCCGGAATGATGGGGATATTCTATATGCATCTTGTTAATGTCGGTTACCAGGTGTTCACCATATGAATGAATTTTATCTCTATGTATGGGATGTATATTGAAATATGAAATCTTGTGGTCTATTATTATGATTTGATAATACATAGGTTAAACCTATAACTCACCAACATTTTTTGTTGACGTTTTAAGCATGTTTATTCTCAGGTGATTATTAAGAGCTTCCGCTGTTGCATACTAAAATAAGGACAAGATTTGGAGTCCATGCTTGTATGATATTATGTAAAAACTGTATTCAAGAAACTTATTTTTGATGTAATATATTCTTATTGTAAACCATTATGTAATGGTCGTGTGTAAACGGTATATTTTAGATTATCATTATTTGATAATCTACGTAATGCTTTTTAAACCTTTATCGATAAAATAAAGGTTATGGTTGTTTTAAAAATGAATGCAGTCTTTGAAAAACATCTCATATATAGGTCAAAACCTCGCAACGAAATCAATTAATATGGAACGTTTATAATCAATATGAACGGGACATTTCAATTTAATTATATATATAATATATATAATTTATATTAATTATATATATATTATATTATATTCTCATGCATAGGTGACTTGTAATTTTAGTTCCGATTACTTGTACGTTGTCACTTGACTTATGTCCCAGTTCTGGATTTTCGAACATTACTTCGTATGCTTTAATAACTTGTACTTTACGTTTCGTGACGTGTACCTTTGTCAAAATATAGACTTACATTACCAATAACTATATTACCCGAAGTGTATCTTGTACGTTCGAGTGTTTTGGTCATTTGCGTCTATAAATTAACGTCTTAATATATAATAATATTATTTTAAATCAAAACGTTTTATATCTAAGTTAATATTATATTTTATAACATTTGTAAAATATACATACATTTTCATTTTGAAATAGTGTTTTACTGTAGCAAAATGAGTTTTGCTGTAGCAAATAGTGGTTTTCGAAAACACTGTAGCTTTTCGGGTACTGTAGCAATTCGAAAATATTGTAGCAAATTAGTGTTTTACTTGTTCATCTTAAACGTTTTAGTTAACTTATCTAAATATCAATCGAATCAATAAACGAATGTTACTATCATTTACTAAATAACTTGAAATTATATATATGTATATATCTTTATTTAATATACATAAATCAGTTTTTAAATACACAATGCAAGTTATTTATAATTAATTTTAATAATTAATATTCCAACTTATTGTGTGTATATATATATATATATATATATATATATATATATATATATATATATATATATATATATATTTACAAATAGATGTTCGTGAATCGTCGGTCAATAGTCAAAGGTTAACTGAATATATATTACATTAGTTCAAAAATTTTGAGAATCATTATTATAGACTTTTCTTATCTTGTCAAAATCATATAAAGATTAAGTTTTAAATTTGGTCGGAAATTTTCGGGTCGTCACAGTACCTACCCGTTAAAGAAATTTCGTCCCGAAATTTGATTGGGATCGTCACGGCTGACAATAAGTATGTTTTCATGACTCCTATGAGTTGAAAAAGTAGAGTTTTATCACCATTGAGTAATATAGATAAAACAATTCAATCATGCGAAGAGTACGAATGAAGCTATCATAAAAGAGTGAAATGAGAAAAGTAAAGTTTTGTCATATCTTTTGACGTAGATAGAGTTGATTTCAGGAATTGAATGGATTTAGAGAAGATCTTTGTAACAAGATCTGGTTCTTCGATAATTAAGGAAATTAGGATCCTCTTTGGTTAAATGCAATAATCTATTTCGATTGCTCTGTCGGATATTTTACTATAAATTCACCCCCTTCGTTTCCTTATTTCCACAGCTCACTCCTTCTATTCTTTCTTTCTCAATTCATACTTTAAAGCATCCGTCAATATGCTCCATCCAGTTCTGCTTCTTGATATACCCCTAACTTTCATATCTGTCATTCTTCTTTTTCATCTGACACTGGAAGAATCTATTTACTTCTACTATACTCTTAGTTTTATAGTGTTTTTAGTCCTCTCGTGTCTTTATATTGCTATATGCATCGATATATACGGTTTATAATTCCTGGGTTGTTGTTGGGTTTTATATCTTCCCTTATATTTCGATGTCTCTGCTTCTGTCTTTTTATAATCATTGACATCCACAGTTAATGCTCTCTTCTATTTGCTACGCTTTATACTCCTATTTCTATTTCGGAGCTTCATGCTTTTATTTTCTCTTCGCATGTAATAGTCCAAAATTTGTAGGTATGGAGTTTCGAATAAACATGGCTAATGTTCTAAGAGAGAAATTGTAATAGCACGATCTTGATTGGCTAAATTACCAGAATTCAAGAGAAAAGATAGAACTATGAAGAAATTATGTTCTTGATATGTTTATATACTAGATAGAGTGTATGATTCATGTAACATGGCACATGATGACGTTATGATCTGTGAATCATCACGTTCCATTAGAAACTCAGCATGACTTACTGTAATATAATCACATTGATCAAGTGTCATTATATTATACTAACTCATGCTTCAGTTCCCAACACTACTTTAATAACATTCATAATTTAAGTTCAAACTTTTTAGAATTTAAAAACTAAAACAGTTTCCTTTCTGATGTAACACTGATATCGCGAAGAGATAAATGATTTCAGATAAGAATAGTTATGAAAATATCTTCAAAAATATTGATGTGCGTAGAGGTGTATACGAAATAGTTGTGTTTTTATACGAAATACTATTAAATACGATACAATTTTACACAAGTTATTTATTTATTTATAGAGTGGATATACCTAAACCTTGCTACAACACTTATAGGCAGTGTACCTAATCGTACAGTAGTGTAGTTTTTAGTAAGTCCGGTTCGTTCCACAGGGAGCTAGCCAAGTTTAACACTATATTTTTAAAACTATATTTGTATAAATATAAATATATATGTAAGTAGTATTATTATTATAAAAGGGGGTTTTTATCGTTTAATGACCGGTTTGTCGATTTTAAAACTTTAGTCGCAGTTAAAACATAATGTAAAATATTAAAAATAAATATAACTTAATTTAAAGCGTAAAGTAAATGACAATAATTAAAGTGCGATAAATTAAAGTGCGATAATTAAAAAGTACGATAAATAAAGGACAGTAAATAAAAGTGCGATGAGATATAAAATAAAGGAATTATGCTTATTTAAACTTCCGTAATCATGATGTTTGACGTGTTGATTTTAATTTATTACCATGGGTTAATTGTTATTTGTCCTGGATTATTCAATATGTCCATACGGTTTTTGTCCATAATAGTCCATCAGTCATAAATATAAAGTGCGAGAGTCTTCATCAAATTATCCTTATACCCGAAGTAAAATATTCCAACTAATTGGGGACTTAAACTGTAATAAGGTTTTAATACTTTATTATCAATTACACCAAGTGTCCTTACGTGTAATCCACCCCTGTTTTAATGAGTCCATTAACTATTAATCCATTCCCGTGTCCGGTTAAATGAACGATTATTAGTACTTATAAATATCCCGCACATCGTGTCCGATCGAGTGTATATGGTTATTTATAATTACGTCCAATTGTAAGTCTTTATATTAAATTAGCGAATTATCATTCAATTAAACAAATATAAAGCCCATTAATAGCCCATAGTCTAATTTCCACAAGTGTCGTTCTTTTATCCAAACCCCAATTATGGTACAAAGCCCAATTACCCCGTCTTTAATATTTTAGCCCAACATCATGATTACTTCAATTTAAATAAGTATAATAATAACTTAGCTACGAGACATTAATTTAAAAAGGTTGAACATAAATTACAATGATTAATAATAGCGTAGCTTTACACGGACAGAATTTCGACTTACACACTTACAACATTCGCTAACATACCCTAATTATTATTAATCTTAAATTAAAATTAAAATTATATATATATATATATATATATATATATATATATATATATATATATATATATATATATATATATATATATATATATATCGTAGAGAGTGAGAGATAGATTAGGAAAGGGTGTGTTAAAATCGATCAGAATGAGCAACTTTTATAGGCCCACGT